>NC_091821.1:240087242-240715992 GCF_038994185.2 Dermacentor albipictus | reverse complement strand
ATATATTTGCGCTTTCTTTCGCTCAATTTCGATACGATATTCGAATTCGGAGGGTTGAAAACCATTATGTACACATGTTCACTCATTTTTTCTGGAAAACCTTTCAGCTTCCCTTTAATTGCTGATGTGGGCTGCCTGGGCGAAGATGAATGTCGCGGCCGGTCGCTTCTTAGCGGACAGCATGCGGGCTTCGATCAACATTGGTTCGCTAATCAAACGTTACACGCAACCGAAGTACACTTGCACTTTTGCGCTGAGCGATGCGGGAGAGGAAGCTTCCTTTATAGTTTCGAACTTAAGAATGAATGAATGAAACACGTTTATTCCACATTAAAATGCGCCGAAGACGCTGTGGTGGAAAGGGAGGGGTATTACTGCAAAAGGGGAAGGGTGAGGCTGCCTCCGTTTTATTAACGAACGTCCTGGAGGCAGCTAAGTGGGGGCCGCATGACGCTTGTGGCTGTCGCGGAGCCGATCGCCGACCGGTGGTGCCACCGGGTTCTGGAGGAACAACAGCAGCGCTCGCCAGAGCTCGGTGGCATGGTCCGGAGACGTGGTATCCGGGCAAGCCCAAGGGATATGCTGCTAGAGTTCTTGTCACTGAGGACAGGTTTTATTCGCACGCCTCAAATGTTCTCTTTAGCACAGACGGCCTCCAGAGACAACAGGGCAAGCCATGTAGGACGCACACCCATGACAGCTTCCTAGCCCTACGTCTATACAAAATTCCGGTTGTAGGTGTAACAAAACAAGTAAGTCCGCGAAAAAACAAACAAGATCCTGCGGATATGCAGGGTGTCCCAGCTAACTTACGCAGAGTTTTAAAATATGCAAATGCCACGTAGCTGGAAAGAACCGAGGTAATGTTGTTTGCCGACGCTTGGAGATAGATTATTTCTTGCATTCCGCCGAATTGAATAATTATTTTTAATTAATTAATCAACTCCTAACATGTTATAATTCGATGAAAAGTGTCAATAAGAACATTATAAAGCAACATGAATGACTCCCTATACAGCTTTCTGTTCCTGAATACATGCTACATAAGAGTGTTTTTCTGAGCATGAAAGAAATCCGCGAATACATGCAAAGTACCTAAAGCGACCAGTCGCGCGGCAATTTTGCGTGCATTTCACGCTCGGAAAAACACTTTTATGTAGCCCCTATTGAGCAACAAAGCTGTATCGGGAGTTTTTCATGTCGCTCTACAATTTTCTCGTTGACACTTATTATCTAGTTATAATATTTGAGAAGGTTCTGTCCAGTTACGTAGCATTTGCATATTTTTAAACTCTGGCTAAAGTTAGCTGGGTCACCCTGTATAGGGGTTCCACACAAGTGGCCCATTGGATAACCTTAAATAAAACTTTCCCAAGAACAAAAAAAAAAAGAACTGCAGTAGTGCCTGCAATGCGAATTAGGTTCGATGAAGAGATGGCATATGGTGACGACATCGCTTGGAAACGAGCAAGAAAAGGAGGAATAGCCGACATTTGCATGTTATATAGGGGACGTGCGTCCATAATTGTTCGCACCCTTGCTGATGTTTCATTCCGTCTACTCGAGGCTCGTTCTCCTTTTATTTTTTTTCCTGACATTGCAGCCGGACCTCAACGCGCTGGATCCGCTTGCTTCCCTGGCGGCTTGCCTCTCCGACCCGAGGAAAGCAATTATTCTCCGGGCAAAGATTCTGTCTCGGACAATGCGCGCCGCAAGTGGAGACGAAACAAAGTGAACAGACGGCGTAGTGCAAACTTTTGCGTCTTTTTCTTTTCCCGAACGGGCACCCTGGCACGGCACGCTGTAATGCAAGCAAAAAGAAAACGGAACAAGGAGAGCGAGAAAGAGAGCTCAGCCGGTGGAAAACGGCGGTGGCTGCCAAGAGCGTCGGCGAAGAGCGGAAGGTGGGGTGGAAGCCGTGAGCCGCACAACAGGGCCGGAGGAGACCGGCAGCCGGGAAACGCCGAGGAGGCATTCCCGAGGGACGCTGGGCCTCCGAGGTTTTTCCCCGGGTTTTCCTAATGTGTGTTTCGGCACGATAATGACCGCTCCCCGATAGCCTCGCAAGACCGACCGGCCGAGAAATCGCGCATCAAATAGTAATAAGAAAGCGCCCCGGGCCCGAGCACGCGCCGGCACCACAGTGGTGGTCGTGAGGGGGGGGGGGGGGGGAGTTGCGTGGGCGGGCGCGCCAGGCCAGGTGCAGCGCACGCACGCCGACACAGCCAGAGGCGCGCGCGAGCAGCCAGGCGGCATGCAGGGCTGCGCACACCGCGCTGAGATTGCCCGGCAGAGCGAGAGCACAGGAGGCGCACGGCCGCGCGCCGCAGTCCCCGACTCGCTTAATTTTTCAGGCGACAAAGCGCGCTCCAAGAGACGCGACAGAGTCGTCGGGACCGCCTCAGCTTGCTCCTCTGCATGCGAGAGCGAGGGAGGATTTCCCCGAGACCGCGCGCAAGCCAAACTTTTCCAGCACGAGGCAGGGTAGAGAGGGATGCGGGGTTGGGAGAAAGGGGGATGGAACGACGCTTCTGCGTGCATGCGGCTCTGTTTCCCGCTATCCTATAGTGTACTGTACGCGGTTTACGTTCTTGTGCAAGGTGCGGCAATGACTCTGTTAAGACTGGAGAGCTAAGCGCTCGCTACTTGCCTCATTCCAAGTGGTAGATAACAGGCAATATATATATATATATATATATATATATATATATATATATATATATATATATATATATATATATTGTAAGGGGCGGAGTGACCATTTCGCAGGTTACCAGAGGCGACAGTCCGAGAAACATCGAAACACACACTCTTACACCGAGTTACGAGACTTATCCTTCCACAGAGCACATCCAGCATGAAGCCCATGAAGCCCACAGCATCCCAGAGTCTTATAGAGCATCCTCGGATCCGCCAAAGAGGCTAGACAAGGAGAATTAGAGCGCGATTTTAAAAGCGGCGCGTGGACTCATATAGGGTGATTTCTCCTTCCAGAACACGCTTCATCAGTATTCCAGCCTTGAGAGCACCCTAATGTTAAGATGAAAGCACGCAGAATAACTTTTAATTAACATACTTTTGCTTCAGGCGTCATATCGGCCATTTCTTTCTATACAGTAGTAGAAACGCTACCTTGTTCTTGCTTTAATAGTAATGTTTACCTAAGAGCGGTTGACCTTGTACTACATGCGGGCCATTTTAGTTTCCTTCTATGCGCGTAGCCATGTTCTTTACGGCGGTGACCTGAATGGCGGTGCAGAAGGGCGGTGATCATGGTAGTAAACTACGGAGTTTCGGTCCCATAGTTTACTAGCATGATCACCATCCTTCCCACTGAACTTGATAAACAGTCGCACCTAACTCCCTAGTCGTCGTCCTTTTCGTCGGTATACTGCTTATAGTATTCCGATGGAGAAATTATAGAGAAACTTGACAAGGAATACAAGGACTACAGAACGAGTGACGGAACGGGAACTCATCAATGCAACGTTGAGAGAAATAAAAACTGAACAGCATGCATCAGGCAGCGAACAAACGATGATATTCTATGCAGTTGAGATTACTAGGATGTGTTGTTGGGCAGGTCATCTAAGGCGTAAATAGACAACCGAATGTATATTAGGGTAAGATAACGGGCTTTGGCATTGGAAAAGAAACGCAACGTAGGGCAGCAGAATACTAGATGAACTGAACGGATGATGAAGTTCGCAAGTACGGTAAGAGTTCGGCTGCCGCAGGTCACACGTGTGTACTGGGAGATGTATAAGCAAAAAAAAGAAAGAAAATCGTAGTGCTTTGAAAACCTACAAAAGGGTCTGAACATGAGCGTGCTGGACCAGACACAAAACCTACAGTGCATGCCTGAGCTGATAATCTCGTGCTTTACTGGCCTAGCGAGTGGCGAGCTTGTCACGTGACGCCAGCGCGCCAATCGGAGCAGGACGAACAGCGAAGTGGTCACGTGGTAAGACGTCACCTCTGGCGCACAACTAATCCCGGCGCGCATCCGCATTCCGCTGTCTCCATGGGGATCTTCCTCCTTCTATAGCTCTCCCAATAGCGCACTTCGCACCACCTGGATATCTTGCCACATCATGATTCCACGAAGACCCTCTACCCCTTCTGCATAATGTTTCCGCAGTGAAAGAAAAAACAGCAAGCAGGGTTGTGTGAGCACCGAGGTAAAGACCAGAACAGTTTTTGAGGCAGTGCACTCGGGCAATGACAGCAGTGAGGCTCAGGAACTGAATGCGAGAGCCGAGCGTAAAAGATAACGCTTACCTTTACTCTATGTATACTAATACATGACTGAAAATGGACTGCCACAAAGTCACATCGAGGTCGTGATTTATCACGTGCTTCAATACTGCCCACACGCCGGTGTTTCGAGAATGGTAAGCTCTGCGAAAGCAAGCAGAAGCAGGCCCTCTAGAAACAACGTGTCCTTTAAAAAAGTTTAATTAAGAGAGGGAGAGATTATAAAAGAGATGAGAAAGGCAGGGAGGTTAACCGGAAGATGGATATCCAGTTTGCTACCCTGCACTGGGGAAGGGGTAAGGAGAGAAAGAAAGATCTTTAAAAAATGCACACACATGAAAAAAGTGGGAGAGGGGAAAGAAAGAAATAGAAACACGCCCGCACACACACGCACACGCAAACACACACAGAGAAAGGAACGCAGGGGTGTCACAGTCGTTCAAGCAGGTCGCTTGACCGGAGAAGCCTCAGTAGCGCCTTCACCGTCTTCTGGTGTGAAGTTCGCATCAGCCGGCACTCCAAGATTGTCTGTGCAGAAAACGGCCGGTCATCGAGGCGTGCCAACGCCGTCACGAGCGACTGTCTCTGGGAGCTGTAAAGCGAGGACAATGACAGAGGATATGTTCGATTGTTTCTACTCTGCCTTACCTATCACAGGTAGCACTGTCAGTCATTCCGATGAGGCAAGCAAATGCATTCGTGAAAGACATTCCTAGCTATAGTCGGCAGAGAAAAGTTGTCTCGATTCGGGGATAGCCCAGATGGAATGCGTAGTCGGAGGGATGGGTCCTGGCGGTGCAGTCGAGAACGTCGGAAAGCTGGCGCGTTCCACATGCATAGTGTCGCATGACGCGCTAAATGTGGTGCGAAGCTTTGCTGCTGCGTCAGTTCTTGATAGGGGGATGGGTTCCTTCATGGCGTCTTCATGAGCCCTCCTAGCAGCTTCATCGGCGTTTTGGTTGCCCTTGATGTCGCAGTGGCCTGGGAGCAACTGAAAAGTGATTTTATGTCCTTGCCTTGCTAGCTGGTGATATAAGTGCCTTATTTCTAGCACAAGTTGGTCTTGAGGTCCGCTATGTAGAAGGGAAAGTAAACAATGCAGGGCTGCCTTCGAATCGGTGAATATGCTCCATCTTCGAGGTATGTCTTTATGGATCATGCGAAGTGCGAAGCAAAGTGCAGTAAGTCCACAGCAGTCGACGTTGTCCGGTGAGACGTTTTAAACTAAATGGTCACGGCTTTTTCCGGAAAGATCACAGCTCCTGCAGATCCGTCCACAGTTTTCGAGCCATCAGTGTAAATCTGGGGATGGTCCTTGTATGTCTCGTGCAGCATGAGTAGAGATAGCTGCTTGAGAGCTGGCGACGAAAGTCCTGCTTTCGTTCGAATTCCCAGTACTGAGAGTCGAACTTGTGGGCGAGCCAAACAGCAAGGAGGTGCAAGGAGCATCTCGGCAGGCGTATAATATTGGGGGGGGGGGGGGGAGGGGAGGGGCATCGTCACGGTACGCCGATATCTCCTGGCAAAAAGAGGCACTGGGTCAGTCTTTCGGTAGCGCGGCGAGGTGGTGGAAAGGGGTGCGGGCAACGTGCCTGATGTGTGCTATGCGCACTTTCAATGTCATATGAGTTGTTACTGGGTAATCTTGAGCTAACGTAATTGTCTCCGCTGTTGATGTGCAGAGCGGCAATTCAACACAAGCCCTGAGTGCCTGCGCCTGTGCAATATCGATTGTGCGGATGTTACTTTTGCAGGTATTGCTCAGTACAGGTAAGCTGTACCTCAGATACCCGAGAAACAGCGTCCTGTAGAGTTGTAACATCACGTGTACTGACGTACCCCACGTTTTCCCTCCAATAAATTTGAAATGTTGCGAAATATGGCTTTTAGGCGTTCCTTCAGGTAGGTCACACGGGGACTCCAGCTGAGGTCTCGATCAATGATCACCCCTAAGAATCTGTGCGTTCTCGCGTAACATAGATTTCCCCCATTGATAAATATGGCGTAGGACGTCATTGGCTTCCACGTAAACGCGACCAGCGCACATTTCTCAGGTGAAATCTGGAGACCTTGTTCGTCAAGATACGCCGATATCGAAGTCGCGGCTTTTTGAGGCCTTACGCGCACCTGAGGACGTGTTACACCTGATGTCCACACGCATATGTCATTGGCGTACCTTGATATCTGGACAACACTTGGTATGTGTTCCACGAGACCAATAAGGACAAGACTGAATAGTGTAGGGCTCAAGACGCCACCTTGGGGAACACTATGGTGTGTGTAGTATTGAGAGGTCGGACCGCCATCGGTCTGCACATAAAAAGACCTCATGTGTAAGTAGTTGCGGGTCCACCGGTAAACACGGTCACCAAGACCAACCGATTCAAGAGCATCGACTATAGCGCCGTGAGCAACATTTTCATTAGCTCCTTTTACTTCCAGAAAAATGGCGACAGATAACCGTTTAGATCTCTTTTGATGTGGGGCGCAAGTGACCAGATCGATGACATTATCAATGGAGCAGGGGAGACGTCGAAAACCGGCCATAGTGTTTGGATAAACTGTGTAGCGTTTCAGGTACCACTCCAATCCGACAAGGACCATGCGTTCCATCACCTTCCCTATGCAACTAGCCAGCGCGATGGACCGGCATGATGTGAGCTCTAGCGGTGACTTGCCAGGTTTAAGGAGTGGTACCGGACTGCTTGTCTTGCATTCTTGAGGAACGTTTACATCCCACCAGGATTCACTGAATATATCCAGCAACGCATTTCGTGCTCGCTCACCCAGATAGCACAAGATGCGCTACGATATGCCATCTGGTCCAGGCGACGACGACCGATTACACAATGCAAGAGCCGCATCGAGGTCCTCGGTGGTGAAAGGCAGGTCCATGCGTGAATCTCGTGAATGCGGAATGATGCTATCCATATTAAGGGACCCTGTGTACATTGATTGAGCAGCAATCTCCCTGCAGAAACCTTCCGCCACCTTGATGTCCTCTCGGCATTGGAAAAGCGCCAGGGCTTTGAATGGCACATGTTGTTCAGGAAGTACACGCAGGCCTCGCACGATTCTTCATATGTGAGAGAGAGGTTTTCGGGGGTCTAGGGATTCACAAAAAGTTGCCCACCATTGAGATTCCAGTTTGTCCAATCGGCGCTGGATCTTCTTTTGCGAGTGTTTGGCTATTCTGAGATCACGGATGGACTTTGTGCGTCGCTATCTACGCTCCGCACGCCGGCGAATCGCACGGAGTCGCTCCGACTCCACGTCGGATTCTGAAAACATTGGAGCCCATGTCAGCGCACACATCGCACTCTGCGTTGCTTCCTTGATCGCTTGTTAAAGTCCAGAACGGAGGCCTTTGCGACAAGCTTCTTCCATGCTGGTTTTGAATGCAGGCCAATCAATTCGCCGGATTATGTTTGGCGAATGACAGCTGGCCAACCCTTTGATCTTAAGATAACTAGGAATATGATCACTCCCATGCGTTTCAATCTCTAACAACCACTTCACACGAGTAGCAAAGCGACGTGACACAAACGCCAATTCTAAGCAGCTGGTGTACGATGAGTCTCGTCGAAAGGCATAGGGCTCCCATCATTAAGCAGGGACAATCCATGATCAGATACAAATGAAGCCAGCCGCCAGCCCGTTGCGTTAATTTTGGAGCTTCGCCAAATAGGGTGGCGGGTGTTAAAATCTCCTGTGATAATCCATGGACCAGGGGTTGCTGTCAAGATCTCTTGTGGTCTCTTGCTATCAAACCGGGTTGATGGGGATAAGTGGGTACCCACTAGTGAGAAGGCTAGCTTTTTCTTTTTAAGTCAAGCAAACATGCTGGTTTTCATCATGCGGCGGCACATGTTGAACGACGTAGCTAAGCTCCCGACGAATAAGCACAACGACCTTGCTGCTTTCGCTCAACCTACAGCTTTCGCTGTAGGTTGAGGACATGATTGATTCGTAGCCGGATATATAGTCGGATGAGGTTTGATAATTTCGGTTCACAGATTACGATGATTGGGAAGCGGTTCGAGCATACATACTGACGAAAATCAGACATTCGGCATCTAAGACCTCTCGCATTTCACTGGATAACCGATGCTTCTCTGACCTCTTTGCGGAACGATTGATGATTGTCAGCCATGGTTCTAGTCGAGGGCTGCGAGGACTATAGCTCAGCGCGTCCAGCACTTGCAGGCCACTTCGAGCGGTTGGAGTTGCGATACTTGTCAGCAACTCTTTAATGGCATTCACTAGGAACCGCAGCATCCGTATGATCTGTCAGTCAACACTTGGTACTTCATCAACCGAAGTATGCGTAAACGTAGACATAAGGCGGGGAGGCTCCTTGGCAGGTTGTATGCGCGGAAGCGCAGGCCAGTCACCCGCGGCGCTAGACTTTGTATCACTGAAATTCATGCACAGTGAAGCTTTGTGTGAGTGCATAAAGAGTCGAAACAGGAGCCACGCACGCACGCACGCACGCACGCACGCACGCATGAACGCTCTCTCTCTCTCTCTCTCTCTCTCACACACACACACACACACACACACAGACATTTTGCCGGGCCTTTTGTTAAGTGGAATTGTTGACTACTAACGAGTACGACGGACGCTTGAACGCATCGTGGTTTCAGAGGCAGCATACGCATACGTATGTAGCGCAATTCGAATCCGCTCTATCTGCAAGGAGCTTTTATTTCCTCATTACCGTACAGCCGCAGATGCGCGGAGGCGAGAGCCATATGGTGATGGTGCAAGGAGCCCAGCGGCGCGCTCGGCGCGTGCAATGCGCTGTGATTGGTTGGGCTATTCGGGAAGAGAACAGGCAAGCCGCAGCACCCACGGTGACGAAACCCGGCGAGTTTCGCAAAGCTGCGCTTTTAAAGAAACAGCAAGCGTGAATCTGGCTTAACTGATCCTTCTGTAGATCAGCTATGTCTCCCGCCCCAGGAAATTCGGCTCCACTCAACCAGGGCTGGAGAAGTAAGTGAGCATTCCTCGCTTAACCGTCGGTTATAGCATCGGATAAGTGCCGACCAGGCAGCTAGCATTTGACGTAATAGTTCGGCGGAAACCCGCAAGGTGGAGAGGAGTAATTAATCAAGGGAAAATGAGATATCCACCTAATTGTAGCAATTGCTACAAAGGAAACCCATAAGGGCTCCTCAAAAGAAAAGCCTCGTAGTGGAAGAAAAATTCTTCCTGGTCCGGTACCCGAACCCGAGACCATCGCCTTACGGGGCAGCCGCTCTACCATCTTAGATAACCAGGCGGCTAGCATATGGTAGGGCGAAGTCGAACCCATCAACAACTCGAAGCAACGGCAAAAGTTGCATGGCTCTGTGCGCCGCGGAGGCTTCAGCAATTTTAACACGCCGAAATATTTGGCCAAGAACGAATATTCGAAAGCGACGAATGGAAAGTTTCCGAATGGAATAGTAGAAACGTTTTCGATCCGTACATACTACCGTCACCAGCAGCACCAGTTACGGCAGACTCCAGCGTTACTCACATCACACTCAGAAAACGATTTTGGGTATATAACACGACCCGTACTTGAGTCGCTAAAATAAAATTGTATTCGCTCTCGCTTCACCATGTTTTACTGCCAACAACAGTTATGTTAGCTAGAAAATGGGTGCCGATCATGTTAATTCGTCACGCTTTAGTTCAGACACGGCACGATGTAAATTAATGAAAGACACCAGACCAGTAGTAGCAGGGGCTGTATTTGTAAGGTTTTTTTTTTCATTCTTTTTGCCCTTCGTCATTGGCTGGTATAACGTCAGGTTTTTATATCGCCAGCATCCGTAACTTGCTGCGACGGGTGATAAGAAATTAATAGAAGAGAAGGAAACTAATGCTTACACAATAGAGCCCTTCGGTTTGAACTAAGGTCCGCGTGTTTTCAGCATATCACTATAACCGCTATATTCCACTGCTACTTTCCGAAAGTGAACAGATATAGAGGTTTAGAGTAGGGATCTAGGACCGCGATCGCTTTGCGATCGCGGTCCGCCCCGGCGGTAAGGTGCTTTAGAATAGCGTTCCCGACTTTCGTCAGCGTCACGCGATTGCAGCGTCCTTCCTGCACGAGGAAGGAAAATGAAACGATAATGTTAGAGAAAAAAAGAAAAGAAAGAAAAAGGAAATGAAATAACGCAATCCGTAATGTTTTGAGGATGAAAAGTATACCTGAGAGTTTCTTATCTCCAACGAGGGGGCGATGACGCGTTTTTTAGATGTCTGCGGCCACTCTGAGACGACGCAAAACAGGTTTGGCGCGTTTGGGGCACCCACGATATTTACGAAATTTAACGTTAGGGGCGTGCGAAGAATCAAACCCAAAGATGCCCTTTGGGTTCGATGCATGCGCTGTGGCGAGACGCTAATCGTTAGGGGCCCCCTTATCTTTGGGGGCCCCTGTTCTACAACAGCCTAATACCTGTATTGGACGCCTATAGAAATACCGACGGTTTCCCTTGGGGCTCGTCTCGCGCACCGATACCATGCGCAGCGTCAATTGGGACGCGATGCGTGTGTAATGCTGGAGAAAGTACACTGCTTAGCGCTTTCCCTTCTCTCCATTGGTGTTTGCGCTGCGCTGCACGTGACTCGTGAATTCCCAAACCAAATGCGAAAAAGAAGAGAGACACATACATGCAGAGCAAGAAGCGCCAGCCCCAAAGGCCACCTCGTAGGGCCTGTCTTGTATGTCGTGCTTTGGCAACGCGCCACTCTACCAATAAACGCCTCCCCGCACAGTGCACGTCTGCTACTGCATGTAAGTTGCAGGCTTCTTCAGAGTGCAGGCGAGCCTTTTAGCGATGTCCATGGGGTTCGAAAAAATTGTGCCAGAGGCACTGCAGTTCTCTAAGTGTCTTCCAGGGACAGTGGGTCGTGCTTACTATCACGCGGGAGTCTCCAAACGTGTCAAAGAGCCGGAGTCATATATTTTCGGCTCTTCGCTGTAGCTGGTTCAAGGGAATCAATATGCAGAACATATATCCAGGCAAGTTTAACGTTCACATATTTCATCTGTCGGAAGGCACGAACGTGTGAAGTTAGAAGAAAGTCCTCCTGTGAGCCGTGCTTTAAATTTCTTATTAAAACAACAACAACCGACAGTCTTAATGGAGCCTTAACAAATCGCAAACATATCACGAAACCTATTTCAACCTATGCATTCAATCGGGCAAATGCAGCTCATATAAATGTAACGCTTCACCTTTTGGTGGTGCACAAATTATGTAAAATCTGCCAATTTTTTATGAAGGAAAATAAGTACGTTATTGTGTATTCTATAGAAAGCAGGAAATGAGAAATACAAATATCAAGCATATAAAAAATTTCAGCCACAAAGAGTCATTGCAGTCTGGAGGCATTTTTCTTTGTCGGCCTCTTCGTTATACTCCCTACCTGACCGTCAGTCTTAAGAAGACCCGCCTGCTCTTTTACTTGGAATCAGACCTCGTCAATTAAGTTCCCGAACCGCAATACTTGTCGCAACTTACTAGTCCCACGTTGGCAGCATGCGCGCCTGGTTCGATCCAAGAAACAAACACAAGCTAACTCTGCTGAGACAGCGCTTCCGTCAGGGCGCTTCTCGGGAAGCGGTTCAAGAGAGTAGCGGATGCTTGCTGGCAGAGCACACTCGACTCGAAGGCCGCGCCGGCACTGTCGCTTGAGTCACGCCGATACAGCTCACGGGATCGGCAACGTGGCGAAATCAATCTTCAGCGCATCCGCGAAAAAAGTAAACACTCGGGGGAGGGAGGGGGGGAGAGAAAACAACGAAAACACGCCAGAGTGGTCCGTTTCCCGTCACGATCGGCCACGATCGTCGCGTGGTCGCAGATGCCGGCGAACTCGGAGCAGCCTCGACGGGACCTCACTTAGATCAACACGGCGTCGGCTTGCATCAACACTTGGCCAGTGTTGACACTGGGCGCCATCCTTGACGCCTCATCAGCAGAACGCCGCGAAAAAAAAAAAAGAAGAATGCGCGAAGAGGGGGCGGCAGGCGACTGTAAATCAAGCCGTGTTTATGCTGGCCCGCAGTGAGGTTCGATCTCTTCCGTCAATGGGCGCTGCGCGGCAGCGGGAACGCTAGCGAGCGAGAGGCGTGCGTGTGGGGGTTTAGGAACAAGAGGCGGACGCGGCCGGCAGCGCGCTTGTCAGCCGCCCCGCCGCGCGACGACGTCGTGCTCGATGACGCGCGCGCATCGCGACCAAAGTTGGAGCGTCGCCTTCTTCAGGGGAGCGGCGCGGCGCCACGACTCTTTGACAGCGCGGATCGCGGCCGGCTCCGGGCGCGCAACTTGCCGCGACGTGGCCGCCGTCAGTCAGCGCGCCGCCGGCGGCGGCTGTTGACACAACGCGCGCGACTTGCTCGTGTGTCTGCGGCCTCCAATACATCACGCGCACTGCAGCGATCGGGCACCACCCGCGCGGCGCAAAACAAAAGAGCGCGAAAGGAAGCCGCGCTCTCCCTTATCGTGGCCATTCAGCCGGCTGCGGCGCCGCTCGTCGTCCGCCTTCCGTAGGGGCTCAAATCTCGTCGCTTTCTTTTTTTTTCGCCCGGGAAGGAAGACTGCAGGGCGCAGAAGAGGGAGGAAGAAGCGCGCGCGGCAGTAATCCATCCTGCCAGTGACAGCGCTCCTTCCCCCGCGCCGGGCCAGAAGAATCTCTAACGAACCGAGAGGCACAAAGCGCGCCGGGGCGCACAAGACAAAGGGAAGAAGAAAGCTTAGTTCGCGCGCACCGAGGTAGAGGCCTGCTTCCGCCTCCGGTTGAATAATTGAGAGGGCAGTTTCGAGAGCCGATTCCGGCGCGCGGTGAGGAAGCGAACGCGATACACCCGCCGGAGGCTGGCCGTACGATCGCGGCGGCAGCGTCCAGGAGAGTGGTTGCTACTCCGCCTATCTCGCGCTCTCTCATGAACGCTGAATCCTTGCGAGAGGAAGTATCCGCCAATGAGCGCGATGAGAAACGGCACGGCAAACCGTTTGTGCCGCACCACCCCAAACCAAGCTTCGAGAATTGACATGATCATGATATGGTCACGACTCCCGAGGAACAGCGCAAACATCGCATCGTTTCTCGCCTTACATAAGCAACCGAGCGGAGGAACACGGTCGCAAACAGGGGCGATTTTCGTTTCTCTCTCCCCCCCTCCCCCCCCATCCGCTTTTGGCCGCGTCCATGGCATCCGCAAGCTCAGAGCGCATCCGAAATTCCCGAGGGAAACAGTCAGAAACACAGCTGCAAGTCGACTGCTGGGCTGGAGGCGCAAAAAGAAAGTTGTCCTATAGCATCGCGCGAGCCCCGCCATGGTCGAAGGCGTGCGAACACGTATCCCGACGCAGTTTTCGCCTTAATTCATCATCCATTCAGCGCTTAAACGAACGCTCAGCAGCAGCAGCAGCCGCAGCAGCAGCAGCAGCAAGAGCGCCGCTAGGCACTGCAGAAAGAAGAAGAAGAAAAAAAAAGTGAGGAACGATTACGAAAAGAACCCGCTCGGCAGCGGGCCGTGCAGAGATTCCTCGGCTACCGCGCTTTTCGCAACGCAAGCAAAGACGAGCTCGAAGCGCTGCTAAAGAATCCTGGTTGAACGCAGAAAAAATCGCGGCTTTGTACTTTCCGCTCGCTATTACTGCACTAAAGGGGCGCGAAAAAGATGAAAAAAAAAAACTTTGTTTTTCGTTGTTGTTTCTACCACGCGCGCAGTACTGCAATGGCACGATGTATGGAAATTAAAGCACGCATTTTCTAAGCGTCGTTTTGGTTAACTTTGGCGTTTTGCACGTCGAGCCCAGTTCTAGGCGGGCGCTTCCTTCCTCCTATTCGGGAGACAGCGCTGCGAGAGGAGCAGCGTATAAGACAAACGAGCGCGCGGATCGCGCTGCACACTTCGTCATAAAAAAGAGAAGAAGCAGGAGGAGACGAAGACAGCAAAAATCGCGTCGGAGAGACAGGAACGTTGCTCGGCAGAGCGGCGGAATTTACATTTCAGAGTCGTAAATCCTCCTCGAACCGAAACATCAACGTCCGTGCCACCGCGAAAATTGATTCACGCTCGAAACCCTTCATTTCAATTTCAAACGCGCTGCCAACGCGCTTATTCAAAACAAATTGGTAAACAGAGGTCGGCAAAAAGGAAAGAGCCGCTACGCCGTGGACTCGGCAGGGCCGGCGCGCAGCAAGAAAGAAAGAAAGAAAGAAAGAAAGAAAGAAAGAAAGAAAGAAAGAAGAACCAACAACAAGATCCACCTAAGAAACGAACAAAAGGTTCGACTACGCCTGGGAAAACTATGCGCGAAGGCTTCCACAGCGCGCACTTTTAGGTAATGCATGCTCGCGCTGTAGGGGGAATACGTGCTGGCCGGTCCATTCTATTCCCGGTGCTATACATACTGTAGGCCTGCAAATAACTTTATGCAAGTTGGTAGCACTGTAGCTGTAGCAGGTGACCCGAATTCGAAGTCGTGCGTGAGGTCTTCTTGAACGGGACGCGACAGCGAGCTTCCGAAAGAGCCGCCATCAGCCGACGAGATCTTGAAAGTTATAAAATCAACCGGAACAGTGACGCATACCAACAAGGCGGATAGTACAACGCAGGATGATGGAACAAGCAAGTTAATCCACAAGATAGGTGTGTTTCTGTTATCAATCAATCAGTTAGATTGATAAATTATAGGGGAACAGATGCAAAACTACCTCGACCGTTAGTCTATAATGTAGTGGCTGGTCAACTGAATAATGCGACAAAACAGGTTAGCTGAAAAACATTTTTTTTACAAAGGCTTGTCTATAACTGCGTGTGAATCACACAAAACAAGTACAAGACTAACCATGAGTAACGGTGCGTGACGAACAGAAAACAAAATTTATTACAGGTCCTAGTTCTAACGTAATATTTCTCGCTATCCTTATTTTCAGAGGTAATCTGCTCTAAACATGAGTTTTGTGGAATTTAATATTTTGCTCGCCGTACACATTGTAGCAACTTTGCCTACTTGCTTAAAATTGTCATTTGATTTGACTTGCCATTTAAAAAAGAAACTTCAAGTGCAAAGCCAGCCACAGTGTGATCTTCATACACAAAAGAGTATTTACGCACTTAAAATTTTATGTCGGTAGTAATAAAGTAGGCTTAAGCTTCCCGCTTTCTTGAGGAAAATGCTTAATCGAAGGTGTTAAAACACACCAAATTGACTTTATGTGTCTGCACGACACAATGCAGCAGAAAATAAGGGTGCGAGGTGAGGAACGAAGTTATTCCGTTGATACGTATACCAAATTTAGAACTATCGTCGCACTTTTACGGTGAAGGATTTGTTTAATACTTGTGTTCATGGATGTGCCTCGTTTACTAAATACAACACTTTCCACTTTCAGCGTCAGATCATATAGCTTAGAATGCCGCATTGTGGACCGCAGTATAGTTGAATCAAGATATTTTCACACAAACGGCTCGTTCACAAAAAGTGTACTCCACTTATAGTGAGTCGAAAAAGTGCTGGTCACGTGAATGTTCAGTACCTCACAGACATTTAACGTCTTCCTACTACTGTGAAACGACAATGTTAACTACATGCGATCTAACGAATTTCACAAATTTAGAACTAAACGTAACAGCGCAAACATATAAGACGAGCCACAAAAAGAAAGACACGACACACACTGGCGCTGTTACATAATCGGTCTTTCTTTTTGTGGCTCGTCTTATATGTTTGCGCTGTTACGTTTAGTTCAGAATTATGTACCAACTAGGCCCAAATGAAGTGTTGCTGAAATTCACAAATTTAGCTGCGCATGAAGCAAAAGTGGCCAATGACAAATTGTCGTACAAAAGAAATGTATAAAACTAAGTGAAAAAAAAACTCCTAAACAGTAAAACTTGAAATTCAGTGTGTCAAAAGGCTTACAAGTGTCGAAGGAACTGCCGGCAAAATGAGCGCTGCTATTGGTATTCTTCCAGCATAAGAGGTAACGACGGAGTTCTTGTGCACACACAAGATTAATTTATGAATGACTGACTTCTGTGGCGTCCTCCAGGGTAGTGTGCCCCACCGCTGCCGATCAGTTCTTGCGACGCCTATTTATCGAAGCCCGACCGACATTACTATTGGGTAGCGTGGCGTTGTCGGCGGTCTGCAGGCATCCGGTAGACCATGGCGACCAGGCAAGGACGAGACGATTTCTAATGCGAAACTTGCACGGTTTATTCAATAGTTGGTGAAAGATTAGAAGTAGAGAATGAAGTGAAAAAGTACATTGCGGGGCCCTTTAAATAGGCCGACTAAAGCCGTAGGCGGGATCTTGCGCACGTCAACGTCACGTGACAGGCACTGAGTCCCCATCGGTGCTTTGCGGCTGCTACTTTTCTCCTGGGCGGGGTTGCACGTCCCCGTTGGTGCTTTGTGGCTGCTCCCGCATTCTCAGGTGAGCCTGGACGGGCTCGCCTCCGCAGGTGGCAACCCGCAGATCCGGGATCGTAGGCGCTTATGTTTTCTTCTAGGCGACGTTGGTTCGCGGAAAGGGCGTCTGGTTGTGGATGGGCGGCTGACTGTGGATAGGCGACTGATCCATTCGTCTAGGCGACGTTGGTTCACGGAAGTTCTCCTGTAGAGCTTGACAGTTCGTGGAAAGGGTTCTTCTGAAGTCACACACATACAGGGGCCTGTAAGCACTGCGGGGCACCAGCCAGACCGGCAACCCCTAGAGTCAACCACAACAAATTGGGAATTCACCCTTCGTTTCGATGAGGCATGGTGGTCGAGCATCCTTTTTGCCCGGGGTGCCATACGCCAACCGTAACACTTCGTACTGTTGCCGTGAAAAAAGAGGTTCCGCGATGAGAAGGATTAGAGTGGAATATATGTTCTGTCCCTCCAATTTCCGCAACTCGAGATTGTACGGTCTCTTTCTGAGGGTAAATCAACTGAAAAAAAGAGGCCGTTCTTTGTGTATAAGACCACAAGCTGCACCGCGTTCCGATTTTCGACAAGGCGCATGCCTAATCTTGTCACAAATGGTTTAGCGGATAGCATTCATTCGTCCTATACTTCAGGTAATTGACTCGAACATAGGCGCGTTAGTGCGTTTTGCGCGCCTGGCGTCTCCCTTTTATTCCTCCTGCAGCTGTCTGACAATGCATATTCCTTACAGGGAAGTCTCTTTTACCTGGCTTGAGGAGTTAGCGGTTTGGCTCTATGTTAATCAACTTCAATTAAACGTAAACAAAACAAAGTTTATGCTCTTCCATCCAAAAAACAAACCATTAGATCATCACATCAAACTATTTTTTAATGACTCAAACATCGAGCAAGTTCATAGTTGCCGGTTCCTTGGAGTGTTTTTTCGTAGCGATTTGGGTTGGAGTGATCATATAAACTACATTAGACTAAAAATGGCCAGATCTATTTATGTTATTTATCGTGTTAGACATCTCCTCCCACTACAAATTAAAAAACAGTTATATTTTGCCCTTGTTCAGTCTCACCTGGTGTATTGCAACCTAGTGTGGGGTACATGCAACAAAACTGATTCACACAAACTGCTTTCTCTCCAGAAAAGAGCTCTACGTTCATTAAGTTCAAGTTCATCTGTTGAAGCTAACCTTTTCGAAACATTTCATGTTCGCAATTTCTTTCACTTATACAATTTTAGTTTGGCTCTTCACATTTTTTATAAAGTCAAACATGACTTTAACTCTTTTTCTAATACTTATAATTCGAGAAACGTTGCGTATGGTCTACGTTCCGTTGCCCTATCTACTGCAAGACCCAGAACAAATTATGGTAAACAAACAACCGATTATCAAATTATAACATTATGTAATGCTTACCAGTCTCTTACTCAGATTGCTTTAGAAAGTTATAGTGTGTCTGTATTTAAGAAAAAACTGACGACTCTTTTCCCCCCCGGTTAAAGTTCAGCTAATTCTGTATACTTAGTTTTCTTTTTTGATTGTGCATATTATGAAATGTTTTGTTTATTGTTAATGGATATTTATTATTGTCTATCATTAACTATTTTCTATTGTGATCATGTTTGCTCATTGTTTTTTTTTTTCCCTCTGTGTCCATTCGGCCCCCGTTTCCATGATGTGTGATCGGGGTTTAGGCCTTGTCAGGAGGTATGCTTGGTCTACCTCCTTTAGCCTCACCTCGAGGGCATATTGTATTGTATATAATATGGCCAAATAAACATACTACTAAACTAAACTACTCCCCCTCCACACGTTTAGGGAAGCAAACTCGACTCAGTCTAGTTGACCTCCCTGCGTTTCTTTCCTCCCTTTTCTCTCTCTCTCTCTCTAGTAAAGGCAACGGAGTAGCATGTTTCAAGCTACTCAGTTTCACTTATGACGAAACTATGTATATTTTTGTAAAATAATCGCAGACGTTCTTAAGGGAAATGAAAACGTACATACATCGCAGAGGCAAACGAAGTGAAGAAAGCGAGAAAGACCAACCAGCAAGCAGGGATTTGGGAGCGTTAGTTAGGCGGTGTAAGCGGCACGCTGGCTGTTCAGCACCAGAGCTCTTGCGTAATTATCGACCGTATATATATACTGGCACGTCGCCACTCCAGCGCTGAGGGGGTGGGCCGGGGAAGTGTACGCGCGGTGTGTATACAGCGGCGAGGCACCCGTCGGGGTCTGTCAGCATGAGGCCTCCAGCGCTGTTCCTCAGGGCGCGCTTCAACGAGTGGCGTTTACCGTAATTAAAGGCGCCCGCGAAGAGCCGCGCCGCGATCGAAACAGCGGGCCTCCTTTCGCGAAACGCGCGTCAGCAAGAGAAAAGCGAACGCCAGCCTTCCGTCGGCGGCGCACGTGACGCTCGCTTGGCGGCGTAATTAACGGTCCCTCCTCGATGGGCAGTCAATGAAACGACGCGGCGACAACGTGGGCCCCAAATTGGGCGCGCTCGTCGTCCTGCGCTCGGCAGCGGCGACGCGTAGCCAGCGCCTGCAACGCCGCGCACAGACTCATTTGCGCGCTCGGCGAGCAGAAACGCGCTTAATTTGTGTGTTTCGTGCTTCCTCTGCTGGGGGGCGGCAGAGATGCGTAAGCACACACACACACACACACACACACACACACACACACACACACACACACACACACACACACACACACACACACACACACACACACACACACACACACACACACACACACGCAAGAAAAATTAAATAAACATTCCGTCCACCGTAGGTAAGAGTCGAAGAAACTCACAAACTGTTTTTCCGCGACGACGTGGTATACACCAAAAGAACACCTGTGGGCGCCCTGCGGGTTATATGAAAGTACTAAAGGAATCTTTCCCTCTCGGTGCCGCTCGTACAATGCTGTTTAAAAGTCAGTCGATCGCAAAACAGCTAAACTGTCAGCCTTCAGATTGCGCAGCTGAAGAAAAAAAATAACACGAAGAAGCATAAGAATAAGAAGGGCGAACGAACTAAAATGCAGAAAACCAAAGGCTTGTTCAGTGAACATCGTTTCAACATGTGCAACAGCTGTGCATGCCTGTACGTTCCCCGTCATTCCAGCCAACAGCGTAGCCCTCTTTTGACAGCCTCCTGCGAAGAGCGGTGCCACCTGTGGAGTGGGCCTCTGACGAGTGACTGGCGTGCCGGTATCGACGAAGCTCTCAGATAGGAGGGCGGCGCGCCAGGAACTTTAATTGCGTCCGCATTAAAACGAGCCTCCATCGCGGGGAAGCGTCGGGCACATCTGCCGACGCCGAACGTCTCGTCGGCCAAGTGGAAGACTATTCTTCCGCAAAAGCAGGCCGCCCGGGCCAGTGATTCAAGACGCGCTTCGTCGAAACTTTGGGCGCCGCGCCGCCCACTTTTGCTCGCACCGCGGGCGGCCTTCGTTATACCGGGCCGCGATTCGCCCACCGGCAGAAGGGCGCCGAAATCGGCTAACGATCTTTCGTCGCTGCACCGCTGCACTGCCTGGCGCGGGGCTGATCGGCGGGGCACGGCGCGCGCTCGATGGCGGCCTTTGTTGGCGTCCACCGGCGCCCCGCGTGTGTCCGCATGGAGGGGCCCTTTGTGCGCGCCACTCCGGCGCGCGCCCCATTCGGCGGCGACATCTGGAGCGGAGCCCAACGATCCGCGCCGGAGAGAGAAGAATCTCCCCGAGAAACTCTTTTCTATGGGCAGCGCCTTCCTCGGCTCGCGCTGTCGGGCCCCTTGCTTTGTGCCCTCTGCTGCGCCAGCACTTCTTCCTCATGCGCAAGTAAAGCAGTGCCGCCGGTGGCTTCGCGAGATCAAAAGTATTGCTTCGCTCTGCGACACGGGAATAATGAGGTCAAATTAGAACGAATAACATAAAGAATGCCTTTTTCATCGCCCATATCTATACACCATAGACTTTTCGTGTGATAAGCCAAGTTTCTGAGACGTTGATATACCTGTAAAGAAAGAAGAAGAAACGTTTTCGTATTATAGGGAGTGTGTGGCTCGCTTTGAGCAATGTCGCCAATCTTGAGCGATAAGACACCACGAAATATAAGCAGAAATACTAGCAGCCTCGGATGGATTATGGAAGGGTAGCGTAGTTTTTGCATCGCTGAGCAAGCGGTCACACGTCGATGGGGGCGAAATGCAAGAACGCCCGCGTACCGTGCATTGGGTGCGCGCTAAAGAACCCCAGTTGGTCAAAATTAATCCGGAGTCGCCCACAATACGGCGTGCCTCATAATCAAATCGCGGTTTTAGAACGTAAAACCCAAGAATACATATTTCTTAATTTGTTTCGGAATTTGGGGATGTCGGGACGCGTAGCCAATCATGTTACAGTCGGTAGCTGGACATCATAATTGGCTAATGTATTATCTTTTCATCACATATGCAAGGTCGGTCCCAAAAGCTCGCGCAATATGTTTAAAACATATATTTCGCGAACCTGTCAAGTACATTAATGTCGTCACCTTCAAAATACTCCCCATTCGACACAATATATATACACACTCGTCCCACCCCTTCTTCCGTCGCTAGAAGCATCCTTGTCAAGTTCTCTTCTGTTAAGCGCTTCAGCAGCGATGTCGTGTATTTGTCGTCACATGCCCGAAGTTCCACAACCGGAGCACCAGCTTGCATTTGGGGATACAATATATATATATGTATATATATATATATATCCGGGGGCTAAATCCAGCGAGTAGGCAGGGTGCTGTTGATGCACAGTGACGGAAGAGCGTGCCAAAAACTCACGCAGTATTCAGGCAGAGTGCGCAGGGGCATTATTGTCGTGCATAATCCAGCACGCACCTCTTTCGACAAATTTGGTCGCACGAAGCGCACACGATCTTTGAGTCGCTTCAGGCCCTCCACATAGAAATCTGCATCGACAGTTTCACCTTCGGGTATACCAATTCGAGGAGCACAATTCCCCGGCAGTCAAAAAACAACATCAACGTGACAGATTCTTGCTCTGTTCTTCTGCGCTTTCTTTGGCTTTGGTGCATCTTTTTCCACTGCTCACTCTGTGTCTTCAACTCGATGTCGTGTTCGTAAATCATTGTTTCGTTGCCGGTAACGACCCTTTTCAAGAATTCCTCAGTGTCGTCTGAAGTTTTCCAATCAATGCTACATTTTCTTTAGTCGCGACTTTCGCTCACGAATCAGTTGTTTCGGCACCATCTTGGCGCAAACCATTTGCCTCCCCAAATTTCCGGCCATAATCCGGTCGGACGACTTTCCCGTACCAAGTGCTACAGATATCATTCTAACAGTCATTCAGTGGTCGCTGAGAACAAGAGAAATCACACATCGATGTTTTCATCTTCGAAAGAGGTAGAAAAGCGCTCTGACCTTGCGTTGTTCCTGGGGTCTTCATGGCGTTCTCAGAAACGCTGGACCCACTTAAACATAGTTCTTTCATCTATAGAGCATGCATCCTTTCCATAGGCCTTTTGCAGCCTGCGATGCATACACAATTCTTGCCCAATTTCACAAGAAGTTTGATATTGATCATTTGTTTAGGCTGTTCGTCGATCTCCATTTCGACGAAGGCTAAAAATTGGCTGCACAAAAAGTGCATGCATAAAATTCGGCCTTGTCATACAGCAGTCCGGAGCGCAGTAGAGGTCAACCGTGTACTTTCGAGTAGAGAGAGCGGTACTACTACATCCTCTGCCACTTTTTGCCGATTCACTGCATGGACTTTGGTGACAGACTTCGTATACGTAAAGAGAACACTATGTATTGTAGAAAAAAGGTACTGCTATAACCAGACCAGGTGTTTCTGCGAAGACTAATTTAAAAAATAATCTGCGGTAGATAGCCCAATTATAATCCTCGAGCTGGATTGCCCAAACAGTGGGACATTATTTGGACGAGAAATCAAAATGCATAATCAACTAATTACCAAAAATTATTAATTACGTTTGGACTGATTACGTTACAGCACATAATGCAATTTACACGCTGTAGCCTGGGAGTTCGCAAGATCCAGTTAGAACGAATTATCAGGATAACACCCCTTTAAGATATTTATTCCCAAACTTTGCGAAGAAATACATTGGCGGTCCAGTTACTTTTGCCCTTCAGTGCATAAAACGTCGTTATGTTGAGAAAGTAAGTGGATCGACAGTGTATTTTTACAGCAAGTTTGATGGTGCATATCGCGAAAGTGATGTAATCCACAGAATTCTTTTCAAACGGATATACCTTGCAATCTCACGACCTACAATTTACAAATTGCAATATGTGATGTAACGTAATCAGTAAATTTTTGTTAATTAGTAGAGTATGCATTTTGAGTTCTCGTTCAAGTAATGTCCACCTCTTCGAGTAGACCAGTTAAGACTAGAATTGTGCTATCTGCCATAGGCGATTTTTAAACAATACCTAAAATCTTTCCAGAAACACCTGGTATACTTTATCGAGCTTTACGTCTTATAAAGCAGCACGGTTGGCTATGAGACATGCCATAATAGCAAAGGAAGGGAGGTGGGGGGAGTAAGGAGGAGTCATTTGGATTAATTTTGACATGTAAGCACACATTCGTTTTCTTTTCTTTTCTGTTCCGCCTGCTTTAGAATGCAGCTTTTGTCACGGACAAATAACTGAGGATGCCATCGCGGCGAGTAATATTTTTTTTCAGAGTAATATAAAGTTCCTTCAATGATGCGCGTCAGCCAGTGTACTGACTGACGTAACCATCAACAACTGCTCTATCACTACCTCCATGCATGAGGAATTACAATTAACTAAAAGGCGTCCAAATGTACTTGCGGGAGCATATGTGACGACCACCAAGTCAGTGTTAAGACTTGACAGCTAGTTAGTGGTCAATATTTTGTTGCCTTTTTCACTACTTTTGGATGGCGAAAGTTATCGGCATTTCTTGGAGTGTGAAGGCCAGTTTTCCCACAGATTCGGTGCCCGCGCGATTAACTCGAAATGCGTTAGTTGATCCCCATCTATTGCAACGGTCACGCACATCGCTGTTGCTTCGTTAGTTCAATCTTCTTTGTTCAGACTGATTCAGGGACCGGCAAAGGGATTCACTTTCAGTCAGCTGGTCTGTATGCTCGTGGCACGAGTTGTGGCCGGAGAAAACGCCAATTACGTTTAACTTTTCCTTTTGCTTCATTATTTCCTCGAGTGACGGCTCGCGGTGACGGTGGCAGATCCCCTGAACCATAAACCAACGATATGGGTCAGATAAGGTGGGAAATAAAATAATGCGAAACAGCGTCGATCATGAAACCCTGCAATAACCTTCAAAGCCATAAGTAACATGACTGTCACCTGTTACCTCGTCTGTTTTTTTCCCTGATTGTACAGCACTTTTCGTGCAAAACTGTCAACTGGAAGCAAGAGCCACAAAGAGCTGAGAAATCAAGCGATGTACTAAGGGAGAGAGCCAACGCAACAGCCAAACATCAAGGAAAAGCAAAAATTAACAAATTTTACCGTTGTTTGTGAAAATATTTATGGATAAACATCTTTCTATTTGAAAACAAAGTAGAGAAAACGCCGCCGGAAGTGGAGAACGATTCCGTGTGTTTTGAATGACGTTTCTACAGTTACCAGTCGAACCGCCTGACAAAGCCACTTCTCTGCTGTGCTTATATGAGTGTTTTAATAAACTTTTGCGGTGGGCGCAGTACCTCTAGAACCACAGCGTCCGCGCTCTGCGCAGTTTACGGGACTGGCGGCCACGCATTGTTACGCAATTTCCCAAATAACAATACGAGTTGGTTTTGGCACTTAGAGCAGTAAACGAGGGATCCAATAGAACTGTCATTTTTCCACATATATATATATATTTATCTATAATTCTTTCGGAGCTAACATAAAAAAAAACGCTACTATAGTCGGATACAACTGAAGTCTGGAGTGAAGACCCCCCAATCCCTCATAACCGCCAGTCACTGTTCCTCCGCGAGGCTGCACATTATTCGTACGTCAAACTTTTCCTATTACCAAAATAAGGTGCAAACCACAAAAATAAAATTATTAGTGCGTTCTTATACGTTTTTACTCGCCTATTATAGTGAAATGGTGAAAGCCTAATTCTTTATTGAACTGATATAAAATACTTGCTTCGCTGCAAATATTTATTGTCAAGTTTCACTTCATTTGGCAGTGAAGTTTCATGAGTAAAATGGGCTCAGATGTGTGAACTGTACCGCAGACTTTTGAAGAGTGAAATGGTCAGTCTCCATACACTTTGTCCATGTCTGTTGCACAGCTTATTGCTTCCGCCGATGAAAAGACTCTTCAAGAACAGCGGACTCTCCGGAGCTATCAAGTTCGACGCCATTTTGAAAAGGCCGCATGACGATGATTTTTTTTTTTTTGCTTCTGTGATTGGCTGGCGGAGTAACACAATCCCGCGCGGTCCGTGTGCCTTGGTTGCCAATTGCTGTTTCTTTTTTAAAGTTGTATTCTACTATAGAAATCTTTATTTTACACTTTCGCTTGTTTACTTGTTCTTGGCAGTGTTCTTCCTGCGCTCATTTCCTGCGCGAGTCCATTTGATGTAGTTCCTTCTTTGCCAAGTAAAGGAGAGATGTATCTCACAGGCCTAGCTGTGAGATACACCTTATTTCATTTCTCTTTTGCGGGTTTACGCGTCTTTATGGCGAATGGTGGGTGTTATTCATATTTCTACTAGCAAAGGTACCTCCACCCTCATTTGCATAGAAATGTTACCTTGGGTAGCCCTCCCCCTCCCCCCCCCTCCCCCGAAAAAAAAAAATCCTTGGTACGTGCCTGGACAAGGGGTTGGGAGATTCGACAAGTGGCAGTGTTATGGCGCGTTAAATTTGACCATTACGGTAGCAGACTAGCGGGATTTTAAAAATTTAATTAGCCTCGCTTCGAAGCGGCTCTAGTTTAGCCGCACCAAAATTTACTATCTGAAACAGATGTCAGGAGAGGCTGGCCGGCGCGACGTCATCCCTTCATTCCTTGCAACTTGGACGATTTCCTCAAGTACGCAGTGAAACGCAGTGCACGACTCATTTTCTTCAATGCTTTACGTGGTCCTGCACAGATAACGCTGCCCGACGAGCACCCGCCAACAGGAAGCTACAGCTATGGGTGCGCGCGGGGGTGATCGCCAGAACCAGAGCGGCGACCACCTCGGCGAACACGTAAAAGAAAAGAAGACAAAGGTAGATGGAAGAGAGCGCACGCGTTTCATATTTCAATGCGGGGTCCGGAATTGCCCCCATGAATCAGGCGGGGTGTATCACCTGAGCCCGCGGCGCCTCGGGCGGCACGTACAGACACAAGGTGGCCGCCGCTCCTCGCACATTGTCTGCCGATCCGTTTCGGCGCAAGACGCATTAGCCGGGCTGCCATCGTCATCAATTTCGGATCCTGTTCATTACAGGCGCGAAGGGGCCGCCTGTATTATTGATCGGGCCTCGCCAGGCGGTGGGGATTAGATCGTGGCAGCGTGTTCTTCGCGCGGCGGCCACGGGTTCGCGGGTTTCCTCTCGCAACAGGTGCGGCGCGCGGCCGGCCATGCAGACCGCGCAGCTTCCCGTGCCTGGCTAATAACGAGACGCTCGTCCGACGCTTTCCTCGGCTCTCCCTCCCGCTGCGTCGTCTCGACCCCCTTCGACCAGGTACACTGGCTCGAGGCGAGCGGTACACGCTCTCGGTGAAGGGCGTCGTTAGAGATTCTATTTTGACGCGCCGCAAGTGCATGGTCGCGCACTTGCCGTTCAGCGGTGCCCTTTTGTGCAGCGACGGGCACCGTTACATACATACATACATACATACATACATACATACATACATACATACATACATACATACATACATACATACATACATACATACATACATACATACATACATACATACATACATACATACATACATACATAAGCAGCATTCCCGTCGACCGACTTCATCCCAGAGTACTTTAAAGAGGGGCACGTGTATTTAGCGAGTGCCTCTTGATGACAATTTAGGTGTCAGAGAAACAGACAACCAGACCGACAAAGAACGAGAAAGGACCGCAAATAGATAGATTAAAAGCAGAAAAAAAAAGGCGCCAAACTAAGGAGACAGCGAAGCACCCCAGAGACAGCGCCCTTGACCACGCGTGCAACAAGGCAGCGAGCCGCTCAACAGCGGACGATGCGGCAGCCGCAGCCTCTCAGATGCAGACGCTACCGCGGGCTGCCGCATGGACATGCATGCGCCATAAGGACGTGATTCGGCGCGGTGCGAGAACGCCGCCGCAAGGATTTACGTGTCCCCGGAACGCCTAATCCGCAAACTAGCGCAAAACCTCGGAACTTCGAAGGCAGCCAGGCGAGAGAACGGGAAAGGAAGCGGTGCATACCCGAGAGCGAGGACGGGTGATTCACTGATCAAACACAGTGAACGAGCGCCGGCGCCCAGAGAAAGGCGGGCGCGAGGCGTTGGCAGCAGCCAGATCCAATTCTGACGGGGTCCATCTTGTTAGGGCACCATCTGTCAAGAGCAGGCGCGGAGGCTCATAGCGCGCGCCCGGGTTGCGCCGCGTGGCGCGCTGCAGCATAATGAGCTCGGCTCGGCTCGCCGACCGCGCCGGCCGTCCCATTGTTCTCCCGTGCGCACCACGTGGGCCGAAGGTGACGATGCGAGCTAGCCGAGGTGAGGTCGCGCCCATCCCCTGTTCGTAGACGCACCGACAGGCCACAACTTAAGTGATAAGCACGCCCACAATGAGCGTGCGAAGTGAATAGACCACAGAGGCTGACGACTGCGCTCGTATCGGTCGAATGCTTGGCCATGGGATAATATAGCGATTCCATTCCGATCACTCTCCTTCTTCGTCAGGGAGCGGTGCTCCGCCTTTTTGGACACCATGGATCGAGCGACCTGTTGTGAACGGTGGATGACAAGGAAGGAATAGAATTGAGGCGAACGGGAATCCTTATGATTTATATCGGCGCTTCTTTTGTAGAAGCCGACATATATGACGTTGCGAAGCAGGCAACAGTAAAGTGAGACGCGTTGCCGAGATAAAGTTTTCATTGAATGCGCCAGACTTATGCGCAAGTTAAAAAACTACATTCTTATTAAACAGAATAATTGCAGCTTCAAAACAGTACAAGGACGACCGTATCGTACTCGTTCACGCCTTGGAAAGCCATATTTTGAATCTTTCGGCCTAGGTGACACGGGCCTGGACTCACGCCTGTGATACCAGTTGTGTAACGTGTCCTTCACTTCGTTCCTCCCATTATCATCCCCCATTGTGACCCTTTTTCTTCCCCTCTTCTCCTTCCCTTACGTAGAGTGGAAGGCCAAATGCTCCATTATCCGGCCGACCTCTCTACATTTTCCAATCATTAAAATACTTCTTCTTTCCTCCTGATGGGTCCTGTACTGCTGGTTCTCCTTTTGTTGTATGCCGAGAGCTTTGACCTACCCCTCAGGAATCGTGTTCAATCTATTTGTGCTGACGGTGAGACACAAATTGTTGTATCTATATATATGTGTGCCTTGCGAGTGACGAAGTGATAGGTATACTTGGACCGTGAATAAAAAAAGTAATATGTTGAAGACGTAACCAAATGATCATTCAGTTGCAGTAGTCGTTCAATGTAAGCCAAATCTACAAAAAAAAAATCCCTAGAAAGAGAAATATGGGAGAGCTTCGCGATCAGACCGTTCAACACCGTTCATGCAACAAACGGCGACAATAAGGTGCCCAAAGATAGCAATGGAGCGCCAGTGGGATCAAACAAGTGCACGGTGGACTTTATCTGAGCCCACATATGATAGATCGGATGTTCACAGAGCTGCGCGAAAATGCGCCCGCCTCTCCGTATACTGGATGATTTCATGGGGCCCCTTGAGTCGCTGCGAGCGCTCAAACAGGCAGACACACACACGCACTCGGGCCTTCATTTCGCGACCGGCTGAGCCTATAGCGCGCTGTCAAACTTCCTAAGCCGGCGGGGAGAGGGAGCGCGGCGAACTGGGAGCGTCCACAGGTGTCAGCCGAAGGAACTCGGGCTCCCCCAGAGCGTGAAGACGAGGCCCTAAGGAGAATTGCGCCCGGGCTCGCCAATTCAAGCGGAGTAGGAAGCGGATCAGAGAGAAATTTCTCTCCGGCAGCAGCGACGAGGAACCTCCGAGCGTCGCGGTGGAACACGCTGAGTTGGAGATATTCGGGGCCGCGCCGAACAGACCGGAGCTGTCAGAGCAGATCGAGTTCATCTCGGCGTCGCGGGTCGGCCGAGCCGAGCCTTAATCCAATCAGGCTCCGCGCGACGTGACAGGCAACGGTCAAGGGGGGGGGGGACACTGGCCGTCAAGACTGGCGGTGGACGAAGCGGACCCGCCGTCGTGCCCCGAGTGCGCGGTGGTTCCGCAACGTGCCAATGGATGCCGGCCGCAGGCGACAGACGAGAGACTTCTCCCAGAAAAAACGGCGCCGCAGCCGAGCTGAGGGGGCAACGAACAGCGCGCGGGGCGCGTTTCCGCGTCTGCGCGAAGCAAACTGGACGTGAAACGCAAACACGGCGAAGGCAGAGGCGGCACACAAGAGGGTCTGCTGGTTCGCGGAAGCCAACTCAAATTGATTAATCAAATGATTAATTGGTTGGTTGGTTAATTAATTGATTGATTGACTAAAGTGATTGGGTCAAGATGATCAACCATTTACATGGTACAAGATGCAAATGAGGCCCGCCCTTCTTCACTGAAGAGGAACTTATTGCGATATAAGCTAAAGTAGTTTCGTTATTTTTCTTTACCGGGGAGGGGAGCATAAGTGCATATACCATTCGTCGTCGAGTCATTGTTTTCTCCTTCCAAGGATTCTTCATTTCAATCGATGGAAATTCAAGTCACAGAAATCTGTGAGGAACCTTGCACTGAATAGCTGTCTCGACCACCCGAGGTTCTTATGTTTCGCTTTACTGCGACAGCAATTATACGAAAACTCGAGGCGCCATGCCGCCGTCGGCGCCGCTGTGGCGTCCCGGGTGGTCAGCTGCGAGCGCCTTGACTCGCCCCCAGCATGGCGCCCAGTGTAGGAAGCCACGTCATCTAATGAGTTTCGGAGGCGCGGCGCAGTTGGTGAAAAGAAGCGGCAGCACGGAACGTCCGCTTCGAGGCAAGCACGCCGGCGCTCATCACGCCAGCGCTAGGACCACGAATGCTGTCGATCATTGAGCGAACGCCATTCATGCGTGTCCTAGGGCATGTGACGTCAGGCGTGCTTAGTTTGTACGCGAATGTTTAGCACAATTTACACCTAGCTCCCATAAAGCTACGAGCCTTACTTCGTGTACTGTGACTGAACTCGTCACTCGTCACTCGTGTGACTCGTGAGTGACTGAACGATATCCCCGGTGGACTTTCTCTTCTTTCTTTAATCTTTCCGTCCCCGTTTCCCTTTTCCCAGTGTAGGGCAGCCAACCGGGCTCAGTCCTGGTTAACCTCCCTACCTTTCATTTATAATTTGCTCTCTCTCTCTCTCTCTCTACTTCGTGTAATATCTAATAGTTTGCTGTCGCTATCAATCCTTCATCTTTTGGGCGAAACTGCGAGGTTTTGGAACACATTGGCGAGCGAGCGTTTAACATGCGCCAAAATCTCGACACGCGGGTGCCGGAATTAATGCAGTGAGCATTTTACAACATTTAGTAAATGTCCTCGCCCGCCGCGGTGGCAATATATGGCGCTCTTCCGCTGATCACCAGGTAGGCTTGTGAAAGCAGCAGGCTTGTGACTCCATACTTTATAAATATCATCGACATTTTATGAGTACAGCAGCGGACCACCGAAGCAGGGAAGTAAATGCTGCACGCGTACTAAGCATAATTAGCAGGTCCCTCGTGGTGGTGTCAGGATCCTGATGGGAAGGTGCGCTAACATTTATTTCACCTGCACGCGCCACGCAATAAAGATTTATGACAGCGAAGTCTCGAGTGCAGCGAAGCGATAGGTCGAAGATGACGAGGAATTATGGTGCTACACACGCCAGGCGACTGGACAGAAAAACGAGCCCGCTCACCGATGCTTTCGTTCCCAGCTACAGCGGTCAGTAGTGCTCGCCCCTTCGAGCCGAAGCTCGTGTCATAAATAAGGCTGGTAAGTGTGCGAGGCCCTGCGAGGGCTCGTTGTCATTCTGCCTCGTCTGAGGAGTTTGCGGTATACGACGGAGAGCAACTAGAAGTTGCTGGTTTAAGTTCTCAGCCCGTAACTATATAGGGAGGAAGATTGACAGGAGCGCTGACTTGCCTATTGCAATGCGTTTTGCGCGTCCAACTAACGTCCCACGCTGACACGCCGCCGCTTAACTCTCTATATATACAGTGCTCTCTTCCACACGCTCCTTTTCTTCGCGCCTTTGTAACGCTCTCCGTCTTATTTACCCACTAGCTGTTAGAGCTAAATGTACACGCCTTTGTATAGGGACAAGACACCAAAAACAAGAAGTGCTGCTACTTCAAAGGCTAAACATCTTCCTGCCGTATAGGTTTTCCTAGTTTCTAGGATGCGCATACACGCAAAACGCGAGACGACGAGAATATAATCTGCAGAACTAACTGAATATAATCCAAAGCATCCAAGCCCAAGCCCTCAAGATATGCCTTGGTCTACCACGCAGTGCGTCAACGATTTAAGTTATTGCAGTCGCTCAAGATTCCACTCTTAGAACACATATTACCATTGAAGCAATGCGTGTGCACATGATACACTTCGCCCGGACCCCTACTCACCACCTCGCAAGTCTCCCAGTAGATAGGCCCCGCACGAGATTCAGTGCGACTCTCTTCGCGCACCGTGCCTCTCTCAGGTCAGGCTACGCACCTGCAGCGAGACCTTCCATTCCTCCATGGTGTGCGCGCCGTACTCAAGTATACCTTACAATCACAGGACTTCAAAAAAGTCGGACTTGCCATCACCAGCCCACAAGCAACTAACTTTACTTCTCTTGTAAGAAAAATACAGCGACTGCACACACGTCTATACTGATGGATCAACCACATCAACCAGTTCCTGTGGCGCTGTAGCTATACTAACAATGGGAATAACCCAGCGGTTCAAGACTTTCCATGTCACTACGTCTACAGCTGCAGAGCTCGTGGCTCTCCGCGACGCGCTTCATGTGATAAATGCTGAAAGTCCTAGAAAACGGGCAGTCTTCTGCGATTCAAGGCCGGCCTTGCAATGTGTGCAGTCGTTTCTCCGACGTGGAACTCACGATCAGCTCACGTGCGAAATCGTGGAACTTGTCCATCATTTAGGAGAAAAATGCCATGATATATCTTTTCAGTGGATACCAGGTCGTTGCGGTATCATAGGAAATGATGAGGCAGATAAGGCAGCTCGGATGTCAAACCAAGAAGGCCGCTGCGTCCCCATTCCTCTCTCAAGGACCGACACCACGAGACTTCTCATTCTAGCGCGCACGATCTCCTTAGCAGAGTGGAATACTTCACATACAAGGTGCACAAGACTGCACAGACTAAACCCGTCACTGCAACTCAGACCTCCGGCTGGTCTGCACCGACGCGAAGCGTCTCTTCTGTGTCGGTTGTGGCTTGGAGTTACCTTCATGAATGCCTACTCAGCACTAATTGGAATGGCTGATAGTCCTGCATGTGTTTGCGGATGCGAGGAGAACATTGACCACTTATTGTGCCATTGTGCTCGATTCCAAGCACAAAGACAATCTTTGTCCAACACATTGAGGAAATTAGATGGTCGCCCTCTGAGTGAACAGACAGTATACTAGAGCACCGTCCCCATCGATCATCGGCTCAGAAGGCAGTGAAGGCACTTTTGTGCTTTCTCAGAACGTCTGGTTTGCACGAGCGGCTTTAACTCAAGTACTGTCCGTAAACGTCTCTACACCTTCTCTTCCCCTTCTCTCTCTTCCCCGTCTCCCTTGCCCCAGCGTAGGGTGGACAAGCATACCCTTGACTGGTTAGCTTCTCTGCCTTCCTATATTCCCCCCCCCCCCATCTCTCTCTCTCTCTCTCTCTCTCTCTCAGACTTTGGATGCGATGCGCAATGAGTTTCACGAAATTACACACCTTGGTTAACCTCCCGGCCCTTTGCTTCTTGTCTCTCTCTTTCAATATATAAGTTGCCCAGGACGGTCGAATTCGGTGCTTACAGATGGCGCTGTCACGCGTGTGGGCCACCGCTTATCTGTCCCTCTCAATTTCACCTTGCAAGGTTGCGCAAAATAATATTTCGGATTATCCTTTCCATGAATGAGCTGAAAGATCGTAAATAGAAAGAGAGAGAAAAAAAATAAAAGCTTTCAACATCGAATGGTTTCACTGCGCCTGGACGATAAGGCCGTCGAATGCAGACATACGTACGAGCTGCAGCAGCAGCAGCAACTCCCGGGACGCGGCATGGGACGATAAAAGTCGGATACGCGGGACGAAATTCACCGCTCCACACGGCGCCGTGGCCTAACTGAAAGGCCGCGCGATCGACGTTCCGCTCCGAAGAACATTCCCCCAGGAGGCAATAACTTGGACGCTCGATTGAAGTTGTTCCCCCGCCCTCCGCGCAAAAGAAGAAACGATGTCCCGGCGTCGAAGTCGGCGGCCGAAAAACGAAAGAGCACCGCCACCACCGCCGACACGCAGATCCGAAGAGCGGCGAAATAAGCTGCGCGCGGGAGACATATCTTCGCTTTGACAAACAGTGAAAAACGTGCGAGGCACTTTACGGGCGGGCGTACATTCGGCGGGGAGGGAGCGGGCCTCGAGATACGCGGACGGAACAGCTCTTCCATCGCATCACACCCGGCACGCGCGCGCGGAGAGCAGAGAGAGCGTGTCCGCCCGTTGACATTTGTATCGTTTTAAACATTGGGGCTCATCTCACTGCTCTCTCTCTCTCTCTCTCTTGCTTTGCGGCATTCGAAACGTGTTTATGCATAATTAACGTGCCGGAGAACAGGCATAGCCTGCATCACGATTACAAGCGAGAGCATTAAAAAAAATATGGAATACGAATGAGGGAGGGAGAAAACAGCCGTGTTGCTGAAAGCCGAAATTCTTCAAAGGAAGCGTTACAAAGTCTACCGCACGTGAGCGTCCACAGGGCCATTCATACTCAGAGGGAGAGAGAGAGAGAGAAACATTAAAAGAACATTTGTATTTCATCATTGGTAGAGCACGAAAATGTTTTAACATGATGGCCTTCAGGAGAATTCTTCCAATGATTCGTTCAGCGTCATATCGATCACTTTTCCTCGTAATGTGCAAGAAACGCTGAAGTTACACTTGCTTCAATACTAATATTTCCCCTTACAGTGGATGACCTAGTACATAGGTTATTTTGGTTGCCTTCCTTGATCACGAGCGTTTCCTCGTTCGTATTCGTTTCACGAATACGAACGTTTTCTTAATAAACAAAAATTCAAGAGACTTCATGTGTTGAACTACATCCAGATTTTGAGAGACGCGATATCCAAGAGTTCCGGTGTAATCTGTGTAACCCGGTCTTGTTGAGTCCTTAACGTCCGCATACATATATGCGTGCAAGAGGTTTAGGACATTTGGCGCCCATCGGTATGTGGCCGCTACGGCCGGGTATCGAACAAAAATCCTGGGTCCGAATTCACAAAGCTTTTCGTTCGTAAGTTATGTTTTTCATTGGCTGATCGCCTTCGTTAATAATGTGTCCTACAGCACTATTGGCAGGCACGAACGCTTTTAGTATAAGAACTTTTTATGAAGGCGGGCCCAGATAATCAGCAGCAGATGACGTGGCAGGTTACGAACTTTTTCTAAGTGTCACGGGGGCAGTGCCACCGATATATGCACTGGTGTATAAGGTCGAACATGCTCTTGACTCTTTTAAGGTAAAGCTATAGCATATTACAAAAAAATTCCGTCTCTTCTGCCAGTATTCCGTCATCTGGTACGTTGCTTTACGATGGACTACCAACTATTCCGGCCACACATCTTGCCGCAAATGTTTTTGAAAAACGAAAACGAAAAGAAAACACGAAATGATGTATTTCATTTTGATTCGCCACTTAGCTTGGAATTTCAGGGAGCTGCAGGCGTTTTGCGAGGGAGTACTGGCTGCACCTTTCGATTATAAGGCGGCTTCACTGCCTGCGACTAAATTTCGTTATTTTGTTTCTTTTGATTCCGTGTTCCGCATGCCTCTGCATATTCGCGCGCACGTATTTTGCAAGCTAAGACGTGCGGCTAACGTAAAGCTGGTAAAACGATGACACTAAAACAAATGAATGAATGAAAAACTGACTAACAAACCAATAAATATAGCAACGCTGCAACGGAGAGTTCACGTGACGTCTGTCCACTTACGCGACCTCGCACTCCTAAAAAATTAGCGCGCAGTTCCTATAGTGTTCCCTGCGAGCCAAGTATGCGCACGCAGATGTAATTTCTTAATGCCTCGGCGTCTCTCCGCAGCCGTTTTCTGTTACGACGGCCCATCTCACCGCGCGGCCGCGTCTGAGCGGATTTCGTCGGACAAAATTTGTTTCCGCGCGTACTCACCACGTCCTCGAGCCGACCTTTTTTGCATACGCAAATTCTCTTTTCAGGCTCGCGCGGCGCTGCGTACGCGCGGTCCCGGTTCTTTTCGCGAACCTCGAAAACGAAAGAACTCTGCTGCCGCCGGAGGGAGTTTCTTTTCAGCCTGCCCAGAGGGAAACGCGCACGGAACGGGCGAGAAAGAGGATATGCTGATTGCCCCAAAGCGAAGTTCAAAGAAACCGGCCGCCAATGAGCGGCGCTCAAGAAATTTTCGGGACAATGCCTTGATTTCCATACCTTAATTGAGCAGAAGCGCCGGGCAACGTCTCTACTATCTTTTTTATTTTTTCCCGTCCTTTCGGCGAGGGGAATATTTCACCCAGTGCTGAGCTGGTACCGGCCGGCGAGCACTCGCTAACGAAGCAAACACTGGCGCGCGCGAGGAAGGTTCACCGTGCAGCACAAGCAGCGACAAAGTCGCTTACTCTGGCGAAAAAAAAGTGCCGACGTTATTAAGTGAAAAACAATTTCGCAGCTCAAGAACTCAATAACTCGGACAGGCAGGGGCGGCGAGGCCTATGGGAGGAAACCAAAAAAAGGCGTGCTAACGCTTTCCTTGAGCGCGCAAAATGGTATCAATAAAATTGGACGGCCGTAATGTAATAAAAAAATCACAAGGCAGCCCTGTATATATAACAAGGCATTCCTTCTCGTCGATGGCCGTTTGTTCAAGCCTAACTTGGAAAGAAAATTGGCGTACGTTTGCAAAGACACGCCGAATAGACGCGAAAAGATGTATAAACCTAGTCTGAAATTTGCAACCAAGCGTTTTTCCTCTAATTTCGTAGCACAGGCGATTATTTAGCGCCATGTTCAACGTCTACAAGAAAGCGCTGCTGCATAATAAGGAAATTATTACTGCTAGCAAGCAGCAAGCCTAGAAAACAGGAAGTGGAAAATGGAGACTGGTAGGACAAAACAAGAAAAAAAAAACGCTATGGGGTTTAGCGTCACAAAGCAACAAACGCGGACTATGAAAGGCGTCGTGGTGGTGGCTCCACGGATCAGTTCAAACAACCCGGGGTTCACCACTAACGGAAAATATCAAGTAGAGTTAGATCGATAGATTTTTCGTCTAGAAGTCTAGCATCGTTTTCTGTGTGCCAATGTATGACTGAGCAAAACGAGAACAAGGTGAAAGCAGGAGCCAACGTTTCGACAAGTGGACTTGCCTTCTTCAAGGCGACATCAGGCGACTTATGTCACTTGTCACTTATGTCAAGGCGACTTATGCCGCCTTTAAGAAGACAAGTGCACTTGTCGAAACGTTGGCTCCTGCTTTCACCTTGTTCTCGTTTTACTCAAAGACTTGAATTTACATCTCCCGCCTCCCCCCTGTTTTCCCTCAATATATCACTGTTGCGTCTAACGTTGCCGCCGGAAGCGCCGCTGCTGCTCCTGAATTTTAACCACCCGAGCAAACATGGACGAGTTGACGTAACTCCCACGTGACCTGCCTCTCTACCACTCCGTGAATCAGCCAGTGCTGACATCAAGTGAGAGTTATGTCATAATCTAACATAGGTGGCGCCACAAAGATTTCCCCCTTTTCTTAATTTTCTCGCTTGCGAAAGCTCTGTTCTTGTTGAGAATGACGAAATCGTTAACACAGAAGGCTAATCGTTGAACCTAACTCGACTTTGCTTTAGGGTCCCTCTGTCGCGCGCCTTGACCTAAGCACATGAGCAACAAAAGAAAAACAAAGAAGACCCAGGCTCGTGTTGCAATACTAATGCAACACGAAAGTGGCGTAATTCAACCTGGCCTGTATATAGCTATAACAAGCGCCGTCGTTAAAAGCCTCGAATCTCCTTGCCCCATTTGTGGCGCACGGAATTCCGCTTTCGCGCGGTTGCTGATGCGTTTAGATGCGCCGCAGATGCTAAGAATGACAAGAAATAAGATCGAGCGCGCTCTTTTTTTTTTTTTTTGCAAAGGTGTACAGGCAATTCACTTCGAAGCACCATTTCAAGAAACAGAAAACACAAAGAAATTTGGACGGATATTTTATATTTCGGGCCATTCACGTCCCGTAATATAACATCAACTGCGCCGTTGTGAAAACAAAACAAAACAAAATAAAAAACAAAACAAAGAACAAAAATATTTGGAAAGCAATCTGCACCACCGAGAAATTACAGCAGGAGTGAATACATCGGACTCCAGATTTGGAAGAAAAAAGATCGAACTAACTACGAGTGCTTCGTGGGAGAACGGAATGAACAGCCACTTCAAAAATAGTTGGGGATGCAAGAACAACAATCATAGAAAGTGGTAATAATTCTGGAGAAGCATACACTGTCCGCAGATACCACGTTTACAGTAGACTAACGAGCCGAAACTTTATTTCGTTCCGAGTATCTTTTTCTCTTTTTGTTCAGCGAAAGTGGATTAGCTTAGTTTAGACTCCAGAGCAAAAGTATAACGGTTCAAAACGGCCTGAACCAGTTTATGTTCGTTTGCATAACGTCCGAATAGTTACATGAAAACAACGTAAACATATTTTGGGCAAAAATTCCAAAATTGCACAGTGCTCTTGAGTACTGAAGGAGTCAGAAAAAGGTATATGCCTGCTGTTCTTGAGGCCTATAGAACAGTTACAAGAAGGAAAAAAAAAATCACATTGTTTAAGCAAATCTTAGAATCGGTACGTCTGAAGCAGTGCGTCATTTCTAGTACTTCAGTTTACATGCCATATGGCATCAAAAGCGCCCGCTCTCTGAGAAGCAATTCTTCGTTTCAGTGGTTACGCAGGATGTTAAAAATTACACTAACAATAATTTTAAAGGGCTACTAAATAGAAATGCTAAATTAGTTTAGAATGATAATGCGTTCCTTGAAAAATCTAGGGTCGTTAATTTCGCGGTAATAAGGTGATTGCTGGGCGAGCAAAAAATAAAGGCCAAACTTCCATTCCCTGAATTTTGCGTCGAAACCCCCGCGCCAATATACGTCATTGTGACGTCATGGATTTCAGTGCGCAGCGAAAATTCCCGGAACTTGCCAAGTCCAGTCTCGGACTCCTCCAGAACACAGCGTGGTCCGCGTTTACCGGTAAAAAAGTTTACTAGGCCTGAGAACACGCGGCCAAAAATCCGTGACGCCACAGCACGCTGGTGCGGGAACTCAAAGGCGGCGGCGCCACCTGTCTCTCGTGTTCTGCGTGTCTCCTGGCTTACCGAGCCTCTTCTCACGGGCAGAGTGGCTTTTCTCGGTAATGTAAAAAAATAATTTACTAATGCAGCTCAGGATGTTTTTTTTTCTCTTTATTTTCCTCTTAATACAAAGCTTGCGCTATAGGTACGTGAATGTAGCTTACTCAAGGGGTTGATGTGCTTTGGCGTACACAAATTTCGCGGACAAGTAGGTCAATAATCCCATAATTAACAAAGATTTGTCAATTTACTTTTTTTTTCATTTAGTGAATACAACATGTATCTATATTATAGGCATATGGAGAAAGACAATCGTGTCTGAAGACGACTCCCTTTAGTCGGATGCTTCTAGAGCGCTTGTGGTCCGATATATTCATTGTTTAAGGTCCAGAGGCGGGAGTCCCGACACTAAGACGAATACCCCGTGTGACGTAGCCGTAATAGCATGGCAGTCAAGAAGCTGGGCGGAGCTGATAAACGTTGCACTCCTGCTCTTGGCTGGCAAAAGCAAGACTGGCTTTTCCCGCTTTCCTAAGCAGCAGAATCCCTGCGTCACATGGGGGGTTTGCCTTTGAGTCTAGATCCGCGCCTCTCAATGCGAAATTATCGTACTAATAAGCACTAAATTGAATGATGAATGACTCGGAAAACAAGCGTTCAACGATAGATTCAAGCATACTTAATATAAAGCGATTTTTATAAGGTTCTCACATAAATGTGTACCACAATCGCGAACTTTAACAAAAGGTTGATAGATATTTTCAGTTACGCACTCACTGACTCTACTTGTTCGCACAAATTGCGTCTGCAAAATCGCATAGATACTCTCTGCAAACAGCATTCGCCCAGCTGGCATAATGGTTTAAAGATACTAGCAGTTCGAAAGCCCAGTATATAGGTCACCCTTCAAAGGAGAACTGTTTGACGGTCACCAGTTTCAAGATCTCACGAGTGCATTATACTTGCAATATGCCTGTCTCCCGGCGCGACGCGTTGAAAACCGTGCCAACGGTGTTGCCACTTCTAAAACGACAGCAAGGTCGTGTGGATTTACCAATGAGGTAACACAATTGAGCCACAAGTGCAGGCAATGCACGGATGAACTTCACTATGGGCACCCTGCAATGCAGTTTGCCTGTACGTGCCGCGCCACCTGGCAGCGGCGGTGAGCATCCGCGGGTAGGCCGTCACCGTCATTTCACCAGTGGCCGCGGTGCGCTCAGGCGCGCCTGCAAGCCTGCTTTTCCAATTTTCCAATAGATTCCCCGCGGCCTCTTGGCAGCTCCTTTGTGAGACGTGTGAACAAAAAGAACAAGCGCAGATACTGCTGCGTTAAGAACTGTCACAACCGCGAAGGGGATGTCGGCATCAAATTGTGCCGCTTCCCTTCGAAACCGGGGGAAGCACCCGGCGGCTGAGGTGGATCGTCGCGGTTCGTGTCGGTCTTGCGAATTTCTGCTAAACGAACTAAGACGTAAGTGCAAAAACAAGAAAAAGAAATGAAAAAGAGCCAGGAGCGGCATCTGTAAAAAGACACAATAAAGCGTCAACTGCATGAAAATGCGTGAACTGATTCCTGCTGTTGTAAATCAGTTTTGATAGTTGTTTAGCTCTTGTTGCTCCAAAACAAACTCGCAGTGGTTGTTAGGTGTCAAATCTAGCTTCGTAAGCGCTCCGTGCTCGAGCTTTGCATGCGCTTGCTTCCTCCTGCGCCAAGATCAAGACGCGAATGCTGGTACCGAGCTCATTCGTGATGATGTTTTCTCGCGCTTAGAACAACAGAACTAAGGTTGCAGTACACTGCAGAACACGACGAGTATTCGAAAATTAGCATTTCCCTCGGGCACACAAGAGCATATTTGTTCAATCTTCACGTTGTTTAGTCTCAGCTGATTGCTCTCTCTGATTCTTCAGCGGTAATACCTTCTGACATTCGAGCCCGAACGACAATACCAGAATATGATCGAGGCACTTCGTCAACGGAGAAAAAAGCACTTACCTGCCAATTCGCCAAAACCTCTACAATGTGAGGTGCAAGGCACGCTCCAAGTAAGGAAGCGACAAATGACAGTTCAAAGACGTTCACGGCCGTATTTGCTCACTTAAGTGACATAAAATAATGATTTGTTAACGCACTTCGAAATCGACGTCATAAGCATACTTACTTTGTTGTGAAAAATACTTTGCTACCTGCGGTGGTTGCTTAGTGGCTACGGTGTTGGGCTGCTGAGCGCGAGGTCGCGGGAATAAATCCAGGCCACCGCGGCGGAATTTCGATGGGGTCGAAATACTCAAACACCCATGTAATTAGAATTAGGTCCACGTTAAAGAACCCCAGGCGGTCCAAATTTTTCCGGAGTCTCCCACCACGGCGTGCCTCCTAATCGTATCGTGGTTTTGGCACCTAAAACACCACAATTTAATTTAAGCACCTCACTGGGATGTCCGTGCTGTTTACTTCTTTGACACGGTATACGTAGTTGTAGTAAAAGATTTCACGTCCTTTCTCAAGCGTCGGTGGTTGAAAATGGGCCTCGACGTTTTCGATTGCCTTAAAACCGCAATTTAGAACGTCCGAAAGCTTTCAAACGAGCGCCGCAAAAGCATGCCTCCGTAGCGGCGGCCGCCTCGGTGTTTCGCGCAACTGACACGGTGGCGCTGACGGCTGAGCCGATCGCCGCGCCGCCTGACCATTGCAGGAAGCCCATAGAAGATGGCAAACCAGAACCAAAAAAAAATTTTTTTTTCTTTTCAGGTTAGCTCCGGAATGATAAATAAAAATGGTATCCTTCGCCTAAAAATAACGTTTTAGTTTTGTTAGTTTGTTTCTGTTTTCGACTCAATCCAGTTCCGATACCCTGGTGCGCCGGGGTATCGGACCTGGATTGAGAAATAAAACTTGCGTATAATTTGTTCGGCAATTAAGCGGGTGTATCTTATGACCGTAATATCTGGCTGGTCTTCTTTTCGAGACGTAAATATACTTTTTGACGTATTTAGGTATTTTTAGGCATAGAGGTATATTTTGTCAGATCGGGAAAATCATGCGTTAAAGAGTTGAATGCTGGGCTAGTTGGTATTCTGACTTGAGAACCATATTGAAATACAGCGCAACGCGACGGCACAACAGAAAGGAAGACGAACAGAGGCGCCTGTGTTCGTCTTCCTTTCTCTTGTGCCGTCCCGTTGCGTTGTATTTCAAGATGGTTCTCATGCGTTAAAGCTTGAGTCTGCAGATTTCTCCTCCTTATACGTAGCGGTTCTTGTCTCTTGTGTGTCTAATCCTGTAACGATTGTTTTCCACGAATCTGACTTAGTTACAAGGCTGGCTGGATCTGAAGAGGACTGTGATGTGCTACAGAGCCCTAACACATGGTTGGAACGGCCTTGCTGGACAGGTAACATAGCTGAGGGCGAGGGAGACCGATGAAAGCAGCCTCCATCCAGGTTACAGTTGCATCGTTTTACTTACGAACGGACGCAGAATTGAACGAGTATCTGCGCGAAGCGGACTAGCTGGAACTGAAAATGCGAAGGGTGTTAAGAACGGCCAGCTGCAGTGCAAGTTTTGCCGTCCAGTTGCGACAGTGGCCGCAACTTTCCTGGAGTGCCGCCGCCAACCTCTAGCCACGACGTGGTCGACTTTGTGTCGGGAACAATACGCGCGTCCTCCACTCTCCGTCGCTTCAGCTAGAATGCGCTTGACGAAGCAGGCTTTGTGCTGAAACCGCCACCGTTACGCTCTAGCCTCGTCGCCATTGTGACTGAATGAGTTCGGCGGGCCAACTATTGTTACCGAACTCCCCAACGCGGACCTGATCTGCTATGAGTGGGGGAGTTGCCGCGGGAACGTCGTCGGACACCCCTTCCCACGCGGCGACCAAGACGCCAGACAAAGGCTACCCGGGCGCACTGTGCGGGTCGGCTCCGAATTCTACGAAGCCCCTCTGACGTCGGTTCCCGGACCGTGCACCTGTGTGTGTGTGTGTGCGTGTGTGTGTGTAAACTGTCCCGCGGAGAGGCGGCGTGTTTACGATGACTGGACGAACGTTTCCGCCACCTTGGAATCGGGGGAGGACCGAGTGTTTATAAACGGCTGTTGTGCGGATGCTCGATACACTTTCTTAAGCAGTCATGTTAGACTGACACTCTCTCTCAAGCAGTCATGTTAGACTGATATAAATACTGTAAATAAACCCATATTCCTCGTTCTCGATGAGAAGCAGTTCTTCCCTTCATCAACGTCCTCAACGTGGATGAGTAGGACGACGGCATGGGCCAGCTACCTTCTAATTCATGCCCGACTCCAATCTTGACAACGGATCACGAGCGATGGGATTGAACCCCCAATCATAACAAGGGTCAAGGGAGGGATATGCCTTAGTTGGGTGCCAACGTTTCCACAAGACGACTTGTCGGCACCAGTGGCACCCATGCTCCCGGTAACAGATGAACAGCTGTAGAGAGAAAAGACAAAGGAGAAAGAAAACGAGAGCACGAGTGCTGCTGGGCCAGTTATAATGTAACGATCCCATTGCGACGCTATTCCTCTTCGCGCTTCGTCAGTGCTCCAATCAGCGCTCCGCCAGCGTTATCACCGGGATTAGTCGGCCGCGAACGTGGATGATACGAAAGGAACAGAATAGAGCGAAAGGAATCGCTACATTATACTGATCATGTTTTCTTTGTCCTTCGCCTTTCGCTCACGCTGTTAATCTGTTACCATAATCTGTAGCTGAACCCACATTTTGTCCTTGTTTTTCTTTTCTTCTTTCTTTTTTTTGTGTAGAGGGGACAAGGGAAGCAATGTGGGTGAACTCTTGTTCTCGAATGTCCCCTCGACAAGCCCCCGTCTTACGAAAACGACTACTTGTGCCTTGAGCGATAGAACCGAAAACGGGTGGAGCACTACATACACGAACGCGAGGTTGCAAATAATTCGAGGGAACAGAAGAAGGCAGCACAAAAATACGCATAATTGAGAAGCGACAACAGTGTTATTTCAAGTGGTAGCAACTGCGACGCACAAGCTTGGAAAACGTCAGCGGCATAGCAGATATGAAATGCTGCGCATACGGCGATTCGAAGACCGCAGCGCCATAGCACAGCACACCCGCGTTCGATCGCAACCGCGATGAACGTGGGAACCAACACGTTTCTCCGCAGCCCATGCGCACGGACAGCGCGGTTAGCGCAAAGGGCTCACCAACAGCGATCAGCGAGGTCTGCGCACTTTCAGGGGCGTCTTCATTGGACTACCATTGTACGCGCCGTTAAGGTGTGAGTGCGAAGGTCTTCGATCGGTGTACAAGACGTGAAAAGCGATGGCGAAGATATAACAAAAACGTCTTCTGGAGGCGCGGAAAAAATGAAAACAAAATATTTGGACAGCTTTGAAGATTGGATCGCAAAGCTTTTTATTTGCATGAATGTCGGTCATTGTAGTGCCGCTCACGTTATCACAATTAATCGGTGCTTCTTCTGACAGACAGTCGTAGTGTGCAAAAGGTATTATAAATATGGGCCGGAATAACATGGGTATCTTTCTTTTTTTTTTGGGAGGAAGAAGAAGTTTGGTTCGACACAGTCGCACTGCTGTCTCGCTCCCGAGTGTTTTTGCATTTTTTCGACGTTTTGTCAAATAGATTTGTCGAAGACGTCGGACGACTCGCCAAGGTACCTTCCCTACCGGAGGCCGGGGGGACCTTCGCCTCCCGCCGCTTCGATAGGAGCCTGCAGAAGAGCCCGATCTGGTAGCGGCGAGAGCTCCGTCATGACTACGCCTGACCTGACACCGGGACAGAGGCCACCGACTGACCCCGAGAGCAACCGTGACTGTAAGCGATACAAGGCTGCAGAAACAGACGACGAGTCTACGCTTATTGACGATTGTGACATAGCTGACATCACAGATCTGGACGATGAAGGCTTCAGGCTTGTGCGTCACCGCAAGAAGAGGACCGTCGGAATCCCAGTGATTGTTACGCCTGCCACAGAAGGAGCCGACCTGAAAAAAGTAAATCCGATTGTTCTGTCTACAGAAATTGAAAAAATTCTTGGCGCATCGCCAGTTAGGAGCCGATTTACTGCTCAAGGAGCCCTGCTTCTAGATGTACAGACAGAAGAGCATGTGAATTCCCTTCTCAGCTGCAAGTCAATCTCAGGGACTGCAATCTCAGCACGAGTGCCCAATTCGTACCTGCAAAACACGTGCATTATTAGAGGAGTACCGAAGTGGTACACTGACGAGGAACTGCTGCTATACCTAAAACCACAAGGAGTCTACCATGCAAGGAGAGTCACGCGACGCGTCCAAATTTCCGAAACCGATTGGGAGTCCCGGCGAACCAGCTCCGTGGTTCTTACGTTCGCTCCAAATACAGACCGCCCAGAGAAGATCAACTTGGGCTTCACAAGACACGAGACCATTGACTACGTTGAGACACCACCTCGGTGCTTCAAGTGTCAGCGCTATGGACATGTGGCCAAGTACTGCCGTGGTGAGCAGCGGTGTAAGAGATGTGGAGGACCCCACGATTTCAAAACATGCGCGTGCAGAGAGAACTTTCTATGTGCAAACTGTAGTGGTGGTCATCCAGCTAGCTATAGCAAGTGTCCTATGCGGACAGCGGCAATAAAGCGTAAAAAAACGTTTATCTTGGGGCCGACAGGAAACGATGAGAAAAATACGACGAAGAAAAAGACAGACAGTAAAAGAGAGTCAGATGACATGAGATGGAGCTCAAAGAGTGAAACTGATTTTCCAAGCCTGAAGCCTTCTCCAGGAATCCAGGACACAGTGGTGCCATCGCGCAGCGGACCGGGTAAAACAGACAAATCAATGAACAGAGGCCCCGTAGACGAGAAGACTGCTGAACAACCGGAACAGCGAAGTTATGTGTCTGTACTGCAGCGACCCCAATCGCGTTGCGATGAAAACACACCACAGAAGGACTGTCAGCAGGTGCTACGTGCTCTCTTCAAGGCCTTGCGATCACACATAGAGAAGATGCCGGCGAGCTCGATGAAGGAAATGCTCGAAGTAGTCCTGGCTCTCGAGTCAGTGATTCTCAGCTCTGCCTCTCTTTAAAGCACCTATCAATATGGATGCGGTCAGGACAGAATGTTCACCATCTCGTCCACAGGTGCCACTTATTATGCAATGGAACTGTGCGGGTCTTGCGTGCCATTTACCTGAACTGTCGTTTTTCTTGCGTAACATGCCTGTGCCGATATTGGCCCTGTCCGAGGCTGGTCTTCCAAGTTCCAGATCAATTGCTGGTTATGTCACACATGGAAACCAAAGCATTCCGACATTTCCGAACGGAAGCGCCATGCTATATGTGAGACGCGAAATACCGCACTACGTTCTACCAGTGCAAGACCTTTGCAGCAGTGCTTTGGAAGTCACTGCTGTACAAGTGCGGCTGGGAAACCGAAGCCTCAGCGTCGCCTCCGTGTATGTGAGCTCTCGCCAGAAGGTCTCGATGCGAGAACTCATAAGAGACCTCTGCAGCCGCTGCCCAGCTCCTAGGATTATATGTGGCGACTTCAACGCGCACCATACTCTCTGGGGCGACAAGGCGATTGATGCACGTGGAAAGCAAATTGTTAGTGCTTTAAACACCGAGGGACTCTGCGTGGCAAATGACAAACAGCCAACGTTTTTTCGACCACCGGCCTCTTACAGTGTCATTGACTTGACGTTACACTCAACGGACATCCTCGCATCGTCAACGACTAGTAAAGATAGAATGGGCAGTGATCATTTTCCTGTCTTCGTTAACATTGCTGGATATAGAACCAACGGCCGCAGATCCTGTCCTGTGACGCATTGGGATACGTACAGGGACGGCCTAAGCGAATCATCTGGAGACCTGTTCGCGGACATGTTACGTAGCAAAAGATTGGCTACCGCTGAGCTGAAGCTACCCGACCACTTCCCCGCTCCGGATCTAAAGCTCAAAAATCTATGCGCTGCCCGTAGAAGAGCGGAACGGAGGCTGATGAGGACGAAGGGCGACCCACCAATGAAGACTATATATAACAGGATTAACGCAGTAATTCGACGTTATACAAGGAAACTAAGAAGAGATCAATGGGCATCATTTTGTGCAAGCTTATCTGTCTTCACGCCAGTTCCACGGATATGGTGGGTCGTTAATAACCTTGCTGGCACCTTTCGACCAAACAAGCCATTTGAAGCCCTAGCATTGAAGTTAGGCAAGACACTCGCTTGTCTTGCGAATGCCTTCGCTGAAATATACTCTTCCGGAAGGTCAGCCGGCACAACCAACCCACCCCCGCTGCTATCGTCGTCTCTAATGGATGCTCCTTTCACACTCAGAGAGCTGGAACTAGCTATGAGCAGCCTACGACGTCGCTGTGCGGTGGGACCTGACCTTATCAGTAATCAGATGCTGACTAACCTACCGGTTGAGAGACGGCGCGATTTGCTGGCATTATTTAACCAAGTCTGGGCCAGTGGGGCTATTCCACATTTATGGAAGGTAGCATGGGTGGTACCGGTTCTGAAGCCTGGAAAGAATCCTGCAGCTCTGGACTCATACAGACCGGTATCACTGACCTCGTGTGCAGCGAAGCTAATGGAGAAGATGGCGTGCACAAGACTCACTTGGTTTGTCGAGCAGGGCCGAAAACTACCATCGTGCATGACTGGGTTTCGGCAGCGTCTAAGCGCTCAAGACAATGTGCTGGACCTGCTAAGCCACATAGAACATTACAGTGCGGATGGCCTGTCGACACTTGCTGTTTTCATGGATGTTTCTAAGGCTTACGACTACGTGTCCCAAGGAGCCATCATCAGCGAATTGCAAGTTATGGGCGTCACGGGGCATCTCTTGCACTTTATACATACGTTCCTCAATGATCGACGCATCAGAGTTCGTCTTGGCGACACTTTGAGTGATGAAATACGTATATTTCGCGGTGTGCCACAGGGGAGTGTTTTATCTCCCTTATTATTTAACATTGCCATGAGTAGCCTCCCAAGAGTACTAAACCATCGAACACCAGTGAAGATATCCATATATGCCGATGATATCTGCATATGGGTCTCCGGCTACCAGCATCGCCGCCTTGTACGAATAGCCCAGGGAGCAGTAAAAGCCATTCAGGGCCACTTGGCAACGATTGGGTTATCACTATCAGCAGAGAAATCATCATTCGTACTGTTTCCTGGAGTGAAAAGAAAATCTACACGCTTGACGCTGAATTTGGACGGATACCAGATTCGACAAGTCACCAACGTCCGATTTCTGGGCGTTACCTTAGACCACAGGCTACTCTGGCGCCGCGGTGTTGACCACGTTGTGGCGTCATCGTCACCCAGGCTACACGTGCTCAAGCGAGTCGCTGGCATACGCTGGGGCAACCACCCGACGTCGATGCTACGACTACATACAGCGCTGGTTACCAGTCGAATCCTGTATCAGCTACCTCTGATGTCACCCTCAGACAGCCAATACGAGCGCTTAGAAGCCATCCACAGAAAAGGTATCCGACTTTGCCTTGGAGTCCCTCAGCCAGCGTCAAACGAGAAAGTGCTCTACGAAGCTGAGACACGCCCTCTACGACTTCAGGCTTCCCAGGCTCTGATGATCCAGCTCCTACGATTGAGTGAGTCTACGCCCGGTAGAGCCCTCTTAAGACGTATAGGTAACAGGCCACGCTCACATTTTTATGCAGCATTGAACACGCTTCGCGTATTAGGATTGCGCTGCTCGAGACAGAGGGAAAGGATAGAACCACCCTGGACATTCGAGGACATCACATGCAACTTAGGTGTACCACGATTGCAATCAAAGAGCTGTATTCCATCTGCAGAAGCCAAGTCATTGGTCCTGGAGCACCTGAGCACGATTTACCCGAATCACCTACAAGTATACACAGATGGCTCTGTCAAGGCAGACGAAGACCGCTGTGCAGCTGCATTCTACATTCCCTCTCTAAGATATACGTGGTCTGGCCGTCTGGACTGTATAGCCTCGTCGACAGTTGTGGAAGGCGTAGCAATCGCTTCTGCTCTGCGCAAACTAAAGACTTTGCCTCCACAGAATGTGGTGGTCCTTACGGACTCAAAGGCCGCATTACAGCAAATATACCGTGGTTTGCCATCCCTCAAGTTCCCACGCAAATCACTAGCCATCGTGAGAGAACTCAACAACAAAGGCTTCACCGTAAAGTTTCAGTGGATTCCTTCCCACATTGGCATCTCAGGAAACGAAAAAGCTGATGCGCTTGCATACGCAGCACTCTATCATCCTCCCAAAATCAAGGCTCCAAAAAGTAATCAAGTGCAAAAATCTGACGTTCGAAATCACTTTGCGTCGCTTTGGATTCCACCGCATATGCCCTGCGTAACCAAGAGATTGCACCGAGAGGAAGCCACACTTCTATATAGAATAAGGACAGGATCTGCTTATACACCGGCCTGGTTATTTAAAACGGGGCGAATCAATTCTCCGAACTGTACGGCATGCAACGAGACAGGAGACATTGAGCACTTTTTGTGGTCCTGCCAGCAATTCCAAGATGAAAGAGACACTCTCCTGAAAAATCTGCAAAACAAGGACCTTCCGCATGCACGCCTGCAAGACCTTATATTTCCCGAGGGATCAGTTATAGCCCGCAAAGAAACTTCACGTCTCCTCATCGACTTTTTAAGGGAGACCGGTCTTATGGACATATGGTGAAACCCTTCAGCGGTATTGTGCGAGACGCTCGGGCGGAGCAATTGCCGGCCTTGTTCGCCAGGCTAAACCCGCCTGTTGCTACATTTCACCACCACCACCACCACCATATCTTTCTTTTTTTTTTATAACGCGTGTTAATCACAGACCACTGCCAGCAGCCATCGTCAAGAGCTAAATTCACGCAGTTTACAGTTCGTAATCACTGTTTCTTGTTGGTCGGCCTCCTTTGCTAAATCATGTTCGCTACTATAATAGGACGCCGGTTGTTTCGAACCGTTCCAGCATGAGGACTGTTTTACGAATCTGCGGGCCCAGGTCCCGCATTCACAATGCTCACAAGGCTCTTCGTACGCGTGAGCAGCCCCAGAGAAGTGGGTAGCATTTGCGTTGAAGAGATGTAGTATCACCGTGACAACAGCCGCAGACATTGCGGAAAACTTGCGTGCGTAAGTATAGTTCTGCATGGATTCAAGAGAGAGACTAAACCTTTATGACATCGTTTATTAATCGCACCAGGATAAAAAAAAATTTTAACCCTGATCACAACAAACACGCGAGTTAAAAACCTTCAAAAGCGTGTATAGCGGCAGCACGCAGCAGCCTCGCGCGTGATGTCATGCTATGCGCTGCAGAGTGCGGCGCTTCCACCACGCAGCCAAAAAAGCACCACCTTCACGCACGTACAGCAGCACACAACAACCGTTGCAGGAGAGCAGACTCGTGCTCCGTCGGCAAGTGCAGTTGTGAGGCGCCTGCCCACCTCTCTTCTCGCACTTGCTATCCGGGTTTAAACCACAAGAGGCTCGCGGGATCGCGCCGCTCGCGCTGTGGGTCGCCTGCTCGCATCTTGCGCCCGTTGTTCATGCAAACTTAAAGCGCACGCCACCGAAGAGAGAGGAAGAGAACCTGCGCATCCCAGCCGCAAACAAATGAGAGAGAGCGGGGGTAGCGGAGCGCGTTCGTTATCCATTCTGCCGCCGCGCACGGCGTTGCCGTGACAACGCTCTTCTTCGGTACCGAGGCTTCTAATTGGGAACAGCGCGCACGAAGACGCCGCGGTGGCCCCCCACAAGGTGCTTGGGCCGCCGGCGGGCGCCAATCCGGCCCGAGGCGAAGCCGCATGGATAATCCATTTATGCAAGTGGCGCGCACCCAGAGTGGGCCTCTCTGATCAAGCGCGGTGCCCAACGGGGCACACGTGCCTACCGCTGCTTTCTGCGTGCGGCATCTCTGGCCACCAGGGTCCGAACGTGCCACGTTGCAGGGCGCCGTCGTCGACGAGCGCGACCCTAAGCCCCGACTCACGACACGTGCTCGGGACCGCTGCGTTGACAACGTGGCAAATGATTTAATGTTTCTGGTTTCGTACCGGTGACCAAGCAAGAGAGCTGGGCTATAGTTGGTTGAAGATGTGGAGTTGTGGAAGATAATGTACCGGTGCCAATGATAGGCTGGACGAAGTATAAGGAGACGAAGTAAGGCTTTGTGTGCTTTCCGGGCAGTGAAGGTTTTATATGTCCCTTATGAGCATCGTTGCACAGTAAAGAGTAGTGAAGTTTGGAGTTTATCCTATGTTTCTTGGCTTGGTCCACTCAAATATTGACGCCGGTAAATTATGTGCCCCAATTCGTGTACCGGCAGCTTCAGCGACACGCGCACAGGATCCCGTAACCCCCCCCCCCCCCCTTTTTCATCGCTTTCTCGCTCATTTTTCTTGAGCACGCTTCGTTTCTCATGTCAGAAAAGCGGGTACTGAGTTGTGTAGAGCAAACGCCCACGTGCAGATAACACAATAAACGATGACAGCAAAGTATATCCTTTCAGAGGAATACAAGTTTGTAGCTAATCCTAAGACGGGGACCTCTCAGCCTCAGAGAGACCAGCCTCAGAGGTTGGCCGACGTTTCGATAGATGGGCATATATTACAGGTCTACCAATCGAAACATCGGCCAGCCTGTCTGGGGAACTTAAGTCCTGTTTATAACACCTTTATCCCAAATTTGCAGCTAAGGCATGAGAGAGAGAGAGAGAAAATGATAAAAGAAAGGCAGGGAGGTTAACCAGGACTGAGCCCGGTTGGCTACCCTAGACTGGGGAAAGGGAAAGGGGGACGGAAAGATGAAAAGAAGAGAAAGTCCACTGGAGATATCAGTCGGTCACTCAGTCCGAATCACAGGCGCTCACTCAATCCGGTCGCTTTCAGATATCGCAGCAGCGCTTTTGTGGCCTTTTGTAGCTGCGATATGCGAGGCCATGGTCCCAAGATCTTCTTCAAGGTGAAGGCGTTCGTTATATGTGCCTTGGCTGGTTACAGCGCAGTTGCCAATTTGTGCTCTTTCCCAAAATCAGTGCGAATTAACTGAGGGACTGTACAGCCAACATCCTATGTTCTATCGCCAAGAAGGAAAGACGAAGAAGGAAATTAAGTTATAACGAGTGGTGTAAATCTAAGCGTCAAATCATCGCACCAGAGGTTCCTACGCCATGATATCGTGCTATTTTCGCAACTAAGAACGTACTCATTGAGCACACATTAAATGACAGCAAGACAAAACGACGAGAGACACAACCCTACAATGCAATTAAGAAACATGCATCGCCGGCACAGTCCACTTTCCTTGCGCTGTTTTTCATCCATGATGCGCAATCTGTTACAGCGGCGCGTTTATATAATAAGTGCTTAGTACTAAGTGCAATAACAGATATGCTTGGTGTGCGAGGGCCAGGGCCCTTGCCTGGAATGTGTATTGCATTCCCATAACACATTATGATACAGTCGGTTATATAAAAATTTGACTGATTGAGTGATTCATGGCATTTAAAGTCCCAAAGCTACACTGGAGCTATGATGTACGCCGTATAGTGGAGGGCTTCGGATTAATTTTGACCACCTCCAGGTGACGTTGAGTTTACTCGCGTCTATTGTGGACCGAATAAAGTTGTCTCACTCACTCACTCACTCACTCACTCACTCACTCACTCACTCACTCACTCACTCACTCACTCACTCACTCACTCACTCACTCACTCACTCACTCACTCACTCACTCACTCACTCACTCACTCCACTCACTCACTCACTCACTCACTCACTCACTCACTCACTCACTCACTCACTCACTCACTCACTCACTCACTCACTCACTCACTCACTCACTCACTCACGTGTGGGCTTCTTCAACGTGCGCCTAGATCTAAGCACACTAGCGTTTTTGCATTTCGTTTCCATAGAAATGCAACCGCGGCAGCTGGGAGTTTCATCGCCGAATGTGAAGGGGGTTTGTTGTGATCAAACGCAAGACGCGTATTTTTTCTATAAAAAACACATTCCAAAGAACATACCGGAGCAATACATTTTAGTACGTTGAACAAGAACAGTAACTTGCGGATCAGCAATAACGCATAAGTTGCGGCAAGGAGGTTGGAGCGAACAATGCATAAGACCACGTAGCCGTACATATATTAGTATTATAAGGACGACAATTCTGTGGCATTATCGAAACGGACAGTAAACATGGCCCTTTTTCGTGCAGTTGCAACTTGTTATAAGAGTGTACCATACGTATGCTCCGCAAACAGCCAAAGCAAGGGTGTGCACTATAGATTACAGGCACGTAACGCATCGTGACAATGCTACAGCCGCTCGTGGTCATTTTCACCCGCACTGCAGACGCTCGCTTAAGCCGCGGACGCCTTCTCCCCGCCAAGCCTTGCGGATCAACGAGATGGCTGCACAGGGTCCGGTCGTAACGACGCCTGAGGGCCAAAATAGCGTGCTATGCACGACAATCGATTCCGGTGAATAAAGAGCAGACCGGCCCCCGACACCAGTGCGATGCGTGGGATTGCGCTCCCGTGCAGCCGCCGATGAGCGCGTAGTAATGCAATCAGAAGCCCAATCGAAGGGCAAACAATCTGGCCCCGGGCCCCGAGCGGGCAAGGGGGAGGACAGTGCGGGTCCGAGCCTCCTCCGAGTCGCCGCGCGGAGAAGGACGCCGCAGTAGCGAAACGCGGGCCCGGCATTCCGCTACTCTGCATAGCATCAATTATTCATTAATCTCGCGCCTTCCGAGAGCAGAACAAAGGCGGGCCGCTGCGATTTCGCACTCGCGGGTATACCTCCGGCCAGCACCGCACGGGGTCGATCGGAGCGGCGGCATCAGCGCCGCAAGATCAGCGTTTCGGAACGAAAAGCATAACGCGAGCCGCCGGCCACACTTAAGCGCACTTTGCGACGCGAGGAGTAATGGACGTGCTGTTGCAGAACGCCGATGTCCGCCCGACAAAGGCGCCCAGCGACAGCCACGCCCAGTCAAACGCAACCCATACTTTTTCACCAAATCATTACCGATACAAAAATTAATCAATAAGTAAAGACAAATGACATATTACTTGCACAGTTACGGTTACCGTAACTAAGACAGTCATAGGAGGACGAGTCGTTCCCTCGCAGTTGTACAATTAAAGGTGGAGGCTGCAGTAGCGACAAGGCGGGCGGATGTGAGACTCGGGCATCTTCATCGTTCACGGCCAGACCACACTCTCGGTTTTCCTTCACTCGAGAGGCGAACACACGCGAGCGAGGGAGCCGCCCCCGTCTTTGTTCGCATCCATCACGGCGCTTCTTTTTTCTGCCCTCGCGTCTTCGCTTACATGGGCGCCGCGACAGGGAACGCCCCCTTCTTTCCTGCGCGATGACGTCCGCCCGCCGCGTATGGAGTGCGCAAGACGTGCGCTCTCGCCGCCGCATACAGCGCGCGTGGGACATTCACTTCATTGCGCACCGAGCCTCACCCTGCACGCTCGTTGCCAGTGCGTCGGCACAGTAGCTGCCGTATCGTGGGCGCCCCCCGCCAGAATCTGAGGGCGCGTATATGCGCAGTGACGAGGCCGCACAGCGCTGCTGGCTCAGCCGACGCGACCTCATCCTCCGACCGAGCGCCGCCGTTGACGGCGGACGCGCATGCAGGCGCGGTCCCTTGTCGAGGGAGACTTCGGTTCCATCTCGGCAGCCAGCGGCGCAGACAGACGCACTCTCGCAAATTGACTGCCTCGGCTCTTCTCTATCATCTCATAATTTATATTTACTTACTTGTTTTGCTTACTTACTCGTGCTTATCTTTGCTGAAAAGCGCCGCATCCGTGTGCCTTTTTTTTTCCCCGCGTGGAAGCATTATCGGAGGCTGTACACGACCGATTTAGCGCGCCAAGTAACGGCTCCTGCCTCCGGTAGATGACTGCGGGGTTCTAGAATGCCTGTGCCGCGTTGATCACGGTTCCATTCCACAGAGCTAAGTATGTACAGTGTTACGACAACGAGGAAAATAGAGGTATAGAGAGGAGAGGTGCGAGAAGAGAGATCGATACGAGAGTCTGCTAAGCCACCTTGCAACGGCTCTCGTGTTTGTGCCCCTGTGTAAATAGCCACGCCACGAGCACACAGCGTGGCGATGCGCAGCGAGAGAACTGCACTACTGCTCCGCTTAATTTTATAATAAGTCCAGCAAATTATCTGTATTTTTTAATGTCTTTTATTTTATTCCTGTCGGAACCTTCCCCAAGGCTGATTATGATATCCATATTTTGATGGCTCATGACCAACGACCAAACCTCCGACCTTCCATGTTTTAGCCGAGAAAGATCGGGTAAAACATTCCAGAAAATTTGATGGCTAAGGCAAAACTCTCCGAAGAGAAGGAAAAGACAGGTGAGTCTACCGTCTTGTTTAGCAGTGGTTGTTGTTTAGCAGTGGTTGTTGTTGTTGTTGTTGTTCTTGCGAAGTGTTTGCCTTTCGCCAGCCGTCTATACGCCAATCTATAATCCAAAATCTGGGCCCGTACTTATAAAAAAGTGCTTACTCTAAAACTGTTCGTATAAGAGCAGATGGGAGGCAATGGTGGTGGTAGAAACATTTTATTCAAGAAGTTAATAAGAGAGTTGCTTGCTGTGCGCCTGAGTGGCAGCCCCTAGTAAGGGACGCCATTGGAGGTGGCCGCTGCCAGGGCGCGCGCCACCAAGGAACGTTGAGCTTCCAAGGTGAGGCAATGGCGATGTAGGATATATTACTATCAAAGGTGTCCGGAACGGTAAACAGCACTTGCGAATGAGAAGTTTAGTGAATTCAGCCTATGTTCATATACGACCAGCTCAGAGTACGAAATGATTTGTGAATACAAACCCCAGGGGCCGAATCCACTATTTCGTTCGTACGCTATAGGTCGGTTCGTAAGAAATTTTTGTGCTCGCGGATTATTCCCGGGGATCACGACCAAAAGGTCACTTGCAGAACTCGAATACTGACCTCACCACTCGTTGGCACACAATGCATTGAAAGCAGTGATTTAATTTGAGAAAGTCTGACCACTACGACCGCTTTTGGCTGTCTGACGAAGTACTCGCAGGTTCCCGTTTTTATACTGCGTCTTCCCTTTACCCTCCTCTTTCTTTCACTGATCTTTGTAGTCTTTAAATACCTTCCCCCTGTGCCGGAAAATCAACCGAAACTCCATTTCTTCCTAACATGTCTACCTTCCCTTCTTTAGTCTATATGTTATTGCATGCACAAAAGACGCAACAGAAAACAAACGCACATGCGGACGCGAACAGGATGAGCCATAATGTCGAATAAAATTTAATATGAGTGCATGCTGAAGATATACACGTATACCTATGACACCATTAAACGTGTGGTGGATGCACGAGAAGGGATACTTAATGCCGCAAGGGATATCGGTGGCCGAAGAATGTCGTATTCTCCCTAGCATGAAAGAAAAGGAAGCCCGATGAAAACACTCTATGTATATACGCACACGCCTGCAAGGTATACACGACGTATCTGTTTTCACTGATCATCTATGAGAGTCAAACCAATATGATCTTTAGCGGCCAGCTTCCTCGGCGCGTGACATTGCCATTGAAAGTTTAGCAGTTGCGAGAAGGAAGCACAGGCACAGGCGCACCATTTAAAACCAGAAAGGCAGGCGCTTATGCCTTACAGTAGTCGGAAGTGCTGCTGCTATACAGCGGTAAATAAGCTGAGCATAAACAAGATGCACAAGAGAGAAAAGAAACACTTCCAAGGGCTGAAAAATGCGTTTTCGACAAAATCATATTCATTCATTCATAAAGTCTCGCGCAGCAACAATTCATTAATTCGCTCATTCATTCGTTCATTCAGACAATTACAATAAAAAAGAAGTGTTTATGATAACATATGAGCTCTTCTAAGTACGCAATTTCTCGCACCATAAAGGTACGGGAATGTGAAAATTAAATAATAATTTCTGGGGTTTTACGTGCTAAAACCACGATATGATTATAAGGCAAGCCGTAGTGGGGGACTCCGGATTGATTTTGACCACCGGGGATTTTTCACCGCGCACCTGCACCCAAGTACACCAGGTTTTTTGCATTCGGCCCCCATTGAAATGCGGCCGCTGTAGCAAGCATGGAACATTCTTTCTAAATAGCGCCAAAGAATAAATAAAAAATACACGGACAAGAGAGAGAGAGAGAGACAAAGAGGAGGAAAGACAGGGAGGTTAGCCAGTGTAAGTACTGGCTGGCTACCCTGTGCTGGGGAAAGGGGTAAAGGGAGTAAAAGGAGAAAGAAGAACAAGAGGAGAAAAAAAAATTAAGGAAATTCACGCAGTACCGCGATACTACACGATACAACACTCAAAGGCGATCGCACAATTCGCAAGTCCTTAGATACTTCAGCAAAGCCTTTAAGGCCTTGAGTGCCGAAGCCCGTCTGGACCAGTGTCCTAGAGCCTTCTCCTCTGTAAAGGGGCGATTGTCCAGTTTTTCGAGCGCGGTTACGAGCACTGTTCTTGGCACTTTGTAGCTGGGACAGTCACAAAGGAGGTGCTGAATCGTCTCCTCGCAGTCGCAGGTTCCGCAAGTAGGGCTGTCGGCCATTCCAATACGGAATGAATAGGAGTTCGTGAAAGCGACGCCGAGCCACAGGCGGCACAGAAGTGTTGCTTCCGCTCGTGGTAACCCTGGTGGTAGCCGGAGTTGCAGACATGGATCCAGTCTGTGGAGACGTTCGTTCGTGAACTCACTGGTGTTCCACAGATTCTGCGTAAGCTCGCGGGCGAGAGAGCGAAGACTTGTGGCTGCGTCTGTTCGTGACAGTGGTAGTGGTACAACGCGGGCACCGTCGTGGGCCGATCGGGCGGCGTCATCCGCATGATGATTGCCCGCAATTCCGCAATGACCCGGTATCCACTGGTAGATGACGTTGTGCCCTTTGTTGATTGCTTGATGGTGGAGTAGTCGGATGTCTGCCACTAGTTGCATATTTGGTCCGTGGTTGAAAGGGGACATCAGACACTGGAGAGCTGCCTTCGAGTCACATAAGAGGGACCATGACTGTGACGATTTGTGACTAATAAACTCTAAAGCAGCACGGATAGCTGCGAGTTCTGCAGCCGTCGATGATGTTACGTGAGACGTCTTGAACTTGAGGGTGACAGACTCTGCGGGAATAACCACTGCTCCAGCTGAGCTATTAGAGCAGACAGAACCATCCGTGTAAACGTGGATGCGTTCTTTGTGTTTGTCATGAAGGAATGAAAGCACGGTTTGTTTGAGGGCAAAAGATGACATCTCCGTTTTCTTTTTGATACCGGGAATATGAAGAAGAGCCTGGAGTGGATGAAGGCACCACAGCGGTAGAGATGGTCGTGCTGCAGGCGTGAAGCTTGATGGTAAAGTTCCGTGGTTGGCGGCAATAATCCTGCTAAACGCTGAACGAGGTCGAGTGGCAGGAAGGGAGGCGAGATGATGCGATGGAAGTCGCGCGAAGTGTCTGATATGCATCCTTAAAGCGTCGACTTGAAGATACGTATCGATGGGGTGGTCGTGCGCGATAGCTATTGTTGCTGCCGTGGATGCACATCTGGGAAGTCCAAGGCAAATTCGCAGAGCTTGAGCTTGTACAGACTGGAGGGCACGGAGGTTGGTCTTACTGGTCCCACCCAGTACAGGTAAGCTATAGCGCAGGAAACCGAGGAACAGTGCATTATAGAGTTGGAGCATCGCACTCACAGACGCACCCCACGACTTTCCTGCAAGAAATCTGAGCACGTGAGTCATCATGAGTAATTTCCTTTTTAGGTACGAGACATGAGGACTCCAGGAGAGGTCTCGATCTATTATCACCCCTAGAAAGCGGTGCGTCTTCTCGTAGGCAATCGGATGTCCATTAATTTTGACAACGTACGGTTTCATTGCTTTGCGCGTGAAAGCGACCATAGAGCACTTCTCGGAGCACACCTCCAGGCCTCGCGCTCGAAGATAGCCTGATGTTAGTGTGGCCGCTTTTTGAAGTCTGGCGCGCACCTGGGGACGCGTCGCTCCTGATGACCAAATGCATATATCGTCTGCATAGATCGACACATGGACGGACTGCGGAAGGATGTGAACCAGGTCGATGAGCACGAGGTTAAATAGAGTGGGGCTCAAGACTCCACCTTGTGGTACGCCACGGCAGGTGCTGTGTTGTGATGACGCACCATCCTCTGTTTGCACAAAGAAAGACCTGTCCTTCAAGAAGCTGAGTATCCACCGAAAAACAAGGCCGCCTAGGCCGACATTGCCCAGAGCGTCTAGGATGGCTCGATGGGTTACGTTATCATAAGCGCCTTTAACATCCAGGAACATTGCCGCTGACAGCCTCCTTAGGCTTTTTCGTGCTGAACAGACGTGACAAGGTCGATGACGTTGTCTATAGAAGAGCGTCCGCGTCGAAAGCCTGCCATAGCGTCAGGGTATAACCGGTAGTGTTCTAGATACCACTCTAGCCGCGTCAGCACCATCCTCTCCATCACCTTTCCGAGACAACTGGCCAGAGCAATGGGACGATAAGACGCCACGTCTAGGGGTGATTTACCTGGTTTGAGCAGAGGCACAAGGCGGCTGGACTTCCATGCAGCAGGAACCAGTCCTTCACGCCATGAATTATTGTACACGCCTAGAAGAGCATGCCGGGCTGTTTGACCGAGGTGTCCGAAAGCTGCGTATGTCACCCCGTCAGGCCCAGGCGATGAGGAACGTCTGCACGCTGCCAACGCCGCCTGCAATTCCTCGATGGTAAACGGATTGTCCATACGTGAATCCCGCGAGATTGGAACATCACCGGGATCACGTGTAACGAACGATGGCGGCAGACCAGCAACCTTGACACAGAAGTCCTCCGCTACGTCGATCTCTCGGCGACCTTGGTAGAGAGCCAGACATTTGAAGGGGTGGCGTTGTTGCGGTGACGTTCGAAGACCACGCACCGTTCTCCAGATATGTGACAGGGGTTTATGCGGATCAAGGGAATCGCAGAAGGTTTTCCATCTGAGAGACTGCAGGGAGTTGATCCGACGCTGGATCTTCTTCTGTATTCGTCTCGCCTCCCTTAGGTCGTAGATGGACTTGGTGCGCCTGTACCTTCGTTCCGCGCGACGGCGGATTGCTCGAAGCCGCTCCAATTCTGCGTCGAAATGGGAAAACATGGGAATAGGCCTAGAAGCTCTGGTGGCTTCTTGAGCAGAGGCGTTAATTAGCTTTTCGATGTTGCCAGGTAGACAGTCCTGAATCTCTTGGCAATTCTTCTCCATGAGCAGCGTGTATTGAGGCCAGTCAATGTGACGAAGAACTGTGGTCGACTGTGTCTTGCGTATGCCGTCAATTTTAACATATGTTGGGACGTGGTCACTACCATGCGTTTCGTTGTCCGTGAACCATTTCACACTGGCGCTGAGGCATCTTGAAACAAAAGTCAAGTCCAGGCAGCTGCTGTATGTCAATCCCCGCAGAAAAGTAGGACTGCCATCATTTAGGCAGCAGAGCTCATGGTCCGACGCGAAGGATAGTAGGCGTCTTCCTCGGCAATCCATCTTTAAACTTCCCCATAGCGGATGATGCGCATTGAAGTCGCCGGTAATAATCCATGGTCCAGCTGTCGCTGTTAAAATTGCACTTAGTCTCGCGTTGTCAAATCGACTCGAAGGTGAAATGTAGGCACCTACGAGCGTGAGTGCGACGTTCTTGCATTTTATCGTCAAACATACGTACTGATTGTCGTCATCAGGTGCGACTGGGTGTGAAACATACGTCAAATCGCATCTGATATAAACGATGACTTTGCTGCGTTCGCTACAGGTAGCAGACATGAAAGCTTCATATCCTGATAGGCGGATGGCGTTGTCAATGTTTGGTTCACAAATGACGATTATTGGAAATTTGTACTTAAAGACAAACGGACGAAAGTCCGAGATGCGGGATTTAATGCCTCTGACATTCCATTGGAAGAGAGACGCTTCCTTGACCTCCTTAATGAACGAGTGTAGAGGAGCAGCCATGGTGCTTCTCAAGACCGGACAGTACTGGATTCAGGGCGTCCAGTATTTGAAGTGCGCCTCGAGCCGCCGGAGTGTGTATGGCGGTCAGTAGTACTCGTAGCGTGTTCATAAGGGCCCTTATCATGGTGACAACTTGTTTGTCGTCGTCTAGGGTGCTGCCTGAAGGTGAAGCATGATTCGGTGAGCGTGCTACATCCTGTCGCTCCGCTGGTGGATCTAGCCGTGGCAATGGCGGCCACTCCTCGCTTGAGGCAATGATATTGGAGCCTTTCTGCTGAGAAACCTCATTGCTGCTATTGCTAGTTGTATGCGGAAGTTTCTGGACTGTCAGTGGACGCGGTGCATCCTTAGCAATAGCAGTGGGTTTCCTAGATCTCCGGCGACGTGAACGTCGACGTCGCACCTTAGCGGCAGCCTCCCTGTGCGAGGAACCATCCCTGACCATTTGCCTCAAGACTTTCGCTTCATTTTTCACGTGTGGGCAATTCTTTGAAGTTGCATCGTGAGAGCCCTGACAATTGGCGCACTTTTGGTGTTCTGTACGACAGGCGTCGGAGCTGTGCGACCCAGAGCAACGTGAGCACACGGCAGCATTTGTGCAAACCGCACTAACGTGCCCTATCCTTTGACACTTCCTACACTGAAGCGGCTTTGGCACAAAAGGTCGTACTATGTGTCTGAAGTGACCGACCTTGACGTGTGACGGTAGGCTGTCACCTTTAAAGGTTAACTTCACACACTGCGAGTTCCCCAGGCGACGGGCATGCAATATGGCAATTCCCTCTGTCGCCGGCTTGATGAGTATGTGCAGGTCAGCATCGCTTATCGAATTATCTACGTCATATACAACGCCGGCCGTAGAGTCGTGATCGTCTTGTTTATAGCAGCGTACGTTGATGCTATCCAGGACCTTAACATTGCTCAGAATGTCTAGCGCGCTGCGGTTTGCGACATCTATAGCAAGGATGTTCTTTCGGGCGTTGATCCTTACATCTTTGATCTGACCCGGAACAAGTGCCTCGAGCGACACAGATGTGGCCTGGCGGTTGATCCGGTTTAGATTGTCGCTAGCAGCCACAGGCACAAATAAAATTGTGAGTTCTGATGGCTTTCGCGTAGGGATCACAGTTGCCTTACTTGTGGACGGAGATGTCCTGACGAGCCGTCTCTTTGCTTTGTTCTTCACTACGGGCACGAAGTCACTATCATCCGAGGTTTCATCACTGGTTGCTGAGTAGATCACAGTGTCCTCGCTGTCGGTGTCACTCGGGTGACTAGACCGCTTTCTCGGAGCGGCCGCTGTTGACGTAGAAGGACCAGGGGCCCCTCCAGGTGACTCCACGTCCATCGCCGTAGTTAAGGGAGCGGCGTCTCCCACAAGGTAGCTTCAAATTCGCAGAGACAAAAAAGCAGCGTTCCACACAGTGGACACTTCTACACGGACAAGGATGAGCACAGGACCAGCGCTGTGCTCTTCCTTGTCTATATTTTTTTTTTGGCGCTGTTTAAAATGAATGACCCGTAGCAACTGGCTCGCACCCAAACCCTTCTAAGGGTATGGAACCCACGACCTCGAGCGCAATAGTGCAGCGTCATAGCCACTGGGTATACCACACTGGGTTTGGAGGAGCGTCTATTGAAGAGCAGTACTAGTGCAACCTTCCTATAGATGCGGCAATCCTGAGGTTGCCTTATACCGCCGCCTTTTTTAGATACGTATATCAGCGCTCTCATTCACTCCGAACAAAGGAGCAGACGAAGTTTGTCGCTGTTTTTGCGTAACCGGATCGAACGATGAATTGCGTCACATCCTCTCCATGGAACGAAAAATTTGAAAGCCCGCCAAGTTTGCAAGAACTGGCGTTTTTGTTGTCCGGTTTTAACCCACGTATCAATACTTTCTTTTCACAGGCGCTTGCTAGCTTTTCGGCGTCTTTCGACTGAACGAATTGGAAACAAGAACAAGAAATGGTAATGGAGTTGACGACATAAGTAATGGTCATAAGTGGTGGTCATAAGTGGTGGTCATAAGTGGTGGTCATAAGTTGACGACATAAGTGGTCATAAGAAGTGGTGGTTATGGAAGAATAAGCACTGATACGTGCTTCATCCAAGAAATGTGGCAATAAATGAATTCACCCGCAGCATGATCAGATACCGTATTATATGTTCAATTCGTTCCTTTGTTCAGGAAAACGCTGAACACAGGAGTGCGTTACGGTTATAAAATTTGTCCTGCATTTCTTCTTCTTTTTCATACCTTCTGCGTTGTTTTGGGACGATAAAACCCGCCAATTCATTTCCCCCCACCATAGTGCTTAAAAGCACCTACTGCAATCAGGCCATAAGCGTTCGCTCTAGGAACGTAACTTTTCAAACGAAATTTATTTCAAGCAAGCAACTCAAGAACTGAAGAAAACTATACGAGAACAACGTTCAAATTAGAATCATCTTTCTATCTTAATAAAAGAGCCTCAAAAATGCGAAATACGAGTAATGCACTTCGTGAACCGGACCTGCTCTACCATGCGTCTCCCCACGGCCTGCTTTTTTTTTTTTTTGATACGTGGTGCGCAACCTGAGCTCATTTTAAAAACTAAGTTTTGTTTTTCTTAACAATGCGCGCAATTCATCTTCTCGACAACATAAAATTTCTCTGCGCAAAGAAAAAAAACGATAAATTTTATAAATTTGAGCTCTCAAACCGAAATACGCAAACACTGCTAACAAAGGAAGAAGGAAAGACGGCCCCCTATTCTCGAAACAAAAGGTGCATTTCGTTCTTTTCGTCATGACAACGCAGACATTAGACATGCTTTTATCGCCCGCAGAACGCAATAAGGATGGCAAAAAAAAATTAAAAAGGAAATGAAAAGAGGAAAGGTTATCTTCACATTCTACGGGCCTTTCTTCTTCTTCTGGCAACTCTATCTTGTTACGCGTGGAAACGAAAAAGAAGAAAAGAAATCTAAAACGGCGACGAAAGAGGCACTAGACTACGCCAGCGAAGCCAGCGCCAGGAGCGCCAGGGCCTTCACGGGCTAAGATTGATCGGGCTCGTTAAAATGCAGATGTTGAATGCAAAGTCCCGAAGGCACCTGCGCACAGCTTTCGGGTGCGCGCTCTATCTGGCTGGCTGCGCATGAACAGGGGTGGGTGGGGGGGGGGGGGGGCACGCGTTCTTCCGGCGAGGAGGACTCATTACAGAGCTCACTTTTAGTTCGATAAGCAAAATAGCTCGGTTTCCATGCAATGAGTTATGTCAGCAAAGATTTAAATCCACTTTGCTTTCTGGTCCGATAACATGCTCGAAAGTACACCACGAACGAGGCCGCCTGGTTCGATTTCTTTCTTTTTCAACTCTTTTATTCTTCAGAGGGTGTTTCTCCATGGGTCGCAACACCTCTTCATCTCTCGCTCAGGTGTGTGTGACGAATGTTTGCTCGCAGGTAACAACGCTAGCGAAGGTTCTTTTTTTTAATGTTTCTTTTCAAATGGTTTATTCGATTCCATACTGAGGCGCTACTGCGATAACAGCGAACACAGACGACCTCTTCTCTACGCTTTGTTACTAAACCTTACTTTGTGCAAAAAAGCAGGTGTTCAGAGGTATAAAAAAACAGACAGCACGGAGAGCATAGTGGTACTGGGTTCCGCCCTGTCTGTCTATGTCTGTCGCATAGCACGAACCAAGTAGCACGCGAAACTTTTATTTCGTTGTATAATAAAGCATTCTCACTCAACGACTTTGTCATGATTAATTTTCCTAGTTAAGCAAAAATTTAATTGATATAGCAACAATTAGACAGAGGCACGCAGTATCGTAGTGAGTGATACGATGGGGTTGGTTAAGCAAGCGAAAAAAAAAAAGGAAAAAAAAAGTTCCGCCTATCATTCACGAAACGATAAAGTGCTATAGTGTTCCGCCATCAGGAGGCACGTGCGAACTTTAACGGTGCGCACAAAACACACCGCGAAATCCCACGAAGGCACCGCGCGATCAACGCAGGTGGGGTAACCTCGTCTTAGTTAACTAAAACGTAATTTAACTAAGTAGAAAACGGGGGCGCTTTCCCACAACGCGGAAAGCACACGCACCACTTTATCGCCACTATAGCCGCCGGGTGCTTAGAGTGCGCTACTCACTAATCGCCTGTTTCCACTTGTATACGGCGCTAACTGGCGGCGACCATTTGACGGCAGCAATTAAAAAAAAAAAAGACGCGGCCCGCTGTGGAGCTAATTTCCAACGACAACCTTTCGCGGGCACGCGGCACAGGATAGAGGGAAGCGCACACGCCCGCGGCCGGTCCATTTCGAAGCCTTCGTGGCAAAAGCGTCAGCGGCCGGCCGGCCATAAAACGATGACGAGCTCTTCGCGCAGTGTACAATCCGCGAGCAACAAAGTGTCGACATGCGAGGCAGTTTGGCGTATACGGAAGTGCGCGCGAAGCGCAGCTACGTGCCCCGGCCGCGCCGCAGAACGCAGAACGCACGAGGCCTCTCGTGCACGCCGGACGCGCGGCACGGCGCATCGCGCGGCGATAAAATTATAAATTCCATTAAGAATTCCGGCTTGGACAGCGGGCGCCGCAGCCGGAACGGGACGGGCGCGCCGGCACGCGCGCGGCCGCAGTCGCGGCGCGGCTGAAACCGGGGCCGTTCTCGGCGCGCGGCGTGCTCGGCGGTAACGAGCTGTCTTCGCGGCGCTCAAGCACCGTGATATTTCACCACCAACTGCGGCATGCTGCCGGTGCGGGGAGGAAGAGCGCAGTCCCCTACACGATGGGGCATCAAAGGGTGCTACTTGCTCGAAACGTCGGGTCTGCCGGTGGCGCCCCCCCCCCCCCTCTCTCTCTCTCTCTCTCTCTCTCTCTCTCTCCCTATATCTATGTCTAACCCCTACCTTCATCGGGATAGAAGAGCCGCCATTTATTACGCCTTGCCTACGTCGTCTTCCTTAACGTGGTTTTGCTAGATGTATTATGTATTGCGATGCTTAACTGAAGGAGGGAATATATTTTCTTCGAAGAATACTCGTAAGGCATTCGCCTTAGATCGAATTAAATAGCACGCTTAACCACGATAGAAAACTAAAAAAGGGGGAAAGGGTGGTGCGAGAACTGGACGTTGCTTATCCTTCGGGCCAAAAGTGTGACCCTAAACTCGCGAAATCAGTCACACGAATAAACGTCGGCATTGTAGGTCCGTGTGGCGCATACAGATGCCAAGACATCGCGCATACACCAAAGATGGCATTGGGGCTTCAATGCGCCCGCGAAACGAAGTGCTCGCGCGGACGGTGACTGCGCCCCGACTTCGAGCACCAAACGAGTACGCTCCGTCAACAACGTCGCCGCCGCCGCCGCCGCCGACGATGGGGCAGCAAGCGACTCCCGCTGAGCAACGCCAGGCGCTGCCAGGGGAGACGCACGCGCGACGAGCCAGACGCCGCACGAGACGGGCCGGCGACCCTCGAAGACCCCCTCCTCCATTAGGGTCTCTTCGCTCGGTACGGCGCTCGTCTCAGGGCGCGCGCCGCGATGAATCAGCGCCGCTCCGGCCCGGGATCCGCGCCGCCTCTGATGGATGACGAAGCAATCGCAACAGGGAAGCCACCCGGGCCGGGAAATTTCCCGGCGCTTCCTTATTACGGCGCCCCAAAGGAGAGGCTCCACCACGCCCCTCCCCCTCCCCCCCGGCGCCGTGCGAGCCAGCGCTCCCTCACTACATGCACACACACACACATACGACTCGCAAAGAGAGAGCGACGCGTTGCCATGAGCCACGACGCTTCGTTCTCAGAACCGCGCGACCTGGACGTTGCCGCGATCACCGAGGTACGGATGAGCTTCGAGTGTGGCTGGCCTCTGCAACCAGCGACTTGTGCTGTCAGAGGGCTTCGCTGGTGAGGGCCAGTAAGAGACGGCTACGCATGAAGCCTGAATGCGTTGCTGCAACAACGTTCGCGTCGTTATGGATAAAACAGTCCATCATTCTCTCTCTCTCTTTCTCTCCATATATATATATAGAAACAGAACAAAAACGTGCCTTGACCGTCGTCTTCATCAACTTCTATAGGCACCAATAAGCACGGCAGTATGTGCCGTGACATATGACCAGCAACACCTAACCAATATTGAAGAAAACGAAAAAAATCAACCAAACGACTCAAGTGTGGTCTCGTTCACACTTGGTGGCGAATTTTAATCTATCGTGATGCCCTGCTTTCGCCGATTCTTTGGGTGACGCCTTCACAGCTTTTTCTGCGCAACGCGCCCATTTTCTGTTACTTTTACCGTTCCGTTTGCGTTCACCGCCAAGTGTGAACGTTCCTCTGAATATACCGTGCCGGTCTTGTTCTTTATAGGCGACGGACTATATTTGTACACCTCGAGCCCTCGACGAACTTTCGAAGAAATCGATTCCGCGACTCCTGTTCCTCAAAGTTCGCTTCTTCACAGTAAAATACACTGTGCGGAGAAGCCCACTTTTGAAATTCTTTTCGTTTTCAACGCGGTAATCGGGCGCCGTATATTGATTTCGTTTGCCTTTTTAATGCGATCATGATTGTTTGGGAACTTAACCCACTTTAAGGTCTGTCAATTTGTCACGACTTGGGTCACCCAGTGATCCAAGCTGTCTTCAAGCATGGGTCACTGTATATGTGCTGGCTGCTGTCTGGCCTAGTAGACAACTTGGGTCATTAGGTATGTGTCGCTGGGAGTATGTCCAAACAGACAACTTCGGCCCTGCGTATGTGATATTGGTATGTGACCATGCTTGGCATAACCCCCCCAATGGATGTGCCAAGGTGACGCAATAAGGGGTATGTAGCTTTAAATACATTAAAGCGATAGAACCCCATCCACAACAAGACATCTCGTCGAGCGTGGTCGCTTGACGGAGTGCCATTGCAACGAAGCTGCAGCCAGGGTACCAGGGATACTACGGAGTTTCAACTCGGGCGGAGTGATTACAACAAGATATGCTGTGTCGTGGTGTCCTTTGACATTGTGGTTGGCAGCCAGATTGTCACTTGGCGTGTCTACGGTGACAATGCGGAGTGTCGCTACATTCTTTTGATGCTCACTGCACTAACGTCGGCACTTATCGCGAGATGGGTTCTGTCGTAATGTTGTCTACCCTTCATTATTGGCTCGCACGATGGCCCGCCTAATTGCCGGTGCGGGCCGCGCGACGCAGCCGATGATAACAAGTGAACAAATTTTGGGGAAATAAAGCCATAATACGGCCCCTGTATATTGCGAATTGCTTCGGCAGCACTGTAATTTTCAACGCTACCGTGGAGACGCGCAGCATCATTTTCAATAAATAAATAAATAAATAAATAAATAAATAAATAAATAAATAAATAAATAAATATGCGCATCGAACGGCATCAGACCGATTGTTCAAACAAAAACTTGGGCACTTTTTTGCTTTCTACCTTTAGTGAATGTAATGTCTCGCGCAACATTCTGAGCGCTAACAATTATCGCAGTAGCAAGGTCGTGTTGATCGGACAAATTGGCCGCATCTGAACCATGGTGAGCGCATGGAGCATATCGAAAACGACCCGAAGGTTTCCAAGGTAAGCGGGCGAAAGCAGATGGTTAGTGACGACATCGAAAGGATGCTCCGCAGTAGTTAACAGAGCTTCGCAAAGTTGCTCGCCTTCGCCCGTCCATTTGTATTGCAGAGTATCGCTAACAAGCTGGAAATATTTTTTTTTCCTTTTCATCGCTGCGGTAAACTGCGATAGCATCCCGAGGCCCGTTTCTCCCACACTGACGTCCTGTGCACTTCCTCCTCTAGATATTTGACTCTTTAGCTCTGGCATCCATGAACAACCGAATCACTCGCCTAGTTCTATGGCTGCACTGAAAGCTGCCGTTTCAATCACATAACATCCGTTCAGCAATTTGCGCAGAAACGAAACTCAATCTTACAAGTGCTTCCTTCCAACGGGAAACACTTAAAGCTGACACTTTGGCGTTTAAAGCGAAGGAACATAAGCTTCGTTCTGCCGGAATATTAACGCACGCCTTAAAATAAACCAAGAACATCCGAGAAGAGTTTCCAGCTACAATTACTAGAGGGAAAAACTGGCGCTGCCGTCGTTTAGTACCATAACGAACTCTCGAAACTCTGAAAAATCATGCGAATGGCGGTTAGTACATGAACTTGTCTGATCTTCATGGTTATAACTTTGTTTATTATGATTTTTCTACCTTCATGGCCTAAAATATCGAAGGAATCCTATTTCTCTGAATGCAGAAGGCAATAAGACTCCACTTAATTACACACATAATCACTGCAAAATGTGGCAATTATAACATAATGTTTTTCTTGAAAATGATCTGTTTGCAAAGTCACCAGGCCGTTTGACGCTACAAGGACGAAACTGAGGCAAGTCCATGTACTATATAGCCATCACATCCCTGCCGGCCGAACCACCCTGCTTGCAGCTTCCTTAGATACCACCGCCATGTTCTCTCCAGTATTTTTTGCAGGAAACCGTACGACCCAAAGCAAGGCCAGACATGTTTCTATGTAGTCCTATCCGAGGCGGAAAATTCACTTTCCTCCACCGTCGTCAGCGCATGTCGCGAAGCACACTGTCGCTACATTGCAGTTAGCACGGTGCAGATGCTCCGACAGACTCTCAATCACGGAGTCTTCCCAATCCACAGCGGCGGAGCGCTACTCGCACGATGCTCGCGGCACTAAGCGAAAAAGAAGCGGCGCACGCCGCGTAGACACATCATCTCAACTCATTACACAGGGTGTGCACTGTGAACGGACTAGACAAGCCATCAAACGAAAAAAAAAGAAGAGAAAGAAAAAGTGGGAGCGGCAGACATCGTGGCAAGCACTCAAACGCTCGACACAAGGCGGCCTCGCATGCGAGCAGGCATCCGATTGTCGCGGGGGGGGGGGGGGGGGGGTAGCGAGCAGCTGTCACGCTGCTGACGTGCTAGTCCCGTCGTCGACATGGCTCGTGCACCAGGCGGCGTGAATGAGGCTCGCACAACAAGGCGCGCGTCGCAACGGTCCGCTGGCGTTTCTATTCAGCCGCGAAACATCTGTCACGGCTCATGCAGAACACCGCGCACGGGACGCCGTGTCGACGGGACAGTCGCCGTCTCGATTAGTACTTGGAGGTTGTCGACACCGAGCAGTTGTTGTTTCGGAATCGAGATCTCCCAAGCCAGGCGCAGGGCATCGTTTTGTCTTAATAATAATAATAATAATAATAATAATAATAATAATAATAATAATAATAATAATAATAATAATAATAATAATAATAATAATAATGATAATAATACTTTTTATTGCCCAAAGGAATACAGAGTACAAGAAACGGGGCTGTCAAAGCCACCAGTGGCTTGAGGAACTTGGCCCGGCAAAATCAGCGGACGAGCGTGCAATATTTACTTTACCATAGACATGTAACAAGACAATGCAGGAGGATTAACAGTTAGGAAGCTTAACACGCACATGAAGCAGAACAAGAATCAACAATCGACACCAAGACGGTAAGATGTACATGTTATAGAAATGATGACCAGCATATTTTACAAATGTTGAAGCAACCATCTTACAGTGAACAAATCATCTTTTTCAATGCTTTTTTTTATGTAATGTAGAATGCCTCATTTGGTAAATCGTTCAGACATTTCAGCACATAAACACAACGCCTAGCTTCACCATATATTGTTGAGGATCGCGGAACTACAAAGCGAACACTACTACGAAGGCTTCGGGGGGCTCTGTAACATACTTTAAAATCACTGAACCAAAAATGCCTTAGCACCACAGTTTGCGTACACAGAGTCCACAAGCATGGAAGGCCAAACGCTGAGAAGATGTTACCATTTGTGATTGAAGGAGTGTTGTAGGCTATGTTTTTTAGTATGTTTTTAACAATGAATGAACACGGTTTTGCCATCGGCTGGGGCAGAAAGCAAAAACAGTAATCACATATCGAAGAGTGCTGTAAACGAAGGCATTCGCAATAGTTTTTTTTTTTCTTACTTGAAGCGGAACGATAGATTTAACGTGAAAGAATAACCACGCAGTGCTCCATGCGCGTCGATATACCGTACGTTGACAGCAAGCCGGCGGCGGTGCCCTTGGCTGCTGTGCGAGGGCGCCTCGAGCGCGTCGACATACTTGCTGTCGCAATAAAGCTAATACACAAAGCAGAATGTACAGAAAATGAAAATGTTGTAGACTAGACAATAGAAGGTTCCAGCAGGAGGAAAAAAAAGAAAGACGAGGTGGGCGGGCGTGAGAGCGAGTTAATCATACAAGAGTATCTACACTTAACTACGAAATATGTCAATAAAGCCCCCCCCACACACACAATCATACGCACGTTATTTCATTTTAGATACATAAATAACGCAACGAAGACGAGAGAAACGCAGGAAACGAAACGTGTTTCCAGCTGGTATCTTATTGTGCATCGAACATATTCAATGATGCCGTATCACAACGCCCAGCAAGCCAGAAAAAGAGGGAACAAAAGAGTAAAACAAAAATTGAAACATCGAAAATGTTGTGGAGAAACACCTTCGAAATCCACTCCGATGTCTCAAATTCTTACGCGCTAAAAGCAAAAATAACCGCAAGGATTTTTTTTTATTTTGCCGCTAACATATCCCACGTACGTTGTGTATTACGTGAGCATACGCAACTTCGCGTGTCCTTCTTATATTCAGACGCATGCATGAAAGACTTAAAGAACATCAGGGGTACATTAGAAGAACAGGGAATGAGCGGCTGGGGGCGTAGTAGAGCAATTACGACATTGAATTGAATAACGGCCTTTAAGCTGCCACAGCTGCATAGTGGGTTATGAGGGACACCCTGATGGAGCGCTCCGGGTTCAATTTTGGCCACTCCTGATTCTTTGTTTAACGAGCGCCCAAAGCATCGGTACACGAGCGTTCTTGCATTCCATCCCCATCGGAGTGCTGCCACCGCCGGGAACCAAACCTACGACTTCTCGCTGAACCCTTAGCCACTGAGCTGGTCACGTTCACAAGATTTATTTAATCAATAACTACGGCGAAAGAGAACAGATTCGGCGCAAGATTACGTTCCTGTTACCTCCCATCGTGTCTTCCTGGCCGAAACTACATTGTAAGCGATGTCTATAGCGTGAAAAAACGGCTGTCATCGTAGCCTTTTTCTGCCGCGTTGCATTTGTGATTTCAGTCGCTTTTCTCTGTGTAGTGTCACGTCTTGCGCTCCAGCACTCCTAACAAGCGCGCAGTGCTCTGTTTATAGATATTATATGGCGCATGTCAATGCTCAAGTACTCGTTATTTTTTTTACTAAACTTCATATATCATTTGTCTTTCCCCATTAGATCTTCGTCGTGAAAGTCAACATTTATTTTCAATCCGGTCAAGTACTCGTCATTTGAACAATGCTTTTAAAAGTCCACGTTAACGGCGCGACTCTACTACAGTTTAACGTTTGCCTGAACATTTTGGGTGCTTAGCCATAATAGATACACAAGTGTGCAGGACAGAATGTCATTAAATGTTTTGTTAGCGGAGTATATGTATTTCATGACGGACGCTTTAGCTGCACAGAACCGCATGTCTAGCCCAGATGTGCGACAAAAGAGGTGCGCAAAAACACAGCCGTAGGTAATTTATGGTGTTTCTGCGGGCTGGTAGGTGTAATGAAGTGCAGAACACCATGCAGTCTCAATCGAGAAGCACCTTCGAGCAGAAGACGAAGTCGCAAACATAATATAGCTCCAGGCAACTTCATAGGTTACTTTCATCAAAGAATTTTCATCAAGCTAACACGGAAGGAGTTCCGAAAAAAAAAAGAAATATAAAGTAGACCTTTGGATGACTAAAACAGGACGAGGCGCGAGTACTCAATTGAAGAGTGAACGATCAAACAACGAACTCAATGGGACACGTCAGGCAGGGCTTCGGTTTCCGTTCTCTTCGTACATGTTTTTTGACGTTAAACTAGTCAGCAGCGTGACGCATCGCGTGGAACGGCAGTGGTTACTCACAAATCGTATAAACGCCACTCCTCGCGCCGGCAGATCTGATGTAGTGCTGCGGGGCGCTTCTCTTCAGCGGGTGCCCCTCAATTTGGCCTCAAACAACGCCTGCGAACGCAGAGTTTCCGTCGGAAACTCTGTGCCCTGAGCTGACGGGAAAGCGGAGAGGCCACGCGGCGACAGGCTGCACCGAAGTGGAGGGCCGGCACTTCTGCAACCTCGCCCCAAAGAAAGAAAGCCGGAAAAATTGGAATTGCAAACAACCGCGTGAAGGCCCGCTGTGCGCACCACGGACGACCACGCCACAAGGTGGCGCGCGCGAGACCGCAAGGGGGCCAGTGGGGCGCCTTCGGGCGGGGGGCCATGAATCATGCGGCCTCAAGCCGAGAATCTTGTTTGCGCCTGCTTACTCATTCCCGGCTTGGCCTCCCCTTATACGCGCTGGCGGCTGCCTGGCCGAGAGAGCCGGACCACCGCACGCGGGTCCCTGACGCGCGTCGCCACACGCATAGAATAGCGGCCCCTGCATGCAGCTGAAGCGCGGCCACAATTTACCGCTGCCCGTCCGGCGAGCTCCTCTCCGCGAGCCCCGACAAATCGTGGCGCCATTAGGGCACCAGCGACAGGCCCACGACAGCCCGCGACGATGGCAGGAGACGCGTCGGCTGAGACAACGGCATGCGCACGGTCTACTGACCACATGCATCTACTCAGCTTACGGTGAGAAACCGTTATAAATGTGTTTAAAAAAAACGGGGGGGGGGGGGAAGAAGACAAAGTATTCAGTTCTACACCGTTATCACGCCTACATTTGAAGAAGAAAGAAAAAAAAATGGGGGGAGACGCAGGAAACGCGTACGCACACACATGCGCTAGCGCACACTGGCTCGATGATACAGATCAGAAATCATGAGCTTGAATTTTTATTAACATCAATATCACGGATCGTTTCGTCAGGAACACAATCACAGGTGCCCTATTACACAACCACAAATGGCCCCAACTGAACTGATACAGGTGCTTGCTGTTCGAACGGGGAGAGAGAGAGAGAGAGAGAGCAAATGATAAATGAAGGGTAGGGAGGTTAAGCAGGACTGAGCCCGGTTGGCTACCCTACACTGGGGAAAGGGAAAAGGGGACGGAAAGACTATAAGAAGAAGAGAAAGTCCACTGGGGATATCGTTCGGTCACTCAGTCCGGATCACAGACGTTGACTCAATCCGCTAGCTTTCAAATATCGCAGCAGCGCTTTTGTGGCCTTTTGTATATAGCTGCGATATGCGAGGCCATACATGGTCCCAAGATCTTGTTCAAGGTGAACGGTTTTTTATCTAAATGATTGAGAGCTGTGCAGAGGTCATGCCTTTCATTTTCAAAAGATGGGCAGTAGCACAGTAGATGTTCTATAGTTTCCTCGACACCGCAGGCATTGCACTCGGCGCTATCAGTCATCCCAATCAGAAACGTATATGCATTGGTGAATGCGACGCCCAAGCGTAAGCGGCACAGCATTTTTTCCTCTTTACGCGGGAGCCCTGGTAACAGCCGCGGTTGCATGGATGGATCGAGGGAATGCAATCGATGTTGGGTGAATTCAGGTGTGTGCCACTTCTCCAATGTCATACGGTGCGCTAGCTTGCTTAAGTGTTGGGCTGCGTCAGTCTGCGATAAAGGTACAGAAACAAGGGTTGCTCCTTCGTGTGCTTTCCTAACAGCTTCGTCAGCGTGGTCGTTGCCGGAGATACCGCAATGACCAGGCAGCCCCTGAAACACGACGTCGTGTCCTTTCGCGATCATGTGATGGTGCATTTCTCGTATCTCCGACACGAGTTGTTCACAGGACCCGTGACGAAGAGATGACAGAAGACATTGTAAGGCCGCCTTCGAATCGCAGAACAAATTTTCAAAGATAGCCTATGTCATGCAGCTGTGAGTTTCGCTGAGAAGCGGCAACGAGTCAGGATTGCAGGAAATGGGAATGTTTCATATTTTTCGATTCTGCGTTGAAAAGTAAGTACTTGGTTTGCAGATTTACCATCGAATTAACAGCCCGGAACGTCACGAGAATTTTACAAATTTTGTTGGTCACATAGAACGATCACCACAAAATTTGCACTTACAACTTCTACCTTATTATCGGCAATCGAGAAGTAGTCAATGCAATTTCGTGCATTCGTCATATGGTCGTTGTAATTAACTTCGAAATTTGCTCTTATCTGTTCGTGAAAGCCAGCTACACTTGCGAACTTGTGCTACGTGTGATAGGCTATTCCGAAGAAACAATTCTTCAATTGATAACAAAGGGAAGGGGAATGACATGCGTGGACTAGCACAGAAAAAGAAAAGGCTTCAGTGTGATGCGTAAGCACACGAAAGGGAAAGAGTGCGAGGAAACTGACAGGCGCCGTCGCCGCGCAAGCTAAAAGAGGGAATGAGCCGATAAAATGGTTCAGAAAAAAAAAATTACCTACGATTACGATACTCCCTAATGGGAAACTTGAGCGCAGATGTATACGTATTTTTTTTTTATTTCGCAATATATTGGCTGGCGCGGACAATCTGTGTCGTGCGGCACGCTGCAAACGGAGTGATGTGTGGCGCGACTGCCTCGCTAATCGGGAGATCGCGAGATGGGGCGCGTGGGTGACGCGTGGGCGCTAGCAGTCAGCGCACAGACAGACCTCCGCTCATGCAGCGCTTTGTTTCCACATAGACGAGGCGCGCTACTCTGGCGCCATCTCGTAGGCATCGTCGCCGCAAAGCGTGTGTTGCGAGGCGCTACGGTTTTCTTCCCACGCGTTCGCAATGCCCTCCTCCTCCGCTTTTCGCCTCGCGCTCTCCTCGCCTATAGCAGCCTTTCATCTCCCTCTGCGCTCCGCGTTCGATTTCATCCTTCGCCGTGTTCGTTCGCTCCGTTACCAGGGACAACCACGACGCTTGCGACAGGAACGGGCGCCTAAGAGCTGCCCTCCAAAGGTCAGTCATCGCACAAGCTTGCCAACTTTGTCAGTGATCCACAACGCAGCCTTCTAACCTAGGGCGCCTGCGGTTTCATCTCACCAATCAGATGAAGTAATGGAAATATCCTTAAAAGCAGAAAACTGCCTTGCTTCAGAATTTTTCGTAGACAAAACGAGGAAACCGCGCAACATAGCGCAGGATGTGATCACGTACCACTTTTCTGCACCCGTTTTACCACTGTTGTTTTATAACACCAATGATTCCGCGCATTATCGAAAGCTGCATCAGCCTTTATTTTGTTTCATGAAACAACAGGGAAGGCGTCATTTTAAGGTCGCAGCATATCATTTCGAATCCGCATTAATATGATGAGCTTTCCCAGAACACCACTAAATAGTCCACATGTTACGAGAAATCCGCTCGGGGATGCACGACCAAACGAGCTGCAGGCCGTGCACGATGATCCACTGTTCGATTGCGCTTTTGCCGACGACCTCCAAGGATGAGGCACAAAGCGCGGTTCTCTTACGCGAATGGATGCCCAAAAATCGGCGTTGTTTTCTCCAGCACTTGCGGGTAATCATACGAGAAATAAAACCCCGCGAGGAAGGCCGAACACCCACGTTGCACGCGCTCGATCGGCGGCCGGAACCGGAGCCCGCAGGTATGGAGTAGTCATGTAACGTGGGCCCACCCTCCCCCAACTCCGGGACGCGAGCCGCAACGGGCGACCAACAAAGCGCTCGCGGCAGCAAAGCCCCGCGTTGAAGAGGAAGCCGCGCAAATGCCGGGAGGGGCTTCGCATTCACGCTCGCAGAGCCCATAGCGAGCCGCACGTGCCAGCGAGCAAGTAGGCGTGCGCGGCTCCGATCGGCGCCGGCCCCATCTCGCGCAGCGAGCAGCGGGATCACGGGTTCCATTACGCGCGTATTATCCTCGGCGCGCCGGATCCCATTGAAACGCGGCGGGCGATGCGCCGTGTGTACGAAACGCGTTCTGCCGCGAAACGCGTCATAAATATCGGCCAGGTGGAGTCCTTGGCGTATACGCGCCGAGACGTGCGCGGCGCGCCAGTGCGTGACTGAACGGGAGCGCCACGGGAGGAATGCATTGCGGCTCTGCGGTGCTGCGCACTTGCGGAGCTGGCAGATCACGAATGATCGAGAGACGCCGACTGGGATTAATAAGGGAGTTCTGAGCTTGTACGCTCAGTGGCGCCTTCCATTCGATATATGTGGCCTCCCGCGGCCGTACAGAGTTGTTTTACAAGTTGCGCTTTACTTTTTTTTATTATTATTATGGGGTTTTACGTGCCAAAGCCAGGACCCGATTATAAGGCCCGCCTTAGTGGGGGACACCGGAATAATTTAGGCCACCTGGGCTTCTTTAACGTGCACCTAAATCTATGCACACGGGTGTACAATGCGGTCATGCATCGCGGCCGGAATGTGATCTCGCGACCTCGTATTTAGCAGCGCAACACCAAAGCCACTAAGCAACCACGGCGGGTGACAAGTCGCGCTATACCACAACCTAGATAACGGAAACCTGCAAAACTGTCACTCACTCTCGATGCATTCACACGATTAAGTGGCATTCTACCACACGATCGCATGCGTTCAGGGGTGTTCTCATATACTTGAATCGCCTGTATACAACGAAGAGCGGTCCAGTTCACATGGTCTTTGTTACCAAACGCGCTCGCACGCATGGAGCGCTGTGTGAACCAGCCGACCAAAAGAAAAAAAAAAGCATAAGAATCGGGAGAAGGCGTGCGACACGGGCGGCGGAGAGTGGCGCCATTACGCCTCGCGGGACACGCTTTTTCCCAAAACGAGAGGGCCGCGCCACCAGCACAAACTCCTGGGCGGCTCGATTCGGCCTCTCTTCCGCGCGCGTGAGCGCCGGTCGATGCGCTATCGTTTATCGGAGAAAGCCGAGCAGCGCACAAGAAGCCCAAGGGGGCATCGCGCGGCCGGAGATATTCTGCGCATGCCAGCGCGGAAGCTGTTAGCGGGCCGACCTGGCGGCCACCGCTGCACAGTCGCGCGGAGAACCGCTAATTCGCGCGCCGAACGAAAAGCAAAGGTGCCCGGGAGCGCGCGCACTTGTGATAAAACATTCAGGCGCGCAATTACGGGGCCGGTCTCCCGCAAACAGAGGAGCCGACGATTTCCCAAAGAGCCCGCCATTACTCGAGTCGACGTGCGCGCTCCTTCCCAGCGTCTTGGGAGAACGGCACGCGACGCTGCCGAGGCGCCCAAACTCGCCAAGAAAGAAAAGGAGAGCGGTTCGGCTCATTAGGGAGCCGGGCGCGCAGCGTTCGCGCCCGTTACACGACGACACAAACAGCGCGCGCCGTGGCGCAAACAGCGCGAGGGCCATCGCAAACGAGCCAGCAAGCACGCGCATAAGGCGCAGAGACGGACGCGAACACTCCGCAAAGAGGGCCGCGCTGCTCCCAACGCCGGCGCGGAGAATCACGGCGGCGGAAAAAGTTGGCTCGCCAGGATCGACACAGTAGGCTCGGCGGAGCAAAAGGAAGAACCCCCCTCGCCCTTCATAAGAAGAACCGCCGACAAAAAACCGGAGCGCGCAGAGAAAAAAATAAAGATAAAAATAAAAAAAGGCGAGGCGAGGACCGTTATTAAAACGACATTCATTTGACGTCTTTCGCGGGAGGAGCTTCGCGGAAGACGCCCTTTCCCGACGCTTCGCGGGAAAGTTTCGATATTTTGCTCGGGAATCTCTTCGTCCCCCCCACGAACCGCTACCCGAAAAAGTTTTCTCCTCGGCGTTGGATATAACAAGCACCCGCGCGCCAGGCGCCTTGTCGAGCGAAGCGAAGCCCTTTCTTTGTTGGCGCTCGCGACGCCGCCTCGGCTGAAGACCGCAGCAGCGGCAGCAGCCTTCTTTCTCTCTCGTTCGCCGACGAGCTCTTTCTTTCGGGACAGGGCATTCGCTGTCATTTTTCTATCGGACTGCGAGTATTAGTCTGAAATTGCAGCTTCACCGAACAAATCCGCGGATGTAGTGGCGGCGAGGCAACAAATCAGAAGGCCGACTCGGCGCGTTTTCTTCCTGTTTCGCGCACGGCGCGTGGCGGCGACAGACGGCCAGCGCACGCGCCGCAGCGCAGGCCGCCCCTTGGCGCGCGTGCCTCCTCGATCAGGAACACGGTTCACGTCGCCATGCAGGGACGTGATTTCAATTTCGCCGCTGCTCCCTGCTCAGGCCGATATTGTTTCAGGGCGACGAACGCAAAGAGTTGCCGCGGGAAGGAGGCACGCTCGGCTGGGCGAAGAGGCGTCGCTTTCTTTCCTTCTTTTTTTTTCCTCGTCTGTCCAAGGCGCCAAGCGACAACGGTTGCCGCTTACCGCGATCAGCAATACAAAACTACTGCGGCGCGCGCCGCTACGCTATTGTTGATGTTGGCCTCCCGAAGATGGAGGAAGTGAACAGAGTTGAACGCTTGTTTTCCCTGAGCGGGCGGGCGGGCTTTTTACGAAGAACGAGGCGGCCACTATCGTTATGCAGGAGGGGAAGAGGAAGAACGCGTACAGCGTACACGACAAGAAGACGCTCGAAAGTTTCTTTTCGCTGCTCTACGAAATACGATCGATACGCGTTCGCTCGATGCCTCCCGATGCCATAGACGTGGGAATGAAGCGTAGGGTGACATTTCACGGCGGCCGAAAGCTGCAAGTCGCTACATCGTATACGCGATGCTCGATGTGCAGCGGGACATTCGTATGCGGCAGGTTCACTTGTTGTCACCTGCTTACTTTTCCAGGCGACGAAAAAGAAGGGAAAAAGGCTGTTCTCCCAGGTGAAACACAGATTCTGTGCAGGCTGAAAAACGATGACGGGGAGGGGGTTTCCACAGTCACGGTTTATGGCTCCAAAGCGGCCGCGCGCGCGCGTTCTGCAACTGCGGTTCCGGCAGCCACCGATTCCTGCTCATCCGACGGTGCCGAGAAACTTCGACGCCCAACACTTCTCAACCCGAGCCCCTGAACGCTTGGCTTCCGCCTCTCAAAACCATCCTGCTACGGCCGACGGCGAATCTCCGAAGCAGCGCTAACACAGGCGTAAGGGAGCCCGACGACTGGCGAGATGGGTTCGCGACAGCTAATTTTCTGATAACCCGGGCCTGCCTACTATTTACACCTACCTCTGCGCTCACCAATTCTTGTCCGCAGAGCGGCGGCAGGCTCCCTCGCTCCGCAGCCCGCTTCCCTTTTCGCCAGGCACCACGTCGAAACAGGACGTTAAATTGGAAAAGACTGCAGCGGCCATGCCCCTCCCCCACAAACTCCGGGTTTCCTGTCTTTCGCAACCAAGAGCGACAAAACGGCTCCATATAGAGAACGAAGCCGACAGTGGCCGAGGAGAGGAGAGTGTGGCCGGGGCAAAAATAGGAAATAATTGCTTTCTCGTCGGCGTGCTCGCGCAGAGAAGGGGAAGAGCGCGCTAAAAGATGGATAAGGGTGGAGAAGGCAAGACACACGCCGGCGCTCCTCTCCCGGCCCGGATGAGAAGTTAGGAGTGAACAGTGGCCGAGACCAGGTACCGACACCATGGCGGCCGCTCTTCCTGGATCCGCGGTTGCACGCGCGTGGCTCGGCACCGACTATGCGAGTTGGCGTACACTTTGTATACCAGAGATGATGCTGGAACGCGCTGGCTTTGTACCAGTTTTCCTTTGAGCCCTTTCGCGGAAATCTAATTCTAAAGTTTCAGTTTGTTTACTTCTTCTACTTGAAACAGTGCGCCTTGCGGCACAAATGAAGACAGAAAACATTTCGTACGCTTGAAGGTCTTTGATCTTTAGGCCGCTTGACCTTTACCTACTACCTAAAGGAATTTTAATATCGGTATTCGTGGATTTGTAGGCAACAAAATGTTTTCTGCGGCTGAACAGGACCCCTGAATAGGGTCGAAACGAAATGTTGTTGGACAAAGTATTATTATTATTATTATTATTATTATTATTATTATTATTATTATTATTATTATTATTATTTCTTGATGTGAAAGCACACCTACAACGTACAGAGAGGGAAAAAGGGAATGAGCAGGCTGGCAACCGTCACCAAGAGAGGCACAAAGCCTGCCTACTCTTTAGGAAGGAGGGAGCGGGGATAGAAGAGGGAGCTGGAGATAAGAAGGGAAGTGAAGAAGGAACAGCAACACGACAAGCCACAAATACGAAAGTAAAGCAAGGAATAAAGTGCGCAAGTAGGAACAGAACATACACACAGGAACAGAAGAAAACACAGAGGCCGCACTAATTACAAAATAATGTAAAAAATTACGGCACAAGGGGGCGCAAGAATCGTGCAGTCCATGGTTGTTGCGTCCTTCGGAACCATGCAGTCCGACGCACTCTTCCAAGTGTGCACATGCCACCGTTGCGAAACAAAGGGCAACTTTCACATCGTGCGTGAGACTGGTGAAACCGCCTGACTATAAGGGCTCTCCTTTCTGGAGTAAACACCGAAGAAACTTCCCTACGCTATAAGAGGCTGAAGATATGGAGAGAGCGGCTCGGCGCCTCGATGTCGCAAATATCGCCGGTGCGCAGCAACCTCGGCTACTATACACCGGAAAATGTGGCGGGCTTTCTTTCCTAATAGCAAGACAATACCGGCAATTAGCGGACAACTAGAAGGCGGGGTTCGGCACAATAAGCCTTGCTTTGTGCTCTTGTCTTTCGAGCCGAAAATCGCACTACAGAGAGCCCACGACTATGCGCGGGTGTGGGCTTCTTTGTTACACATCCCAGATAGCGAAACATTCACTGTTCCTTCTCGATACGCAAAAATACTGTAAATAACGAACGCGAAAACCCGATATTTTCAGAATCAGTAGCTACCTTCGAACCAAAAGTTTTACTGCAGGCGCTGTGCAGTCTCATCCATTCCGGCTAGTTCGACGCATACGAAGAATGCGCAAAATGAGCGCCCAGCAAATCGATAGCCTAAAAACAATCCAGCGTTGACGACCTCATTCATGCAGGAGTGATTGCTCGTCTCGCACTTAGCTCCATTTGATAGAGTTTTAGGGTATATCCCGTTAAGTATGTTTATTATGTGCGCGCCGAATCGTAGTGCACGTACTCTTTGGTTAGGTTAGTTTAGATTATAGTTCTCGGAAGCGCATATAAATGCAAGAGAAGGGCGTTTAGGCCTATATATATGAACGAGCTTCCAGCGCTCACTTTGTAGAGCGCAGAGGAATAAGCGCCGGTCGGTGGCGCGTTCATCCCCGTTGCAGCTGGTGACCGGGGGTCGTTTCGTTCACCCAAGCAATACCGTTTCTCGGGGTTTTGTTGTCAGGGATTGACGGGATTCGAATGGCGCGGGATCCTTTCCCAGTTCACCCCTAAACAAAGCCCATCGAGCGTCGGGCCGGAGGACGTCTTTGCCAGTTTGGATAACCATTGATGAGCCGGTGCCAGCGTCGTTTTGAACCGACGACCTACCGCAGCCGAGGTGCACACTCAACACTCAAGGCCGTGGCTGCCAAACGTGAAAGTACTCAATCAATCTTCTCCGTTTAAAGAGACACCAAGCAGGCAGTAACAGTAAAATACGCTTCCAAAGTAACACTACGGCCACTTTGACCATTAAATTAGGCTCCGTAAGCCGCAAAAGACGCGAATCCGAGACTACTAGCGACACCGCCCCGAAGTTTCCGCGCACTGCGTCGCACTGACGTAATCAATTTTGGCAGCGCCTACTCAGGTCTAGCTAACTTTTTGTCGGTAAAGAGAGGCCGCATTGCATTCTCAGAGAAATCGAAGACCCAATTCAGCAAGTTCCGCGAACGCATCTTGTGCCCTGAAAAGCTCAAATACGAGAATATAGCTCTCGAAATACGTGACTTTACCTCCTATAACGCACTGGCGCTGAGCTTTCGGCGGCACGAAATCCAAGAAAGCAACTCTTGACTTTTATTTTTCTGCACTAGTGTAATAAACTATTCTCGGCCAAATAAGTGAAAATATAGTTTTCTTTTATACTTCCATCCGTTTATTTTATAAAACATGTTTGATGTTGCTTATTGGTGTATCTTTAACGACAAACCTGAAATGGTAAAACCTGTCCTGATTATAGATATCTCAGAACGCCCTTTCCAGAAACTTGGTGTTAGAGTAATTTAATCCATTGAACTATAATCTGAACATATATACAGCTTCCTCCTACATAGAAACTAGTGTATTCCAAGCGTATGAGAAAGACGGCACCACGAGAGACGAGAAACGCAATTAAAGAGCGCTTCGCCCTGTTTTAGCAGATTTTCCGTTCTTCTTTTTTTTTTTGTTACAAGCAGTATACATTACTTCGCTCTTACAAACTTGGTCCCCGTTCCCTGACCTGCCGAAACGAGGACCTCCTAATGAACAATGATTTTCACTCACCGAGCAGTACATTTAGAAAAAAGTTCATCTGAATGCTTCGCACAGAAAGCGCGAGCCTCAAGAAAAGAAAGGGGGGGGGGATAAAAAAAGGAGGGAAAAAAGTGTCTGAAGCACTACTACATTCGCGACAAGGAGAAGCAGGCTTTCGCTCTACACTGCAGGCACCCGGAAACTTCTCTTTATGTAATTGTCTACTTTTTTGGGGGGATTTTAGTTAGGCGCACTATTTTACCAAGAACCGTAATCAGGGAGAACGGGCTCTGCATTATTAACAAAGCCGCTAAGGCTCTTAAGTGCACCAATCTTGTCCATTTCCGCACGGAAAGTATGGGGATTTCGAGGAAAATTTTATGGGCCCTAGTGTCTGCGGTCGTTTCAGCTCAGTAAGCGTTACTGATAACGTAACAATGAAAAAAAAAACCCTTATTTCTCGAAGTGAACCCGTATTTCGCGTGAGCGTACTTTCTTTCATTCCTGCCGTCATTGTTTATCTAATTATTCTTTTAATGTTTATGTAACTGTTTGTCTTATTGTTTGTCCAATTATTTCTCTTATATTAAGCCCACTTCAGGACAGCACAATTACGCACATTACAAAATGACATTTTCTTTTTCCACATCTCCTTCACCAGCACCCGCTGCTGTAGTTTCTTCATATTCCGACCAGAGCGAAAACTTCGGGATAGGACGTCTCATGTGGTTCTACAAGGCGCATCTGTTGCACTTCGGTCCTTCTAACTCGCCGTTCAGTTGCAGTATCACGGGAAGGACCCGCTCCGTCCATACTGCTTCACAGCGATGAAGCACCAACTGTTCTCTCCAAGCGCCGATACACAACTGATTACGTGTCTATCCGAGGGCCGAGTTATGTCCGGTGACGAAGCCATTCCGACAGCGCCGCGCTACCTGCACGAGTTGGCACCGCGCCAGCTGTGCGGATGACGTCATTCGCAGCGCCGCTCGTCTATTCTTATCTAGGTCATCAACCACGGTGATAGCTGCGCTGCTGAACTCGTTCTTGGCGCTGTGCCAACCTTTATCGCCGAGCGTCATACACCCGCATCGCGAATCTTCAAAGTGGGGCATATATGCTCACGCGTAAAAAAAAAGAAAAAGAGGGAAAGGACGAAAAAAAGAGATTGTATTTTGCAGGATTTTTTGCGAGCCTTTAAACACGCTTTTCCACAAGGTTAAACACAGTCGCGACCCTCGTAATCGTTTGTACGAAGACGAAGCGCGAGCCGGTCCTGCTGGCACTCGACCGAGGCACGCAGAACTCGAAAGGTCTGCTATGGCGAAAATTTGCCCGTGTATACCGAGAAGGGTGCTGCGCATAAAGGGGGCGAAACCACCCCCGTGTTGCAATACTCGCCATAGACGGATAAATAGAAATCAATTCGCACAGTGGCCTTTTTAAGACTCGTTCCAATTCGGACAAAGCCGGTAAAGAAAACATCTCCGCGAGGGCAGCACCGAAGTCAAGAACGATGCCTTAAGGTCATATTTTGCTATCGCTACAAGATGACAGCTGATTGAGCAGCCTACCTGCGGAAGCTCGGAGGGAAGTTCACCTTCCCACAACAAAACGTAGTCAACCTTCCTTATGTACTTAAAGAAAGCCACGTCGGGTTCGCCCGCGCAAGGTGGTAAAATACAGCAGTAATGTTTGCTTTTCTTACGTTCTTTTCGTCGACGCGAGGTGGCGTCGAGTCACCGAGACGCGTTCCGAATGCGCTGCAATACTCGAACTTGAAGCTGTCGTCAATGGTGGCCAGAAGTGGAACAGTCCCTGAGTTGCAATCTTCCATGTGGAGTGACTCATCTTTATTAGCTACAACCAGCGAGTTCCGCGGCGAACGGTCTGGGAACTTGCGCCACAAGGCACGTGAGCCGGAAACCAGGGCCCGAGCTTATTCGTCGCGCTAGGCCGCTCTAATGCGCGACTGCTTCGTACTCGCGGACAACTTCCTCTGGCTATATACAAGCAACTGCACGGAACCGAAGCACGCGTGCGAGACCATTGCTAGATGTAGACCCGAGTTTAATTGTTGTTTTTAGAATAATGAATGTAAAATGCAATAAAGTGTAATTGTTCTCGGTCTTTGCGGGAAAATTACATGCTCGCCTTTGTGCATCGCCGAAATTTGAATATGCTGAAACAACATGAACCCATAACCAACTGAGTATGGCGGCACCCGTCCTTCCCGCCTAACCATGAATTCACTGTCATTCTTGGGATGCGTTTTTTTTTTTATACAGTGATCGTACAAATAGAGACTGTTTTCGTAACGCACGCTATGACAGGACGTTCGCATGTCGCTGCTACTGCGCGCTCTGTATTGTCTAGCAGGCCGAGTTAGGTGATGATCCTTACCCCCGCTGTTTTCCCTTACTGCGTGCCTTCATTTATTTTATTTCGTTTGTTTCGTTTTTAATGACGTAAGCATTTCTAAGCCTACCCAACGAGAAAACCCGTCCGTCGGTCCGTCTGTCACGTAACACGACTACCCATAAAGAAATTTATTTACTTATTTCAGAATATTGCCAGCTACTTTTTGGCAGCCAAAGCAGGGGTGGTACATACAAAACGAAACGGGACATTTTACAGGCAAAGATATTGTCGGAATAAAATTCGAACATAGCAAGATCATATACAGTGGAACACAGAACATACATACGATACTGCGCAGAACTATAGCTCCGATTACTAAGTTGAATAAGAATATCGGTACGAAAGGAAACACATGCCTCGCTCACAAATGACAAAGAGCTGATATGAAAGAGTCAACAGAGTGCTTGTTTGTTATCCCTTGTGGAAGCCTGTTCCAGTCTCTTATCGTTTCGAGAAAAAAGGAAAATTGATAAGCGATTACTCTAGCCTAGAGTACAATCAAACAAGAAATGAAATAAATTTCATACTTTCTGCCGATCCCAGCATAGTGCAGGATGTAGAAATGTTAGGTAGGGTAAAGTGCAGTGAACCTACGTTAGTAAGGTCTAGGATACACCTCAATTTGAAAAGAGAAAGAGTAAAATTGGTCAAGAAGAAACAGGCCAACCTAGACGCAGTAAGGGTAAAAGCAGACAAATTGAGGCTGGTACTTGCAAACAAATATGCAGCCTTAGAACAGCGAGATGAAGATGACATAGAGGTAATGAATGAAACTGTAACTAGGCTGGCTTCAGAAGCAGCACTTGAAGTGGGAGGCAAGGCACCAAGGCAACTAGTACGCAAGCTCTCCCAAGTAACAAATGACCTAATAAAGAAACGACAAAGAATGAAAGTGTCCAACTCAATATATTAGATAGAATTCGCATAACTGCCAAACTGATCAAAAAGGAGAAAATAAGAAATATTCAAAATTATAACGTAAGAAAGACCGAGGAAGTTGTAAAAACTGGACGCAGCATGAAATCACTGAGAATAAAATTTGGCATAGGACAAGCCAAGATGTATGCACTGAAAGATAAGCAGGACAATACCACCAGCAAATTCGAAGATATAGTAAAAGCAACGGAAGTATTCTATACCGACCTGTAGAGTACCCACAGGAATCGGGATATCTCCATTCGAAGCAGTAATGAAAAGGTTGCAGAAACTCCTCCTATAACTAACGATGAGGTCAGAAGGGCCTTGCAAGACATGAAACGGGGAAAAGTGGCAGGAGAAGATGGAATAACGGTCAATTTAATCAAAGATGGAGGAGGCATCATGCTTGAAAAGCTTGTGGCCCTTTATATGAAATGTCTCACAGCTTCAAGGGTCCCAGAGATCGGGAAGAATGCCAACATTACACTAATCCACAAAAACGGAGACTATAAAGAATTGAAAAATTATAGGCCCATTAGCTCACTTCCAGTATTGTATAAAATATTCACCAAGATATTTTCTAATAGAATAAAGGCCCCACTTGACTTTAGTCATCCAAGAGAACAGGCTGGCTTCAGGAAGGGATACTGTACAATGGATCACATCCATGCCATCAATCAGGTAATCGAGAAATCCGTAGAGCACAATCAGCCTCTCTATATGGCTTTCATAGATTGCGAAAAGGCATTTGATTCAGTAGAGATACCAAGCAGTCGTAGATTCGTTACGCAATCAAGGAGTACAGGACGCTTAAGTAAATATCTTGGAAAGTATCTACAAAGATTCCGCAGCTACATTAACTCTCCACAAGAAAAGTAGGAAGATACCTATAAAGAAAGGGGTCGTCAGACAAGGAGACACAATCTCTCCAATGCTATTCACTGCGTGCTTGGAGCAAGTATTCAAGCTAGTAAACTGGAAAGGCTTAGGAGTGATCGAGGATCGACAGCGAATATCTCAGCAACCTTCGATTTGCAGATGACATTGTCCTGTTCAGCAACACTGGGGACGAGTTGCAACAAATGATTGAGGTTCTTAACAGACAGAGTGTAAGGGTAGGGTTCAATATTAATATGCAGAAGACAAAGATAATGATCAATAGCCTGGCAAGGGAACAAGAACTCAGGATCGCCAGTCCGCCTCTAGAGTCTGTAAAGCAGTACGCGTTTACCCAGGTGAATTACTCCCAGGGTACCCTGATCGTGAGAATGAAATTTACAGAAGAATAAAAATTTGTTGGAATGCATGCGACAGACATTGTCAGATCCTGACTGGGAGCTTACCTTTATCACTGAAAAGAAAGGTGTACAATCAGTACGTTCTACCGGTGCTAACATATGGTGCAGAAACTTGGAGACCGACAAAGGAACTAGAGAACAAGGTCCGTGCAAAGAGCGATGGAACGAAGAATGTACGCATAACGTTAAGGAGACAGGAAGAGAGCAGTGGGGGTCAGAGAGCAAGCGGGGATAGCCGATATTCTAATTGACATTAAGAGAAAGAAATAGAGCCGGGCAGGTGATGCAATGCGTAGGTTAGATAACCGGTGGACCATTAAGGCTACAGAATGGGTGCCAAGAGAACGGAAGCGCAGTCGATGACGGCAGAAGACTAGGTGGGGTGACGAAATTAAGAAATTCGCAGGCTCAAGTTGGAATGGGTTGGCGCAGGACAGGGGTAATTCGAGATCTCAGGGAGAGGCCTTCGTCCTGCAGTAGACGTAAAATAGGCTGATGATAATGATGATTATGACAATAAGGGAAAGTTCGTGTTTTCCGCGTGTACTTCTAGACGTATTAAACTGCAAATATTTGTCAAAACTCATTTTAGTTTGGCTGTTGACTATCGTATAAACCATGTTGAGACGGTGTAATTACGGCGTTCCTCCAGTGTTGGGAGACCAGACCTTGAACGGAGATGAGATGTTTGTCTTCCGTATGCATTAAAAATAAACCTGAGTGCTCTTTTTTGTACTTTTTTAGCTTATCTGTATCAGTCCTTGTGTGTGGGTCCCAAAGGACGTCACCTTATTCAAGTAGAAGACGCACCAATAATGTATAACCAGCTTGTTTTGTTTTACTCGTACAGTTTCAGACGTTGCCTAAGCAACCAGAGCCTTTTTGAGGCTGACCAAACTATGTTTTAATGTGCGCACTCCATCTTAAACCGTGAGAAATTTCAATCCTCAGCTATTTAGACGTGTCGGCGGATATAATGTCAACGTTGTTGATTTTATATGCATCCGAAAGCGGATTCTTTCTTCTTGTTACAGTCATTGGGGAGCACATAGGGATATTTAGGCTCATGATCCAGGTCCGGCACTAGTTAGAAATTGATGTCCTTGTTGTGAACAGCTAGCAAGGTGTTAGATTTTCTTTTCAAACATTTAGGCAGCTGCTTGTAAGACAATTCATCATCATCATCATCATCAGCCTGGTTACGCCCACTGCAGGGCAAAGGCCTCTCCTATACTTCTCCAACTACCCCGGTCATATACTAATTGTGGCCATCTCGTCCCTGCAAATTTCTTAATCTAATCCGCCCACCTAACTTTCTGCCGCCCCCTGCTACGCTTCCCTTCCCTTGGAATCCAGTCCGTAACCCTTAATGACCATCGGTTATCTTCCCTCCTCAGTACATGTCCTGCCAATGCCCATTTCTTTCTCTTGATTTCACTAAGATGTCATTAACTCGCGTTCGTTCCCTCATCCAATGTGCTCTTTTCTTGTCCCTTAACGTTACACCTATCATTCTTCTTTCCATAGCTCGTTGCGTCGTCCTCAATCTAAGTAGAACCCTTTTCGTAAGCCTCCAGGTTTCTGCCCCGTAGGTGAGTACATGGTAAAACACAGCTGTTATACACTTTTCTCTTGAGGGATAATGGCAACCTGCTGTTCATGATCTGAGAATGCCTGCCAAACGCACCCCAGCCCATTCTTATTCTTCTGATTATTTCAGTTTCATGATCCGGATCCGCGGTCACTACCTGTCCTAAGTAAATGTATTCCCTTACCACTTCCAGTGCCTCTCTACCTATCGTAAACTGCTGTTCTCTTCCGAGACTGTTAAACATTACTTCAGTTTTCTGCAGATTAATTTTTAGACCCACCCTTCTGCTTTGCCTCTCCAGGTCAGTGAGCATGCATTGCAGTTGGTCCCCTGAGTTACTAAGCAAGGCAATATCATCAACGAATCGCAAGTTACTAAGGTATTCTCCATTAACTCTTATCCCCAATTCTTCACAATCCAGGTCTCTGAATACCTCCTGTAAACACGCTGTGAATAGCATTGGAGAGATCGTACGTCCCTGCCTGACGCCTTTCTTTATTGGGATTTTGTTGCTTTCTTTATGGAGGACTACGGTGGCTGTGGAGCCGCTATAGATATCTTTCAGTATATTTACACACGGCTCGTCTACACCCTGATTCCGTTTCCGATTTCCACATATTGATTTTTAAATGCGTAAGCACTTCTATGCCTACCCAACGAGGAAATCCATCTCTTATAATCGCTATAATCGCTACAAAGAAATTATTCTATAAAACAAAATCAAATCGAAAAACATTGGCGGAGGTGAGCTTTGAGCATACGAGCCCAAGCTCAGAAGCCGATTGTCTTACTTACTAGACTAAACACCCACGGTGGCAGAAGATGATATATTTGAACCATATGAATGTGCTGTACCGGCCGTACAAAACAAATGACAAAGGAGAAGATTTTCTATGAAGACTTTGTCGAATGATTTGGTGATGGAGGAATAAAAGCCACCTCTAGTAGGACATTTAGAGCCGACTTGGAGCGTTGTAGACATCAGGAAAGTTCAGATTTGCAAAAATGTAATGCCAAACACGCTATACCCCCGATGTGTTTCGGTGGTCGCGGGATGCGCCTTCCGTTGCGGAGCTCCTTCAATGACCGAAATTACATTAAGTTATGGTGTTTTACGTATGTGCCGAAACCACGATGTGCCAAAACCACGATTTCATTACGAGGCACGCCGTAGTGGGAGACTCCGTAATAATTTGGACAACGATAGTTTCTTTAACATGCACCTAAATCTAAATACGTAGGTGTTTTCGCATTTCGCCTCCATCGAAATGCGGCCGCCGTGGCCGGGATTCGATCCCGCGACCTCGCGATTAGCAGCTCAACACCGCAGCCACTGAGCGACCACGGCCGGGTATAATGACCGAAATTCCACCAATCTCTGAAGGCTCATGTACTTCACGTCGCGAAACACACAGTGACAAGCAGTCAATGGGTTGATAAGGATGATAAGGAATGATAAGGGGTTATGTGGGTCTCATCACGGTTGATAATGGTTCGACGCGGATGGATAAGGTACTAAAGAGCGACAAGGGCTTATAATGGTCGGAATAATTCTGCTAAGGTTAATAGCACCGATAAAGGTTGATGAAGGTCGGATCAAGTCCGGTAAGGTTAATAAGAAGCAGTAAGACTGGATAAGGGTCGGATGATGCCAGATAAGGTTGATAAGGGTCGGATTTAGTTCTATAAGGTTGATAACGACCGATAACGCTTGATAAGGGTTTATACCAGTCGGATCAAGTTTTATGACACTGATAATGACACCGGGCTGCGTGGAGATGAGCAAGTGACACAATGCTTACGCATACTTAGACAGCTCCCAGAGGAGCTTCTACGTGAAATGTTTTATTGTTACAATGCTAAACAAGCAATACTATTACCATTTTTCCCGTAACACCTTTCTTTATGGCGACAGTGGTAATTTAGACGGGGATATCGATATTAATTAATTAATTAATTAATTAATTAATTTGTTTACTTAGCAATACTGCCGATCTCACAAGTGATCATAGCAGGGAGGCATACACAGAAATTTAAAAGAAGTACAATCAAATCATTTATACTAGGCAAAACACTGAATTAATCATGCATGTCGATCAGTATTAAATTATGTGGTTTTACGTGCCAAAACCACTTTCTGATTATGAGGCACGCCGTAGTGGGGGACTCCGGAAATTTTGACCACCTGGGGTTCTTTAACGTGCACCTAAATCTAAATACACGGGTGTTTTCGCCTTTCGCCCCCATTGAAATGCGACCGCCTTGGCCGGGATTCAATCCCGCGACCTCGTGCTCAGCAGCCCAACACCATATATCCACTGAGCAACCACGGTGGGTGTGTCGATCAGTGTTAGCGATGCGACAAATCACGAAAAATCTACAAATTACGACAATTACAATGGTAGGGTGCGCAATGATGCAATCAGGTTATTGAAACACAAAACACAAGCAGCTTCTGAATGATATGATGCCGTCGAGGGCATGGGCGAGTTATGACACCGCAGTTGAAATCAGTTGCTTAGATATTGGTCTTCCCGTTTGGCCTGCTAAACATATTGTTTCAAAAATCTGATTACGCGGCTTGACCAAGGTCCAGAAGACGTCAGATAGCGTTGAACATGTATCAAGACAGGAGTGATACAAAAACGTGAAAGTATGATGAGCATCCACGGCTTATAATCCGCATGCTATAAAGAAGACGACACAATTTTGGATGAGATTTCGATTCAAAGGCGCATACAATTAAAAAAAAGTAATAATAACAGCGCCTGGATAAACGACAGAGATCAATGACTCCATCAAATGTCAGTATAATACATTGGTGCTCGTGGTAATTCCTCACGTAATTTGTTCTGACACCTAGGATCCTTCCTCTCTTTCTTCTTATTGTTGCAAAACCTAATTTGTAAGGAAGCAACAACAAAGTTTTCTGTTTCATTACCATGCAAAAACGTGTTCCCGTTCTCGAGCTACTTGCGCTTGAACGACATTAACGAATGGCAGTCAGTGTTTGGAGGGACGTGACAAAAAAACGCAGCGCTCGCAATGTTCTAATAGTTCCTGTGCTTCACCCCGCCGGATTCTTTCATAGCCTTGTAGATTTATTAATCTTATTCCCCGTAGGGCTTTCTAAGGGAAGAAGTGCCCCACCGCCATCCCCCCTGTTATTAAACATTTAATCGCAAATCAATAGCAACGGGTGTTACAGTTTGAGAGAAGATCTTTGTGGAGGGATTCGAGGGACCAGGAGCACATGCACAATGCAGGCGCATACAAACGGCACATCTAGTTCAAAAAGTTCAAAATGTTCAAAGATGAAGGAGTGAAAAAATAAGCAGTGAAAAAAAAAAGGGGGATCGGGAGAAAAAAGAAAAAAGGAAAAGTCGGTGGATCGAAGACACGGGGTAAAAGCCACGGTATAGGAGCGAGGTGGGCAAGCGCTTTGCTTCACCTGGCATATCTAAGCAAGGGTATTTTTGATCTCTCTCTCTCTTTCTTTTTTTTTTTTATCTGCCACGTTCAAACTTCGCTTAAGCAAAGTGGTGCCGTTGAAACGGCGTTGAATGAACTAAGTGGGAAAGAATATATGTAAATGAAATACATACTGGGCACAAATAAAATAACTCCGAATTTAAATTTCAGAATCGGGCACCGGAAAACCGGAGATTGCGCGAAGCAAGTCCGCTTCGTTAAGAAGTCCACGTGCTTCAAAAGAAACGCGGCGGAGACGTCATTTGCATATCCACCATTTAAACAATCTGGGCAGCTCTCTGCCCTTTTGCGCTCTGACGAATATATATATATATATATATATATATATATATATATATCGTTCTTATTCTCGACTCAAATTGAAGAGAAATTATAAGCTTAGGCTTGAATGAGAATATAAAGGCAGGAAGGTTCGCAGTTCACCTTAACTATATAAACTGGGAGATGCGTGAATTGTACGAAATATAGGCGCCCGTTAACGCTCCCCTCCCCCTCTTCTCCTCCCTCCTCTATTTTTTAAAGAATAATTCACACAACACCTGTGGCACGCCGAAGTAACTTCAACAATGGTACCTCAGACTGTTAGCCATTTTGTATAGGTAAGTATTTGCAGCAGTACGAAGTACGAAGCAAATGCATTCAGTACTCCCTCAATTAGTGCGACACCTACCACCTTTTTCCCTCACTAAGAAAAATGACAAACGCCATTTTTCTTGCAAACGGGGCGCTACCAGTAATTGATGCGGTGTTTAGTTCGCCAATTGCTTGTGTGTTGGCGTTGCCCTTACAGTCTCGGAACCCCTTCGGTCAATGGCTTCCGTATTGCAACTCATATTGACCGCAATAGCGGAAGGGGCATGTGACAGCGAGTGCAAAACGAAGCGTCCAAAACTCTGAAAGGCACCGGTGTATTAGAGGTTGCAGCAAAAAATCACGAGATTTAAACAGTCTTCGCTCAATGCTGCTCATCGAATCAAAAAAAAGTAACTAAACGCACTTCTTTTCTAAGCTAGATGATGACCCATACGCGTGCAAAATGATGACTACATATATATGGTAAGATGCCAACAAGTAAAGACACTAAAGACAGCATAGGAGGAATTACATGTACTTATTAGCTGATTTAATGAAAGAAATGATAAATTCATTGAAATGAATATAGATGAAAAAACAACTGGCCGCAGGTGGGGCACGATACCACGTCTTCGCATTACGCGTGAGATGCCTTTACAAAGTGAGCTACCGTGACACCCTTTTTCTCATCCACTGTCTGGGGTGTTTATGTTTATCTACTAGTTCTACTAGTACTAGCCCTGGGAGTGTTAGCCAGCACCACCACATATCGACCGAAGGGCTGCCGAGAGTGTAAGGGCCACGCCAACACACAAGTAATATATATATATATATATATATATATATATATATATATATATATATATATATATATATATATATATATATATATATATATATATATATATATATATATATATATATATATTACTTACATATTACACGCATAAATTTGCTTTTTGCGTTGTAAGGAACGAACTGTTAGAAGTCAGGGCCGGTGTGGACGTCATTTGTGTATCTTTCTCCCTGCGTGCGCCGCGAATGCTCCGTCTTCACATTTTCCTACATCTACGATTAGCGCGCTCTTTCTTGCGCATATACTGCGCACCAGGCGTAACCGAGAGCGTGACGGGGGGATCGAGCGAATCGTCCCTGCACAGCCAGAACGACAGCTCCGTGCGGAATTGCCCGACAACGCTCGAGAGAACTTCGCGACCGTCGCCCGCACCACTCCAGCCGAGAAGACGTCCCTGCGCGTCGAGCGCGGCGGAAACACAGCCCGCCACGGGTTGGGCGTGCACGCGCAGCGTTGCGCGGATTTATCGCCACCGACGGCCGGCGACCGCACCGACGAGCCCGGAGCTCCATCTTCCGCGGACACGCGCGCCGCTCGCGCAAGAAGCGCAAGCCAAACACCAGCCAATCCCAGCGCGCTCCCATGGGCCGAAGACGCGCCGTTTGAAAACGTATGACGGCGCCAAGTGGAGCTGGCAGCCGGGCCCGTTCCCAGAGGCCGCGCTCGTGCTCGGGCTGTTCTCGTCCGAGCCTCCGCCTCGCGGGAGCGGAGTGCGCGCCCGGCGCAGCATCCCGAAACGGGAGCCATGATTAATGAGCTCCGCCGTCCGCCGGCGCAAAGTTTTTAAGCGCGTGCGCCCGCCGGATCTCGTCCAGTTTCGCGCACGCACAAGTGTCGTTTCGAGAGCGGCGCGCGAGGCACCAATTTGGAGCGCGCCGGCATCGGCGCGCAGTCCACCGGGACTGTGTGTGTACGGTACACCGATGCCGCCGGCATGCCGCACGGCTTGATGAGATTGCGAGGGCCGAGCCCGGTCCGAGACCAACGTCGAAAGAACGAAGCGACCGAGGGAGCCGAAGATTAGAATCAGTGCTGGCGAGTAATTGCGAACCAGGGCGCCGGATTACCCCGAGAACAGTATACTCGGAGTGCCGACTGAACTTTAAGAACGAAAGTTATCTAGCGCGGATGAGGCTTATAGTTGCTTGGACGACGCTTCGGAGCAGAATGCCACGCCTTGATCAGAGGATCTCAACACAGGTAAATCAATTACCATTCGAACTATAACGCAGACACTCCGCAACTTTCTTTGTGTGCGGAGAGTAGTTGCAAATTCAAAGTGCACACGGAAAAACACTTTGTCAACACTCGCCTTCACGAGACACGCCCGACACTTTGGCGACAAGCTATGTAGCCACACCAGTACAGCAGAAACTCCCTTCGCCTTCTGTCTCGCAGGAAGCCTTCCATCCAACTACGGAAAAGACTTGGGTAGAAATTATTTCAGCCAAATCGTCTTGCAAACAGGTGTCGCCACCTTGTAACCAAGACGCGCATTTAGAACTGCAGGTTGCCGCAGACAACGGGGTTAATGTGGCCATCATCGCTTTACCTGGCGTTTTCCAAACAATTATGCCTGGTTTTGTATTGGACGTGTTTGTTCCTTTATGACAGTATTACGGTATCGACCTTCTCCTGGTCCTTCACCTCGACATTTGTCTTCCACAATTCTGGCATCTCGCTTACTGCGCAGAGCCTAAATAAATGTATCAAGACACGTTCTACCGAGTTAGATCTGTCAACTCTAATCCCCGTAGTAGTCTCTCGAAAGACATCAACAAATCGCTTGATACTACCAGACCAGGCCTTCACAGAAGCGTTGTCCGCATCGAAGTTGACAGCGTCGTCGTGTCCTGCACAAAGCGCGAAGAGAGTGCGCAAAGGCAAACTTTTCTACGTCAAGCAAAAGGCCGCTTCCTTTTCGGAGCACCCTGAGCATTATCGAGTCAGTGAAGCCAGAACGCCAGGAGCGTTTCGGCCGAATTCGCTGTCCAGCAGCCCGCAGAGAGCACGCCGCGCAGGCGTTCGTTGCGGGAAGCCCCCCCGCACCTGGTGGCCACGGTGCGAGTCGGCAGCAGCCTCGTCTAATCCCGTCCGCTACAGCAACGAAGACGGAGCGACGCGCCTGTCGCGCTCGTCGCACGCGCGGACGCCATGCGGGACGGGGGATTAGGGGCGACGACCAGCGCAGCCACCGCGGCCATGCATCTCGGGCCTCCGCCATCCATCGCTGCCGGCAATCGAGCCGCGAGCGGGCCGGGCGCATTTTTCTTCCCGCCAGTCCGGTAAATTTTCTGTTTCCTGGTCGGCAGCCATCTATCGACGTCACCCTGCCCAGTGCGCACCAGGGGGCATTTGCATCGCGGACGCCCGCAGCCCACGCAAATAAGGCACGCGTCCTGTTTCGGCATCGGCGCTGCGCAGGCTTTCTAAATGCAAAGTAGAAATGTGCGCACGAAGCGAGGTTTCTCGGAACCTTGCGAACGGCAGCCACGGACGTCCGAACGTTGCGGGCAACCCAGTTTCACCATCGGCGTCTTCGATTTTCCTCTACGACCGACGCAGGCATATCATATAGGCTGGCCAGTTATATTAGCGAATGGTGTTCTTGGGATGGCGGTCCAGGGACCAACACAAAAAGTTACAGCGGGCGGCAGTGTAACTAATGGCGGTGAGCACTCCAGTCCCATCGCTGCCAAATGGATCTCCATAGTGAGCGTGCCGTATCAATATACCAACAACGGCTAATAACAACGACTAACTAACAAATAACGCGCGTGCTCACACGGCCGTCGACACGACGCTCAAGCATCAGTCCCGGATAATTCACAGCCCAGAAATCGTGATCTAAGGACTTTATTTGCAATCCGCGCCTATGGCCATCATATCGTGCTCGTTTTTACTTTGGCGCTACAGGCCGCTTGCGCAACATCAGAGCACCTGAACGCCTCCACTGAAGGCAATGAAACGGTTTTTATATTTATCTGAGGAGGAAAAGGATAGGGAAAGACGCGGAGGTTAGAATGCCTGCTGGCCAGCTTGTGCAGGGGAAAGCAGTAAAGGGAACAAAAAGTGATGGAAGGAAGGAGAGATAAAAGAGAGAGAGAGAGAGAGAAGGAAATAGGCATGCAGACCAGCGCGATGCGACGTGTTACAAATCTTAGAGTTGGTCACACACCTCGCATGCCCTCAAGTCACGGAGCAACGCCTTGGACTCCCTCTGTACATAATTACCTAAGCTTACGCATACTTCAGATGCACTGTACCTACTCAGAACAGAAGAAGGAACGGCAACTCAGCCCACAGCCACACGTAGCCTGACTTATGGCGTATGTTCTACGTCGCCTATGCTTACAGCTTTTAATTCTTCTGAAATCGTGAACTCTTAACAAAAGATAGCCACACGCAAAATAAGATGCTCATGCAATAACACAACGATTTTTGTTGCATTTGGTAACCCGTAGCTTAAAAAATAAATGAAGAAAAAGAAGAAGCTTTAGCGGTTGACACTTGAAGAAGTTAGACGCTCAAAACACGTAAAATTCAAGTGAAAGGTCCTGAAAGCTTCAAAATTTCCTAATCTATACTTTTATTTAATGTCTACCTGTGCGGGGGGGGGGGGGTGTGGAGGTTTGGATCATGAACGCATTCACTGCGGAGTTTGCTCAGGACATCGACTGAAACTTCGCTGGATGCGGACTATCCACGCCTGACATCTCGTCACGTCAGGCATATACCATCCACTCCGAAACTGAACATATTTGTGAAGAAAGTAAGGCCATCGAATCAGCGGCACATGTAACAGTGAAACCAACCTGGAAGCCATTAGTCGTACTCGTTTCCTCTGCTCTCATTTTACTGCGACGCGCAGCAGTTAAGAGCGATAGAAACTGGGTTTGCCGTGTCCGTCCATCCTTTCCGTTACGGCTTCGTCATCAAACCTCAGCCTTAGCTTCACCGTCACCACTGGAGAAGAAAAACACCTTTGTCCACCACTGCCCATCGAACTCCTGCCCCAGCGGCAATGTGCGCCTCGGAACCGGACGCGTTAAACAGGGAGCTATATACCATGCAAGATTCCCGCTTGGAGATCTGGGACGGCTTGCACGAACATTTAATAACGAAATTAATAACGAATTTAAGAGCGCGTTCTTGAATGTTCCGTAGACAATGCCTAGTTCGCACAAGAACGCGTTCTTAAATTTGTTATTATTTTCGTTATTAAATGTTCGTGCAAGCCACGCTTTCGCACGCCAGGCAAACTCTCATGGGGTCTGTGCATGTGTACCAGAAGCCAGAGCAAGTAACGTTGAAGCGGACGGAAGGCGACATTGTGCGCACCTGCACGTCTCAAATAAATTGTTCTTGAGACGATTGCGGTGTCACGATTTCGACGACACTGGCTGCTGCTTCCTTAAAGGAGTACAGAGCCGGAATAATCGCCGAAGCCTGCACGTTTCTTTTTTCACTGCACTAGAGCAATATCATTTCAGAACACATGTAATCAGGGGATTCAGCGCAATCGTCACGTTGTAGTTTCCTACACGTACGTGCCTCTTCATATAGGGTGCATACACGAACGGCGGCGACATTTTGGTGCATTCCGTCGCGAGGAAAAGAATGCGCGTATGTATACTATGGCCAAATGCGCGTCGAATCAATGGCGTCATTCGTGGTCGTGTGTTGTAGCAACCATTCCAAAGTAAAAGCAGGTAAGTTAAAGACGAAGTAGTGCAAATGGGAGTTATTTTTTTTAAAGCATTTTCCAAGGTGCGCGCACGTGTGCGATAGAACCAGGGAACTTTCCGAACAGAGACGACCCGACGGATATACCCCCGGATCAACACGTGCGGATCAACTTGCCGTGAATCCTTACAAATTCAAAGTTTTGTTCTTTGTAATTTTTAAGCAGCTACGTGAACCGTCGGTCATTCGAATGTGCTTATTTGTCCAGTGGAAGCCTGTCGGATAGCGTTCAGGCACATTTTCACCGAGCTTTTCCAAGCGGGGATGTTAACGCATGATTATTTCCATAAAATCGGCGCTAGTATCACTTCTAGCTTGCGCGTGTCGCTGTGTAGTTTTTAATTTGGAAACGTGGCACGTAAACGAGGCTCCACATTAATACGTTTGGTTGTAGGCCGTCCGTCGAAACTCTTCGATGGTATGCAACTCCGACTGCACTCCGTCGCAACATATAGGATATTGTTGTGAAGTCGGGTACGTCCCAATTCCCGTGAGGTCAATCCCACCGCTGCCACCACTGTTGTGAAGTCAGCACGTCTCAAGTTCCGTGAGGTCAACTTCGCCGCTGCCTACCCCTGTTGTGAAATCGGGGTCCGTGCGGCCAACGAAGGTTCCAGGGATGGTGCCGTGCCAGGAGAAGGAAGGGTTCCAAGTGACGTTGAAGAGAATGAAAAAAAGGGATTATATTCAAACAAAGTACATGGTTCATTTTTACAACACGGCTCCAACTATCCGAGCACACTACATGCTAGCGTGTTTGCATGCCCGAGCGTATCACTGTTTCACAGCTGTCCGTATCGGCTTTTCATTCCCTTTTCTCCCCTCTTTCCCTCGTTGAGGGAATTCACTGGCCAATCACAAACACCGAATCGTTAACCACCTCTAACACCCCTCACTGATTTCCAACGTGGTGCCCCTGTCACCTACGTCGTGCTGCGTTCTCCAACGTGGTGCTCGGGCTTCCACCGTGGTGCTCCTGTCTCCCGCGTGGTGCTGCTTTCTCCACCGTGGTGGTCGGGCCTCCACCCGGCAAACTGAATCTGTTGTCAACGCTTTCCCCGCAAGTTCTCGCCGATGACCCTGTCATCGATCAGTGGCCTCTTCGTGACGGTCAGGAGGGCGGCGTTGCTGCCTTGAAGCTAAGTGAATGATGAGACATAAACATCAGCCGTGACAGCTGCATGTCGCTGGTGGGGCACCCTTTGTTCTGGGGGATCGACAGGAACAACAGTATGTGCTCAAGGCACACACCGCGGAGCGCTCAACAAATATTTAGGAGCGGCTAACCTGAATTTAAAAAAAAATATCTCGTAGTCGAAGGGATCTGTAGACATCAGGCATTCGTGTACGCCAGCGCTGGCGTACGCGAAAACAAACAAAAAAAAAAAACGTTTACACTACATTGTCTTTAGCTTATCTCCTTTTGCTTCGGAACGGTTGCTGCAACACAAGACAGCGCCATGACGCTATATATTCGGCGGCATTTCCCCGCAGTATATACGCACTTTCTTCTCCTTGCCTTTCGTGCACACATCCTATAGCTCGTGAAGCACAGTGATCCGAGTGCATTTATATCATGAGTACAAGGAGCAGGGTAACTCCCTCTGCTAGAGCCAGAAGAACAGAAAGGGCGTTTCCTGGTGGGGGCGAGCCCCCGCGATGTGCTTGAACCCGTCGTGCAGATGGCGCGGTGCTCTTTCCCTTGATCCCTGCAGGCACCTGGAGACGCGCGCGTTCCACGCCATCAAGCGGCTACGAGGGCCAAAGATGCGCTGCTCCGCCGAATAGTTCCAGAACGCCGCGTTGCCCTGACAGAGCCAAGGGCCCACGGTGCCCGAGGTTCGGAGGCTCCCGGGCGTCGGGTTCTCCGGCCCTGCCGTGCGCGATGCCCGCCCGCCGCACCGGAAGGTCACCTCACGTGCGGGGCCTCCCCTCGCCCCAGTCGTCGTCCCAAAGCGCGGATCGGCGGGAGCTAATCATAAAAAAAGCAGTTTATCGCTCGTAAACCGGGCCCGTAGGAAAGCGTCATAAACAAGCACTTAGCCGGGCCGCCGCAGTAATGGTCACCGCCTTCGTTCGCGCGCATTTCTATAACGGGGCGCTGTAACGGCCGCGCCCTCTTTTGTTTCCTCCCGCAGCCGCCGTACCCTTCCGCTTCCGAATCGTCCGCGGCCCGGAATGCCTGGGCGCTGGCGTCGTTCGATGCCTGTATATATAGTACACCCGCGTCTGCGAACAGCACGCGACCATACATCTCTGGGTGAGCTCTCGACGATGGCGAGGCCAGGGTGCTTACGTGGGTGCTCCCGGGAAACAACCGCGTAGCGTACGCCTCCTGTACCTGACCAACACTCCCACTTTCTTGTTCCCTCCTCTCTCTCTCTCTCTCTCTCTCTCTCTCTCTATATATATATATATATATATATATATATATATATATATAGAGAGAGAGAGAGAGAGAGAGAGAGAGCAGGAGAGTATTCGGCTCATCGGGGACAGAGGGCGCAAGAAGACGCAGCAGCGCATGGCAAAGACGAGGGAAGGGGTCGCGGTCGCAAATAAGCAAGAAAAATCGCGCCACGGTCGACTTGCGTCCGCTGCTGCCGGTCCCACAGCTGCGGTATCTCTCGGCGCGCAAGCAGGCAAGGTGGAAGGCGGGTTGCGCGCGCACGTGTTTACCAGCGGCGGCGCTTCCGGCATCGCTGATGAAGCCGCGTAATGAAGCGCTGGCATAATGGAGACGAATGTTGGCAATTAAACAGGACGCGCTGCCCCTTACGCGCTGCGCCCACGCAAATTAAAACGCCAAGCCGCGCAACAGCGTCTCGAATGATAGTGGGAAGGGCAAGAAGGTGCAGGGCCTCTTGAAATGCGGCATCACCTTTCGCGATCTCCCCCTGCGGAAGCCGCGAAAAGCCCGAGGGATTCTCGGAACCGTTCGTGGATCACTTTGCGTAGTACTTTAGGTTAAGAAAATACAAAAAAAATAGAACCTGCCTCCCACTTCAACAAACCACGCAGATACTCGTGGTCTCAGGATAATGGAATGATAATCTGTGCTAGTAGTTTGGTGTAGATTATACTCATCTGTGGAAGATCTTACTCATTTCGAGCACTACGTCGCACAAAGGACACCTACAATTCAATGCAAAGGGGGAAAGCTAACTGTCGTATGTATGTATGTATGTATGTATGTATGTATGTATGTATGTATGTATGTATGTATGTATGTATGTATGTATGTATGTATGTATGTATGTATGTATGTAATAAGCATCTACATGCATAATATATACTACACACATATGTAATGACAGAATTAGCGTTGTTACCCTGCGTTTATCGCACGCGTCCCCTACATCTGCTCCTGGCCACCCTTGTATCCGACCTTAATCACGCAACGTATTAGAAGGAACACTAAAGTGTTACCCTAACAGCAAGAAATAAAGGTGATAGATAGAGGTACATTTTAATGTTAACTGGAGAAATCAGCCTAAAAGAAGGCTCAGCATGCTATACTCCAACTATAATGAATGTTGAGGGTTAAAGGACAGCTCCGGCGTTTTTTTAACCATATTAGGATATTGCCATTTTCAGATGGCATTGACGGTCCTGTCACCGGTAGGGTGGTTCAGTTTGTTTAGAAATTATGCAATAATTTTAAATAACCAATAAACGAGATACCGAAACCAAGACGGGTAGCTGCTTCGTGTGACGTCACGATCAGCCGATGACGTCAGATCCTACACTATCATAACGTAAACATGTAGAACGCGTGCTAAACACGCAGTACACGTGGATCTAACGCCAAAGAAGCGAAGTTGATGACATCTCCTGACTACACAGGGAGCTTTTACAGATTTTCCGAACTAGACAGCGGCGATTTCAGCGATGACTTTAGCGACAGTGGCGGTGTAGTCTCTGACGTCACAAACACGTGGGGTGGCCAGTAGAAAGTCATGAGTCGGCAACACAACCAATCTTTAAAATTCATTCCCAGGAAAACTAAATGACTTGAAGCCATATTGTTTGGCACATAATCAGTGTAAAAGAGAACCTATATTCAAAATTTTATGAAGATCAGCGCATATCGAAAAATCACCGGAGTTGCCTTTTAAGAGCAAGAGCGACTACAGATTAGTGTAGAGCAAGACCCCTCTGCACTGATGCGACAAGGTCACAGTGTGGCCTTCGACAATTAGCATCGCGGCTGGCGGTGCCCGCGCTCTGTGTTCGTGATACCACGTGACCACCACCAACGACTTCCGTGGTGTATCCTGCGCCCTTTTTCATGCTCGAAGCCATGCTGCACTAGGCATGCGCGTACAACTAGTCGAATTGAAACAGGACATACGTAATTATTTGTTGCGTACTCGAGTATAGCTGCCTCATGTTGTAAATACGGAGTCGATAACTATGTTAATAAAGCAAAATGAAAGTGAGACACCATAGAAGGAGAGAAGGAAATGCAGGGAGGATAATCAGGCGGACGTCCGGTTTGCTACGCTGCACAGAGGAGAGAAGGCGAACAGAGATACTTCACTCACACCGCGTAGTAGGCGTAGAGTGTATACATGCGTCTTTTCAGGTCCGTTGATATGAAAAAAGTGATGAGAGCACGCATAGCTCTCTGGGTTGATGATGGTCGAGAAACGAGATTTGCGTGACAGTATGTGTTCCTGATCTGTTGGCCAGATGATGGCTGGATAGCAAGAAGATAGTCGTCCCAGAACAAGCAGAGACAAGCCACGCGCAGAACAAATCAGTAGAGAGAAAAGGACGCCCCCCCAAAACAAGCGGGAAGCGTCTTGTAAACAATTTATTTCGACAACCGGCTATTCTAAAATAAAAAATAATGGGGATGTAATCTGTACCCACAGATATAGTCAGGCATTCTGCTAAACTGCTCAGTCTAGTCAAACGATTGTAGAAAATTGTACTAAACCGGTGGTCATCATTAAGACACCGCCATGCATGTCTTCAGAAATGATCGTGACAGTTTCTTCTATACTTCCGCGTGTTTTAGATTATGCATTCGCAAGGAATCGTGCCTGGTATTAAAGAGAGGGGGACAGAAAATTAGCGTAGGTCTATAAGGTTAGCTTTCTGGTTGGTTACTCTACATTGGTTATTGTGGGCATTTTGAAAACTGGGTAAACAAAAAATGCTGTTATAGGCCATTTTAAAGAGTGAATGGATAATTATTAATGGCACCACACACATCACATAGTCATTACTGGAAACAAAAGAAGGCAAATAAGGCACAAACTTGGAAAACCGCGACAAGCGATTGCAGAACCCCACAGGCGGCTTGGGGAAAACGCGAAGCCCAAAGCCGCTTATAATAAGCTGAACTGGGCACCACCCGCCTCCGATGCTAATTATTCTTATTAATGAAGCGAGGATTATAAGAATATAAAACGAGGGAGTGACAAAGTTTCGCTGGCTCTTTCCAAAACTGTGATTCGTTTTCATGTACGTTTTTACTTTTGCTTTACTTTCCGTACATGGCGACATATTGACACGTATACTTATCTTTATCGGGCAACCACGTTTCGCAGCCTAACAAAAGTAATCGCACAGCGTGGGACGCGCCTGTATGTACCGAAGTTTCTGGAACGTTATCGATGCTTCTATCTGCTGTCTGTTGTCGCTGAACGTTATCTGATTGCATCACTTGACGCGAATGGTGTAGAACTTTGTGGAAGGCATGCGGGTCCGAACGATTAGTCTGGAACATTCGATGACTGCTCTATAAAAGCCGACGCGCTTGACCCGCTCATCAGATTTTCGACGATCGCCGAGCGTGTTCGCCGCCATCGTTGCGCTTTAAGTGTAGCCTGTTTTGTGGGCACAGGTTCGCCCAATAAAAGCTAGTTTTGTATTTCACAGTACTGTTACTGTGTTCTTTCTTCACCGTCACTACCACGTGACATCTGGTGGAGGTGCTTGTGCGTTCATGTACCGAACGCCCCCGCAAAGCCGCGATCCAAGCCCGAAGCCCGAGGACAAAACCAACGTCGCCCAAGACCAGCGAGCTAGCCGCCGGCTGCAAGGACTGCCCCCAGAGCACGGACTCCTACCTGAGACGTGCAGGAAGATCGCCACCAAGTCCACCCCAATGGCAGCCCCAGCATCCCCCGTCGTGCTGCAGCAGCCCAGGGAGCCTCCGACGTTCCGCGGTTCAACGTTCGAGGACGCAGAAAGCTGGCTTGAGACATACGAGAGGGTCGCTGCTTTTAACAACTGGAACAGCGAAGACAAACTGCGACATGTCTTCTTCGCATTGGAAGACGCTGCCAGGACGTGGTTCGAGAACCGAGAAGCCACCTTGACTACCTGGGAGCTGTTCCGAAGCGGCTTCCTGAAGACATTCACAAGCGTCGTACGCCGAGAACGAGCCCAAGCACTACTGGAAACCCGAGTGCAGCTGCCCAACGAGACCACCGCGATTTTTACAGAAGAAATGAGCCGCCTATTCCGCCACGCCGACCCGGAAATGTCCGAGGAAAAGAAAGTCCGGCTACTAATGCGTGGTGTTAAGGAGGAACTTTTCGCCGGCATGGTACGAAACCCACCGAAGACTGTCGACGAGTTTCTTCGCGAGGCCACTAGCATCGAGAAGACACTCGAGATGCGAAACCGGCAATTCGACCACCGCACCAACGCTACAAACTATGCCGGAGTTCAATCACTGGCCTCCGAAGACCTGCGCGAGGCTATCAGGGCAGTCGTACGAGAGGAGCTTCAGAAGATCTTCCCGTCGTCGCAGCCTCAAGTGGCCTCGATCGCTGACATCGTCAAAGATGAGGTTCAGCGGTCGCTTGGAGTCCCGGAGGTGCAACCCCAATTACCGCAACCCCAACCCGAAGCGATGACCTACGCCGCCGTCGTACGCCGTCAAGGCCCTCCTCAGCGAGCGCGCCAGGGCCCTGTAACGCCGCAATTTCGTCGTCCGCCGCCGCCAGCACGACCACCCGTCGCCCAGCGCACCTACGCGAGGAAGACGGACATTTGGCGTGCTCCTGACCACCGCCCGCTCTGCTACCACTGCGGAGAAGCGGGACACGTCTACCGACGATGTCCGTACCGGGAGATGGGACTGCGAGGTTTCGCCGTCAACGCGCCGCGTCCACAGCTTGGAGAGCGCCCACGTGACATCGCCGATTACCTCGCCGCTACTCAGTGGAGCCCTCGACGGCCATCCCGTTCGCCGTCACCAGGACGCTACCTGTCGCCGCAGCGCCGACCATACACTGGCCCAGCCCGGGGCCGGTCAGCGAGCCCATATCCGGAAAACTAAAAGCAGCAACCGATGGAGGTGCGGTTGCTGTTCGTCGAACTGACGAAGATCCTCCGCCGCCGACGAAGACGACGACGAAACGATCTCGACGACATAACAACGACACGCCGCCGTCCCGACGAAGTCAGGAAGGCAAGACTACACCGACGAACGACGACTTGACCACGCGACGTTCCAACTTCAGTTCAACACGACGCAGCCGTGATCCGACGCCACGACCTAACAGCAACGCCAGACAAAGAACCACCGACCTCGACGTGCTTCTCGACGGCCACGCAGTCACTGCCTTAGTCGACACAGGGGCTGATTACTCCGTCATGAGTGGACACATCGCCGCCCAGTTGAAGAAAGTTAAGACTACGTGGGAAGGCCCTCAAATTCGAACCGCTGGAGGACACCTCATCACGCCGTCTGGAGTCTGCACGGCAAGAATTACCGTTCATGACCGGACTTACCCTGCCACCTTCGTTATCCTCCAACAGTGTTCACGAGACGTCATTCTCGGTATGGACTTCCTGAACCAACACGGCGCAGTCATCGACCTGAAGTCGAAGTCAATAACGCTGTCGGAAGATAAAGCGATACCGCCGGAGAGCCCTCGTAGTCACCACGCCTTGAGTGTGCTCGAAGACCAAGTGAGCATCCCGCCCCGCTCCAGCATTGTTATTTCGGTCGGCACCGAAATACCCGCTGACGTAGAAGGTGTCATCGAAGGCGACCAATTGACGTCTCCTACTAGACCGTGAAATTTGCGTCGCAAGAGGGATCGCTCGACTGCATGGAGGGAAAACTGAAGTGTTGCTGACAAACTTCAGCCAGGAGTTCAAGCACATCAACAAGGGCACGACGATCGCGTACATCGAGGAAATTGTGGAAACCGGTAATGCGTTTGTCCTCTCGGATTCCGCCGCATCTACCCCGACGACCATGGTTCCCGAACCAGACTACGACATTAATCCAAGTCTCCCAGTGATTAAGCAACAGCAGCTCAGAAGTCTGCTCCGACGATACAAAGGCTGCTTTTCGACGACATCGAGGATTCGACAAACACCAGTCGCCAAGCATCGCATAATCACCGAGGAGTACGCTCGACCACTCCGCCAAAGCCCTTACCGAGTTTCGCTGCGAGAACGCGAAGCTATAAGAGAACAAGTCGACGAAATGCTCCGCGACGACATCATCCAGCCGTCGAAAAGCCCGTGGGCATCCCCTGTTGTCCTGGTGAAGAAAAAGGACGGAACGCTACGTTTCTGCGTCGATTATCGTCGTCTGAACAAGATCACGAAGAAGGACGTATACCCCCTTCCACGGATAGACGACGCATTGGATCGGCTCTGCAACGCTAAGTACTTCTCGTCGATGGATCTCAAGTCTGACTACCGGCAAATAGAAGTCGACGAGAGAGATCGCGAAAAGACCGCCTTCATCACGCCAGACGGCCTCTACGAGTTCAAGGTCATGCCATTCGGACTCTGCTCGGCACCTGCAACTTTCCAGCGCGTCATGGACACGGTGTTAGCAGGATTGAAGTGGCAGACCTGCCTTGTTTACTTGGATGACGTCGTCGTCTTCGCCGAAAATTTCGACGATCACCTTAGGCGGCTTACGACAGTACTAGAGGCCATCAAGTCATCAGGGCTCACTCTGAAGCCAGAAAAATGCCGCTTCGCTTACGACGAGCTTCTGTTCCTAGGCCACGTCATCAGTAAATCCGGAGTACGCCCCGACCCCCAGAAAACAGCTGCCATCACAAAGTTCCCGCAGCCCACCGACAAGAAGGCAGTGCGTAGATTCCTTGGCATGTGTGCCTACTACAGGCGCTTTGTCAAGGACTTTTCACGCATCGCCGAGCCGTTGACACGTCTAACTAAATGTGATGTTGAGTTCAAGTGGGAAACGCCGCAGGCCGACGCATTTGAAGAACTCAAACGACGCATGCAGTCGCCGCCTGTACTTGCGCACTTCGACGAGTACGCCGATACAGAAATCCATACTGACGCCAGTAGCCTAGGCCTCGGTGCCGTTCTAGTCCAGAGGAGAAACGGAGTCGAACAGGTGATAGCTTACGCTAGCCGGTCGCTGTCAAAAGCGGAAGGCAACTATTCTACGACCGAAAAGGAATGCCTCGCCATCGTTTGGGCTACAGCTAAATTTCGCCCTTATCTTTATGGCAGGCCATTCAAAGTCGTCAGTGACCATCACGCGTTGTGTTGGCTAGCGAGTATAAAGGATCCTTCAGGACGACTGGCGCGGTGGAGCCTCAGACTACAAGAATACGACATCACTGTAACCTACAAGTCCGGACGAAAACACTCCGATGCCGATTGCCTATCACGCGCCCCCATTGACCCGCCGCCGCAAGATGACGAAGATGACGACGCCTTCCTTGGCATGATAAGCGCGGAAGACTTCGCCGAACAGCAACGGGCAGACCCGGAGCTAAAAGGCCTGGTGGAATATTTGGAAGGGCACACCGACGTTGTCCCCAGGGCATTTAAGCGCGGATTATCTTCCTTCACGCTTCAAAACAATCTCCTCGTGAAGAACTTTTCACCAGTCCGCGCCAACTACCTTCTTGTTGTCCCGTCAGGACTTCGTCCAGAAGTATTGCACGCCCTACATGACGATCCGACCGCTGGACACCTCGGTTTTTCCCGGACACTATCGAGGATACAAGAAAAGTATTATTGGCCGCGCCTGACCGCCGACGTCGCCCGTTATGTCAGATCATGCCGAGACTGTCAGCGACGCAAGACACCGCCAACAAGGCCAGCCGGATTACTACAGCCAATCGAGCCTCCTTGCCGACCATTCCAGCAGATCGGGATGGACTTGCTGGGACCCTTTCCGACGTCAACAACCGGAAATAAGTGGATCGTCGTGGCGACAGACTACCTTACCCGCTTCGCTGAAACTAAAGCACTGCCGAAAGGTAGCGCAGCCGAAGTGGCAAAATTCTTTGTCGAAAACATCCTGCTTCGACACGGCGCCCCAGAAGTCCTCATCACCGACAGAGGAACGGCCTTTACAGCAGAGCTCACCCAAGCCATTCTGAAATACAGTCAGACAAGGCACAGGAGGACCACGGCCTACCACCCGCAGACGAATGGTCTTACGGAGCGGCTGAATAAGACCCTCGCCGACATGCTAGCGATGTACGTCGACGTCGAACACAAGACCTGGGATGCCGTCCTGCCGTACGTAACATTCGCTTACAACACGGCGGTGCAAGAAACAACACAGATCACGCCGTTTAAGCTGGTTTACGGCAGGAACCCGACGACGACGCTCGACGCCATGCTGCCCCACGTCACTGACGAAGAGAATGTTGACGTCGCTAGCTATCTCCAGCGCGCCGAAGAAGCCCGACAGCTCGCCCGCCTGCGGATCAAGGACCAACAGAGGACCGACAGCCGATACTACAACCTCCGACGACGCTTCGTCGAGTACCAGCCCGGCGACCGTGTTTGGGTCTGGACCCCGATACGCCGACGAGGACTCAGTGAGAAACTACTCCGACGCTATTTCGGACCCTACAAGGTCATCCGACGCATTGGCGCTCTGGACTATGAGGTCGTGCCAGACGGCATTTCGCATTCACAGCGGCGCCGCGCACGATCTGAAGTGGTCCACGTGGTGCGCCTTAAACCCTTTTATGGACGCTGACAAACTTCGCCATTTTTGTTCTTTTCTTTGCTACGAGTGCTTTTGTTTATTACCTTCGTTTCTTTGCAGCATCGGGTCGATGCTATTTAAGAGGGGGGTATTGACACGTATACTTATCTTTATCGGGCAACCACGTTTCGCAGCCTAACAAAAGTAATCGCACAGCGTGGGACGCGCCTGTATGTACCGAAGTTTCTGGAACGTTATCGATGCTTCTATCTGCTGTCTGTTGTCGCTGAACGTTATCTGATTGCATCACTTGGCGCGAATGGTGTAGAACTTTGTGGAAGACATGCGGGTCCGAACGATTAGTCTGGAACATTCGATGACTGCTCTATAAAAGCCGACGCGCTTGACCCGCTCATCAGATTTTCGACGATCGCCGAGCGTGTTCGCCGCCATCGTTGCGCTTTAAGTGTAGCCTGTTTTGTGGGCACAGGTTCGCCCAATAAAAGCTAGTTTTGTATTTCACAGTACTGTTACTGTGTTCTTTCTTCACCGTCACTACCACGTGACAATATCAAATTTTAGTGCATGCTTTTTCCGCAAGCTAATACGTTTAAATGATTATCGTGCAATAATATATATTTGCTCCTTAATTAGCGTAGGGCCGATTTAAGCGTCGTAAATTGCGGCTTTCAAAAAGCTCGTTATAGTGAGTGCTTGTATGCGTACTTCAGAACCACTTGTGGGGATTATGTATTCTTTAAGATAAATATATATTTCATAGGTATGGTAAGGACAGGGAGATAATCACACTTTCATTGTGGTATAGCAAACTTAAACATGCAAAAGAGCGCGCCCGAAACAGCGTGTAGCCCAGGGCCGGATTCACGAAGGTTTCCGTTGGCAAGTGATCTTTACTATTGGCTAGGTCGCCTTCGCTATTAATATGTCCACTATCAGGACTGGCTACAATTTGCTCTTACGAACAATTCTAGCGTAAGTCCTTTCTTGTGAATACGGGTACAGAGCAGTAAGAACTTTCATTTCCAGCTTAGCTAAAAGCGGCCGTTTCGAGTGGAAGCAGTGTTTGACACCTTCGTCGAACAGGCAATTCCCTAACTTCTTTTATAGTGTAAATCGTTCTGGCGCATCCCATTTTGAGGCACAATTGCTTCGGGGACGAATAGATAATAAGGCGTCGAAACAACTGCACGCTGGGTGAAATGTCGTCAACATTGAGTTACTAAATGCAAGATACAACGTGTATATAACTAATAAGACTCCCAGAAATTAACAGCGCAAAACAAACAAGGACGAAGGAAAAGAAGAACACGACACTGGCGCTGTTCGTGTTCTTCTTTTCCTTCGTCCTTGTCTGGCTTGCGCTGTTATTTTCCGGAATATGAATCACCACCAACTCGCCCAAGTTTCTCCTCTAATAAGAGTCCGATGAAACCATCTGGCCAGGTAAAAGCACCGTTAGTAGAAGAGGTGTGGTAGAACAGAAGTGTCAATTTTTGTTTTTGTGACATTGATCCGTGACCCGTTCTGCTAAGAATATAACCTGGCGGGTGCGCGAGATATGAGTGCTAATGATAAAAGGAACTGACGCGAACGAACACTACCAACAATAACCTTGCCATAAACTACATAATATCTATACACAATCGATGAATTCTTCCCATATTTCACTGAAATCCGGATGCGTCGATTCGAGAACTATATACCGCGAGCTTTGCTTGCGCTTCCACGCACCGCAAGTAGGGAATCTACAGAGTCGATCGCCTCCAAAGTGATGAATTGACACAAGGTTTGAAATCGGGCTCGTTAGTGTTTCATGATACTCTGAACTGGAAGTCAGCGCTTGTCTTCGTCGTTTCCAGTCGTTGTCCCGATGTGTGCAGTAATTCACAGCTCCAAAGTAACTCCCTTTTCTTTTTCTCTCTCGAACATTCATCGCGTACTCTGGAGGCCTAAGCCTTCTCTCAAGAAGCGGCTATTCGGTGTCAATTGCACGCTGCCGACGAATGTACCACGACACCTCTCGGTTCTGGCAGGACGACCAACCGGACGTTAGAACACAGAGTCACACTATGCATCGCGAAGCTCGTGTAGCGCATCAACAAAACGCAGGGGGCAGCAACCGTCAAAGTTAGTCCAGCCGCGCATGCTCGTCGTTTCACCTCTCTTTACAGCTGTGCATCAGGCAAGCAAGAATAGTGCACTTTGGCTGCTCATGACCCGCGAGTCTCAATACGCGGCTCTTTAAGAGTACTTTGCCGATCGTAAAGACACGGCTCCATTTCAATATGTAAATACTAAACTAGCAGCCGTTTAACACTCTCAGTTCCTTGGTGTATGTTTACCGCACCGCCAAATCACACATGTCGCCGCCTTATCTGACGCGCGAATTCTCTGTTTTGAAGGGAGACGGCAGCCAGCATTTTCTTATTCAACGCAGTCATTATTCTACGCTCTGACATTTCGAGGCAGGCGCCGCCGAATGAACAACATCCACTATCATTTGAAAGAGAGCAGCAGTGCCTCTGGTTGCTGGATTCAGTATTTGAACGAACAAAATTAAGCCATCTCGTAACAGGAAAAAAAAGAAAAAAAAAGAAGCCAAAGAACGAACGGACTCTGGGTAGACGAGTCACGGCGCCGCTCCAAATCCTTTGCGCTTAAACCTTGCCAACCGTATCCGAAAGCCAGCAATTAGTCGGGCCAACGCCTTGGGCGCGCCGTTAAGAACGACCAAAGAAAGCGCTCGCAAATCGAACGGGGATTTGCCGGCCTGCTAGGCCCCCCAAAACCTCTGCGCGTGCCTGCGATCCCATATTTCCCTTTCTTTCTTTCTCTCTTTTCTTTTCTCATGACAAAGCAGCCCCATTAGAGAAAAGTCAGGAGCGCAGTACAGACCGGCGGACCGGAGCTGGATTACCGAAGGCCGAACAGGAGGCCCAAACGCCGGGGACATTTCAATTTCCGCTTCCTTCACTTGCTAATCCGCCGAGAAAGCTCGTTCTCGAGCCAGCCCAGTTATGACGTCAGCGTTGCGCCAATTTGAAATAAGGGTGAAGTTAAGCGAACAGCGCGAGCTTCGTGCCTATCCAAATGCAGTGCAGTGACAGAGTGACAGTTTAAAAATAAGTTTCAGAATGTCTTAATTTCGGGAATATCGACTGAGGGCGAACAGCAACTGACAAATGGAACATTAAAAGAACACGATTATAAAAAAGCGACCGGCTATACTGTGCTGACTTCCGGCCACCTTCAAATTGACAGTTTACCAGCGGAACAGTTAATCGAATACAAGGGGAAGCACGTGACCGTCTCCGCACATGCGCCCTGTCCGGCACGCATGCCGACAGCCGCGGACGTTCAACTCGCGGAGGTGAGTCAGGGCACCTCTGCAGGCCCTTTTACTCACTCGTGCTTTAACGAGTTCTGTCTGCAAAACACGCCCGTTTGGAGAAGACGCGCAAACTGTCAAACGGTGAGAGACGATTCCCTGCCCGCAGCCGGAGGCTATGCCCGTGATCTCCGGCCGCTCGAAGCAGCGGGGAGCACCGAACCAAAACTCGGTGGCCGTGGCTGATGACGAGCGCAGAGCTCCATTCCTAATTTCCAGCCGTAGCTCGCGAAGCCCGCCGAAACACTTCCTGCCGCAAAAACAAACAGGCGGCCGGGGCCCGCAAGTGAAGCGGCAGACGCGCTGCGTGGCCGTGCTTTCCGAAGCTCGCAGCCGAGGCAGCAGTCGCGAGGTGCCGATGCGTGGAACGTTCGTTAATTAACGAAATCGAATTCCGAGTTTAAACCGTGAGTAAGCGCACTGATGGCCGCCGCCCGGGTCAGACGCACCCGCGGCAGAGAGGTCGACTTTACTCCCGCTTCCGTTTTATTCTGCGCATCTTTCTTTTTTTTTTTTTTTGCCTCGCGCCGAGCACTAATTAAGAGCGTTTGTTTTTCATCGCCGCAAGCATCGCCCAGAGGTTTATTTCGCGAAGTCATCGAATTATGGACGAATCGAATAACGGTAAGTATGCGTCTTTTTCTTTTTTTTTACCTTAATTCTCAGTTAAATTTAGGAAACCGGTTTAGAAATAGGGTACCCGTGCTGAGTGGAACATTTCCTAACCAGCAGCTACGCTGCTGAGCAGTGCACACAACCATATAAATCTTATCTATCAACCTCACGTCGCTTACCAACTTTCAGTTGGCACACGGTTTCAAGTATCAAAAGATCGAACTATAGAGAAATGGAATATTATACAAACAAAACTTGCGAGTTGTTCGGAAAATGTACAGGGTGTCACCTTATATGGTGTAGTCCGGACTCTCTCCATATAATTTTGGTTAAAAAAATTTAAAAGCGCGATGTCATTTCCAACAGTCAAAATTACAAAACCAGTACGGGAATAAACTGCGCGTGAGATAACCAGGACCCGTTTTACAAAACGCGCCTGCGCAAGAATTTTTTGTATGAGTAAATTCCAGCCAATCGAGACGCCGGACATATTATTATCGAAGGCTGCCGGTCAATGGCAAAGAACACTTATGAACAAAAAGGTTTTGAATTCGAACCCAGATTCGGGATATAACAAACAGCCTTCCATTTCCATCTACACGCCGCTCGCAATGAGCGCGCATTGGTACTTTCTGAAAGAGCCCATTGGTCAATTCAAAGCTTGAACATGTCGTTTACGTTACATTCATATTAATTACTCCGACATCTGAAAGCGTCTTTTGTTTTCTTATTCTCACCCGATCCTTGGAATATATGCACCATAGTATGCTTCGTTAGTTCACCTTATTGTAACAGCAATCAACGAAGTACACGTCGAGGATATACAGAAGCACGCTCTACACGCCTTCCAGGCGCTGTCTTTTCCAGTTATGGCTGCCAATTTAACAAATCATTATCATAATTGTTATCATTATGATCAAAATTATTGTCGTCGTCTCAATATCATCACTTCAAGTCGTCGTCCGAATCCGTACATTTTTTTCGGATCAAGTAGCGCCTGAAGCCCCCATCGCACATCTTTAAAAAAAAATCGAGAGCCAGTATGCTTATACTAATGTAATCACAACAAAAGTAAGGACCACTGAGCACCAAAAAAGACACTTTCTCAGAAGATAAGAAATAGGCCTCCATGGCGCACACAACGTAGCTCGAGGACTCACTTTCCGAGCTGCGACGAACGTACACCCCTCGACAGGGCCCACCGAGGTATGGGAATGGGAAGACAGAATGACCAGGTTCAACGACATCACCAACCATTACAAGATGCAAAGATGCACTTATACACCACCCCGTCCACAAATCAACAGATCGCAAGCTGTCCAGTGGCGACAACTACAAACGAAAAGATGCAAGAGTCCCAACACTAACGCACGCTATTTATCCAGACATATACACAACAGATAGATGCAAAGTGTGTGACACCAGAGCCACGCTAGAGCATATGCTATGGGAATTCCAGGAACTAATACAGGACAATGCGAGCGAAGCCTCCATCGACAGCCTCCGCGCGCTATGGCAGGCCGCGCTGCTCAGCTCGAACCTGGAAGACCAGCTCTGGGCAGTCCAGCGGGCCAAGGAAGCCGCCAGCAGGCAAGAACTCTTGGCTGTAACGTTAAAGGTGCCCCAGCCCACTAACTCGCCGGACGCGAATCGTTCTGATTGGAAATAAAGTTTTCTCACTCACTCCATGGCGCAACGTTTTGGCCATCATTATTCGCGATGCAATTTACCGTTACCACCAGTCTTGCAAATGTGGATAATCATACTGAATTGTCTTGGACGCCCGAGCATGTAAGTTTCAATGCATACAATTGGCTGCCATTCACTAGCATACATATATGTTATTGGACAGTTGTTCCTAATTCCGATGTGACACCACATTTGCACTTACTTTCCAGCCTTATTATTATTATTTTTGACAATCTTCAGAAAACAGTGTGAACTGAGACAAAGATGAAAAGAAGTAAGCAACGGACCCGCCGTGGTTGCTCAGTGGCTATGGTGTTGGACTGCTGAGCACAAGGTCGCGGGATCGCGAATTCCGGCCACGGCGGCCGCATCTCGATGGGGGTGAAATGCGAAAACAACCGTGTACTTAGATTTAGGTGCACGTTAAAGGACCCCAGGTGGTCTAAATTTCCGCAGTCCTCCACTACGGTGTGCCTCATAATCAGAATGTGGTTATGGCACATAAAATCCCATATTTTTACGTAAGCAACCGGGCAAGGCGATTAAATGTTAAGAAGAAATTTAAGGTGTTCAGCGGTTGTGCTATCGCTTGTTTCTATTTGTGGAATGTCTACGTCCTCGCTTTGTTTCCCTACGATGATGGTGTATTAACTCATGCAAACTTCAGTTAATCCGTTTGTGAGTGGGAATAGCGCGTATACAAATCGAGTAGCGCAGGATTCACTGACGTCTAACAATGCAGTAAGAGCAGGCTGCGCGCAATAAGAAGGCATACGGCGCGGGCAAAAAGACGCCAACGACAGTATGTGGTACCACTTTCACGAAAAGTTAGTTTTCGCAGAGAGGAAGAATGCTTAAGAAAGGTCGCGCCTATAGGGCTCACTTACGGACGGTCTACAGTGTGATTATATTTTCTTTTGTTTTTTTTTTTGCGAGCACCGCTTGATCAGCTTCGCCACTAAAGTAAATGGGAACATTACTCTTCTGCGCACATCTGCAGAGTGCGTTCCCTAATCCACCATAACGAGCGCCACTTTCTCCGTGATGTGCTAGCATGAAAAAGCGAGAGCAGGGAACCTAAGAACGTTCATCTCGCATCTACACGAGTTTGGTGGAGGCGTATGCTCGAAACTGGCCTGCGAAGTGAAACGAAGAGCGGCTGTCCGCGGGTATGTTTTAAAGTCACAAGGCAAACGCCGTGGAGAATCCCTGCGCGCGCGGAAGCAGCTGGCCAGGCTTGCGTTCGTTCGTTCGGCTGTGCGACGAAACCAGCAAGAAGAAATCCCAGCCACTGGGACGCAATTAGAGCTCGCGCGGCGTGGTCCAAGGCCTGCTCAATATCCGCCCCCGACACCCTGTGGCACGGGGCTTTCCAGGCAACCGCGCGCGCCCGCGCGCGCACTGGGAGGAATTCAATATCGGGGCGAATCTACGCGCCTGAGGTTCCCCTGGCGACAGTCTCGGTCACCGACCATTATGAATCCCAACTGTCAATCACCGCGGCATGACGTCACGGAGCGCCCCATCTCGGTGCCTCCGCTCGGGGCACGGTGGTCGGGGGCTGCTGAGGGGCCGCGCGTCAACAAACACCCCGGCGCGACGCCGTCCCCAACGCGATGCGCATGGCGAAGCAGCCGGGCGTGTGACTCACGCCGACACCGCACCTCAGAGCGCGCGCGCTCGGACCTGGGGACACCAGTCGGGGTGCGAGGCGCCAAAAGCGCGCTGCCGCGGCGACGCCTCGGGCGCTTACCGCGGTGGGAGAGAGTACGGGGGCGTGCGTACAGCTTGCGACGGACGGAGAGAGGGCGATGTCGCGACCACGCGTCGACGTTAATCAGGACATCACAGTGGTCATCAGCAGAGTGACAGCAGGAAACAAGGAAGACAAAGCAACCCGCGACCTGGCTGCGATTTGTTTCATTTACTTCCAACGCTGTTTCGGACACTACTTGGTTTCGGACACGATGTCCCGTGGTTTTGGATGACATGGCGAAATTTTCCGCCTGACAACGGCCCTGCCACCCATACATTGTAGCAGAAGATGTGCCAGATGTGTATAAATAGCAACGTTATATATACAATAATTGAAGCGACGAACTAAAGTAAATGTAATGAACGAAACGCAATGTCAATGGAAGAATGAGACATTTCTTGAACGGGCACATTTCCCTGTTATTCCATGAAACAGGTCAAGAGATATGACTTTATTGCATCAAATCTAACAACATAGTTACTTTTCTTTCTCCGTGTACACATTTCGAGGAAAATAGAGTTTTCGCTAAAAAATTTAGAGTTAGATAATTAAGCTGGTCTGTTACGTAGTTGGTCCTCTGTGCTGAAATGCTCAAGCAAACATGTCTAAAATTATATAGCATATTACTAAGCAGGCGTGCATAAAAACACAGACTCTTACAATTTCACTTCAAATGTACGACGCTAATATAAGATCAAGTGACTGACTCAACTGTCAAACTTACTTTTTCTTTCAATCTTTAACAGCGCCATCTCAATCGCATTGTTCTCACGGAAATCATTTTGCTCCTCAACAACTGTTGAGAAAGCCACGGTCAACCTTGCTTTTACAAGTTTTTCCAAAGCTCCCGAAAAATCTGAAAAGATAGGAATAGGTCAGTTATTATTTATGTCATTAAAGAAGTCGCCTTTACCAAACACCGTCACTCTGTCTATTTTACAGCGAAGCTGTTAGCCTCTAGTTGGTCGCGATTTTTCGTGTCCAAATGCGCGGTGCTCACACAAAAACAAACGACAGCTGGAAGGCATTGTGTTTGAGTTCCCACGTCACAGAATTATGTTTTCTCGTATATATTCTATTTACAGACCGATGCTATTGTGTCTGCAGGTTGCGTGTAAGTCGTAACTTGCGAATTTTCTGACGCATTTTACTTTGAGTAATTCAATAAGTTCAATAAAGCACTTGCGCTAGGTGTAGGGCCTACAAGAATGAGGATGCATGTTGCGCCAACGGTATACCGCCATAGCGGCCACCGCCACTCAGACAGACCTTAAACGGCGGCTGTTTTTCAGTTTCCGCCTAACCGATGTATGTTTTCTCGTATATTCCAACAACAAGCCGAAGCTATAATGTCAGCAGCTTGTGTGCAAGCCATAATTCACGCATTTTTCTGACGCAATTAACTTTCAAAGATTAATTTAGTTCAATAACGCACTTGCGCTTGGAGGAGGGCCTAAAGGCCTGAATACATGGAGCGAACTTTCACGACGATGTTCGGGCGGCAGAAAATCAGCCGCGGCGCGACACCGTATGTTCGTCGGGCTGCGCTACATGGAGCGAAGACACGGCGGCCGCCGCCGGCGAGCCGCGGCGTTGTTATCAGTGTGGCTAGATGAGGCAAAAGCGCTGTAGTGAAACACATGACAAAAAAAAAGAACTTTAACGACAACTATTATTTCTTTTGAATTGCGGAACACTCTAAAAACGCGTAAAATTTTGTTTAGAAATGTCCCACAGGATGGCACGCTTCTGAACAGCCGAAATTAATTTGTCGTAAAATTCCAGCCGCGCCTCTTTGGATACCACGAACACGAAAAGCGGGAGACCAGCGTGAACGATAGAGCGGGATCGGGATATACGGACAAGCGGGGAAGCCAGGTCGGAAGTCGGGGCAGATAGTGAGACCTGATTGGCTCGCTTTGGGGCGCCGCTCGTTTGCCGCTTCCGGTATCGCCGACGCCCGACGAACTTTTCTGCGCCAGCTGGATCGGCGGCGAACGACGATTTCTCCGCCGCCGCGCGTCGCGCGTACGCCGCCGGGCGTCGAACGCCGACGATTCGTCGCATATTCGCTCCATGTATTCTGGCCTTAAAGGAATGAGGATGCACGCTGCACTTCAGCATAAGTGCGTGGGCGCGCCACGCACGTCGTTTGTAAAGGTGGTGGTGCTTTGCCTAACGTCAGCAACAGCTTCGCAGTGCGTCCACTTTCATAGGGTGGAACGGAGGCGGATTTTCCATGTATTATTCCGTCTCGAACAATACGTGTCGTAAATGCGCATGAGATGAAGTTGCACATAAAATATCCGAAAGCATTACAATCGGCTCGACTCTTTAGTATCGCATGCAGCTGCCATGGTTCGCATTGAAAGACTTGAGAACTGGGAGGAGCTCCTGCTCGCTACAAGTGCGCGATGGGCAAATATGGTGACGTGTGCTCTTGTTTTATTACTATCATTGCCATGCTAAACCAGACAACTAAAAAAAAGTTTAGCATATACATCGTCGACTTGGAAATTACGCCTGTCTCATGGCATCTCCTACTTACTCATCGATGTTAGAATTTAGTTATATTAATTGAAATTATACTATCCTTTTGTATTATCCACCCTACTTTTGGATTTAATCACTCGTAGCCGGTGTACGAACAACAGCATAAAAGGATTGTCACAAACACCGCTTGCCCCATCCCTAGACAGTATAACCAAGGCTTGCGATGTTGCCGGCCCAGAACGTTTCGATGTCGCTGTAATCACCATTGTGTCATCACTACACCATAACAGCTGCCGTCTATGACGCATAGCTGCCGGAAGCTGAGCACAGCTCCCCGAATTTCTCTTCTCCTTCACTCTGGCGATTTGTCCGCGCGCGCTTACCGTGTTTACGGTGCACAGCTCCCGTCCATCGCGCGCCGCTACGCTACAAAAATACTGCGCGCTCGATTCGTGAGCCCGAGCACTCGCGTATGCGTAAAACGCTCGAAACCACCTCGCGCAGGCGCCCGGCCGAAAGAAGATCCTCCGCGGCACAACTGCACGGACATCCAAATGGCCACATTTGCGGGGGTTCCAACCATGCCTGGGCAGCGAGGGGGAAAAAAAAGAGGCAAACCAGCGCGTATACGGTCGCTTCAACCGCGTTCCGCGGAGAGCTTGTCCAAACAGGGCCCGAGTGTTTGCGCACGGCAGAGGCGTACAAATGGGCAGCGCGCGCACCTGAGCAGCCCGGACGGCGCGGCCATCAGAGCACGGCGCAGCGAAAGGGGGGGGGGGGAAGCCTGACAAAACACGCGAGGCCCCAACGACCCCAGCGCTGCAGCCGCAGGACATACCCGTTCGGACGGGCACTCCTGTTGTCCGAGCTTCTTTCCGCCCATCCCCGGCAGGAACGACGTCGTGCGGGGACGCGCGCCGGGCCCGCTGATTACTGCTGCCGGACTCCGAGACGGCCGCCCGAAGAGGAAATACGACGCGGCCCTTTACGAGGGCGTTGCGGAGCCCCAGCACCGATGCGAGAGACGTTTACGACGACGCCACCCACCCCCACCACCCTCTCCTCCCGGCGCCGTTCTTTCGGAACAAGCGGGCTCGAGTGAATGCCGGCTTGCCGTGCCACTAACAGGGTTAGCGCCGGGCCGAAGCGGACAGGTGCGCGTTGGCCAGCGGCTGGGGAAACAACACCGCCGGCGCACAGTGGTGTTCGCGCTCCTCCCGATCTTTCTTTCTTTTTTTATTTGCTCGCAGCGAAAGGGCAAAGCCAGTGCGAATAAGGCTGTGACATCGGCCTGTCAGTGGGATTTCGCCGTCGTGAATGACTTGTCTCAGCAGAGTTTGCTTGCGCTAGTTAGCAGGTAGTGTTGAGAACGAAAAGAGCGCAAATAAATAAAAAATAAAGAAAAAGAAAATAATTTTCTTTGTCTTTTTTTGCGATATTTTACTTCTTAACAACATTGTTTCATAATTGAGAAGAAGGGCCCCTATGAACGGGCACAGGAAACAAATTTCTAATCTGAACATTCGTATACCCTTACTATCATTTCCTCTGTTTATTTTTTTTTTCCCCGGAACTGATATGGGCGTTAGTGCTAACGATTCTGCACTGTGCGAGAATGGTTTCATCGCGAAGTTTGGAGGACGCCCGCGGGCTTTCGACAGGTTGCTGACACTGATGTCTGCAGGAGTTTTACAGTTTGAACAAAAATATATTCTTCCATGTGCATGCTGTTGGACTGCCAATCTCGTTTAGATTATGCTTTCATAATGACACACCGCATCAACAGCGTACATTCTGCGCTCACTGACTTTCGAAATCGAATAGCGTCATAATTGCTTCAAGAACTCAGAAGAAATAGACTCAACACATTAAATAATTGTTGTCAAAGTCAAGCCGTAGTTCCTCAGTAGACTTGTTTTCTCTCTCTCTCTCTCTCTTTATATATATATATATATATATATATATATATATATATATATATATATATATATAATTGAAAACTAACAACATGAAAACTGTTGTGAGGGCCCGTACTGCACACTGGTATCAGGACTGGCTCGCAAGGTCACCCCCACTTTTCATTAATCTGTATCCGGGATAGCCATAGTTTACTCAGCTACACAGCCGTCCACGCAAAATGTGTGTGTGTGAGTGGGGGGGGGGGGGGCAAAGCCGAAGAAAGCTTGGCTCTATAATAATCACTTGTGGCAGATAGCACAATTCTGCCTATACACCTGGATTACCTGATGAGGCGAGCATGACATGACGCAAAAAAATTACAGAGTGGATTAGCAAGATGGGAAAATTCCACTAACTTTATGACCAACTAGGTTAGGGCACATGCTGTAACTGCGACACTGATGTCAGTGAGGACTGAAGGCGTGTTCATAATTCCTAATATTAGCCCCGATTTCAATGCACCCGAACACGATATGCGAGGCGAAATACGTCGGCGTTCGACGCATTATTACTACCTCAAAGAAGGAGGAGGAGGAGAGAAAGGGGAGGAAAGACAGGGAGGTTAGCCAGTGTATAGTACCGACTGGCTACCATAGCTGTGCTGGGGAAAGGGGTAAAGGGAATAAAAGGAGAAAGAAGAAGAAAAGGTAAAAAAAGTAAACGAGAAAATTCACACAGTACCGCGATACTACGCGCTACAACACTCAAAGACGGTCGCACAATTCGCATGTCCTTAAAAACTTGAGCAAAACCCTTAAGGCCTTGAGTGCCGAAGTCCGTCTGGACCAGTGTCTTAGAGCTTTTCACTCTGTAAAGGGGCGATTGTCCAGTTTCTCGAGCGCGGCCACGAGCACTTTTCTTGGCACTTTGTAACGGGGACAGTCACAAAGGAGGTGCACAATCGTCTCTTCGCAGCCACAGGTGTCGCAGGTAGGGTTGACGGCCATTCCAATGCGGAATGAAAAGGAGTTCGTGAACGCCACGCCGAGCCACAGGCGGCACAGAAGTGTTGTTTCCGCTCGTGGTAACCCTGGTGGTAGACGAAGTTGCAGACGTGGGTCCAATCTGTGGAGACGTGCGTTAGTGAATTCACTGGTGTTCTACAGATTCTGCGTAAGCTTGCGGGCGAGGGAGCGAAGACTTGTGGTTGCATCTGTTCGTGACAGTGGTATTGGTATAACATGGGCACCGTCGTGGGCCGATCAGGCGCCGTCATCCGCACTGTGATTTCCCGAAATTCCGCAGTGACCTGGTATCCACTGGTAGATGATGTTGTGCCCCTTGTTGATTGCGTAATGGTGGAGTAGTTGGATGTCTGCGACTAGTTGCTCATTTGGTCCGTGATTGAAAGGGGACATCAGAGACTGGAGAGCTGCCTTCAAGTCACACAAGATGGACCATGAATGTGATGATTTGTGACCTATAAACTGCAGAGCAGCACGGATAGCTGCGAGTTCTGCAGCCGTCGATGATGTAATGTGAGACGTCTTGAACTTGAGGGTGACAGACTCTGCGGGAATTACCACTCCTCCAGCTGAACTTTTAGAGGAGACAGAACCGTCCGCGTAAACATGGATGCGTTCTTTGTGCTTGTCATGTAGGAATGAAAGCACGGTTTGTTTGAGGGCGAAAGATGACATCTCGGTTTTCTTTTTGATACCGGGAATAACAAGAAGAGCCTGGAGTGGATGGAGGCCCCACAGCGGTAGAGATGGTCGTGCTGCAGGCGTGAAGTAGTAGTAAGAAGTAGTATTTTAATGATTGGAAAATGCAGAGAGGTTGGCCGGATAATGGAGCATCTGGCCTGCTACTCTACTGCAGGCGTGAAGGCGTGAAGTTCGACGGTAAAGTTCCATGGTTGGCGGCAATAATCCTGGTAAACGCTGAACGATGTCGAGCGGCAGGAAATACGTCGACGTTCGACGTATTATTGCTCCCTCAAAGAAAGTGTTTCGTATGCACTGCGGGAAAAGAACTACAAGGGACGCCTATGTGAAACGCACTGGTTTGGAGCAATAGGCATGCAGTATTTCCCGACGCTACTGTAGCTCGACCAAATACGCTTACATTGGCAATTGCGGTAAAAACTTAATGAAATACCAAAATCTCCCCCCCCCCCCCCCCACACACACACGCATAAAAAAAGGAACCCTGAAACAATCATCACACAAAATCATTTCAATGTAGTCATTCTCAGTGTCAAATTAGACAGAACGAAACAGTTAGATAACAGACAGCTGGGAAATACCGGAAAGCTTTAACCTGAGCGGAACATTCTGGGCTAAAGGTGGATGCGGGGTCCACTTGTCTCGCGCAGAAGCGGGTTTCACTTCCGACGGCAGCCTACACGAGTGCCGACGCTCCATCTGGCACCCAAACCAGGAACTTTAGAAAGCTCTCGATGAACGCATGGTTTAGAGAACGCCGTCATGTCAACAAAGCGAAATCCAATGTGGGGTAAATAACCCTGAGGCATCTCGATCCCCGTGGCGTTTTTCGTAGTACACTTGAGGGAACAGAGGCCTCGGCGCTCAGGTGATGCTCCTGTGCGGAGGAGGGTTCTCTCGGACGCGCCCTTCGCAGTACCAAGGGGGGAGGGGGGGATCAATTAACGGGGCCGGAGGCAGCCCGGAGGCGCCCTAATGGAGCGACCCGCCTAGGCGCAGTCGCGGAATCAATGGAGGCCCGCGAGCGATTGGGCCGCCTTCTATCGCGTGCGCGGCCCTTCTCCCAAATCTGCGCCAGCGTTCCGAACCAGCGGACGCCGAGCCCGCCGCTTCAACGTCCCGCCGGGCGCGGGCCGCGCCAGGACCCGGGGGTGCCGACAGTGACGCATGGCTTTCGGCGCAATTAATCAGGAACCTTCGTTCCCTCCGCACGCCTTCCCCAAAGCCCCTCGCGCCCCTCCTATCCTTTTTTTCTTCTTGTTTATGTATTTGTTTTCCCCGCTTTTGTCTCAGCGCCACTGCTGCCGTGCGGCGGCGTCGCTGCCAGGCAGCGATTTTTCACCGCCGCTAGAGCCGGCACAATGGCGCTGTCTGGAGGGCGACCAGAGCGAGGCCGCCTTCTCGGTGAGCCCAACACCACGGAGACCGCGCATGCAAAAAAGCGCCTGGCGCTGCTGCGAGTGCGCGCGGTCTCGGCGCAAGCAGGCACCTCTTCCATTGGCTGCTCTCCTTTCGCACGCCTCGCCTAGCACTGATCCCCAGACGGGAGATTCGCTTTCTTCTTGTTATTCCAACCTTGGGCGGGTCACAGGAGTCGTCTCTAAGCTCCCAATTCATTCCGCGCGACTGGAAAAACCTTTGCAAGTGGGAGGCGATACAAACGCGATGTGTAACGCCTATGTGTTGCTTATGCGACATTCACGGTTAGAACCTGGGTACCTACTCAGATGACGCCAAAGGTCTTCGACACTGGAGTTGAAGATGGATGGCTAAGTGGATATGCGGGCTTTCATTTGAGATTGGCCGACGGTAGCGGCGTGCAGACGCAACGCACTGTGATGTTGCGAACACACACACACACACACACACACACACACACACACACACACACACACACACACACACGCACGCACACACACACACACACACACACACACACACACACACACACACACACACACACACACACACACACACACACACACACGCACGCCCGCACTCACTAACAGACATGTTTGCTGACCAACCAAACGAAGTTTGTCAATGCAAAAAGCTTCTCCACATTGCAGCTCCGTGCTGCAGAACAGCCTCGGCGCCAAATGTATTCTTACATTACCTAATAGCGGAAGCCTACTTAGACCATTGATTTTTCAGAAGCTGAGTTCCCGTAATTTGTACAATTATCTCATCGGGTTGGACACTTAAACTAGTAATACTCTAGTGCATCGCGCATTTGCCACTTGAAGTCTCGACTCTCCAATGAATCAAAATTAAAGCAGCGAGAAGAAAGAGAGGGAGAGAGAGATGGGCAGGAAAGAGAGCAGCACAAGCGCTCTTTTAATTTCATACCGTATCAGGAACCAACTTGTCTAGCTCTTTCAAGCACTTTCTGTCTTGTCAAGCTATCTCAAATGAAGGTTTTCTGAATGACTGCGCTGCACGCGCTGCACGACAGCAGCTGCTACTTGCAAGAAAATGCTTGTGAGGCTGCTAAGCTGAGCCAAGTTACAGTAAAGGAAGGATAGAGAGAGAGACGGTTGGGGTGGAAATCTAGCGATGTGTCCGGGTGCTTGTTATTAAACACGCTTCACAGCCACCTTCTCGAGGCTTACGGCATTTCTCCCCCAGCTTTTCGCTCTTCCACGCTTTGTAGCACGGAAAGCGCCACAGAAAAAGCGACAGAAGAGCGACGCGACAGAAGTCGGGAAGTGAAGAAGGCGGCGGCCGACACGGCCAATCATTGGCCCGAGGCGCTCGAAAGAAGTTGACGCAGCCAGAAGAGCCCGAAAACGCCCTCGAGAGACATCGCGCTGCTGAACGTCAAGGGCTTCGGCTGACAAGAGAGGCCACCTCGAACACTGCGCTTCTGACTCTTCAAGAGCTAGCAGAGTGTTCCTTTTTTTTCCTTAAAAAAAATGTAACGCTACTCCTAACACCCTACGCTATTGCTTTGATACAGAACGCCCTTAGCGCTCCAGATCTCTGGAAGAATATTACGTATGAAAAAAGAAAAGAAAGGGGTGGGGGTGGGGGAGGGGCATGTACACATATACCATTTTATCCCTCTCTGTCCACGAGCGATAAACACGCCGTCGCGCGCACACTTTCGGCATGACGGAACAAACTTTTGTTTTTATTGAGTCGCTCCGAGAAAAGGAAGGCGCGGCAGACGTCTCTGGATTCCGGCAATAAAAAGCGTAGAAGAGATTTTTTTTTTCTTGGAGCAATACAGACGCGGAATCACTCAGATACAGACTTAGCTGGGGCGAATGGTTCTGAAGAATAGCAGAGGGCATAACGGTACGACCGTAGAATGGGAAAAAGAGCGCTGCTAAGGGAGCAGTCACGTGGTTGACTAGGTTCAGCGCGGTTGGTCACTCTCTACTGGGGAAGTTAAAAAAAATGTGACTAAAAATGACGACAGTTAGGAGAAAAGGGTAGCTGTCGTACATTGGTGCACATACAGTGAAAAGTAAATCATTACGTCACGAGCGGATAGCGGTCATATTGGCCGATGGACTTAAAAAGAAAATGCCGCGGAGTTTTTGTGGACTTCTCCATCGGGGACGCACGGGCGCCATGGTCTCAATACCTTTTCTTTTGTGAACACTCCATGGTATGCCGACACATATGGGTCACAGGACGTTGAGCAACACTGAATGTTTCCCATCGCGTGACGTCAGTGAATTGAACTTCGTTGGCTTGTGACACGCACAGCACCGGCACACATGTATAGCATAGCCACAGGAGCAGCGGGACCACCGGTGGACAGGACTTCAGTATAGCGCCGCTTTAGCCTTGCCACGTGAGCGAAGTGGATGAGAAAGCGCGGAAAAATCCGTACCTCCTGTAGGTGGGCGATAGACCACTGTGTGGTGTCTACGCAAACAGCACGCACGAACCTTTGGGAACTGCTTAAGTGCAAATTAGGGTTAGTAAGTACAAATATATTCAAGCGAAAGCCAGAGATGTTGTCCTCAGTAACACAGCACTTCGTCAGCTATCGCAGTCGCACTGCCTTCAGAAGTAATTTTGCCTTATTAGGTCGACATTTTATAAGGAACCTATCAAAGTTCGTATATAAAATATTTCAAATATATATTTTTTAGTCTAACCACTATCGTGTATTTTTAGTTTCGAACACACTCATGTGTCCAGGACATCGGAAACTAACCTCTCAAGATGATGATCATGTGTTAAGACAATACCGGAATTTAGTAACTTTCATACACTGAACCAACCGCGCCAAGTTTCATTCACCAGTAGTTCTCTTTTAAGTTGAATTAATGCGCATGTCATTTTCTATTAAAAATAGAGAAACATTGCAGTGCCAGAAAAACGCCCAACTGAGCGCAAGGAGACCCAGTCGATAGGCAAAATTGCGCGTTCTCAATCAAGTCGACGAGGCGTGATCGCTTCCGGTCACTCCGAGCGGAGGTGCCGGTCTGGCCCATCGATTCGTGAGAGCCCGTAACTGTGCACACGAGAAAGCGTACCTTGCGCGCAGGATGAGGCAGTGCGCGTAGACGGGCGCCTCCTCTCGGCCGACGAGGAAGACGACGTCGGCCGAGTCCCGGTCCTCCATGAGCCGGTGCAGGTCGTCCAGCAGCCGCGCCACGCCGGCCAGGGACTTGTCCGGGAAGTGCAGCGGCGTCGCCTGCGTCACGCGGCTCCCCATGGCCTCCGCTGCGGGTCCCACAAACACACTCGTCACACACTCGTCACCCACCTCTGCTGCTGCTGGCGGCTCTGAACTGGCGCCGCATTCTCGGGCGGGCGTATTTGGCGGTACGCTCACTCGTGCCTGACGTACCGTCTGTGTAAAAGTTCAAGGGAAGGGCACTGTGCGTGACCTTATATCTTTCTGGGCCGTGCACTTAGGCGCACTGCGTCGCTTAGGGCACTCCACACAATCTTGGAGAGTATATACTGAACAATTCTTATATACCTCTCTACCTTCGAAGCGCCGGAAGTGTTATAGAAGGCGTCCTATACACGCCGGGAAGGAACTATTTTGACAGCACGTGGAGCTGTATCGCAGCTAGGAAGTCATTTTAGAAGGTGTTTCAAACGTGCTCGTAACCTCATTGCGATTACTATACACTCTGAAAAAAAGTTTACACCCTTTGGGTTGTATTTTGTCCCCAAATAATAATCGTCACCAGTCTTTCCCGCATTTCTTTAACGCTGCATGCGAGTCCGGTACTTCCTAGACCCGAACGGCATGCGAGTTATCAGCATGACAGTCTTCTCGACAGAAAAGTAGCGAGCGCCAAATTTTCAAGAAAGGAAACGCAAACAAGGCAAATGACGATTATTGTTTGGGGACAAGATAAGCCCCAAAGGGTGTAGACTTTTTTGAGTGCACGTTCTTAAACGAATGTCCACCCTTTAGGTCGTACCTTGCCACACAACAATAATCGTCATCTCTCTTGCCCGCATTTCCTTTCTAGAAAACTCTGCGCTTGCTAGTTTTCTGTCGAGAATGCTCTGTCATGCTGATAACTCGCATGCCGTTCGTCACTGGAAAGTAGAGGGCTCGCAGCATTAAAGAAAGGAAACGCGTGAAGGCAGATGACGATTATCGTTGTGTGGCAGATATACACCCCAAAGGGTGCAAACTTTTTTTTTAGAGTGCACGTGTACTTGTTTATCGGGTGACCGCGTTTCATCGTATAACAGATGCTATCGTTCAGCGCAGGACGCGCTTGCATGTATCGGAAGTTTCTGGAATGTTATCGATGGTTCTATCCGCTGTCTGTTGTCATCGCACCTTGCGTAATAGGACTGCATGTATGCGCGACGCGAATGGTGTGGAAGTTTCTGGAAGACGCGCGCGTACCAACGATTTTTCTGGAGCCTTCGATGACTGGTGTGTAACAGCCGACGCACTTTCAGATTTCGACGATCGCCGACCGTGTTCGCCACTATTGCTGTGCTTTGAGTACAACTGGCTTTTGTGGACACAAGTCCGCCCAAAATAAAGTTAGTTTCGTCATTCACAGTTTCACCGCTGTATTATTCACCGTCACTGCTAAATGGCGCGGCCCCGCAGTCCCGAAGTCGCCTTTAATTTTCTTTACTTCTTACTTTGCAGCGTGCTGCTTCAATGAAACGACGGGACTTCGCTGCGGTCAAGATTTTCCCCGGAAATCTTGATCGTAATAAAGTGTCCCTGAGTTCTCCCACAAAAAAAAACACACAGACACACACACACACACACACACACGCACACACACACACACACACACACACACACACACACACACACACACACACACACACACACACAATTACTAAATGGCATGCAGTCATGTAAAAATGTCGCTGATTGATTAATTGTTCTAAACAGCGCCGAAAACATTTGTTGCCGGCCGTTTGTGCGTGACATGACGCTACCGGCTTGGTTTTTAGCTATCCCGCTGAAAATATCCGCACTAGATGCCCCGATGGTCGCACAAGACACGAACGTCAACTGCAGGATGCATGTAGAACGTTTGTCGAATGTTTCGAAGGCTCATCGTGGGTGACAAGCTCTGTCGCAGGGCCCTGTTATGCATATCTCTTTACAGTAGCGTACCTGGCGTTGCGAAGCCCAGAAAATGAGAAGTATTGCCCTTCTCCTTCTGCAAGTATTTGCAAAGAAGAGAGCTCCCCAGGGGTTGCTTAAAGCTGCCCGAAACGGTGGGTCACGTTAAGCGTGCAGTCCTTCCGAAACTCCCGTACAGTGTATATAGCACCACTTAGCTCGGGCTGACTTAATTGAAAGCTTTTCGTTCGCAACTGTTGTTTGCAGTTGGCAGGCCACCTTCGCTAATTATACGTCCAGAGTCACGATTGGCTGCAAGCTGCTCTATATGAACAGTTTTAGAGCAAGAACGTTTTTATGAAATCGAGTTCTGGTTTACTTCCATGCTTTTCCTCTCTTTCTCTCTTGTTAAGGAATACGCCGTGCTGTGCCGCTGAGCACAATATCAAAATTTCTCAGGTTGACTGAAGTTTGAGGTGAATTCTAGTACGCCAGTAGAACTGGCAGGCTGTGCATGTGTTCCACGAACTAACTTGAAGCGCAAACATTCTCGAGTAGAAAGAGCACGCAGAACGAGCAACAGCGCGACTTTGTCTTGAGCGTCTTTTCCGTGATCGTGCTCGTTTGCCCTTATTTTATTTATTTTTTTACGAGGACATCCCCGCTAACGAGAACATCTTGATTACGAAAGCTGAGCCCACAAGAGCGCAGTTCAGGTGGCATTCGAAAACCATCGAGTATATAGCGATCGAATGCTGCGTTTCATCGTTCCGCGCGTCGCTCGTCCCGACGGCACCGGCGGGCGAACCTGGCGAGAGTTGCGCTGACGGAAAGGCAACAGAGGCGCCGCGATCTTCCAAGAAGGGTCTGCCAGAGCCCAGGAACGCGGGCCGAAGGAGCGGGACACAACCCGGGGACGTTTGGCCGCCAGCGGTCCCTTAATAAAAGCCAGCGTCAGGAACAAACAGCGCCCGCCCTGTTCATTTCCTGAAGCACCCCATCGCCGCGGCCGCATGTCCTCCCGCGCGCGCGCGCGTAGCTTGCGTGCCTCGCGGCTTCAGTCAATATTGCCGCCCGCTCAAACAACGACGCGGACACAGGCGCGCCCTTTATTGCCGGCTACTGCTCTGCATGCGAAAGGCCCTCCTAAGCCGAGCGCTCGAGACGCGCTCGTTGCGCGACTTTCGCGGGTCCCGCGCGATGGTGCCCATGGTGTTACGAACTCCCAACCGGTGCCACTAGTATTACGACATCCAACCGGTGCCGCCAGTGTTACGAACTCGTACCGCTGCACCACGATTACGGCTTTGTGGTCCCGTAGCGCTCGTCACCCGTTTCGTGACAGAGCGTTGGTAGCGAAGACTCCGAGCCTGGCGTCGATGAGAATAACAAAAGGGACTTTATACATTATATACAGGTTATCATACAGGACATGAACGGGTCGGCACTGGGGCCGAGTGCTCACAACAAACGCGACTGTTCTCGCACGACGACGTCCGGCGAAAACGCGTGACACATCTCACCCCAGTCGGGAGCGACACTCTCTCCCGGTGGGTTGGCGGATCCTGTTTTCGAGCGGCGTGTCGCTGCTTTTATAATCCCCGAGGACCATTGTCACTCAAACGGCCCAATACAAAGTCAGCACACGACGGTCGTCCGAGGGCTCCAACCAGCGACCGCGCTGGCCACCCGGTTCAAAGTTCGCGCGCGCGGTGACCTCCAGGCAAAGGGAGGTGCGGCGCCGGGCTGTCTGGCACACGCCGACACGTCCAAACTTGCGGCTCGCCGAGGCTTCTCCGCTTCTCCCGCAGGACCCGCTGCCTGACGGCTCAGCATCTTGACTTGTGAAGGGAGAATTAGGGCGCTCGCGGGATAGATTCTGCATCTTGCAGATTCGGAATCCGGGCTTGTGGTAATGGCACAACAATGGCGACCGCTTCTTCTCGCCGTCGCCGTATGTGCCTGCCGTGGCGAATATCTGAGCGGCAGGTGAAACGACGAGCGCGGGGAGATTGGAGAAGCACCCCTCCAGGAGCCATCTCTGTGTTCGCTTAACGAGAGCTGCGCTCTGTCGCCGTCTGCCCTTTTCTTCCGATGCGCCGAGCCCGATCGTAATGACCGCGGAGCTATTCGGCCCGAATGCGCCTGCCTGGCACACGGGCCGCGAAAGTGCGATCAGGGAAAGTCACGGACGCCTCTTTCGGTGCGTACTCAGCGCGGACAGGCTCATGAACATCCCAACTACTGCTTTGCCAGTGTGATACCGGCGCGAAGTATATAAACGCTCGCAAATGCCTCGCAGCAGTGGCCGTCCCGGTTCAAGGCGTAGCGATAAGCTTGTGACGCTGTCAGTTTCATCGACCCAGTCACATACGAGGGACAACCGTAATTCCAGATTTTTTTTAAAAGAAAGGGAATGAAAAGAAAGCATGAACGTAAATGTGGCATTTTAGTGCTTATCGGCGAATCCGCAAGTGGCGAAAATGAACGACAATGCACTCTCTAGAAAGAGATAACATAAGCATTAAACTTGTCAGAAATAGAGAGCATGGACTAAGGGAAACGGGTAGCTAACAAAAGAAAATCCTAGTTAGCTACTCGGCTCGTGGGAATAGGGATGGACGTGTTAAAGGGGGAGATGAATGGAAGAGAAATCGCACAGAGAAGTCGCTGTCTTTCACACACTCAACACGCCTCTGGTTTTCTTAAAAAGCGCGGGAGGGGCCGTATTTTGTGACGATTCTTTTAATTTTCCTATCCTATCTTTTTGCCCCTTGTCATCGGCATCCACGTGCCTTGTCGACTGACCAGTGCATCTGCGCATTATCCCGATTCCACAGTGAAAAACTAGCACACTGTAAAATAATTTACACCCCAGAAAGCGAAAAAGGGTGTAAATATGTCTATAACTCACACCCTTATGATGTCCGTTATATAGATTACACCCTAAGGGTGTGAGTTATAGACACATTTACACCCTTTTTCACTTTTAAGGGTGTAAATTATTTTACAGTGCAGCAGGAGAGTACTCATGCTGCCTTTCATATAGGTGTCTGTTGCTTTAGCTCGTTTTCTTTTTCTTTCTGTTTCCGAACATGTACCAAGTCGCCCAACAGCCTATGCCTTGCTAATTCTTACGAAATCCGGCCCCATACAGGAGTGTGAACCATGCAGGTCAAGTGTGAGCACATGGCGGAACGCCGTAGCAGACTACAGCGGGCAAGCTGAGCAGCTCTCGACCCCGCCGTCAAGCTGATTTGCCATCGTCATCGCAGTGACGTCACAAGTACGTAGGCGGCAAATGCTGCCAAACCGGAACTAGTCCTTCCAGAGAAAGTTAACGCTGCTGCTCGCTCGCACTTGCTTGCAGTGAAAATACGCCATTTGCAGCTGGACACAGCACACTGCACTCATCTACTCGATTCAGCCTTTTACTTACAAATTCTTACTCTATACTAACACAGACACGTACTTCCACTGAAATATCTTAAGATCACGCTTATCTCTCAGTGTACAGGCAGACTGAAAAGTTTGCGGAATTCGGGCCCCTCGAGAATGTAGAACGCCAGCCCACTTTCAGCTTGCAGCCATCAAAAAAACTATGTTCGTCACGTAGTGTCGTTGAGCGGAATAAGGGTGGGAAGAAACGATGTGGACAGGACAGACGCCCTGTCCACATCGTTTCTTTCTGTTCTTATTCCGCTCAACGGCACTACATGATGCACCAATTGGCCCAACAGTCAACGCTTCTATGTTCGGCACGTACTCTAACTAATACACTAGTACACGTAGCATATTTGAAATCGAGGCTGTGTGCCCAGGCTCAGCAAACACTCAGATTTTTCGCCGATCCCGTATCCCCTAAACTTCTGACCTTGCCTGCACATATCATGCAATCGCGTATGCCATCTGTATGTGTATGCTCGGGTGTTCCCAAGGACGCGAGAGGCAGTAGACTGTCTCACGCGTTTTAAACACGCTATACGCGAGAATTACGCAGCGTATCGTTCACAGGTTTTGTCATCGTGTTTTAATACGAGTCAATTTAGGACATACCTCAGCCCAATCGTCTCTTACATTGAGTAAAAATTTAGACACACAATGGCCGTCATTTGCAGAAGTACTGACATGACATTTCGTACTTGTCATCTCCCCGTAATAAATGAAGGCGGAAAGCTTTTAGACACTACAAAAGATACTAGTAAGTGTCAGAACGCCCTAAACAATTTACTATATTATTGGTTTCTAACCAGATAGTTTCAGTACCCAGTAGGTGGATGCGTATGACGCCGTCATGCTCTGGCTGCGCTCTAGTGCGGTATGACGTCATGTTACATGCTTGAGCGCCGCCACAAGAAACGCGCACAGCACTCATATATCTTGCTTTGTGAACAACATCACGATATACTTATATAGTAGCTATTGCTACACGATCGCCATCAGAAAAATTTGACGTGTCATGACGTTACAAGAATGTCGATAACCTTAGATCTGGCTCTTCGAGAGCAACGTTAGTATAGGGATCTCCAATACCTCATAAGTGTTTCCCAAATTTCATACCCTTTCCCATACCCTCAGTGTAGTGTTCAAACCGGGTGCTCGTTTGGTTGACCTCACTGCCTTTCCTCTCCTTGCTCTCTCTCTCTCTCTCTCTCTCTGGTACTTGCTAAGGCTGTGGTGGTGGATAGCCTACAACTTCCACAATATCTGTCGCGTACTCGCATAACGCTCCGTATCTGCTTCCTCTTTTTTCGTCGTCCAGCCGGGCCAGCTTTTTTTCACGCTCCCGTTAATGCTGCAGTCTGCCGCATCCTAGACAAGAGGCGCCTAGCTTCATCAATGCGCGCCATTCGCCGCCTGCGCGGCGTGTTGCCATTCTGTATCGCGTGTCGCGCTGTAGCACGACAGCGCCGGCTCGTCTACGCGCTGCCTCGAAGGTCATGCAAAACAGCGTCGCCCTTCGCCGGGCAACGCAGGGGGCAGCCCGAGTGCCGTGATGAGTTGTTTGCCGGGCGCCCGCGCCCAGAGCGCGACACCGGAGAAGGCAGCCGCGTATGTGGCCCCCACCGACGACGGCGAGGCGCGCCGGGCCATCATTGTGGCGGCGACGTCCACGCCGCCGGAGCGAGCACGCTGGCTGCTGCTGGTGCTGCAAATTGTCTCTTCTCCAGCGTCGGGGCGCAACGCGAGAGGCCGGAAGGAGCGAGACATCTAAGCAGCACGAAAAAAAGGGAGGAAAGGGGGGGGCCTCCGCGACTCGGGCGATTCCTCGCGGAAACTCGATATTCCTCGCCGGGCAAGAGCCGCGGAGCCCAATCCGAGTTCGCGCGGGAGCCCGGGCTGCTGCTTCTGCGGGCCCGAAATGAAAGCTTCGGTGGAAGCAGAGGGGGGCAGACATAACAGGAAGGAGGGCTCAGGCCCGGAGTGCTGCCACCGCCTAAGGAGAGGGGGACCGCCGAGAGCGCGGGGAGGAGGCAGCAAAAGAACGGTAACTTGCCAAAAAAGAAAACTGCCCATATGAGCTCGGAAAAGAAATCGATCATCTCCGACCAGCGGCAGCGGCCATGAAGCACGACTGCTTCTAGCCAACTCCGCGCGAAAGGAGTTGGAACCCGCTTCTGTAAATGCGCGCGGGGGAGGCTGCCGCGCCGCTGCCTCTTCACCCGACCGACTCCTCCGCGAGTGATGTATTGGGCTGCCGACAAAGCGGCGCTGCTCGGATTTGTCCGCAGCCTTCTTTATTTGCTCTAAATAGGGGCCCGGGCCGGTCTCCCGGCGCCAGTTGCAGAGCGCTGAGCCCGGCGACGAACAGAAATTCCCCCGCCGCGAGGATGTCAGGGCGCACAGCTCGCGTCACCGCCCGCGTTGTTGCTCGCGAAGACGCGAGCCAGAGATAAAGGCGCGCGACGCACCAGAGATCGTGCTTACAAAAGTTCACGGAAAAGCAGAGTCACAGACTCAAAAATCGATCGCCGCTGTTAGGCCTTGGCTGCAAATCGCGCGGCGCATTCGGCAAAGACGAGGCAGCGTAAAAAGGCGCCGAGTTTCCAACCGTTTCGCTGACGCCCCCCCCCCCCCCTTTTCCTTTTTTTTTTCTTCATTCCTCGTACCTCTTCATCGTGCCGCCTCGGTTGCACGGAGAGAGCCGAGCACCGAATTTCTTTTCCACCGTTCACACGCCGAACGAAATGAAAGATTCCTCGCGATTCTGAGCTGAGACTTTTTTTTTCCCTCACCTTTGCTCCACGTTGTACCGCGCCAACGATATTGCTGTTGTAGGAGAGAAGTAGTCGCTGTACTTTATGCTCTCAACTCTGGAATGCGACGGCGGAAGCCGTTTTCCAGTGGTATGAAGTTGTACTTCAGAGTGCACTGCGTCAACAGCAGCCCCTGCTTTTTAGAAAATTGATCAATCGGGAGGTGACAAAATGTGCATAGTCGCGAATTTCAGCGATTGAGACGGATAAACTTGGAAATGAAGCCCTAGACGCCACGAGATGACTGCAATTATCTCCGTTACAATGAACCCCGGCACAAAGGGCACAGAGCGAAGCACAACACAGACGAAACAAACACGACGAACGCCCTGTCGTGTTTGCTTGTCCCTGTTGTGTTTAGTGCGTTTTCGTTTACTTTCTTTCTTTTCCTTTTTTTTTACGCCGGTATTCGACAATGATGCACAAATGAACCCAGCAAGAAATTCGTGATTTCTGCCATTTCATTACACTCAGGCGTCTACACTTCCCGCTTGTGCCATCGCCATTAACGTGGGGACTGAATGAAAAAACGCACGTGTATAACGAGCTCTCCATGGGTGCACGTTGAGGAAACCCCGGGCGCCCTAAATTAGTACGAAGCCGTGCACTATACGGCGTCTCTAATAACTCATATGTAGCTTTGGTACGTTAAATCCTATAAGCCAAATCAATCGCGCCGTAAGGGAAATGCACCATTTGTCTAACGCACCCGACCGACGTCCTTTTCTATCGGTCATTTAAATGTTATATGGCACCACGGTGCGCACAAATATTAAAAGACGCTGCAATGAATACTGCTGCGAAACGGTTGTAATGATCTATCTTTCGTGATTTTCATCCAGTGGGTCGAACAAGCTTCGTAGTTGAGCGCACGAAGGCAATCACTAGCGATTGCGCCGGCCCGTCTTGAAGACTGGCCTCTTTCAGAGCAGACAATCCTGGAACGCCAGCCTATACACTCGTCGCACCACAAGTCAGTCAACGCACTCTTCAAATCCGTACGTTCGAGTGGTCTATCAAGACACTAGTTCTCGCGGACGTTCCCGCACATCCTGTCTTACAGTGAAGTTGTTAGCCTCTAGTTGGTCGAAATTTTTCGTGGTGTGCTCACCCAAAAAACGGCAGCTGAAAAAGGGGTTGCTGTTTGAGTTTCCGCGCAACAGAATTATGCTTTCTCGTATATACTAATTACACTCCGGTGCTATCCTGTCTGCAGGCTGTGTGTAAGTCGAACTTTACGTATATTATGAAGCATCTTGCTTTGAGAAATTCAATTACTTCAAGACCGAGAAAAAGGTTGTATAAAAAAGCAGGGAGTTTAACCAGAGGTGGTTCCGGTTGGCTACCCTGCACGAGGTGAAGGAGTAGGGAGGTAAAAAGAGAGAGAGGAAGGAGGAAGAGAGAAGGAGGTACGGGCACGAACAAACCGCGTACACTATAGAGTGGTAGGGGGCAACGTTCTTAATCTATCGTGAAGGCCCGGAGACCGCAGGAATGTCAGCGCGAATAACGGCTTCTGCGCAGATGCTCTTTGGAAGCACAGGCCTAGAGTTTTTAGTTCTGATAGTGGACGATTGTCCAACTGGTCTAGTACTCTGAATAGCACTTGTCTCTGGGCACTATATCGCGGGCAGACACAGATAATATGTGCGAGCATCTCTTCACAGTTGCATGTGTCGCACGTGAGGCTGTTGGTCATTTAGATAAGGAAGGTATAAAAGTTGGTAAATGCAACGCCTAGCCACAGACGGTACAACATGGTCTGTTCACGTCGTGGCATCCCAGGCGGTAGAAGCATCTGTATGTCCGGAGACAACAAACGCAACTGACACGTGGTAAAAACTTGGTGGTCCCACAGGGCGCAAAGTACATTCACAGGACATCAATCGCAGCCTAGTCGCAGCGTCTGTTCGCGAAAGCGGAATCAAGACACGTTGACTATTTTCATGGGCAGATCGGGCGGCTTCGTCGGCGTGGTCATTCCCGCTGATGTTGCAATGTCTTAGAAGGCATTGAAAGATTACGTTGTGTGTCTTGTCATGGCTGCGATTATACATTTGTTGAATTTCTGAGGCCTGAATTTCTGTTCATGGGGTCCGTGGCGCATTGGGCTCTGTATGCAATGAAGGGCTGCCTTGGAATCACTAAAAACTGTCCATTATTGCGATGGTTCCTGATTAATGAAATCAAGTGCAGCAAGGTGTACCGCAAGGTCTGCACATGTCGAGGTGGTAACACATGACGTATTTAACTTGATTTTCGCAGATTTTGCCGGGATGATGACTACAGTAGCAGAGTTGTAGAGTTTTACCGAACCATCTGGTTAGACATGCTGGCGAAATTTGTGGACGTTGTAAATGTATTCCAACGTTGCTTGCTTCAAAGCTTGCAAAGGCGATCTAGCTTTCTTTTTGATGCCCGGAATTATCATTTGTAGTTGCGGTCGGTGTAGACACCACAATGGGGCTGATAATTGTATAGCAGGCGTGAATTGTGATGGTAAATAGGACTGCTGTCTTACAATACCTTTGGCAAAAGTTGAATGTAGCGTCATTGCTGGTAAGCAAGCGAGATGGTGTGAGAGAATCCGAGTCAGGTGTCGGATGTGCGCTCTCAGGACATATGCAGCAACGTAGACTGTCAACGGAGAACCTCTGGCAATGGCCACTGTTGCAATCGATGACGTAGATTTTGGGAGACCAAGCTAAGCTATGAGTGCTCGGGCTTGCACACTGTCAATTCCGCGGATTTTTGATATGCAAATATTTTCTAGTACATGTGAGCTGTACCGCAGGAAGCCCAAAAATAGGGCTTTATATAATTGCGTCACTGATGGTACTGTAGCACCCCAGGACTTCCCACCGAGAAACGCGAGAAGGTTCACAATGGCGGCCAAACGCTTTGTGCGAGACGTGAAGCCTCCAAGACAAGTCTCTATAAATGATGACGCCAAGAAATTGGTGCGTTCGTCTGTAAGGAACGTTTTGGCCAATAATCCGCAAACCCTACGTGGTCATCGCTTTGTTAGTAAAAACTATGAGTGCACACTTCTCGGGTGAAAACTCCAAGCCTTCCCTCCTTAAATATGTTGACACGGCCGGTGAAGCCTTTTGAAGTCGTTGTGCGGACTTGTACACGTGCTACTCTTGAAGCCTATATGCAAATGCCATCTGCATATACGGAGAGCTGTACGGTTTGCGGTAACAAATCGGCGAGACCAACGAGCAGCAGGTTAAACAGGGCAGGGCTAAGTACTCCGCCTTGCGGTACACCACGACTGGTATAGCTAGACGGCTTTACTTTGACTGAAGATGGACTACACACTTGCGCAAGGCGAAGGGCCTACAAGAATGAGGATGTATGCTGTGTTAACGGTACCGCCACCTAACGGCCGCGCCCACGCAGGCAGACCCCAGACGGCAGCTGGGAAAGGTTTTTGTCTGTCAGTTCCCGCGTAACGGACTTATGTTTTCTTGTATATTCGAATACCAACCCGAAGCTATCATGTCTACAGTTTGTTTGTAAGTCGTACTTTACGCATTTTCCGATGCAATTAACTTTTAACCATTAATTTAGCTCAATAAGACACTTTCGCTTGGCGGACGGCCTAGAAGAATGAGGATGTATGCTGCACGTTCGCAACACGTGCGTGTACGCATGTCGCTGGTGGCGGTGGTGCTGTTTGTGTAACGTCGTCGCCTAACGTCAGTTTGATTCTTGGCTAACGTCCGCACAAACTTCGCTATATATCCATGTTCACAGGGTGCAATGGAGGCGCATTTTTTTTTCTCGCCTTTGCCTTATTTCTGCTCTGTATTTCCGATTTTCTTAATCCCTTACCCTTTCCCACTGCAAGGTAGCAAATCAGAAGCTCATTTCCTTAACGTCCTTGCCTTTCACACTCCATTTATATATATCTCTCTCTTTAAGAACACATTGGCTCCCCATTGAGGACCGTTTTTTCTTCTTGGCGTTTATTTTTACGCGTTCGCAACTTTACTGCCTTAAAGACTATGTAACCATAACCTCGGCGCTGCGACTTCGTGTACCAAGGCTATGCCAGGATCATTCCCGCGAGCAGCAAGAAACATAATTTGACCAAGAGTTCCGTTTTGTTTGCCATTAGATGTTTATGTTGGGCTATTTACTTAAATGACACAATTTCCTTACACGAAGCACGCTATTAGTGTACTTTGTGCTTTCTGGTGCTGAAGAAATAATCAGGAAAACGAAAGCCGAACAGGTTGAGCGACTTCGAAGGTTGTGTTATTAAGTCAGCATACAGGAGCCACAGCGAATGAGGCTCCTTCGACCACAAGAACGCCGTAAGGTGCCATGTATAAAAACAAAACAACAACAAAAAAACAACCCCGAAACGTATTCCTGGAGCTCTACGACGAGTCAAGGCACCAAGGATTCTTTCCTCAAGAGTGGAAAGTAAACTGCCTTGACCCTCTACTTATACGTTGCAGTTCTACAATAGAACTCGCTTCATGGCGTCTCATCGCTTTGGCATATGTTGCGTCGAAAAACTGCTACAAATGTACACATGCACTGTAAAATAATTGAAACCCTTAAAAGGAAAGAAGGGTGTAAATGTGCATACAACTCACGCCCTTACACCCAAAAAGAATGTAAGGATGTTAGTTACAAACACATTTACACTCTTACTTACTTTAAGAGTGTGAATTATTCTACAATGTATACTATCGCGGGCTTCCTTCCTGCACGACAGGTCGTTCACGGATAGCATGCGTGATTCGGTCACATCTGTCCAGCATTAAAGTAGTTTGAAACGACAGTCGCGCAAATGTTCCTAGTCGTCAAAGGCGCGCACGATAATGTAACACGTCAAGATATTCTTCATGCTTTGACTGGTGCGGGAACATGTGGTCCTGCCATGTGTTAGATGGACGCACAGCTATTTGAATCATAGATACTCCTTAGCATTTGCCCAGGATGGAAGGACAGATTACCATCCAACCTGTCATGACACACTGTTCAGCCCCACACTTTAAAACAGCACTCGTATCTGCTTTGTTGGATCATCGCCAAGGAGAGTCCAGGTATCGATCTATTCGGATGATATCTGCATTTGGGCATTCGGCGTGTCGCGTCCGCGGATGCGAACGAGACTGTACAGATGTGAAGCACAAACACGTCTTCCTGCATATGCAAGGCTTTGAGGCATGCGTTCTTTGTCAAAAGCGCCGTTTAATGCATTTACACGCAAGGAGTTGACGACATAGGATGTAGCCATCAATTGCAAAGCAAGTGCATAAAAAAACACCCCGATTTAGGGAGTGATCATCAACCGTGACTTATCTTGGACCCCGCAGGTGTCATATACCTGAAGTGATTGACTGCGATTGCAAACTTTCAGGTTTCCCAACGGAAACTTGTGCGGTGCGTCTGTGCAATCAACAGGCTTGTTATCGGCCCTTCATTCAGTGCTGGGTAAAACCGGTAAGAAGACTGGTGTTACCCAGCGCAGGCTGGCTCTAAGCCTGGACATTAGACATGCCACCCGTGCAATTCTCTACCGCCTGGCCTGCTTACCAACGCCTATAGGCCGCGCACAACTTTCAGTTGAATTCTTGCTGCCAACCATGCTTCGCAGCCATCGATCTACACACACCTGCAGCCCACTGTCGACGCCGTTATCGTGTCTAAATTCACCTCGAGCGTGCCGTACTATTCCAGGCATCAAGAAGAAAGCACAAAATTCGTCGGTAGCACTGAAACAATCAAGACTATTGTTTCTACAAGAAGGCGAATTCGGTGTTCTGTCTGTTTACATCGATAGATCGGTCACTCGCTCGATCTCAGCATGTAGCGACCCCGGCTTAACTTACTGAGGTTAATATCTCAATATCGCATTTGATATCGACGACGGCTGACGAGCTTGCACTTTTCCGTGCAGCACTTCATCAGTCGCGAAGCTCCTCACCAATGGTCAGTCTTGTGGGACTCTAGGGCAGTTCTCTCGAGCTTAATTTCTACCGACATGTCTGCACAGTGCAAAAGACGATGACAGAAGAAAGGACACAAGAACAGCGCCTGTGTTGTGTCCTTTCTTCTGTCCTCGTCTTTCGCGCTGTGCAGACATGTCGATATTGAACCACGAATTCGCCCAAGCTTCCACTTTATCAAGTTGATCTCTACATTACGTCGTGGATACCATGAACCACTGGTCGCGGACATCAGAGAAATTCACCATCGGACATTTGAGAAAGGACACGACATCGTCTTTCAATGATTTCCAAGTAACTGCGGTATTATTGGAAATGACAGAGCATATGCAACCGCTCGATCTGCCGACGAGAGTATCAACTGCGTTGCCACCCCATTGTCAAAAGAAGATGTAGCGGCAAAGGTCCGCTCGCATGCACGCCTGTTTACATTTGCACAGTAAAATTCGGCTTGCTTCACCGGCTAGCCTCTTTCGTTCCTTGGATCCACACCTAAAGCTACGCCTTCACCGCGGCTTACTAGGAGGTGACGTAAGCAGACGATCAACTCTTGTAAGCAGACTACGACTTGACGTAGCATTCACGAGTGCCTATACTCCCTTTCTCATCGGAACAACCGATAGACCCGATTGTGAAGGGCGCAGAAATACAGGTGATCGCGCACTTTCTCTCTCTTAGTGCGCGTTTTTCAGACATCAGAACCAGTGCCTCTACTGTGGACACAGTTGGCAACCGAAAAATAGAATTCGCGACAGATAGAATTCTGTGACCCTGGTCCCAACCGAGCGGCGTTAAAAGCACTGCTGTGTTTTTCGAAAGCAATACTGTGAACGTTGTCAGGTGCCTCACCGTGTGTGCTCGGAGAGTTCTGTTTCATCTCCATCCTCTCTTCTCGTCTTTTCTACCAACTTCCCATCCCCCGGGACAGAATAGCCAACTGGACATTAATTCTTGTTACCCTCCTAGTCTTTCTTTTCCTGTTTCGCTGCCTTGTTTGTTCTCCTGTAGCAGTTTACCACACTTGTTTTCGGTTTATCACACTTTATATCGCTGGCAAGACGCTACGGTTAGAAATAACACGCAAAAGGCGGGCATTCTTGTCAAGGACGCGTACGCCCGTAGACTGACCGAGGGACCCGCACTGTCGACGTAAAGCAGAACATTGAATACAGCTACATCGGCTTCGGTGGAATTGAGATCACGTGAACGCCCCCACTTTTCCTTTGTTTACTTGTAGGCACAGCGGCGTTCGGCGCCCGTCACACGATGCATAGAACCGCCGACCGGGTCACTACAAAATGGTCGAGTGAGGTCGTCCAGACGGGAGTGCGGATTGATTCGTCGGACAGCCCAGGAAGCTCCACGCGAGAGCACTCAATTAGCCTTCAACGGGCGAGGCAAAAAAAACGGCGTGTTGCCTTCGGAGCTTGCACAAGCTCGCACATGGGAGCGAGGGCGCAGTTTGGGCCGCGGGCTGTAGCCGTCGTCGGACGGCGGGGATCGTCGACCCGTCAGCGGCCGATCTGTCATCGGGACCGCGGCGCGACCGGCGCTGCCTCGGCGGCCATCCATTATTCGGTGCCGCGCCAGGGGCGTCTGCTTCCGCCGTAAATGAGCCGACCCGAAGGGGCTAAATCAGGCCGCCGCCGCGTAGCCCGTCCGGCGTGCGAGCGCCCGCTCCGGGCTTGGGGCAGGCGGCGTCATTCGACAGCGCGGCCGGCGGCGCCGGTGTCCATTAGCTGGTTCCGCGGGGCCGGAAACCGCGCACGGACGGCGACGCATGCAAGCGGCCCGTCTCCCTCGAGGTCCCAGAACGCGAAAGCCGCGTAAAAGCAGTCAGCGCGGAACGCCTCGTGCTTCTTGCCCTCGGCTGCGCATTCCTTGACACGCCGCGCGGACCCTCTTCGGTAACCCGCCCGCCCGCCGTCACGGGGCGTCGCGGTGCGCAGAACAGCGCAGCTTGTCTCAAGACAAGATGAATGCTTCTAGAATGCTAAAGTGACACAAAGTTTCGCGTGCGTTAAATATTTGTAGCTTCGCAGCAGATCCGAGGATCAAAAAAAGAAGACGAGAGAAAAAAAAGAAGTGCATGTTTACGGGGGGGGGGGGGGGGGGGGGGGGGGGGGGGGGGTGGTCAGGTATGGTTTCTGTTCCTGCATCGGACGGTTTGGCAACGGTTCACGTATCATCGCGGGCGTGCCTGTGTTGAAAGGCCGCGTTCTCTAGGCACAGCACTGCAGAGCATCACACAGCAGTACATACGTATACACTCGTGTCGCCAAACCAAAATACGTATTCTCAATGTTGCCGCACGAAACAATCACGAGACGGCATGGCGCACGTGTATGCGGGGGTGGGCAGTGTTGAGCTTCCCTCGGATGCGGGGCGCTTACGCAGCGTCGCGCGGGCTCGGTTTTACTGCGGCTATTTTTACAAAACCGCGGTCCGAGGAGGTGGTTGCTCTAGCATAAACGTTCGCCTGAACGAGAAAACTTTTGAGCCGGGGCTCAGAAAGAAAAACGCGTCAAGGATCGTAAACAGAGCGAGCTAAACCGCGGGGCTCGCTCCGTCCCCGTATATTGCCGCAGCGATAAGCAACGCCACGGGAGGCAATGCTCCCTGCGTCCCATGATTGGCCGAAGAACGTGCGGAGCTTCCTGAAGCCCGAGGTGCAGTGGAGGCCAGGTCATTCCGCGCTCGCCGGCCTCGCCGGTTTGAATGGAACTGGCCTGCCCCCCTCTCCTCACGCGGGTGAAAACAAAATAAACGCGCCGCATTCCAGCTCGGCAGGCGCTAAAACAAACGACAGCGGAACGAAGGACACGGCCGGCGGAGATAAAATGGGCCAGTGGCGTCCAAACGACGACGTTAGCCGGACGACGAGCACGCGGGGAATGCGCGTCGGGGCAGACGTGTAAGCGCGCGCGCGAAGAGTAAAACAGCGGCCCTCGTAACAGGTGCCACAAGCGTGGCCGTCCAGCCCGCCGCCGCGCGGTCCAAACGGCAGGCAAAAAAGCTCGCGCGCGCTCGGCCGCGTCCTTCGCAGGGCGAGAGAGCAGCGCCCCCCCCCCCCCCCCCTTCCGATCTCGGCCGCAATAAACCGCGACAGCAGGGACAATGAAAGATAAGAAAATGTCGAGAATTACCCTGGCTATCTTGGCCGCCGCTGCCACCGGTAACTCACAACACGGGCGACGCCATGACACTTGCCGGGCGGGTTGCCCGAGAAAAGGTGAGACGGAGGGGAAAGCGACCAAACCACTTCGCGCCACATGGTGCAGCGCAGTGAAGCGCCCTTAAAGGAAACACGAAGATGCGCTACCTCGCAGAGTCGCGGGTGAGTGTGCGGAGGGGATTTTCGCGCTTTTCGCGAGTGCGAGCGGTCAAGCTGCTCGCGCGACTTCGAGCTGTAGGCATATGAAGCTGTGAAGACGACAATCAAACGCGATGAAAAGTGACGTGCTGACAAAACAGTAAAAAAGAAAAACAAGTTTTGTTACAGCAGATATGTGGATGTTTTAATTTTAGACAGTTCGGGCACGGCAGTTGAATCCCTAATTTGATATAACTGCCCATGTTTTTTTCGCTCTGACAAACAATGGCATCACATCCTTCGCGACTTATCTCACGTTATTCAAAATTGATGGAAGTTATGTCCCTTCTAAATCACTGTTGACTGCCTCTGGCCTACAGTACTCCACACTGGGATAAAGGGAAAACACGGAAAAATAGAAGGGAATGAGCAATAACGAAAAACTACTATGTGATGTGCGCCTGCTGTCCTATCACTACAACTTGATCAGAGCTCCTGACAAGTGTGCGATAAGGCACAGACATTATAGAGGGTGTCCCACGTAACTTTTGCCAAACTTTAAAAATATGCAAATGCCACGTAGCAAGACAGAGCAAAGGTAATGTTGTTTGCCGTCACTAGGAGATACTGTCAGTCAGTCAAGAACTTTATTGAAGTCCTGAGGAGTTTCAATCCGTTGGAGATCCCATGCGGGGAACTCCTCCGGCAGAAACCGTAGGCGACACCCAAGTCGGGACGGGAACGTGGTGACGCTCCGCCAGTTCTTGGGCCCTCTGGACGGCCTTGAGTTGTAGTTTGAGGTCCGGGCTTTTGAGGGCTTCTTCCCATTCGGGCTCACTGGAGAGAGGGCCCTTTGGTAACGCGGTACATTGCCATAGCATGTGCGAGAGTGAGCAATAAAGTTCTGGGCAGTCTGGGCAATTTGCCGGGATTTCTGAGTTATAGTGACTTAGAAGGCCTCGGGACGGATACGAGTCCGGATGCCTGCGCGCGTTCGAGTTTGGCGTGTGGGAGCGGGAATTTGGTTCTGCCTTTCCGATAGTGGGAGGTGATCTCTTGGTATGTGAGCAGCGGGTCATTAAACTGAATGTCCAGCCCCTCGTAGGCCGTGGGACCGTCGCGGCGGGCAAGTTCTCGCGCACGGTCGTGGGCCGTTTCATTGAGGTTAGCTTTTTGCGGGTGAATGTCTTTCCCCATGTGAGCGGGGAACCAGGAGAGGCACCGTTTGCTCTCCTTTGAGCTCGCTAGTAGTATACGCGCTGCTTCTTTAGATACGTTGCCGCATTCGTAGGCCCGAATTGCGGCACGCGAGTCCGTGAAGACATAAGTAAATGTGGGATCTGCCATGGCAATGGCTACGGCTATTTGTTCCGCTTTAGCGCTGGTGCTCGTTTTAACCGATGCGGATGATCGTAGCGTTCCGTTGCCGTCCACGACCGCTATTGCGAAAGTGGATGTGCTGCCGTACTGGGCTGCGTCCACAAATGCGGTGGCTTCACGATCCGCGTCGATGCGGTCGAGAATTGCGCGGGCGCGGGCCCGGCGCCTACCCACGTTGTGTTGTGGGTGGACGTTTCTGGGAAACGGTGAGACTTTGTATTTGTCTCTAATTTCGCTCGGTAGGGTAACCGCGTGCTCGAGATAGGGAGACGGGGAGACATTGGCGTCATTTAGGATTAGCCTACCGGCTTTGGACGAGGATAGGCGGAGTATTTGCGCCATAGTCTGAGCCTCGATCACTTCGTCGATGTTGTTGTGCATACCTAGCTGGTCAACCTTTGCTGTACTTGCTCTTTGTGGAATTCCCAAGACCTGTTTGATGCTTTTGCGCATGAGTGTGTTTAGCTTCGTCTTTTCTAGTTTCGTCCAGTTGTGGGCAGAGGCGACGTAATTAATGTGACTCATAAGGAACGCGTGGTATACGCGCAGAAGGTTATCTTCGTGGAGACCCTTCCTGCGCCCCGAGACTCTGTGGATGAGTCTGATCATGTTTTCGGTTTTGGCGGTCAAGTGTTTGATCGTGAGTCCGTGGCATCCGGTGGATTCGATTAGGAGCCCAAGAATGCGTATGTGGTTGACTCGCGGAATCTGTTGTCCGTCTCTTGTGTGTAGTGCGAGCGGAAGTTCGTCTAGAGGTGTTAGGTGGCGGACTCCTTGGCAAGACTTGCGAAATAGTAATAGTTCCGATTTCTTTGAAGATAGTTTCATTCCTGTGTTTAGAAGGTACTCTTCCGTGGCATCAAGGGCAGACTGTAATGCCTGCTCCATGTCTCCCAGGGAGCCTCCCGGGCTCCAGATGGTAATGTCATCTGCGTATAGTGCGCAGTTTACGTTTGGGATGTGTCGTAGTTTGTCTGCAAGTCCCTTCATCACTATGTTAAATAGTAATGGAGAGATGGAGATACTCAAACTATTTTTCTTTCCTTCTAGTTCGATAATTAGTCTCAATTACTCAACTTCTCAAATATCATAATTAGATTAAAAGTGTCGATGAGAAAATTGTGCAGCGACATGAAAAACACCCGATACATCTTTCTGTTGCTCAATACGTGCTACACAAAAGTGTATTTCCGAGCGCGAAAGAAGCACCCAAATGCACGCCAAGTTGCCGCCCGACTGGCCGCTCGAGCCATTTTGCGTGTATTCGCAGGCTGCTTGCTTCAATATGTAATACCATTATTGCTTACGTCTTTGCGACCGTACTACCGATGCGCCTTGCTTTAATATCGTTGTGTAGAGGAAAGAAACTATTACTTGATAATGCATGAGTCGCATGCACAGGTTGTCGCGTCATGCATGACGCAATGAGAGCTCAATTTAGTCTCTTCACATCTTGAAGGAGCAGCGCAAGACGACAGAGGCAAAAAGACAGGAAACGCACAGGACAGCGCTGAACTCACAACTAACTTTACTAGAAGGCAAACACGAAGCTAAATACTACAGCCTATACCCACGGGCTCTCCCATCGATGACCTCATTTTCAGTGCACAGGCAAAACGCAAAACCCTGTAATCAAATGCTACACTATGAGGTGGTTTAAAAATTCAAATTCACTATTATACAAATTTAATGAAGGCATGCTTACACAACGCGATCCTTTTTCCCTGATAGTTAGTTGTGAGTTCAGCGCTGTGCTGTGTGTTTCTTGTCTTTTGTCTTTGTCGTCGTGCGCTGCCCCTTTAAGCTGCTCAACCAGTAGCAACTCGCCTAAATGTCGATTCTTCCCTTAGTCTCTTGTGTTCGGCATTCAGAGAGGCAAAGCTCGGAAGTATACATTTGTCGATCCGAGCGGGATCGATCACATTTGAGAGAGCTCACTCAGCCATAGCAGCTATAATCAAACCTGTGCTCATAGGAATTACTATAAGCACCCGCCGCGGTGGCTTAGCGGCTACGGGGTTGCGCTGCTAAGCACGAGGTCGCGGGATCAAATCACGCCCGCGGAAGCCGCGTTTAATAATAATTTATGGGGTTTTACGTGCCAAAACCACTTTCCGATTGTGAGGCACGCCGTGGTGGGGGACTCCGGAAATTTTGACCACCTGGGGTTCTTTAACGTGCACCTAAATCTAAGTACACGGGTGTTTTCGCATTTCGCCCCCATCGAAATGCGGCCGCCGTGGCCGGGATTCGATCCCGCGACCTCATGATCAGCAGCCTAATACCATAGCCACTGAGCAACCACGGCGGGTAGCCGCATTTCGACGGGGGCGAAATGCAAGAACGTCCGTCACGGTCCTGTGCATTGGGGGCACGTTAAATATCCCCAGGTAGTCAAAAATTAATCCGGAGTCCCCCACTACGGCGTGCCTCATAATTAGATCGTGGTTTTGGCCCGTGAAACCTCAGAATGTAATGCAAGGATTTATAAGTCTTACAAGGGTCTAGTTTGTTGCAGAGATCTGACGGTTGCTCGTATGTGGTAGCCCCGCGTTCGACTACTATAGGGTTCAGAACATGCGTGAACAGACCCGGGCAGAGAGAGAGGGGGATGCTCATTCACGCTCACATCCTTTAGACAGCGAGCACTATTGCAAGATTAGACCGTAGGACCCCCAGTAAGTGTACCATAAGTTAAGCACGTAAGTTTTGCAATGCGCGAATAAATATCGCGTGCGTATTTCGTTACGTCCATTCTTGTGCCCTATAGTGCCCATATACCCTCATGAGCACGTGCCCCACTGTAGCTGCGTTCCCAATACAGCCTACCTGACAATGCTTTTTTTTTTTTAACCAAGGTCACCTTGTTGTTTCATGTTCGAAATACAGTATGCCTACTGTTTTCATACCATATGTACAAGTGCAGCGCTTGCTTCCGACATGTTTGACTATCTTTTTCACTCTTTCTATGTATTTATTCAATACCGTCGAACTGTACCTAGGGAAACTGGGCTTCGCCAAGCTGCTCCTAAGCAGTATTTTTCCCGACTCCCCCTTATCTCTTGAAGTTGAAATAAGGTTTTGATTTGAAGTTGAATTTCTAAAGTCAACAAACAGGCTTTAGGAGCGGCTTACTGACACGCCGGGTCTTCTACGGCGAGTGCGAGCTGTCTGTTGGCTCCATTGTTCGTTACCCCCGACCTCCCTTAGCCGACGCGGGGGCTGAGAAACTAAGGCGTTCTGCTGCTAATCACGAAGTCACAGTTTTGATACCCGGACACAGTGGCCGCATTCCTATGTGCGCAGAATGCCAAAAAAAGAAAAAGTCCGTGGACTGCACTTCGGGTGCACGTTTAATAGCCGGGTGCTCAAAATTAATATGGAGCACTACACTACGGCTTGTGTCATCGTCCGTGTGTTGCCTTGGAACGGCAAACCCAATAAATAAATAAATAAATAAATAAATAAATAAATAAATAAATAAATAAATAAATAAATAAATAAATAAATAAATAAATAAATAAATAAATAAATCTTACTTTACCCATGCAGTACAGCCAACCAGACGTTCGCCTGAGCCGTACTAACGTCCTTGCTTTTCATAAAATTCTCAAATTAATTCTTTCAATTTCTGTGCCGCTTTCTAATTCCTTTCTCTGGCCTTCAGTCGATGCCTGGTTAGCTAATACATTATGTTGTGCTTTATAATTCTGAGTAAATCTGCAATAAAAATCGTTGAGCGACGTGTTATACCTATAGGGATGCCCCAGCCATCATGCACCCACTTAAAAAAAAAATGAGGGGGGGGGGGGGGGGGGGGGCGGGGTACACGAGTTATGTTGTGCCGCCAAATGCGCGTTGTTTAGAATGTTGTTTGGAAACCCTCAGTAATTTTTGAGTCCCTGCGATCAAATTATTTAATTAAACGGATTAACTGGCCTACTTATTGTGGTCCTAATTGTCAAGATGCCGATTAGGCGCTTGTAAAGGATCTTAAGACACGTCAGAGTGAGGTCTTTCAAGAAAGGTAAAAATCGTGTGTTTACTTTTTCCAGCAAATATAAAAAGTTCGCGAAAAATGAAAAACGGCCACGGCGGTCGCATTTCAATATAGGGGCCAAATGCGAACACACCCGTGGTACTTAGATTTAGGTGCACGTTGAAGAAGTCCAGCTGCTCAAAATTTATTCCGGAGACCCCCGCTATACGGCGTGCCTCATAATCAGATCGTGGTTTTGACACGTAAAACCCTATAATTTAATTTTAATTAATTACAAATGACAAATACCATATTACTGCCTACCCACGCGCGCAGAACAGCAGCGCCATCAAATCGCATAAGTGGGATGGTTAGGCTGTTGGCGGGGTGCCTCTATCCCTGCGTCTTAATACATGATACCGTCGTTACCTGACTCTCAGGGACTGAGACTCGGTATTCTTCAATCTATATTTTTCCCCCTCCCTTTTCTGGTTCTTGGAGCCTCAAGTCAGAAATGGTAGACGCTTGAAGGGTCATAGCAAGTAGGTTGCGTACCTTGTACCGAGAAGTAATCGAACCAGACGAGAGAGCGCACCGATTCTTGCAAGCGGTAAATCGAAAGGTATACTTAAAGCACCGGTTCACTTCTTGAAGCGTCGATTTCTTTGATACTCTAGCGAGGATAAAGTGGGTCTGCACAATTAGTTTTTTAACGCTATGCCAAAGCGCGTTGCGGGCCGCTTAATGTTGAAGAAGTTAGACGAGATTGCGAGTATTTATCTACGCGACAATGATGGTGATAAACTTGCAGGAAGCCTCACAATGTTTAGAAGAAAGGATACTTTAAAACATGAAGACTCGAAAGCATCGCGCCTCTAATCCTTTATCGTAAGCAGCTTGTCCAGGGAGTTTCAAATTTGCGTTTGAAAACGTTGTCGCGCCATGCAGATTACAATCCAGTATTTTTTTTTTCCTGAAAGCATTTGCTGAAATGAATATTTCGCAATAATCAACCGGCGCAGTAGACTAAATAACGTGGTATAGATTACATATCTCTAACATTCGATTTACTAGTAGTAAGCCCTTTGTTGGCATAACCTCAATCTTCTCTGCGTTGGCTTAACAAATTCTTATCTTCCTCACTCATGCTTACAACTTCCAACGAACATGGTCAGCGCATGCAGTTTCAGATTTATTCGGAGTCATATGGACTTATCCTCGCATGAAGTTTCGTGGACTGCATGTGATTCCTACTTGAATTCCCTCAGAATATCAGAGTATCCTAGTCCCTAAAACTTACTCCTACTCCTGCCTGCTCAGGCTCACCTCGACTCACTTACGTACTCGTTCGCAAACCCACCCGGACTCAGATTCAGCCACTCAAACTTAGAATCATGCCGCCTACGGGACACACTCATGCTTCCTGAGACTCACACTCACGTTGCCTAGGGCAAACTGGAAGCAACTAAGACTCAGACTCATTGGTAGCTCTGAGTATGAGCGAGTTTGTGTGAGTCGGCTCATAAGTGAATTCACCGACCTATCGTTATGGAATAGGAAAGCTCAAAAAAAAAAAACGGGGGTGGTGGGGAGGCGTGAAACTTAAGACCATTTTGTGCACGGTATGTTTACTCGTCATTGTGAGACGCTCGAGCGCACTCATGGTATAGCGTGCTGGTCCACCATGTTGGTGCCATATATAGTCCTCAGTTCGGAGGGTAACAAACCAACGTACGCGACTACTCGTATTTGAATTAATCCGCGAGGAATGGAGCAGCTTCTAACACGTATTACTGCAGCGGCTCGCGGAGGAAACAAGCAATAAGAGAGAGAAAGAGAGGAAGAGACAGGAGAACAAGAAGAAAGCGAAGCACGGCAAAAACGAAAGGGGCAAAGTTCACGGAAAGTTTAATGTCGTTGTCAGGTGCAGACACGTTGCGAAGGCACCAGGAAAGCGAACACTGAAACAAAATTCACCCTATGGAGCGCCGGGTCGCAGGCCAGCCGGCAGCAGCAGCAGCAACAACGAGCGTGCGACGACTCGCAGAGGCGCACACACAGCCGTCGAGGCTTTCGCAAAGCTCGCGGCGCTGCTGCTGCCTGCCTGCCTGCTCGGGCCAAATGAGCAGAAAATTCTCCGTCGCTGCGTCGATGGCTCGTAAACAAAAACAAGCAGCGCACTTTGCTCGTTTCTTTGCTCTTCTGCTGGTGCGCTTTGTTCTTTCGCGCGGAAGGAGTGCACGCTCGGCTAGCACTGCCTTCCTTCCTTGTTCAGTGTCAGCTGCGTTTTTACCTGATGGGCGAGTCATTAGATGCCAGCGCACAGCGGCACGTTAAGGCGGAACACTCGTGTTCTCTGTTTGTTTGTTTGTTCTTTCTTGCCCCCCGCCACTTTCTGCTCGCTCTGTGCGCCCTGAGAGGCTCCGTTTATTTACGCTTCAATTTCGCCATGCCTTGTAAGAGGTCTTTATTAAATAGCTGTGAGTACATATTCTTAATCAACAGAGAACCTGCTCCGCGAATTACCGTCCAGAAGTATAAGGAGAGCGCTTACGTCTTGACTAAAGAGAGAACAGTTTTCTTCTGCTCAAAGTGCGGCCACCAGCGTAGCCTGTATAGTACGTGCTGGGGGCAAACGGGAAGCACGTTGCACAGTGGAAGCAGCTGAGGCGCTGCGCAGCGGGAACGGCGTCGCGGCCACCAGGACACTTGAGAGAGAGAGAGGAGGAAAGAGCGCGTGTGCGCTCCCTCCGTGCACTCGCGCGGCCCCGGTCCTGCGATTAAGCGCAAAGCCTCCTTGCAGCCACTCAGAAACGAGGGAAGTAAGTGAACGAAGCGTGCACGCATAACTGAAAAAAAGGTTCCGTAATTTACAGCAAACGGCTGGACACGATGCGTGATAGCGAGAGGACCAGTGCTGTCATATGTGCCTTGCTATTGATTCAGTAGAATGTGGAACTTGCTTTGCTCCTGTTAGTGAGCAAATCTGTCCTTGCGGCTGAACTTCTGTGGGCGTGACGATGACGCACTGTACAGACCATTTTCGCGGAGAAGTTTGCACGCCGCACGTTGCCTCACCGAAAGCGCACGAATATGAAATCATTACCGCTTCTGCCCTGCTTCTGTGCGATCAGCTGCCGGGAATGCAACTGGGCGTTCGCTAGCGCACTGGGCTGCGTTCATGCTGCAAAATGTGGAGTGGTGGAGTCAAGATGTGGGCAGTAGTTGGCTAAAAAAATGGTGACGGGCATATTAAGGAATGGATTGAATCTGTGCATCCAAGTTTGTGAACCGCTGCCAGATACGGATTGGCTGTATTGCCGGCCCTTGGTGATGCACGGCTTTCTTCTAAAATAAAAGCATTCATCTGCCAGCGTTGTACTGCTAACCTCCAAGGAAAGGACTTCAATCCCGGAACTTCGGCACGAGTGAGTACAGCTCGTTACACAGCAACAAAGGGAGTAACGTCGCGTTTCCTGGCATAGTAAGTTCCTCGCATCTTTACCCAGACATCCACCCCATGCAGCTCACACGCAAACTGACGACCCGCTGTATCGCCAACGCGTCGGGAATAAGTGAACGGCCGCACACTTGAATCAAAGCGCCGAAACATGGGTGACAGCGCCTACATCAACAGCACACGAATTTTCGAAGCTAAACGTTTCGTGATGGTCTACAGAGTAAGCGAGTGATTAGCGATAATACGTTTATGTCACGAGCCAGTGGTTCAGGATAGATACATTATGCAATCCAGCTAAACTGACGTGTCTTCCTGGGTCTATTTGCAAAATTAAGTTACAGATCTGGGCATATCGAACACGTTCGTTTAAGCCTACGAAGTGACCGCTACGAACTGCTACGGAACGTCACGTCGCATAGCATCAAATTGGTTATGAAGGCGAGAGCGCGTCAGTTTCCCCGATCCTTTCCTGTGACAATTGGCGCTCTGAGGAGCTATGTGGCGCCTTAAGAAACAACCCAGGTTGTAACGGAAGGAGTTGTAACATTTCTTCACGGGAGTACACGGGAGTACGATAAATATGCCATGCCGTCGGTCGTCGCCGTCTTGCTATGCAGGGTGTCCCACATAACTTGAGCTAAGAATTTAAAAATGAAAGGCGCGTCGGAAGCGAATTGAACCGAACGCATACTATTCCCAATAGCCTATATAGTAACTCAGACAATTTCTGTTTTCCCCATAACTGACTAATTAATTAAGTTTAATTACCAAACTTTTAAATTATTGGCTGAGGGCCCCAAGTATGATCGCAGATTTGTAGAGCACCTTTAGAAACCACCGATCGAGTTGTCTCCTTCATGATACGTCTCACGTAGTCTTTTTTTTCCGGGTTGTAAAGAAAGCCCGCGAAATATGAAAAAAGCCACGTGACGGAGCGTTTGCGCAGTGGTAATGTGCTGCTCTCAAACATGCGTTCGGTGAACAAGGTCGGCTGCTTCGTGACTGGCGACGAGAAAGGGGCAGGGCGTTCTTTACCTCATCGGCAGCGCTCGGCCAGCAACATACATTTACTGCTAGTCCTGTTCAATTTATACATTGTATTAGTCTATAGTCCGTCTAGATGGTGTTCGCTCATCGCCAAGGGGTCGGCGTGAGGGCACGGAAAAGTAGAAGGAACAGCGGGCAAAAAGAGTATAATCGTTCGCAGCTCAAAGAAAGCCGCCGCGAAATATCGCCAACTGCGAGAAGCGTTAGACGTACACGATGGTGACGTATACCGCTGGAGTAAGCAGGCTTTCAGTTAAATTTAAGAGGTAATGATATGGCGCGTCTGCTCGGTCGGCCTGTTGCCAAGTAAGGTGGGCCGATCCCGGAGGTAGTGCAGCACAAAACTGGTCTGATCCCAGAGATGGCGTGTTGATGGTCGATACCGGAGACAGTGTAATCCGTGGTCCCGTGGATCACGAGAGTCACGTGGTGGGTGTGTCCTCATCTTGCTTATTTGCCGGGCAGGCAAGGAAATGATGTGCTGGAAAACATATTGGAGAAGGCGAACAGTTTTATGGCATTTAATTAGCCGCTTCCCCAAAGGTTCGCTTCATATAGATTCCAATATATGTGTTGGATCCACATACTTTCCTTTTCTCCATTGCGATGTAGTTTAGAAAATAACGTAAAGAAGCCAGCGAAACGCAAGAGGAATACTTTTCCCGTTCTTTTGTCAGAGCGCCTACGAGTCTTCTTATGTGTATACGTATATTTCTTCTTTGATTCATATTACAAAACGCTGCCACTTTATGAGATTAGGGGCTTAATTACATGGTGTGCTAGTATTAATGCACGGCTCTTTTATTCCGCGGGCGAAGTGCCATGAGCACAAGCGATTCCTTTGTTTTGTTTTTCGTGTGAGCTGCAGCTTCGTTGACAAGCTGGAGTGCACCAATATGCGGCACAAAAGCAACAAGCAGCAGGGTCATTTGCGACGGCCACTTCATGGGCCTTCGCCAAGATATCCGCATGCAGCCCCGAAGAACAGGAGAAGCTTAACTGTTTTCACGATCTATGCTTATTGCGTCATACTATGCTTTTTTTCTTTCAATCTTTTCTCAGTCACTTCACTTTCTCACTACCTCCCTAGACTGCGTGGTAAGTAGCCACAGATGGTATTTGATGGGATTTTGCCGCCTCCTCCGATGATCTTTTTCTCCGTCCGATTCCAACGTTCTGTTCTTAACGTGTATGACTACTGCAGAGCACTTTACAGTGTATACCGCGGCAGTTCTGATGTACTGAGATATTTTGAGAGCCGCGGTGTTGAAAGGAAATAAGGAGGAGCGAACTATTTATAAGGTTTTGCTTATTTCCACAACTGAAAAGGCCGATAAATCGGCAAGTGGCTGCGAAGGTGAACTATATAATGGGCTTGTTTCTATAAACCTTCCTGTTTGACTCAATTGTGGACCAGCGACAACGTGAGCTCCGTCGCAACTGTTGACAGGAAGCTTGTGAGCGACCTCGCTGAAAAATACTTGCGCGTTAAGAAGTGTAGGAAGAAGAATCGAGAAGCGCATCGGCGGGCGTGCCTTTTTTGGTGACAAAGTCAATTTGCTCGACGCGCCGCGGATGCGCGTTCCTGTACGTCAACTCGCGACGCTAATGATGCCCGAAAGCAGGCAGATCGTTCCACAAACTGGGTAAACCCGCAACCGACTACACACGAACGTTCCGACTGTATAGCCGTGCGCAGCGATGTCATGTCGGGCTTTGCGCAAAAAAATAAAAAATAAAATGGAAAGTAAGAAGCGTGAGGCGCAGCACGCCTTCCCCGGAGGAGAGCGGCCGGCGTTCGGCACTTTGGTGGCGGCGGGGGACGAAATTGGCGTCCGAGTTCACGGTTCTATATATTGCAGCCGGAGATAACGCAGCGAGGTGCGGCGGTGAGCTGCGCGTTTCTGCAATATCGATATCGTTGCTGCAGCACGCTCTTCCGCCGTGCTCGGGAAACCTCCCCAGAAACATCTCGCTTCTCTCGTTTTCTTTTTATTTTCTCCTTCTTCCTTTATTTCTCGTTTCCCGCCTCTCCTTCACAACTTTCGCCGTGTGTCTGCTTCCAGAAATGCGGTAAGCCTTGAAAATCGGGCCTCCGCGCCCAGCAGATGTTCTATTTCTTTCCGCAGCTTCTCCCGCGTGCCTCCCCGTAGAGCCCGTTTTAGGTGCACTGCGCTTTCGGAACCTCGTCCGCGCCCGCCTCCTTTTAGATGTGTGTGTGTGTGTGTGTGTGTGTGTGTGTGTGTGTGTGTGTGTTTGCGAGTCCGCGGGCGCGCGCGACGTTCAATTTGTTCCACTTTCCGTCCCCACGGCATCGCGCTACGCCGCGCCGAAATGCTCTTTTTTTCAGGTTGGGTGACGGCTCTCCCATCCGCGCTCGTTTCCTCCTCCTTCTCCCCTCAACTGCGAAACATAGTACGCGGGGAATACAGAGCGAGTGAAGAAACTTTCTGCATGACGGTGAAAGAGAGTGGGGGAAGGGGCGGCGAGAAAATAATAAGCAAGATTACGGAGAGTGCGGTAAGTACCGCATGAAACGCCGACAGGGAATCTTGCAGTTTCAACGCTGCGCTGATACATTCAGCGCCAAGGCATCGCGTCGCCTTTCTACAGTTTCCTAAAGAACGCTGCCCCCCTGAAGTGATCCTCCGTATTCTAAACGCCGAGGCGCCGCCTCCATAGTTACGTTGCCCTCCCCTATGCGAGGAGTGCATGGGCAACGCGTCCCTTCCTCTTCCTCCGAAGGGGCTATTGCGTGTTCATAACGATATTCAGCGAATGTTGCGACGAGGAGTTGCTTGAGGAACACTCCTCCGATCCGGAGCCTGCGAGCAGATGCCCAAAAGCATTCGCCGCTTAAATGAAGCAACAGAGAATATCTGAGCTCGATCGCTCCCCGGTGCGTGCTAACACAGATGAAAACAATAATGACATCCGATGCAACTCCGTGCATAATCTGAAACGGCGCCTCGTACTTGATGCACCGTCTCGACTACGCAGTGTGGAAGGCAGCGCCGACTCACGAGTGAAAGGAGTTGCTGCCCTTCTTGCGTGTTTCTCAGCGGTTTCTGTTATATAATTGCAAGTGCTTACTGTATTGGGGATTTTAGCCTAGACGAGTGCCATGAATAATAATAATAACAACAACAACAACAACAACAACAACAACAATAATAATAATAATAATAATAATAATAATAATAATAATAATAATAATAATAATAATGCTCATAGTCATAATGTCATATTATTATTATTATTATTATAGTGTCTGCCTCGCCCCCCCCTATGCTCGCTTCGGGCTGCTATCTGTGAGGCGACAACACATGCTGGCAGCGAGAGTTACGTCGCGCCTGGAGCGATTTCTGCACTTCGTCTGGTGAGCGATACTAGCTGTGTCGGTTTCAACAAGAATTCAGTCACAGTTTTCCCCCTCTGACGCCTGTATATATATATATATATATATATATATATATATATATATATATATATATATATATATATATATATATAATGAGTTTGCTGTGTACAATGGGAAAAGATGACAGCTTCACTTCCTGTCATAAGGCGCTGCCTACCGATGGAACAATCATGATATGTGCTCAATGCAAATATTCTTATCATGTAGGACAGTCATGTTCTGAAATAGCAGCTAACACTTTCACTATTATGGGGAATGCTAAGAGAGATGCGTGGGTCTGTAAAACGTGCAGAAGTCACAAGAAACTAAACAGCGGCACAGAGGCTGAACTGGAGGAAAACAGTGTTTCTGAGTCTACACTGTTGGATGAGCTAAGGGAAATCGGAAAAAGCTTGCAATCTTTGCCCATTGTGCATATGCAGGTTGATTCTCTCCTATTGCTGCAGGAAGAGTACACGGCTGTATCGAAATCAGTTAAGGAACTCGAAGGATCGATGTCAATTTTGTCCGAGATGTACGATCCTGTTTTGAAACAACAACAGGATATTCAGGAACGTCAAATGTCTGATTGTGCTGAACTGGAAGCTCTGAAAGCAAATGTGTTAACTCAGGCAGCAGTAATACAAAAGCTAGAAGAAAACCAAAATGAAAGCGAGCAGTACACCAGACTAAAGAATCTTGAGATCCACGGTTTGCCAGAGAAAAAGTAATCAAGCAAATGGCAGTGAATCGGGACCTGTCGGGGTTCCCGTCTGACGACATTGCGGCCGTACACCGCTTAAAAGTGAAAATCGGTGGTACACCTGTGGTCCTGGTGTGCTTTAAATCTGTAAGTTCGAAGGAAAAATGGTTTGAAGCGCGGGGAAAGCTGAATAAACTACGTGAAGGTGTATCATTTCCAAAGATCAACTTAAATAATAACTTGACCAATGTTATCCGTGATCGCTTCTGGAAAGCCAGAACGAAGGGGAAGCAGGAGGGCTATCGGTTTTGTTGGACGAAAGGAGGCAGGATATTCGTGAAAAAGAATGAAACAGCGTCTCTTGTTCGAATTGGTAAACAAGCAGACCTGGAAAACATTGCTCAGCCAACATGGATTTTTCTTTAAGCGAACTACCAGACTTCAGTTCATTTAAAACAGAATTTCCGTGCAGTTCTGATGAAGATGTTACCATTATGAGCGTTAATATTCGAAGTCTGCGTAAATACTGGGACGAATTTAAATTTCCGCCTGAATCGGCAGCTAACTTTATAGGTGTTTTTGTGATAACGGAAATCAATGTTTCCCAGGCTTGCCTTGATACGTTCACCTTTCAGGGCTTTCGCGCACATTTTGTCACACAAAGCGCGCGTCGTGGCGGAGGTATTGCTCTCTTTGTAAACGACAACTGTGAAGTTTCTTCTGTTGATGCAGCTTTTGTACATGCCAAATCTATGTTGGTCAAAGTTTGTAAGATGTCATTTTCTGTCCATATCTTATCGGTTTTTTGACCACCCTCATGTAGCCTTTCACGGTTTCTTGTAGAGCTTGAGGAAGCTCTGCGGCAGTGGAGCTCAGTGGACCAATTCTGCTTGATTGGAGACTTGAATATCAATATTTTATGCCCTGAAAAAGTGACTGTTTCTGATTATTTATCTACATTGTCCGCTTATGGTCTGGAATGTTGAATTGGAGCTCCTAGTAGAGCGGAATTAGTTAATAATAGCCTAGTGCAATCTTGTTTAGATCACATAGCGGTCAGAGCTCGCAGCCGTTCCATTTAGGTCATGTACTACTCTACAAAGGTTGGCGGACCACTAATTTGTAGCATGCCGTCTTGTATTACCGGACGCGTCTGGAACGCCGTCGGTCGAAACTGCATCGGGGCAGCGCAAATGCCTTGTCCCTATTGTTAATCAATCCAAGCTTGATAAGCTTATCGGTTCGTTTGACTGGGCATCCTTAACCAAAGAAGATTCGTCGGGCAAAGTGTATGAAAGGTTCTGTACGCAATTGAAAAAAATTTAATTGCGTTGCACACGGCTGATGGCTAAGCCGATAAGAAAGGGTCACTGCTGGATGAACACGGAAATTCTTGCTTCCATTTCGCATCGAGACACTTTGTGGGAACGCTGCAGAAGAAATCCCAGAAACTAAGTACTGCGCTTAGAATACAAGTCTGCAAGAAATAGAGTTGTTGCTCTTCTGCGTGGCGCCAAACGCTGTTACTGTTTTATAAATTCCAACAATCTTTAAATAATGTAAGCAAAACTTGGTCTTTGGTAAATCATCTCACAGGAGTGAGTTCTAGCAAATGGTCAGTTTTCGGTGCTTTTCAGCAACCTCCCACAGCAGTGGCTGGTGCTTTCAACAGGCACTTTGTTATAGTGTCCCAAAGAGCTGTCTATCCATCCACAAACACTCGGTCGTTAGGGCAATCAGTATCTGCGTCAGCTTTTCTTCCGAGAATGTTGAAGGGTGATCTGGAAGAAATTATTTACAGTTTCTGCCTTAACAAGCCCACTGGATATGATGGAACACCTTTACACACCATGAGCGGAAACATCAATGCGCTGTCAGATATTATCTTGCATATACTGAACAGTTTTTTGGAAGGTGACGAAATTCTAGAGTACCTAAAAACTGCAGTTGTTTTACCTCTACACAAGTCAGGGAAGAAAAATAGTGTTGAAAACTATCGGCCAATTTCTATATTGCTGGTTATTGCTCATGTCTTAGAAAGGAAGGAAGGAAGGAAAAAGTGGAGAAGGAAAGGTAGGGAGGTTAACCAGTATGGCTTAACCGGTTTGCTACCCTACACATGGGAGAGGGATGGGGGAGATTAAAGATGGGGAAGGGGGAGAGGGAGAGAGAGCACATATCACAGCACACACACATCGTCCGTTGGAGTCCATCATTCTGGCATGGTACGCGACGTTACTCTCACAGCCGCTTGTCCAATCCCGTCTCTTTCAAAAACCGAAGTAGTCCCTTTGTCGCCTTCACCTGCGATATCTTCTGTCGGCGGCATGTGAAAATCGTGTCGAGCGACAATGGTCTACTGTCAAGGCGCGCTAGAACAGATGCCAGGGACTGTCGCTGAACGTTATAGTCAGGACAGTCGCACAGAACATGTTCCAGCGTCTCCTCGCAAAGACAGGCATTACAGAGATCGTTGTCGGCCATTCCAAGGCGGAAGGAGTAAGATTTGGTGAAAGCCACCCCCAGCCATAAGCGATAAAGCAGGGTCGCCTCTCTTCGACGCAGTCCAGATGGCATATAGAGATGCATCAAAGAGGGCAGGTGGTATTGACGGTTGCTCTGGGTGGTCTGGCTGTTTGGTGTGCACCATAGAGATAGCGTGATCTCATGTGCAAGCACTCGAAGTCTGCTAGCTGCGTCGGATCGTGAAAGCGGTATGGCCTCTTCTTGTGCGTCTTCAAGAGCTGCCCGAGCGGCATTATCGGCGTCTTCATTTCCAGTGACGCCGCAGTGACTTGGCAGCCACTGAAACGTCACATGGTGTCCTTTCTCCTGTGATGTATGGAGTAGGCATCTAATATCGAATACGAGCTGCTCGAATGGCCCGCGATGCAGAGCTGATAGTACAGATTGTAGGGCTGCCTTTGAATCGCTGAAGATTGACCATTGCCGAGGTGGCTCCCGATTGACGACATGAAGTGCAGCGCGAAGAGCAGCTAGTTCAGCAGATGTCGATGTTGTTGGGTGGTCAGTCCTAAAGCTGATGGTAATAGCTTTTGCTCGGACAACCACAGCACCGGACGAACACTGGATGTTTGTGGAACCATCGGTATAAATGTGTTCCCTGTCCGCGTACCTCTCGTGCAGAAGAAGCAGAGACAGTTGTTTGAGCACAGGCGACGACAGTTCAGACTTTTTTCCGATTCCTGGTACACTGAGATGGACTGTAGGGCTGATAAGACACCAAAGGGGTATCGATGGTTTAGATGCAGCGGTGAAGCCCGATGGCAGTTTGTCGTTGTATTTGATGATAGTTTTAGCGAATGATGATTGGTGCCTGTCCGAAGGTAGTGCTGCAAGGTGGTGATAGGTGGCACGTGCAAAATGTCTGATGTGCGTTCTCAGGGCTTCCACCGTAATGTGAGTTCGCATTGGATGGTCCCGAGCAATCGCAATAGTTGCCTCTGTTGAGGTGCATCTGGGCAAACCAAGGCAGACCCTGAGTGCTTGAGCTTGTGCTGCCTGTAGAACACGAATATTTGTCTTGCAGGTGTTGGTCAGCACAGGTAGACTATATCTTAGAAAACCGAGAAAGAGAGCTCTGTAGAGTTTAAGCATTGCGTCTACTGACATCCCCCACGTCTTTCCTGCCAAGTATTGAAACAACTGGGAAGTCGCTGTCAGGCGCCGTTTCATGTAGGCCACGTGCGGGCTCCAACAGAGGTCTCGGTCAATTATTACGCCAAGGAATCTGTGGGTTCGGACATAGGAAATAGTCCGCCCATTGATTGAGATGATATAAGGCGTCATCGGTTTGCGAGTAAATGCTACTAGTGCGCATTTTTCTGGTGATATGCTGAGACCCTGTTTACACAAGTAGTTCGCTGTCAAAGTGGCCGCTCTTTGAAGTCGCGCACGTATCTGAGGACGTGTGACTGCCGAAGTCCAGACACAGATGTCGTCAGCGTATATTGAAATTTTGATGGTAGTTGGCAAGTACTCAGCAAGTCCAACAAGAGCGAGGTTGAATAGCGTCGGGCTGAGAGCACCGCCTTGAGGAACGCCCCTGCTGGTATAGCGTCGCGTAGTTGGGCCATCGTCAGTTAACACAAAGAATGATCTTGCAGATAGGTAGCTTGCAATCCACAAAAAAATTCGACCACCTAGGCCAACCGTCGCAAGGGCGTCGAGAATGGCCTCATGTAATACGTTATCGTATGCCCCTTTCACATCTAGGAATAAAGCTGCAGATAAACGCTTACGGGACTTTTCGTGCTGGACATAGGAAACGAGATCCACTACATTGTCGATAGAAGAGCGGTCACGTCGGAAACCAGCCATGGAAATCGGATAGATCTTGTAGTATTCAAGGTACCATTCCAGGCGGCCAAGGATCATCCGTTCCATTATCTTTCCTACACAGCTGGCCAGCGCTATTGGGCGGTAAGAGGTGAGTTCTAATGGGGATTTGCCCTGCTTTAAGAGTGGCACCAGGCGGCTTACTTTCCATTCGTCAGGAACATTTCCCTCCTGCCATGAGGTGTTGTAAAGGCTCAACAACTCTATCCGTGCGGACTCTCCGAGATAGCACAAGGCCCGGTATGATATACCATCCGGACCCGGAGATGATGAGCGCCTGCAGAGAGCTAGAGCCGCTTCGAGCTCCTCCATTGTAAAAGGAAGGTCCATGCGGCCATCACGTGAATTGGGGACGTCAGCTCGGGCTGGAGGATCTGGACGAGTAGCTTGGTCTGCGATCCGCGCACAAAAGTCTTCTGCGACATCGATGTCTTGCCGCCCTTGGAAAAGCGCTAGCGCCTTGAATGGGAAACGCCGTTCCGGAAGGCAACACAGACCTTGCACCGTTTTCCATATGTGAGACAGTGGCTTGCGGGGGTTGAGTTTCTGGCAAAACGTTGCCCAACGTTCCGACGCTAATCTATCCATACGACGCTGAATCTTCTTTTGCATCCTCCTGGCTGCCCTAAGGTCATGAATTGATTTTGTACGCCGATAACGACGTTCCGCCCGGCGACGAAGCGCTCGAAGGCGCTCTAATTCTATGTCGAAGTCATTCCGCGTGGAAGAGGTCGTCATCATGCGAGTGGCGTTTTGCATCGTCACTTTAATCGTTTGCTCTAACCCTGATGGTAGGCCCTCGCGGCAGGCATCTTCCATCTCAGATTTGAAGTTGGCCCATTGAATCGTCCGAATGGTATTCCGTAAGCCTGATCTAGACGACAAGCCTTTGATGTTCAGATAGGTGGGAATGTGGTCACTCCCATGTGTCTCAATGTCTGGAAACCACTTCACACATCTGGCGAGAGAGTTGGAGACGAAAGCAAGGTCGAGGCAGCTGCCGTATGTCACGCCGCGAAGAAAGGTGGGGCTACCATCGTTCAGGAGAGTAAGGCCATAGTTGTGGGCGATGCTTGCTAATCTTCGTCCTCTTGCATTTGTCCGTGTACTTCCCCATGCTGGATGGTGTGCATTGAAATCTCCTATGATGACCCATGGGGCGGGACAAACACTCAGGATATCCGCAAATCTTTTGGTATCGAAATTGCAGGAAGGCGATATATACACGCCTATGAGAGTAAACAAGAGTTTGTTCCTTTTAACTGTGATGCATATATATTGATTGTCGTCGTGGGGAGCAATTGGTTGCAAAACATAGGTGAGTTCACGACGAACAAAAATGACGATTTTGCTGCATGCACCATTTGTTGATGACATGATAAATTCGTATCCTGACAGTCTTATTGATTTCGACAAGTTGGGCTCACAAATGACGATGAGGGGAAACAGATTGGTGTACACAAACTGCCGAAAATCTGAAATTCGTGATTTTAGCCCTCTGGCGTTCCATTGGATGATGGACGCAGCCTTGACTTCTTTCCGGAAGGATGGGGTATGGGTAGCCATCTTTCTAGTTGAGGGATGCAAGCACTGGGCCTAAGGCGTCCAGCACTTTAAGTGCGTTTTGAGCACAGGGTGTCCCGATGTCCACTAAAATTGCTCGAATGGCCTCCATGAGAGAACGTAGCACCGAGATGACTTGGCGGTCTGTTTTAGGTGAATCGTCCATGGCCGGAGAAGGATCAGGTGGGACCCCGACCTTCTGAGGTTCCTTCGCAAGGGAGCGGCTTGGTAGCGTAGGCCATTCCTCTAAAGATAGAGTCTTTTCTGCTTCCTTCGTGGAAGTGGTGGGCCTTGTCGCGGAGTGACTAACTGGCACCGCAGTGGAGTGGGTACTGTCACTTCGCGCATGCGCCTTCTTCGAAGACGTACAATGGCGCCTACGTCGTCGCCGACGCCGGACTACTTCGGCTGCCTCCCTGTGGGCAGAATTGTCTCTGGCCATTTGCTTAAGAACCGCGCGCTCCCTCTTGATGCGGGGACAGTCCTTCGAGGAGGCCGCGTGAGGGCCGCTACATACTCTAGCGAGGATAAAGTGGGTCTGCACAATTAGTTTTTTAACGCTATGCCAAAGCGCGTTGCGGGCCGCTTAATGTTGAAGAAGTTAGACGAGATTGCGAGTATTTATCTACGCGACAATGATGGTGATAAACTTGCAGGAAGCCTCACAATGTTTAGAAGAAAGGATACTTTAAAACATGAAGACTCGAAAGCATCGCGCCTCTAATCCTTTATCGTAAGCAGCTTGTCCAGGGAGTTTCAAATTTGCGTTTGAAAACGTTGTCGCGCCATGCAGATTACAATCCAGTATTTTTTTTTTCCTGAAAGCATTTGCTGAAATGAATATTTCGCAATAATCAACCGGCGCAGTAGACTAAATAACGTGGTATAGATTACATATCTCTAACATTCGATTTACTAGTAGTAAGCCCTTTGTTGGCATAACCTCAATCTTCTCTGCGTTGGCTTAACAAATTCTTATCTTCCTCACTCATGCTTACAACTTCCAACGAACATGGTCAGCGCATGCAGTTTCAGATTTATTCGGAGTCATATGGACTTATCCTCGCATGAAGTTTCGTGGACTGCATGTGATTCCTACTTGAATTCCCTCAGAATATCAGAGTATCCTAGTCCCTAAAACTTACTCCTACTCCTGCCTGCTCAGGCTCACCTCGACTCACTTACGTACTCGTTCGCAAACCCACCCGGACTCAGATTCAGCCACTCAAACTTAGAATCATGCCGCCTACGGGACACACTCATGCTTCCTGAGACTCACACTCACGTTGCCTAGGGCAAACTGGAAGCAACTAAGACTCAGACTCATTGGTAGCTCTGAGTATGAGCGAGTTTGTGTGAGTCGGCTCATAAGTGAATTCACCGACCTATCGTTATGGAATAGGAAAGCTCAAAAAAAAAAAACGGGGGTGGTGGGGAGGCGTGAAACTTAAGACCATTTTGTGCACGGTATGTTTACTCGTCATTGTGAGACGCTCGAGCGCACTCATGGTATAGCGTGCTGGTCCACCATGTTGGTGCCATATATAGTCCTCAGTTCGGAGGGTAACAAACCAACGTACGCGACTACTCGTATTTGAATTAATCCGCGAGGAATGGAGCAGCTTCTAACACGTATTACTGCAGCGGCTCGCGGAGGAAACAAGCAATAAGAGAGAGAAAGAGAGGAAGAGACAGGAGAACAAGAAGAAAGCGAAGCACGGCAAAAACGAAAGGGGCAAAGTTCACGGAAAGTTTAATGTCGTTGTCAGGTGCAGACACGTTGCGAAGGCACCAGGAAAGCGAACACTGAAACAAAATTCACCCTATGGAGCGCCGGGTCGCAGGCCAGCCGGCAGCAGCAGCAGCAACAACGAGCGTGCGACGACTCGCAGAGGCGCACACACAGCCGTCGAGGCTTTCGCAAAGCTCGCGGCGCTGCTGCTGCCTGCCTGCCTGCTCGGGCCATATATATTGATGCATATATATTGATGCAATATATATGATGCATATATATTGATTGTCGTCGTGGGGAGCAATTGGTTGCAAAACATAGGTGAGTTCACGACGAACAAAAATGACGATTTTGCTGCATGCACCATTTGTTGATGACATGATAAATTCGTATCCTGACAGTCTTATTGATTTCGACAAGTTGGGCTCACAAATGACGATGAGGGGAAACAGATTGGTGTACACAAACTGCCGAAAATCTGAAATTCGTGATTTTAGCCCTCTGGCGTTCCATTGGATGATGGACGCAGCCTTGACTTCTTTCCGGAAGGATGGGGTATGGGTAGCCATCTTTCTAGTTGAGGGATGCAAGCACTGGGCCTAAGGCGTCCAGCACTTTAAGTGCGTTTTGAGCACAGGGTGTCCCGATGTCCACTAAAATTGCTCGAATGGCCTCCATGAGAGAACGTAGCACCGAGATGACTTGGCGGTCTGTTTTAGGTGAATCGTCCATGGCCGGAGAAGGATCAGGTGGGACCCCGACCTTCTGAGGTTCCTTCGCAAGGGAGCGGCTTGGTAGCGTAGGCCATTCCTCTAAAGATAGAGTCTTTTCTGCTTCCTTCGTGGAAGTGGTGGGCCTTGTCGCGGAGTGACTAACTGGCACCGCAGTGGAGTGGGTACTGTCACTTCGCGCATGCGCCTTCTTCGAAGACGTACAATGGCGCCTACGTCGTCGCCGACGCCGGACTACTTCGGCTGCCTCCCTGTGGGCAGAATTGTCTCTGGCCATTTGCTTAAGAACCGCGCGCTCCCTCTTGATGCGGGGACAGTCCTTCGAGGAGGCCGCGTGAGGGCCGCTACAGTTGACGCACTTTAGGACCGTGGCACCGCAGGTCTCTTCTGCATGAGGTTCAGCGCAACGGGGACACAGTAGCGAGTTGGGACACACGCCTTTGACGTGGCCTAGCCTGAAACACTGATGGCATTGAAGCGGCTTCTGGATGAATGGTCGAACCGGATGACGGAAATGTCCGACTTTAACGTGGGATGGGATACAATCCCCCTTGAATATTACTTTTACGCAGCGCGTATTCCCAAGACGGCGCACTTGCGTAATGATCGTGCCTTCGTATGCCGGCTTGATGAGGCTAGGTAAGTCATCATTGGGAATGGCAATGTCAATGTCGTAAATCACACCGGCTATGGATGTGTCGTCGATCGGGATAAAGGGGCGCATTTTGAATCCGTCTAGCTCTGTGATTTCTTGGAGTTTTCCAAGCGCACTCGCGTTGTACACGTCTATGGCGAGTATATTCTTGCGTGGATTTATTCTTATGTCTTTAATTTGATCCGGCACCGCACACTCCAGAAAAATGGATAGGGCTTGCCTGTTCAGCAATCGTAGGTTGCTTGACGGTTCTGTCGGCATAAAGATGATGACGTGTGGCCAGCGCGCAGGCCTTGTCTTCACAGTCGTTGTGCTCGCAGGAGTTGACGGCGCTGTGTTGGCGATTTTTCTCCTCGCCCTCTTACTCCGGACGGGTATGAAGCCGTCGTCGGATGAGTCGTCTTCCGACATAGAGTACAGCTCGGTGTCTTCGGTGTCACTGGGGGAGCCAACTCGCTTCCTTGCGGTTGACGGCCGTGATGACTTCTGGCCAGGCGGGTCTCTGGCATGCTCCGCGTCCATGGCCGCAAGACGGGGAGGCGAGGCACCTCGAATAGCAAAGATTTCACCCAAAAATTCACAGAGCACACAAACAAGCGTTCTGCCAAGAAGACACTTCGTCGTCTTCCCATGTCTTAGAAAAATTTCTTTTCCACACTATGTCTTCTTTTCGTCACAAATTTTCCATCCTAACTGATCGACAGTTTGGCTTTGTTTCAGGGCGTGGTACTGTGGCACTGCTTGAGGAATTTTCAGATGAACTAATCTCGGCATTCGATCAGAATCTTTTCACGCGTGCGCTGTTCTTAGATGTAGCGAAAGCGTTTGAATCCTTGAATCATCAAATCTTGTTAAGTAAACTGCATTTTTGGAGATTTCGTGGGCCTTTGTATAACATTCTCGAAAATTACTTGAGGAACAGATTTCAAGTGGTCGCTACCTATGATAAGGACGTTTTTAGTTCTAAGCTGTCGTTGAAAGCTGGAGTTCCTCAGGGGTCCATTTTATCGCCATTGTTGTTTAATATCTTCGTTAATGACTTTACTTTGGCAATTTCCAAATGTTCCGTGTTCCAGTATGCAGACGACACTGTGTTACTGGTAAAACACCTTTCTTACAAAATGTCCACTGAAAAGTTGCAAAATGACGTGTACAAGGCAATGCTTTGGTTCACTAATAACAAAGGTGTTGTTAATGCCCAAAAAGCACAACTTGTTTGTTTTCGCTCTCCACTCAAGACTACTGTAATTAACATGCCTCTCTCTCACATGAATCAGACTGTGTTTCTTGTAAATGTGCGCCTATCCCATACGTGGACTGTGTGAAATATTTCGGAATCTATTTCGATAGTAATTTATCGTGGCAACATCACTTATCACTTGTTTGTTCTAAACTGAGGTCAGTAGCTTGGCTGTTGTTTAATATCAAAAGTTTCGCACCCTTTTCTGTAAAAAAGATTATTGTACATGCACCACGTTACAGTGTGTTGAGATACGGTATCACAGTCTCCGGCTTCTGTTCGGATCGTTGGAGATGCAGGGTAGACGGGATTATAAAAAATATTCTTAAAAATGTTGCCTACAATTCCCCAACAGTAACAGCTCCAAATATCTTCCGTGAACTTGGTCTACCAAATTTTCATGCATTGCTTATAGAAACAGTTGTGGTCAAACATTCTTGGAATTACGCATTCAAACAAAAATGTGCCGCCACAAGAGAACTTAGAAAACACGTCCGGTATGTAGTTCCTCGTTCAGCCACAAGGTATGGTGCCGCCAGACGCTGTGCAGATACCAGATACCAGCAGATATACCAAATTACCAGACGAAAATTTTAATGCGACATCGAAAATTACACTGAAAGAAATATTAAAGCAGCGATGGTGAAATTAACCTCCACAACGTTTTTTGCACCCTAATATTTACTTCAACTTCCTTCCTTTTAAGTAGTGTAAATTTTTTTTCTGTTCTCCATTTATTTATTCATTTTTTATTCTACATGTCTCACCAATTTATGTATTTTTTTTTTCGTTTTCGCCATCTATATAATATTCATAGGCACGGTCCTACAAGCCAAGTGAGGCTTATAACGGCCTGTTTATGTTGTTTTCTGTTTTTGATGGCAATACACATTATTATTATTATTATTATTATTATTATTATTATTATTATTATTATTATTATTATTATTATTATTATTATTATTATTATTATTATTATTATTAACATTTGAGGAACGGTAAGGTAGCTAGGCTACATCAGAGTGAGCTATCACAATACACGGTTAAGGAATTCAAGCTGCCCCTTTTCCCATATAACACGCACGCACATTCCGCAGACGTAGCTGCACGTAAAACACACACACACAAAAAAAAACTCACCAGAAGAAGCGTCCTATATGCACTTTTGGTTCACGCCCAATGTGCAATAAATACACTATCTTCTCCCATCCGTGTTTGTTTAGACCTCGTAATTAATTTATTCTACTCTCGTTGTGTTTTTTTCAGTTAGTCAACAGTTAACGTTAGACACAGAAATGCCCACTGCGGGCGAATTGTTGTCCATAGTAGTCGTGCAAATGCGGCGCACATTTCGCAACTTATCGTGGACAAGCGTTACACAGGAGCCCTCTGTGCTCAAAACACTGAGTCGCGAACAGAATACACACATTCCTGTATCGGCATCGAAGTAACTCCACCTACAGACAAGCGTGGTTATTTTTAAGTCGTGAGACTCTCCGTCCCCGCTTCGTATCTCGCGTGATGAGTTGGGGGATGTGGGACACTTCGTCTCGGTGTGCTTGCATTTCGACGAAAACAAAAGGAAGTCGCTTGACAGCCCACGGGGGGGAGGTGAAGTGGGCCGAGAAATCTGCGCTTTAGTAATGGTTAATGGTTAGCTAATGGTTAGTGTCACTGACCAAAAAGCCATCCACATCTAGCGGCACGCACACTCGGAAGTGGCGAGACTTAATCACGCACTCGAAATTGCACAGTGGAATGAGGAAGCGGGCAATCTAAAAACACTGCACTGATCTAAAGAAATCCGCTACTTGTACGCAGCACACCTGGACCAGGAAGAGCAAGAAAAGTAGCTGCGGTATATGCTTTCTCAGTGAAGCCACGCCAAATCCTAGAAACATTCATGCACTATGCCCGTTGTTCCAACGGTGGCTGAAAAGCTGCAGTGCCGAGTCCCTTGTAGTAATTCTAGCAGAAAATTCTGAACGGGACAGTCATGGTGCGAAATTCACATTAACGGCTGGCGCGATAAAATACAGTGGCGGGACAATATATATATATATATATATATATATATATATATATATAGACGAGAAGAAAGGGGGTTAACCGAGGGACCCGATAATTATTAGTCATATAATGAGAAGCCAACAAACACTGACACCAAGTACAACATAGGGGAAATTGCATGTGCTTAATAAATGAAATAAAGTAATGATAAATTAATGGAAATTAAAGTGGATGAAAAAACAACTTGCCGCAGGTGGGAACCGAACCCACAACCTTCGCATGTCGCGTGCGATGCTCTACCAATTGAGCTACCGCGGCGGCGTTTCGCCATCCACTTTCTTGGGTATTTATGTGTACTAGTAGAACCCTGGGAGTGTTAGCCAGCGCCACCACTCACAGACCTTGGCGGCGGACGAGGAACGTCTTTTTTGCCGCAGGCGTCACGAGAACGTGATCTTTTCGGGTGAAGGCAACTGGTCAATAAACCCACATATGCTACCTGAAGGCATCAATGTTGCCGGATTCGAGACCCTCGTTAAGTAATAAACGAGAAGAAAGGGGGTTAACGGAGGGACCCGATAATTATTAGTCATATAATGAGAAGCCAACAAACACTGACACCAAGTACAACATAGGGGAAATTGCATGTGCTTAATAAATGAAATAAAGTAATGATAAATTAATGGAAATTAAAGTGGATGAAAAAACAACTTGCCGCAGGTGGGAACCGAACCCACAACCTTCGCATGTCGCGTGCGATACTCTACCAATTGAGCTACCGCGGCGGCGTTTCCCCATCCACTTTCTTGGGTATTTATGTGTACTAGTAGAACCCTGGGAGTGTTAGCCAGCGCACCACTCACAGACCTTGGCGGCGGGTTCGGTGGTTCGGTGGGTTCGGTTCCCACCTGCGGCAAGTTGTTTTTAGAGCGCAGCTCTTTGGCGTCCGTTCCTGGGTTTCGCGTCGTCGTCGGCGTTGTCGTCGGCCTCGTAACCAGCTCGCCGACGAATCTGCTCCGCCGCCGCGCATGCGCGCTGTCGGCTCTCCGGGCGAGGGAGGATGATGGAAGGGAGGAGGAGAGACTGTGGAGGAGGGCTGGCTACACAAATGGCTCTTTGGCGTCCGTTCCTGGGTTTCGCGTCGGCGTTGTCGTCGGCCTCGTAACCAGCTCCGCCCCCCTTTCATCCCCCCGGCGCTAGCAGCGACCGACTGATACCGCTTTCGTGAGTCCGCTACCGCACTCACGAAAGACGTCGTGCACTTCCTGCAACTCGCATTAACCGTCCATCGATCCACACCGATGTTAGTAGTGGGGGACTTTAATGTTGACATAAAGACAAACAGCAATTTCCTAACACTTATGCGGGAGAACATCCCGTTCCTCTCGCTCGTAACGCGTCCCACGGCTGTGACAACCTCGCGAGGCACTTGTATAGATCTCGTCTTTGAGAATCAAGCATTGGTGTACCAAGTCGAACCTATATCAGTCTATTTCTCCGACCACAAAGCTTCCTTCATGACTGTCAAGAACTGTTAGTGGAGTCTTTGTTAAAGGAATACGTGTGAAAAATAAAAAAAAAAATTCTGTGATAGCGCATACATGTGTTGCTCGATTTCTTTGCCTCAATCTATCGAAAAGGTGAAACAGCTTATTTGCTGCGCTCAAATTTCGCATTAGGAAGTAACGTAATCGTCGGTAATTTTTTTCATCCACTTTAATTTCCATTAATTTATCATTACTTTATTTCATTTATTAAGCACATGCAATTTCTCCTATGTTGTACTTGGTGTCAGTGTTTGTTGGCTTCTCATTATATATATATATATATATATATATATATATATATATATATATATATATATATATATATATATATATATATATATATGTATATACATAGCCTTCAATTTAGATTTCGTCGTCAAATCGGACAGAGACGAATTTGCTAAGTTCGAGCAAGCACAGTATATCATATATGCATAGTCGCAATGCCTACTAGTAGGCTCTTCCAGACTCAACGGCTACGTTATATGGCATTAGTGGATGCATTCAAAGAGGCGTAGGAGGTGCAGCTTGATCTTAATGTTTGTGACCGCCTGGCGATTTGCCTTGATGAGGTATTGCACTGAAATAGCAGATGTATTCAGGGAACCTTAGCCACGTTTATAATGGAATGATGTCGAGTGCTAATTTCAATGTGACGGTAGCAGACTGGTGGGCTTCTTTTTTTTCAAAATATTTCTGAAATTTAGTATTATTTGCACCACGACACGAATTGATGCCCCAAAGCACTTCTCTATTAGCGAAAGGAAGTGGCTACTATACGCAGGAACGCGAATCCGTTTCCAGACAATTACGCTTACGGGCTCTTTCTCAGCTGCAGTGCGCTGCAGGTGGTTATTTAAATTATTTTATTTTGTTTGCGGGTGAGTGCATAACGACCACTTCGTCCAGCGAAGACACCATTAAACTTCTTTGTACTTTTCGTAACTTTCTGGAACTGAAGTGAATATTCCAAGAATATAATAATTAGAAGAGGAAGACAGTCACTCTGCTCGGTAATACATTTTGTGCAGACCGGCAGGAAAGCTGTTACTTTGTCCTCGCAAATGCCTTTGTGATTCAGAAAACGCCTTTCCCGTAACCGGGACTGAGCGACAGCTTTCGGTGTGGTCGGCAGTGACTGCGGTTAAAGCTGAAAGGGTCGCAAACCGTAAACGCTTCTATGTGCTCTACATTTAACATCACCTTCGTGCGACGGCGTTCACGCTATAGCCCCGAAAACAATTTTTTTTTCGGACCCAAATCTGCCCCAACACGCAGCATAAACCTACGGTTTTGTCGCCCACCAGCAGAAAAGAGGAGACTCAATTCGATGGAGCTAAGGGAAAACAATCCATCTTGTAAAATATTGATTCCCGTGGTAAATTTAGTATCCCTGTCAAACTTGCGCGGCATACAGCTTCCCTCCTGATACGACTAGTCAGAAGAGCATTCGTGTCCCGACTATGGAGTGTTGGTTATCGATTTTTTCAGGTGGGCGCATTGTGGCGGCGGCCGCCGTGCTCTTCGTTTTCCGCTGTGCCGCTCTCAAAAGACCAGCGCCTGAGACACGCCATACCTCAATCTTTTCGCAGTGCACAAGGGAACGTAGAGCCAGAAAATAACCGCGCGGTCTTTTACATCTCGCACGACAAAAGTGTATAAGGCACACACACATGCGCATATCCGTAAAAAAGTAGTGCGAAGGAAGTTTAAAAAACTACAATTCTTAATTAAGTATGACAAGGATCTTTCACAGCTACTTAAGAGAAAGCCCTAATTTCTTACCTTTCCTGGTAATTTTCCCTTTATGTGTACTTCCTTCCTTTCCGAAATTTAAAATGGCCTGTCCGCTCTTAACCACATGCTATATGTTCTTACGAGACAGCTTCCATGCAATTGCGAGAAAAGTTTAAAAAAAAGGAAAGTGAAGAGAGTATTTTGCCATTTAATTATTAGATTTAATAACTGCAGTTGCTCGAGTAGATGACTTATAATCATATAACTAACGATTTAAGCGAGCAAGATTTAGTTGCTATTCGCTGGCTCCAGAAATGAAAAGAACTACACCGACTTGGTAGCTGCTGTAAAAGAAGTATTACATATGAATAGCACTAACTTGAGCCTAGTAAACATAAGGGGACACTACAGTAACACTAAATCAGTATAGGTCGGTAAAGTATTCATCCAACCAAAGTCTATTTTCACTCATTCGGCGGAAGAAGGTTGATTATTACGGGGGAAATAGAAGACCAAACTTTCTCGAGTTTTACGCCGAGATCGCAACACTGCGACGTCAGCGTGGTGTCCCAGTCACGCATTTCAAAGTATTTTCTCGTATTTGGGCCCTTCGGTGCAGGGAGAGTTACCAAAGCTCGCAAGAGCTTCATTGCACCAGACTTAAGAATAAAGCCGGTGATGTTACTTACTCTTGCACAGAAATAAGAAAACGTAATGTCTTATGGTTTCTTCAACACGACAACTGCATAAAACATCATCAAATGAGGTTTTGTTGTGCGTGTTTACAGGAATCGAAACGCATATTGAGCGTTCCCTTTCATTTTTGTGCGGTGTGTACGTCTGCATGTACATCTGCGTGTACTGCGTCTTCTAACACGGGCCGACACGACGATCTACCTCATTCGTCTCATAATAGGCGCCGGCGTTAAATAAAGTGTTGAAAGCGCGCAGAACGATGAAAACGCGACGCCTATACAAATCACGACGGAAAGGCCCTGCGGCGAAACAGCGTCCAACCAAATCTGGCAATTGCCCCCTGCGTATACTGACTTTCAAGAGGAAGAGCAATCGCTCTTTGGCCGAAAATGCCCTTAAGGCTGGTTCAGTTTTTAAGGTGCATTGACGTGTGCATAAGACGTTTCCGTTTGGCCAATACATACGCTTACGGTCCGGGAATGTTTTCCTCGGTAACTTTTTTTATTCAGCATTCATCACTCGTTACTTTTATGCAGGGTGTGTTTTTTTAGACAACAAAGATTTTTTTTAAATAAAAAGGCTATGAGTACAGCGAATGCCGCGTTTTTGCAGATGAGTTCCTAGCCGAGGTAGGCATAGTTTGCCGCTAATGACGCGAGCTTCAGAAGATTAATTAAAATATCAATTAATTTTCTATTAGTGCTTTAGGGGCAGTTGTTTAAATTGCGAACTTGAAGCATTTTTTAATGCACCTTCGTTTTTTTTTTTAAATCTTGAAAGTCACACCAAATTCGAGATATTTCTCATAAGGTTTGAGCGTAAATCGAGACACTACCGAAACCGAGGGCCGCGGGAGCGCAGAACAAGCGGCCCCTTTTATCATATCGGAGTGAACCACCCTGTGACGAACAGTGCGAGGAAGCTGGAAACCGAACGTCTCGGCCAATCGTGGCAGCTAGTGATACGGCACGATTTGCCTGGCAAGCATGTGCGGCTGTGGCTCGGGTCAGGATTTGTCGCGCCATGCTGGCATCACTCGAACTTCGCCCCCGGACCGTTGCCCTCTAACGCGCAGTGGGACGCGCTCAGTCTCGATATTAACTCGATTGAGCTTTGGAATTTTGATGATGAATATCTTGAATTAGCTGCGATTTTCAAGATATTTGAAAGACGGGTGTCCATGAAAATGTCGCTGCCTCCAAGAGGGAGAGAAAAGTACGCATAGAAAGGCAGGGAGGTTAACCAGAGGCACTTCCGGTTGGCTACCCTGCACGGGGGGAAGGGTTAAGGGGGATGAAAAGAGAAAGAGAGCGGAAGGGGGAAATAGAGAGAAATAGAGACGAGCACGAACGAGCAACGTACACTACAGAGCGGTAGGGGGCGTCGTTCTTAAAGTCTATCGTGAAGCGCAGACCGCCGGAACCTTAATAAGGCCTTCAGCGCTGATGTTCGGTGGGAGTACTGACCTAAAGCTCTTAGTTCTGATAGTGGACGACTGTCCAACTTGTCCCGTGCTCTGCACAACTCTTGCATCTGGGCACTATATAGCGGACAGAGACAGATAATATTTGCCATTGAGACAACTGTCCCCAAATAACTAATAAAAATGTTAATTAAAGAATTTTTGTTGATTAGTCTTCTGAATCGCACGTTATCAGAGACAAAGTATGACCGCCTCGCCTAGGAACTCGCCTGCAAAAAACGCCATGTTCGCTGCGCTCATTACATATTTATAAAAAAAATCTGTATGGTCTAAAACAAAACAAAAAGAACCTGTACATTATCTCATATATACAAGTTGAACTATTATCATTCGGCGAGTGCTTCCTCTCCACGTGTTTCCATTCAGCTCTGGTTTCTCGCATGCGCTAGCGCGTGCTCTACCCGCAAGTCTTTGTTGTCAACAGGAGAAGCACGCTTGCAGCATCAGAGCTAAACGCGAACCGCAAACGGTATTTCTCCATTCGGCAGCATGCACTTCAATGCATGCTCACGTCAAGATAATTGCATTATCTCATCCATGGGGGCATGTCGGCTTTCATAATATGAATTATTTAATAATTACTGTGGGTTCGATCTGCACTTGTGGTTTATCTCCAGCGAACGGGATAGGCAGTGCAGTTGTGTACGTGAAATAACCGGCCGTTTCATTTTGTTTGTCCAGATTTAGTTCGGTCAATACACGCGAACTGATCAGCCCAAACCGGCTTGCATTTTCGTTTATTTTGTACTAAGACAAGCACGGAGGGGTTCTCATTAAAGCTCAATGCGAATTCAAAATGGAAGAATTAAGGCTGCTCTTGTGAAAAGTAGAGGTGCGTTCAATATCACAAGGCTCTTACACTGTCGACGCTGTCGTCGTTGCGTGATGATTCCCAAACAAGAATGGCAAATGAGTTATATGGAAGCCCGCTAGGTGGAGGATTCCCCCCCCCCCCTTTCGTTCGCAGCAGAAACGGAAAGGCAGCTGGTATACAGGGTGTGGGAACGTATGAAGATCAGCCGGGGCTGCCAGTAGCAGTCGCCCCCCCCCCCTCCCTATACAAGTATATATATATATATATATATATATATATATATATATATATATATATATATATATATATATATATATATATATATATATATATATATATATATATATATATATATATATATATGTATATATCAACGTAACGCCCACTTGAGCTTCAGCGAAATGCAAAAGTGTTGGACGCAGCGAGTGGGAGCGCAGTACTCGCGCGACGAGATCCTGGTCCTTCCGACTGCAGCGCAGCGCCCGCCGCCCGTCTTCCTCGAAAAGGGCCGCGCGGCGAGCGAACTGGAAGCACGTCTTTCATCGCGGCGACTTCATAAATCACGGCTTGTCCCGAGTCGCGCTCGAGAAAATTTTCTACCAACGCGGTGAAAGCAAACTGCGCGGTAAAGTTGGGCAGAATAGCGGGACCGCAAAAGCAAGCGCGCTCGCGCAGGTGATTTTTCTTTGAAGGTGAGTGGTGGAAGGGGGAGGGGGGGGGGGGACGTCTACACGGCAGCGGGGCCCGGTTTCGCCGAGTGGTCCGGAAGCAGAAAAGAGAGGTATGTACATACATATACACATACAGAAAACGCGGTGGAAGAGAAACGAGCCGCATTAGGCGACTTTCTTTTTCTCGTTTTGGTCCCGATTCCCCACTGTGTATACGCTACACACGTGGGAATGTGCTGTACGCTAGCGAGTCTTGATAATGTCCTCTGGGCACGGTTCCTCTCGAAGGAGAAGGTGCTGCTGCGAAGAGAGAAACGCAGCGAATTTGCGAATTCACTTTAGCGCGCGCACTGCTTCGACATGTACTCCACCTTCCTATCCGAGTGGCGAGGGAGAAGCCTAACAAGGGGAACGGCGAGGGAGGAGAGAAACAAAGAAACAAACGGATTCGCAGCGCACTCTTAATGGCTGAAGGGGCAGAACGGTAGGGAAGAGGCGCCTTGGCCGGGCGTTAAGGGCGCTTCGTTGCGAAGGCGCTGGAATGAAGAGACGTGGAAGAATAAGGAGGAGGAAGCAAACGACACACGAAACGAGGCAACGCAGCTGAGAAGAATGAACGCGCGGTGCCATAACGAATCTGCGCCGAGCAAAACGCAGCAATAAAAAGCGAAAAAAAAATCATAATAAAGGAGTGCTGCGCCGAGGAAACAAAAAAAAATTGGTCCGCCAAATGAACGCGCTACGCGGAACAGTCCACTTTCCTCTCTGACAAAGCGCAATGAAGGAAGGGAGGAAAAAAAAGTGAAACAAAAAGCGGTATCGCACGACGGAAGCGCGAGCGCCTGTAATTGCGTTTCCGCACAAATTGAGTTACTATTCATCTTTGAATTTCGCAAGGAGACAGGGCCCGCGCGCAAACACAAGACGGGAGCCAGTCAAGCATTGAGATTCAGCGCGCTTCAAAACCGTGTCTCCAACCCCGTTCCTCACCGAGGGCCCCGGCACGGTGTGATCCACGCGCGCAAACGTAAAAGGAAACACACACAGCAGTGAGCGTAACTCGGAGCACAAATAAAAATAAAAACAGAAATAGGAGAACGGGGGGGGGGTGAACTGCTTCGGGGGCAACACGAAGTAGCAGCTAGGACACAAGCGCGAGCCGCCAGAGCGCTAGCTGCTCCTTCCTTTTAGGAACGCTGGGAGATGTAACGAGGTAAACAAGACTGGAAAGTGCGTAAACACATTAGAAAAGCCGAAACGAGGCCGGGGCAGGATATAAGCGACTCCTTCAAGTAACTCGCGCCGGGAGCGCGGCGAGAGTCTGCGCACACCTAGTCGAAACAAATTTGCCCGACGCGTTTTAACGAGCCAGGACGTTTGACTCTTCCCATGTTCCCGCAACCCCGAAGCTGCCACCATTTTCTTCTTTTTTTTTTCTCTCTCAGCTAAAAAGCCTCCCCGCCGCCCTTCGTTACGCCGCGGCTTTCTCGAAAAAAGTAAGAGAAAAGAAAGGGGAATAAAAACCGAAGCTGAGTGCGGGGTGGCGCGTTTTCTGGAATCATATTAGGTCCAACTGAGATTGTGGCGAAAATTGTGTTACAAGGAGTGCTAGCGTAGAGCTTTCTCTCTCTCCCTTTCTCTCTTTTTCAGTTTCGACAATATCCGCGGCTTCAGAATGCCGAGTGACTGAAAAGGAGAGAGAGAGAGAAAATGAAGATGGTAACATTCCTCGGGGCCTGGACAGCGTGGAAACCGCAGCGTAAACTTCGCGTGGGCGCCGTCGTCGTTGCAGTTTTTTGAGGCGGTACGAGTGCTGCAGCAACGAATGAGCCAAGGTAAAAGCCGTCAAGCTTCCGAAATTTAGCCAAGCGGGTGATCGGAATATGACGCAGAAAACTGGGGTTGTATGGACGAACAAACATTATACGTTTGCAGGCGTCTAAAATGGGGACAGAAATTTTGCCTTCGTTGCTTTTTTGCTTTACGTTTTTATTTGAAAGCGTGACTTTTTCTAGAGGAACACAGGTTAAGGCAAGTAGTACACCACATTTAGCTTCCCAGAGTCCCTGTGCCGAAAAGGCGACGTACGCGACGCCTGGACAAGTGAAACAAAATAAACAGCGCTCGTTGTAGGCCGTATGAATTGTCAGCAAACAACATCAACAATGTTCTACCAGCGCTGAAACATCGCGAGTCAACAGCAGTGCCTTAAAGGAACACTAAAGGCAAACAATAAGTCGACGTGGAGTGTTCGGATACCATTCCAGAAACCTCGCAACGCTTGTTTCGTGCCAAGAAAAGATTTAGTTTACGAGGAAATTGCATTTTAAGGGTCCGAATACCTCTACCGCAATTCATACTTCCTGCCACCCAACCAGAGGAGTGGTGGCGTTCATACGCCATCATCACCCTTTGCTGCCGTCGGTGAGGGAAACGGCGCCCGACAGAAGGCGGTACCAAGCCAAACACAGAGCGGTGGATTCGCCGCTGCAGCTGCTTTTTGGTCAAGTGGTATAGGCCCACAGAACAACTATATAGATAGACCGTTGGAGCATCCCGCGACATCACATGGAATTTGAGTTCTCTGCTACTTGCAGTTTGTGCGAGTTTCGCGAGCCAGCAAAACCAGCGCATAACTACGCGACAACAAAACTGCTGAAACGCGAAAACGTGGGCGGCGCGGAGTCGAGCGAAAATGAAACCTTTCAACCGCCCGCGTCGTCGTCAAGGGTAATTTCAGTGACTTCTTTTTTCTAAACATTATATGGAGCTGAATAAGTAGCTTTTTATTTCGTCTCATAGTACAACGCAAGGATGTTTTCTTGCAGCGAGTGGTTGAGTACTAGTGACAAAATTTGGCTGATGAGAGCTTTCGTCATCGGGCAACTACTTGAATGTCCAGGAGAAATCTGTATTAATGTCCTGCATTCACGTCAATTTCTCGATTATTAAGGCTGTGTCCGCGATAATATTGGCGCGTTAGAGATTCTCGAGCACTAATCTATCATTTTAGCTTGACTTAATACTTGCCTTTAGTGTCCCTTTAAAGCACCGCCTGAAGAGTGGAGGAAATGTTTTTCAGTGCCGGCAAATTTTCTGCCGGTAAATTAATTGACTGCGTGTGCGTCCAGTTTGACTCCCGGGTGTCCAGTTTCCGACCTGACGATGCACCGGCGTACAGCTTCCTACAAAACCTTGAGCAGGAAACTCTGGGCGCCGTACTGGAGCGCATGCGCTCTTCAAGACGTGCCCGGCCGTGCACCGGGCTTGGCTACAGCGTCTGTTGTAGTCCGAGAATGTCGCGTAATTTTCTAGGCGTCCCTGCCGGACGGCATCAGCATTTCTCAGTTGCGCGCTGATCAAACAGCCTTGGCACCTCCTGGCCACGAATGGCTTACCATAACATATATATGTTCTACGTATAAATGCTTAGTTAGAACCTTGTCAGCGGCAATCAAACAAAGACGACCGAGTCACTGTAACGAACATAATAGCAATAGCGGATGCGCCTTTGCCTGCGAGGTTTTGTTGGATGAAATGGCGATACAGAGCAGATGCATAAGAATGTGCCTGAGCTGTTGGCTCAGAGATGTGTCAAATAGTGGTTGCTTCATCGCTAAACTTTTTTTCAACATAACTAGCTCTTGGGCTAGTTGGTTTACATTTGATGAAACTATTGTAACCCAAGTAGGACGAGGACAAAGAACGGAGAACCAGACAGCCCGGGCGCTACTGAGAAAGACACAGAACAGAGAAACAGACAGCCCGCGGGCGCTACTGACTGTAGCGCCCGTATATAGCGTCTGGTTCTCTCTTCTGTATCTTTGTCCTTATTGAGCTACGATGGCTTCATCAAATTAGGCTTCATCAAATTAAACATTCTGTTTTTTTTCCTCCGTAGGATAGACATGTCTGCAAACACAAGAAAACGGTAGCAGTGGCTCAAAGTTCTGCGTGCACGGTCCGTTCTATGTTAACTAGCTGTTCACGACATGTCCGCATTCTCGCCATCATCCAGTGGAGTATGGTGTCGTATGGCATTACGCAACAGACCGGTGTGGACGACGATGTTGCGTGTACTTGCATAGTTGCTGCGTGCTTGTTGACTCATTGCATGCATACAATCCGCCTGTAAACGCTGGTTTGCAAGAGCTGCAATGGGCATATTTCGTGTTTTTCCTATAAAGTATTGTAGAGCGATGTTAACCATCGAGGCTGTCTGTCTAGCACGACTGCAACAATTTTAGTGCGAAAGGAGTTAGTAGCTCGTAATTGGTGTTTCTGGGTCCGTTCGTCTTTTCCGTTACGCCCTCTTCCTCAGATTCATCCTCATACTCAACGGCGCCCTAGCCATAGGGCGAAGAATACAGGGGACCGGGGACCACAGGGGACCGAAGGGACAGGGGACCACAGGGGACCGAAGTTATGTTCCTGCGGCAGCGTTGCATAGTTACGCGAATCACTGCAATATCGTGCAAATTGGGTGGAGATTGTGCACGCCACGGCAATCTCTAAGAACGGCGACGTCTTTTTGTGCATCTAACAGGCAATGCTGTATCGGATGAATACGACGTTGTGTGCATCGCAAATAAATTGGTCTTGGGAAGATGGCCGGATTCAGTTCCCAATTTTCCTTTCTCTTATTTTATTTCGCTTCTTGCAGCCCCCTAATTCTTCGTTCACCGCCCCCCCCCTTATGGGAGCGTGCCATGTTTGAGGATCATCACCATCATCACCAGCAGCAGCAGCAGCAGCAGCAGCAGCATCATCTTAATAATCAGCCACTTTGAAAGTCTGCTGCTGTCGCAGCAAATGAGCTCAGAGCCGAATAAATCGCTGAAGCCCGCTGACTTGTTTCATTTTCACGATTTGTAATTCCAGTGTACGTTTTCCTGGACCTTAATTATAGAGTTATTTTACCTCTACAGCAATTCGTGGAACCAACCTTCCTCTAGCCGGCCTTCAAAGCAGGCCTCGCAGCTTCCGCTACTTCATTATGACTTTTTCGTAAGGGCGCGTTTATCTCCACATGGAAACTTCCCATGGGGCCTAATTTGGTGGCTCCTCCCTCGCAGGAAGCGAGCGGATTTCTTCGATCGGCCCTTTGTTTCGTTCCCAATAAGACGATCGCCTGCTGAGCTGGGAGACCCGGACGACCATGGCAAAAGCGGATAAGCCTCACAGAGCTGCACAACAACGGGTACCAGGCAGAAAACAGTGGCAGCCACGAGTTTTCACTACTACGCCTAACGATCACAAAAACATATTGTTACCTTCCTCTGTTTTCTTGAAAGGTGTTTGTTCGAAAGTCTTTGGTATATATTGTGATCGAGGAACGTCACATAAATGGAACCAATAATGTATTTTCAAGCTATGCGCGGAGTAGTAATAATAATAATAATAATAATAATAATAATAATAATAATAATAATAATAATAATAATAATAATAATAATAATAATAATAATAGCACTTTTACATTCCTCAGCATGTAAACCTGTAAGCCGTTAGGCGAAAGCAGCGTGACGCCATTAATGTTTGCCAAATGAACTCGCTCAAGTTCCCTAAGGCACGCCCTCGAAAACAAATATCGTTGCTAATCCCCATGAGGTGTTTGCGGTAACGCACTGTGCTGTCGCTGAAGATAAAACCGCCAAAATTATTAAGCGCTGCCGAACGCATATTTGACTTTCACAAAAGATTGCAAGATATTTATGACGTTCTTTTTTTTTTCTCGATTCGTACTCTTCTAAAGGCTCCACAGCTTTTATTTTTGTCTATCCTGTCACCATGTATGTCTAACGTGCACCAGACTGAGTAGCTATGACTGAGGGTAGGCCCGTGGTTATTACAGCGCTGTCGGACACGATGCAATTAATCTGATGTTTCGTTGATGGATTTTAACCTCCCATAGCAACAGACTGGCTGTGAGAGACGCCGTAGGTGATGGTTCCGTAATAATTTTGGCCACCTGGTGTTCTTTAACATGCACTAAATGATCGGCACACGAACATTTTTGTATTTGGTCCCCATCAGAGTGCAGTCATCGCTGTCGGGAAACGAACCCGGGACCTCGCCCCCAGCAGGAAAACGCCACAGCCACTGCGCTACCATGGCGGGTATTATTCCTCACGGGAGCTTAGTTTGAAACGATCTCTTTCGGTTCAACAACAAGCGTCGCATTTTGTCCCGAACCCTACGCACTGCGGTGTCGGAACCCGGGGCAGGTTCCGCCCACCAGCGCGAACAGCGCTGAGGCTGGAGGCTCCATGCCGCGGTCAGGGGGAACTTCTGCCGTGAGCCTGGCAGAAACGATTTCCCAGTGCATTGTAATAATTGCAGTATAGCTCGCCGCGAGGCAGGTCTTAATTAGTCGATCACTTGCATCAATTCTGTGCAAGGCGTCCTCGGTCGTTGGCCTGCCGTTCGGGCTGCTACCCTTCCCGCTTGCACCCCTCGGGGTGCACGGTACCCGTTGTGAAGGTCGGCCTTCGATCGCCCCCTTGCTCGGCCTGCTTCCGATAAGCGACCGTGCGGTCACTCGGGACAGTGGTTGGGCTCGAGCTATCCGCCCGCACGATGGGCAGGCTCGGTCGATGCTTCAACTCGAGAGGGCGATTCCTGTACTCGGATGCCACAAATTCTAAGTTGTTCCCACGTAATCGGAACCACATTGGGATAAATCATTCCTATTATAGGTTCTTAAATAGGGCTTTTCGTTTAAATAAAGTGGACGCCGAATAACGGAAACTCGCTTAAACGGAAATTACGGAGAAATTAAACGAGAATACTAACTTTGGTCAGCCGCCCACGCATAGGCACAATGCTAGCGTATTTCGGTTAAACAGAACGCTTCCATTTGTGAACTCTGGTTAAACGTAACTGGAGAGGAAACTATCGCTCACCTCATCGACGGCTATACCACATGCAAAGCAGGAATAGTCCGATAACTATGTCAAATCGTGATGATAAACAGTGAGAAAAAAGAAAAGCCACCAAGCGCTACTCTGGCGTCAACGGCTGCTCTAGCTGCGGCGTTCGCGTTGCTACAATGTTCATGTTCCGTCCTTGATGGTTTCAGTAAACAAACAAACAAAAAAAAAAAACAAAGAAAAGAAGAAGAAGAAGAAGAAAGAAAAAGAAAGAGAGAAAAGAAGAAAAATAAAACAGAAGAAAAAGAAAAAGAAAAAAGAAACGCCAGCAGATAGCTCCCGCGTTGGTTACAATATAGACATCATGAAAGAGGTGGAGCGTGGCGAAGTTTCGCATTTTGAATTGCCCGTTGTCATAGATAATCAAAGACGAAGGGAAGGATACGCTAATTCCGCGAACATGCCGTTCACGGAACGTGCCGTTCAACGGGCCAGATAAGAACAAGAACAGATAAGATAAGGACATGCACGCAGCGCCAATTTCCCAATGAAATGCCGCATTTTGGAAGAGAAGGCAACAGGGATTCAGGTTTATTGAAACTTTCAGGTATAAAGGCTGCATGTCCATACACCATTACATGTAGAGGTGCCAAAATTTCCAAGTGTTAGGTTACATATAAAGTGGGGATTAATAACTTTTGCACAAACCATGATATTCGACGCACGCAGAGGGCAACGACGTCTCTGTTTGAGGAGCAGCAAATTTAAGGCACTCGACGCTTTGGAAATACAACAAGTTTTTGGGTCCTTCGCTTAAACGAACAGACGCTGCAAGGCAGCTTCATCACCTGGCACGGAAGCTCTCTTTAACTGAGTGGACCACCCCAAATATAAGGCGCACCAGGTTGTCCGAACCGAACTCTTCGCTCCAGCTCCGACCTCCACCCGGGCTTCACCGACATAAGGCATCGCTTCTACATCGGCTGTGGTTGGAAGTGGCTTTCACGAAGGCGTACACTACTTTGATTGGAATGACTGACAGGGCGGCATGCGACGTCTGCGGCGTAGAAGAGAACATCGAACATTTATTGTGCCATTGTCATCGATTTCAGTCGGAAAGACAAACATTGTCTGTCGCACTGAGGCGTCTGGACGATCGGCCGCTTTCTGTGCAGGTGCTACTTGAAGACCGTCCCCATCGCTCGTCGGCCAACAAAGCTATGAAGGCACTCTTGTCTTTCTTGAGGGCGACTGGCCTATGTGAACGCCTTTGACTCGCTCAGGCCCTCCGCGTGCGTGCGCGAGTTCACCGCGGCTTTCCTCCCCTCCCTCTCTCTTTATCTTCGCTCTTTCCCGACCTCCCGAAGTAGGGTAGCCGACCATACGCATTTATAGTTAATATCCCTGGCTTCTCTTTGTATTTCCACCTCCTTGAATAAACAAAGCCCTTCTTTCTTTCCGTTGGAACTCCGTTTGAGCGTAGCCTGTGGGTACTTTTGACACGCTAGTCGGTCTTCATTTTCTTGTGCAATGGTGCTGGACAGTATAGCATTCTCTTTAGCTAAATCAACTTCAGCTAAATGAGTAAGTAGGACGAGCAAACACTTGTCTGTGGTATTGTGTCTTCAAGACTAACCTATTCTACTCTTATCAGAGGCTAGAGGAGCACTTAACAAACCAGCGTATCCCACACATATGTGGTAATCGGTTATAATTGAAGCTTTTTTTTAAATGTTTACTTTGATGTTTGATCGTTGATGACTTCACTGCGCTTCTTCTTCACCTCTGCAGGTCAAAGCTCCTGACTCATGGCACGCTCTGGTCCCATTCTGTTCATTGCAATTGCTTCTCCACACCCGGCTGCTTTTGATGCCGACTCCTTCACTTTTTGCATTTTATCTCTGCTTGTATATTGGGGCATGCACCTACCAAGTACTACATATTCATTTCGGGGGGATTGGCCAAGGACGTTCACATACCCGGTGCCACATGCCGAGTTGCACATATTTAGTGACCCAGGTTCTGTATTCTGGCATACACCCAGCAACACATACCCACTGGCCCGAACTGTTGCACCTGAAAAAACGCCGGCACCTGAAAAAAATGAAGAGGCAAGGAAGGCGTCGCTTTAATTACAGAGCCATTGAGTAGTCTCAGTGTTATGACGCACCGGTGCAAAGCTGTAATTAGGCAACTCTCCCATAATCTTTTTGATCCCAATTGTTAACTTCTCATAATACGTGGCCACGATAAGCGCGATCATACGTGTTCACATCGCGTTCGTTAGAACGTTGCTTACATACACGCATCACACTCCATTCGAAATTAAATTCTCCAGCATCCTCTTGTGTTCCAGTTTCAGTGTTGGTGAGGACATGGACCACGCGATTTGTATTTGGAGGCGCTGTGCAACCTGAAGAGGTGTGTTAAAGAACTCTGCAAATATGCGTCATGACGAGCACCTACAGCTACAAGTCCTTGTACCGTGGCGGCGTGCTGCCTCATCACTGCTCGCTAAGGCACTTCTAGTGTTCCCGTGGAATACATGCTTCCACGTGACTGTGCAAACGACCATGACTTCCCATGCTTGTGCGCTTCGCGATTCTATCGGCATACGTTTTTTTTTCCTCATATACTTTCACCTTCACCTTACGTTGCACCTGCAGTAGCATGCCTGGCCTGTAGTTCTGTAGTTAGGCTTACCTCTAAGTTGCCATTAAGTCATATCTGCGCGTGTTAAAATTCTAATTAATTGAATTGCGAGGTTTAACGTCCCGAAAGAGAGAAACAGAGAGAGAGAGAGAGAGAGAGAGAGAGGGATGCATAGAAAGGCAGATAGATTAACCAGAAGTAGTTCTGTAAGCTACCTTGCACCGGAGAAGCAGGTGTACGGGGATAAACAGATAACGACAGCGTAAGTGCGGAGAAAGAGTTCAGTTTGTTTTAACGACCCAAACCTGCACAATTGGTTATGAGAGTTGCTGTCGTGGAGGCCTCCGGATTTATTTCGCCCACCCGCGGTTCTTTAACGTGCGCATAAATCTAAGTACGCGAATCATTTATTGCATTTCGCCTCCGAAATCGGATACCTGCGGCTGGGAATCGTACCCACGACCTCGTGCTCAGCAGCAGAACCCTATAGCCACTGGGCCACCGCGGCGGGTGTGTGTATGTGCACACGTATGCGTGCGTGCGTGTGAGTTGATATATTTTTTTCGTTTGTGTTTGTGTGTGCTGTCTTCTCCTGGCTATAGGTAAAACTGCGGTTCAAAACACATCATTTCGCAGTAATTTCGTAAATGGAAAACACTATAGCAACTGCAGAAGCCACCACGACGTCCTTCTCACAATAAAAAGAAAGAAAGAAAGAAAGAAAGAAAGAAAGAAAGAAAGAAAGAAAGAAAGAAAGAAAGAAAGAAAGAGCACTTTCCCGATAGCTAGTTAACGCACCTCCACGCGGTGTATAAATCGCCCCGTCCATTTCGTACAGAATTCCCTCTGCCCGCCGTCGATATAGAATACGTTTTCTCGGGCACAGCTTAAATAGCGGCCCGAGTGCGCGCAGGCTCTCAAGAAAAGGCAGGTGCGCAGTTATAGAGTTTCAGCCCAACTTTTTTTTTCAACGTGTGCCGGGCGCTTCGCCAGTTCGCCGAGCGCCTTCTCCCCGGAAGAGGAAGTGTAAGAAATAGCGATGTGAGTGGTGGCCATTTATTCGGCGGGGCCTCTCGGGCACGTCCGAGGCTGCTTCGGGTTCCGGTGGTGGTTGAGCCGCCCGCGGCAGATTTCTGCGCCGCCCCGTGTTGCCGCGGCTTGATGGCGGCGGGGAAGCCGTTCGGCCGAACGGGAATCACCTTTGCGGTTCCTCGCGCTGGCGCGGCGTCGAGCGCGCGCACGGCCGAAGACGCCGCTTTCGAAATCGATTCGCCAATATCGCCGCTTCCAACTGATAAGGACAGACGTCCTCACCCGGGCACTCCCCCGGCCTCTTCTTCTTTCGCTTTTTTAAACTCGACGCTGTTTCGGCCGCACGCGTTTTCACGGCCACCGCGGGATGAGCTCAGCCTCGCCTGGCTTCCGTCGCCGCCCCAGCGGCGGCGATTCCCTCGGTCCCATACGGAAAGTCGTCGCTGCGGGGACCGCGGGGAGAGAGACCTATCTGCTCCGGTAACGGCCGCAGCGCCAATTTTGAAGCGGATGTGGCCCTCGGTGCCAGGGGCGGCAGTTCTGCCGATGGCTAGCGTGGCTCGCGCGGAAAGAAGGCGGCCCCGCTGGGCGAGCGGGAGTCCAAACGTTGTGAACCGGGCCGCCTCGACAAACCGCGGTGGGCGCTCGCGGTTTCGTATAGGTGGCCCCTTTTGAGCGCTTGGATGCAGCCTCACTCTTCAGAAAAGTCATCCTTATTTCTGTATAATAATAATAATAATAATAATAATAATAATAATAATAATAATAATAATAATAATAATAATAATAATAATAATAATAATAATAATAATAATAATAATAACAACACAACTAACAAAGAAAAGAAAACGCGCTCCCCAGCCACAGCTAGAGGGTAAGACAACAGCGAGCAGAATAAAAAGAAAGGAGGAAAAGGGGAAAAAGCGAGAAATTTATTTGCATCGCATTACTTTAACTACAGATTGGAACTTCGTACACAGGGTGTTCTTTTTTATTATTCCATTAAGTTAAAACAAATTGTTTAAATGTTGTATGGAGCATATGAGATGGAGATCGGAGGGAGATGCCTTCGTCCTGGAGTGGACTTAAAATAGGTCGTCATCGTCGTCGTTGCTGTTGTTGTTGTTGTTGTTGTTGTTGTTGATAATGATGACGACGACGACGACGACGACGACGACGACGACGATGATGATGATGATGATGATGATGATGATGATACAGATTACTTAAAGAGCCGGACATTACTTGCACAAAAAGGCGCAATGCCGCACCCAAAAAGTCGCAACCACTCTACGTTCACGTTACACTCCTCTTCAATATTTGACTACGTGTGCATTGATAAAATGCCTTCGTATGCTAGTCAGCAGCGGCGCGTTCTCAAACTGCCGTGTTGATATGATAGGTAGCGTCCTCGGTGAAGCGGGTGTTGGCACAAGCCAGCAAGCTCGTTCTGTTTACCTTTCTCGTGTACCTTAATCTTTAAATACCTTTATAGATTAAGTTACGCTATTCAGAATAGAAAATTTGATTCATTCCATGTTTTCCATATTTTGTTGCACCACCAATTTTCAAGCCGTCACTCACTATTCGCCACCGCAGAATCACTTACGTTTCCTCTTTACACTTTGCAGAAACATTGGAACAGACGCGAAACCATCGGAGCAATGGCTACTCCTTGCTCCAACTTCTTTTACAGCGAAGCTATTAAGGGCTAGTTTCCCCACCATCGTGTCCGCGTGTAGAAAAAACCATCATCCGCAATGGATCGAGCATCGTCGCGTTCTGCCACAGCTGGCTCCCGTTGCCAATCGTCATTATGGCGTAGAATTTCACTTCTCTTCTGTCGTCGTAATGGGGAGGCCGCGATTATACCCCGTAAACGCCATTAAGCCTTTGCTTAAGGGTGTATGATCCATTCATAGTCTTACGTGATGGACAGATTTAATTTTGAAGCGATTTAATTTTGAAGAATCGCAAGCGGCAGTGCTGGGCGGATGCTGCTAACCACGCCACCGAGCAAACTCGAGACATCGAACGCAAGCGACCACGGCGTGCAGGCATACCGTCACTGACGCCGTTCTCTAGGTCGCAGCGGAACGTGTGTGTAACCGCATTAAGAATGACAAAGACGTAACCAATAATTGAGAAATACTTTAGTGGGATTTACCCAGTTATAAACACCGGGGCCGCACGTTTCAGCTTCGCTGGTTAACCATCTGCACGGAGTGCTTGGGCTGATAGTTCTTTTGTTTTCAGTTGCAGTGCCTGGCTGGGCTCGTTTATTAATCTTTTCTTTTCCTACACACTCCTTAACACTAAAATCCTCGGGCAGGCTGACTAGGTCCGCATGTATCGCGGAGTAGATACTCTGACACTCTAACAGTACATGGTCAAAGATTCAAATGGTTCTGCAACATTTCCGCAGGCTATGCACGAATAGTCTTCTTCATCCCCTAACTTGCCCACTTGGTAAAAAGAGCGCCGCGGGCCGCACTGTTTTGCAAAAGCTTCACCACGAGAGCCTCACGCAAGAGCACGGGGAAGAGCCCATAGGTGTAGCCCGTGCGATAGCCACGTGTTTGATACTGCCGTGTACGCCTTTTGCCAACACAACCGAAGGACACACGGCCTCGTGTGCAAGTAGTAAGCCAGTACAGGTCGTGACGCAAGCATATGCAGTCTTGACCACCGAGAACAGTTCTTGGCGAGCGAAGTTTGCCAACGAGCGCGGAGGGCGCTATCTTCAGCAAAGAAATAATTCATGCGTCAGGACGGCAGAAGCTGGAGGCACAAAAGCGCGTTACGTATTGATGGGAGTGGACCTCACGTTCCGCTTCGCGATTTCCCGTTGCTTTTCCTGTCACTGCGCTCGTTTTCTTCGACCCAGAGAAACAAGTGAACGCTGAGTGCGTAAAAGATATGAGTCGCCGAGCCATAGTGGCTCGCTGCGGAGCAGGGCCAAGGAACGCGTCCAGTGGTTTCGGCAATGCACCCGTGCTACATCCATAATCCAGAGCAAACGGGCCATAAAGCGCTCCATAATGCCTCGCCCAGGGCGCCAACGCTGGTGCCTTATGGCGCGGGCCATCTCGCGGCCGCGGTCACCCATCGCCCCGAGGCCAGGCCAAGGGTCCACCACCGGCCATCTGCGCGTACGCTTGTGGTGGAAATTCCAGGGACGAGCCTGGGAGAAGAAGAATGGGTTCCTGCGAGATTGACGCCGCGACACAAAGCGGTTTCAGCGTCAGGTCGTAAAGGCGGCCGTGATAGCGTGGGCCAGGATAAGAAAGGTTGGAGTGCAAGGAAAATACATCTCGCAACCTGGGAGTGAGCAGGCAGGCTGATGAGGATTAGGTGGGGGAGGAAGGAAAGACGCTGGCTCGAATAAACTTCATCGCATCCAAGCGATAGACTTGCCACTAGGGAACAAAGGAAAAGCAGGCGATGCGACGACAATGTGTAGCGAGATACATGTACCCTATATACGTAGGTGATGTACATCTATAAAGCCATTTCGAAAAACGCAAACCTTCATCTCCACGGCACTGTTCTCGTCTGTGGTGTTAAGAGCATACAGCGGTAATGTTTGCCACAGCTTTCACGTCTGTCGCAGCTACAGAGGGAAGTACGAAATGGATACTAGCGCGCAAAGCGGGGGAGGGGGGGGGGGGAGGCAAGACCTGCGTCCGATGGCGAGGCAACGTCACGTGTGTTAGCGTCGAAGCATTGAGCACCTATCAATGTTTTAGGGAGGCTACATGTATTTACTGTACCGAGCCACCTATGAAAGACCATTGCGCCAAGATTCTAGAAAATTATAGGTATTATTCCTATTCGTGTCGAAATAGTGTCGCCAGAGAAGTGAACAGACAACCAGCTCTAAGAGGTCAAAATTGACGACTGGCTCGTTTCTACGAAACGTCAGCGTTTTTACGTGTGCACCGGCCCCGATGTCCCGGATGCACTCAGAGAAACTGTTTTACGTCAGTAGCCCACTCAATGGGCTTACTGTAAATTCTAATAGTGGAATTATAACACGCTGCCACTAAAGAAAGTTAAACGTAATCTGGTGCTGTTAATTGCTTGCTTCAACAGCGCTGGTGCTGGTCTCGGGCGATGTTCTTTAATCTAACAGTGCAGCAGGTGATATATTCGAAACAGGTAGTATACAGTTTCATTTTCGTCGCACATTTTTTTGTGCTTGGATGACCTCAGTGCAGAAAAGCGGAGGGAAGCAAACGTTTGCTTTCACATTTGTGCAAAGCTAAACTGTGTAGCTTAATTTTCGTAAAAATGTGAGCTTGCTTTGCAGAAAGACTAAAATCGGAGACCGTTTGCTTGCAGCAGAATTATTTTCGAGGTCAGCTTCCCATAGTGATTTAATATTTTAATACTGTTGGCTTGAAACTCCATTCATTATCTCAAGAAGGGAACTGACTGAGGAGAAAACGGCAGATGCATAAACCTCAAAAGCAGACAGGAAGGTTCACTGCAGAAAATTTCCGGTTTGCTGTCGTCTGCTAGGGGAAACAGATGCAGCGACAGATTTTCTTCTACGCGGAAGAAACGCGAAGTTGCCAAGGCAACCAGCAACCGTTCCTCGAAAAGACAGTGATGTCGGGTTCGACTTCCTAACCAGGACGAATATCAACTGCGAAGCTTTCTGCTTGAGGCACCCACTTGGGTTTCCTCTGTAACATCGTGCTACTTTCGGCTGGATGACAATTTCTCGCTTGCATGAGTAAAATTTCCTTCATCTTGCGAATTTCAGAAGTACTTGCCTGGATCGGAGAAAAGTGGGTAGCAAAATGCCAGACTCGCTGTGTTACGATGAGAAATCTGTCACAAGAAAGGCATAAACGTTGTGGCCCCGACTTTAAATCCACCGTCAGAACGGCTCCAGGCTCACAGCTAGGCTTAAGCGTATTCTATTCGCTGCAGACGACTAAAACAGAGCAACGCGAATCCGTAGAACAGGCGTGCTGGCCCGTCTGCATAGACTAATAAAAACGCAGATGACGAAGACGTTCTTTTGTGCTACTCGAAAGATCCCCCGAAGAAGTGGCAGCCTTCATCTTTCTGCTTCCACACGTGAATTCACGGGATGCAAAAGACTGCTGAACGGGTAAACAGGGAGTCTCATATCGATTTAAATTGGTCGAGCTTAGCCCTTCTTAACTGGGAAAAAAATAACTCTGTATACATTTTTTTCACACACTATAAAGCCCACGCACCACATCGATGCGGCATTTGCGTCCTCTCAACTTCTGTACACGGTTTATCACTCTCCGTAGAAGTTGCACAAAGTTCCTGTCGGACTGGTTAGCCCCTGGCAAGCTTTGAACCTGCGCACTCTCGCTTCCGCGTGCGCCGAGTGGTAAGCCCGCAGCATCCTTGGATCCCCAACAGTGGCGCGGCCAAATCGAAATTAATCGGTCGCAGCCGGCTGAGCCGTAAAGCCGAGACAAGGCTCTTCTTCGCGGGTCCGCGCGTGACAGCTCGGTGTCCGGCGGAATCCATAATAATTACACGGACAAGCGAACCAGCCTGGTCCAACATTCGTTCGACGAGGCAAAGGGTGACAGGGGAAGGAGGCACAGCACCGGGAACCCCTCGGATTACGGGCTCCCCTTCCTCCAGACTGGGCAGGGTATGCGACTGCCCGGTCCAGTCTCGGTGTTCGGGGACTAGCGACGTAGTTCTCGGAGGAGTTGGAAATTGATTCGGAAGAAGCTCAACTACACGCGCGACCCAGGACCGAGACGAGGCGCGCGCATGTGGACACAGCTCGAGAGAGGAGACACGCGAGATTCACTTCGGCGGGAAACGAAGAATGGACAGCGCATCTGTCGTGGAGGTGGGACAGCCACAGAGAATTTGCGGGGGGAGAGGGGCGGGTGTTCGAAGTTGGAAGTAAACGGCAGCGCAATCGAAGGAAATGGTGGAGGAAGGAGGGGAGATAGCGGTTCGAGGGAAGAAAGGGACACTGTGGGTAATGACAATGGAGAAGGAAAGGAGAAACTGAACTTTCGGGCTGCGAGTGGGACGCGAACCACAGGGCCAGGCAGTGTGCTGGCCCAACGTATATGTGACTAACTGCTCATAAACATTTCAAAAACGCTGTCACCGACTTGGTCGCGCTGTTGCCGGACCTTTCTGTCGCAACCGATGGAACTCTTTAGTCACAGTGGCTCATTAATTTCCGCGACAACATTTAGCCATGCAAGTGCTCATGGAGACGGCAGGCTATCTATCACCTGTATAAATTACCCTGTCCCGTAGAGCAGTAGCAGTGACAGGTGAAGTTATTATTACAAATCGTCGGTCAACTTCCCACCTACGTGGACATTCTTTGCGCAAACATGGTAGTGAATTCAGAATGTCGTAATGGCGCATACAACAATGCCCACATTCCACACTCTCACGATTACCCTCGAGCTGTTCTGAAGTGACTGCGAGTTTGAGATGAACGCGTGTTATGACCAAGACATTTAGTTTGTCAATCCTTTTATGACACGTACAGGCCACTGCTAGCGGGAATACAAGAGCCCGTGGCAGCGCCACCACCCGCACCTCGTCAAGTCTTGGCAGATGACTCCCCACAGCAGACGACTCCCCGGGCTTTTCGCCAATCGCTTTTATGGTTCCTGCGCCGCAAGACTTCATAAGGCGCCAGTGGTGGAGCTCTTTGCGCAGTGATGCATTGGGCTCCGTGTTCCCACTAGGAGTGGCGGCGCCTGTACATGCGAGTGAGGTGCTTTATGTGCGTGTGTGTGTGTGCGTGTGTGCGTGTGTGTGTGTGTGTGTGTGTGTGTGTGTGTGTGTGTGTGTGTGTGTGTGCGTGTGTGTGTGTGTGTGTGTGTGTGTGTGTGTGTGTGTGTGTGTGTGTGTGTGTGTGTGTGTGTGTGTGTGTGTGTGTGTGTGTGTGTGTGTGTGTGTACAGGGTGTTCATGCGGCAACATAACCAATTTTTGAGAAGTCACCTGTGGCAGACATGTCAACGCACAAGGCAACACAAGATGATAACTGTCCCCCTTCCCCTCTCGGCTGGCGAAATAAAAAATCGAAGAACCCGGAACCGTTGTCGTAACATGCGACCGCGCAGCCTGTAACGATGGCGGCAGCTGCCATGCGGAGATAAAGGTGCGAGCGGAAAAGCCGGAGGGCAGTGCGCGTGCGTAATGGTGACTGGACGAGCGGGCATGGTCCTTGCCTGGGCTACGCAAATAAAGGGACTGCTGATTTCCAAGTACTGTAACTTTTATAGAAATAAAGAGCGACAACTGCACGGCACACCGCGCTGTCATACCTTGATTTCGCCAGCCGGGAGGGGAAGGGGAACAGTCTCTGCCTATGCCTCCGCCCTGTTGTCAGACTAAACACCGCACGAAGAGCCGCGTCACATCAGGGGGGAGCTTTGCGCCGATCCTCACTCTCTTGCATGCGTAATCATGCGAAAGACAATTAAAATTTGGAGTCGGATATCTCGGAGCATAGACATGCTAGAATAATTCTTCTAAGTGAAACTGTGTAGAAACACGACTGCCTCTAACTTTTCAGTACAAACATACCCAATTACTGCAGTCAACAAAAAGTTAATTATTAAATTTCACTCACTTTGTGTCCCCCTAGCCACATAATTTATTTGCCGAAGTGGTCTTCGCGTGCCTCCCAGTGCCTCATTTTAAGAACACCATAAATCTTAATTTTGAACACCCGGTATATGCTGATGAATATGTTGATAATAAATATGTTGATTAAAAATAACAGACGCCACAATGAATTTAGTTTTCGCACGATTTTTTGTGTGCTGTTTTATTAAATTGCATACTTTTAGGATTCATACGCCTTAAGCTGCACTTCCAGTGCCCTCCGGCGTACGTGCTCACTCGAAGAAAGTTAAAAACAAGCCCAACGTTCCAGTGCCAAGCAAGTCTACCATCCCGGATAATGCGTCGCGTGTACGGACCGATCCCACAGTGGTGGCGTTTGCCTCCAGCACCTTTTCAACGACTGTCTCGGCCACCCCCTCCAGTAGTCCTCGATTCAGTGCGGTGTGTCTTCGTCGAAGAGGGCGTCTATCCCCGGTCTGTTCTACCGTATGGATTCCTGAACTCTACGACATCGTGGCCATGAAGTTCGGTTGTCGCCTGAAGAAACACCATGGAGCTCCATGACCCACTGCAACCAATTAATGCATGCAGGTATACGGATGCCCTAGACTCAGGCAGGCTTGCGGATTACCACATCTGCCCACGCTTGTACAGAAGTAGGCTACAAAACCAAGAATCTTACGTGTAATTTATTAGTGCGCTAACGTAGATTATTTAGTAATTGTACGTATTTGGTTTGTAACTTCGTATCACAATATCCACTGCGATTCTCACTAAACGTCTTTTCTGGGAATGCGGAAGATGCATTCGTCGCTACCTTTTGCAACCTAACACCCACTTATGTTCGCTTGATGCAATATCACGTTTATTGGGACGTTGTTTTCACGTAGGCAGCACAGGAACACTGCATGCGAAGGGGCAGAAATGCTGGTTAAACATGACACATTTGAAGTCGTGAAGCGTTCAACTTTTTCAGTGTGCGGGGAGCTGTTCGTCACACCAACTTCGGTCAAAGCCCATTTTCCCCACGACTCCTCACAGTCGAAGCTAATCACGAGTCCTGGCAGGTTCTTATCTGCTTCTCTTTGCACTAGTCATAACCATACGCGATGCAAATATCTTAATAAAGACAGGTGATGAGGCTTCTCCGTTGCGCTTTTCGGCGCTGTGGCCGAGCCACCAATGAAGATTAAGAATCAGGAAATGCAGGTAATGCTATCTTGAGCGGTAGGCGAAACCAGCTGGAGGTCATTCAATACACTTTGCATTTGTCGTTTTACGCGACATCTCTTTTATGGGAAGTAGCCTTGCTAGGTGAGTCGGCAGGCAAGCCTCTCCAGATATATAAGTCTATCGCGCCTCGCGCTGGCTTGAAATGGATGGCAAGTAATTTTTGGTGCTTGCGTACGGCGCTCGCTACACAATGAAAATTGTCTAGCTTACACAGGAAAGTCGCTGGGTGCAACAGCAGAAAAGTGGTGGGCGTAAGCAAATACGGTGAACAATTTGTGCTGTGTACCACCCGCATCGTTTAATGCATCCGAGTCACCTGTGACCGAATAGATATCTGCCTGAAGATATAGCGGGCGTACGCCAACGCCCAGGCTGGTTGCGAATGTTGCGTACTTTACGCTCAATGCGACAATAGACTCCACAAACTAGTTGCGCTTTTTGTGTTTACGCTTACGATCCGTGTGAACGATCAGCATGTAGCGCACATATATTCGGAACGCGGCTTTAGGCTAAAGGACAGCCCCAGAGAGTGCGCAAGCTCTCCCACTCTCCCACTCTCCCACCTCAACACGTGGTGTCCACCAGCCCATTCTCTGCCAGGTTTGCGGCTGTCATCCCCAGAGGCAAGAGACAGGGGTTGTTCACCGTGCAAAAGAAAGAAAAAGGACACCGAGGTTCAGAGGCTGTGGCCCGACCGGTGTTCGAGCACGCATTCCATGTTTTTGACAGTAAATGAAGCTCTGTAGTTTCGTAAGAGATAATTGCGATTGTCAGTGTAAGTGCGGTGTATCTTGCTTGTTTTTGTTGGTGTTTTCTTGGTGCATAGAATCGTTCTTTTCTCGACAACGGTTCAGGCACGCAATGTTAAAAGATGTGCTGACTTCAACGAAGCAATTCACGTTATGACAACGCCGTAAAGTTGACAACGGAGCAGGTGTCATTGACCCCAGAGCGGCACAACGATGACCCCGGAATGACGACCACTACACGAGGACGTCAGCGACATGGCGACGATGATGACATGGCATTGATGACGGTGGCGCCATGACGATGGTCGTGACGACGGTTCGTTGATTGCTTGAGAATCACGTAAGATTCTCGAGATGATGCAGAAGCATCTAAACATATCAATGAGTCGGGATTCGGTAGTATACTTGCACAAGCCACCTGTTATTTTAATAATCTCGTCTTCTTTGATGCGCATAAAAGGAAATGAAAATTTGAGGTATAGTGTGTTGGCTCAGCTCGAGTATACGCAGTCTTCAATATATGTTGGGACTTTTAGGGGAATCATTCAATTGTAAGTTAGCGCTCGTGGCGTCCCGACTTACTCTACCCTGTGTTTATCGCGCTATTAGAAATAGCTAGCAACACAATGAGGAACACCATGAACGAGCCATTTTATGCTGAACGCATGCATTGCGTTCGATACCATTGACTTTTTGTTGGATTTTATTCACTTTTCCTTGGATTTTAATTAGGTTGATATTAGCATATGCAGGATTGTGTATTTCACCTCTAAAACAGCACACAATAGGGCTAAAAAACAATCATGCTTCAAACTCCACAATACTTGAATGTAGGGTCTCTATAACGTAAAACTATTTCAATCTGTTTTTATACGAACCTCCTAACGTCAAATTTACGTAACCGCTGACGCAAGGATCGGGCGGTGACCAGCAGCGTTGTCTGAACAGTCCAATCAAACGCTTTCCTCGTTTATAGGAGGTCACTTTCGTTTCCTTTCAAAACGAATAGCATTGCCTGCATTCACCGGTTTTTCTTATCTAATTGCCTGACAAGAGGCGAGGAGCACACTCAAGTGGGGAGGGTTTCGATGGGGACGAGCCAGCACAGTGAAAACAGATAACCGGATGAGGACGTTGGTGCCAGCGTCTGCGATTGGTCCGTTTCCCCTTAGCTTGCGATGGCTGGTCGAAAATCACGGCGGCGTGCAACGGAAGGCTAATAATGGCGCCAAAACGGAGCCTCAGCAAAGAAAAGTTGCCATATTGATGTCGCACACGTTCCGAAAGGGCTGGGTAACATTATACTGCCGCGCAAAAAGTTTTATTACACGTAAATAAATATGTACTCTCCAGCAGGTGCGCGTATAGTCAGTGCCTGAGCGATCGGTGGGCAGCCATCTTCTATTCCTTTCGGAACGGGACAGACTCTGACTGTTCAGAAAGAAAGTCACTTTTGTTCGGCATATGAATGCATCTTTAACGCGTACACGTCACTTTGACGCGGCGAGTTTTCGCAGTTTTGTGACGTGCGTGACAGGCAGGTGAGGTGGGCGAAGCCCGAAAACCTTTGACCAATAGCAGAGGAATAATGGCAAAAAAGCGTCGAATCATAAATAAGCATTTTTCTTTCGCTCGGTCGAATCATGCATAATCGGTGTGTACACGTCATATCAGATCGGGAGCTATCGCGGTTTTAGTGGCGTTGCGTGACACACAGTCGATGTGGGAGGTGGCCCGAATATTTTTTCACCAATCGTGGAGGGCTGATTGCAGAATGGGAATAGAAAAGGTTGGAATAATTTTACGTTATAGTGCCCTATATGTACTTTAAGAAATCCCTCGCGGTCTAAAGCAATTCGGAGGTTTGCACAAAGCTGTCTCTCATAGTCCATGTCGTAGTATTTAAACGCCAAGGTTATCGGTCGTTATTGGTTATCTTTAGAAGCACTAATTTCTGAAATTAGGGTACTTACGCCTGTCGTAGCAGGAGAGCGCACGAGAAACATTAGTCTACAAATGCCCAGACTCGGTTTGATGCCGTAGCACCCCTGTGAAGGAAATCAGCCTTGTACAGCCACGCTGCCTTCTACAGGGGCGTATCTGAAATATCGGGTACAGGAATAACGCTCTTTCACACTATATTCCAGAGAGAGCGAAGAAGGGCTTAGACACAATGTTTCGACCAACGATCGATTTTCTCCAGGGCCCTTTCCCGAAACAGCCCCGGACTGACGATTTCATTGTTCACCCGCTGTTAAGTAATTCCAGTGTCCATCTTTACATAGGAAATAATTTTAACATACGATGTTTAGCAGATGTTAGCGCCTTTAACTGGCGCTAGCTTTTTTTTTTTTCACGTAGAAATGCATTTAGTGAAGGTCCACAGAGATCGCAAATCACATAAAAGCACACTAAAACTTGAACTCATGTACTTACTCTTATAACGCATTTGTTTGTTTGGATATCTCCAACTATGGCATTCTCCTACTATGCACCTCACGCGCACGTTATAGGAGACGCGTTGACTATGACGAGATAACAGTGAAGGCAATTAAGTGTTGCGGGTCGCAGCACAGGCTGGCAGTGTGGAAGCATTTGCGCAAGTTTCCACCCGAGCTGTGGTCCGTGCTTGCACCAAACGGGGATGCCGAGCGCGTCAGGCACGCACCCGCGTAGCTGACGGGGGCAACGCGCGGTCGCACGGGGCGCGCGCGTCAGGGCAGCCGCGTCAGCAGCCGTGCCACGAGGTGTCACACGAAGCCGCGGGCCCCTGGCCCCCAATTAGAAGGAGGCGCGCGGGGGGCTCCCCCCGACCGACCCTGCGCGCTCTCCGCATTCCGCGCCGCGTACGCACCGGGACAGCGGTGCGTTTCGGGCCGCGGCCACGCGTGTGCACCAGTCCGCTGGGCGAGTGATTGACACTAAGTGAATTCGAGGCCGCGCCTCGTAGTGCTTGAACACATACGATGGTCCTCGCTTAAACACGTGCGTGCAGCGCTCCCGGAACACATAGGCAAAATACTCGGGGAACCGACAGGCCAACGGCTTTCTATATAGGCAAGAGAGAAAAAAGAAAAAAAAAGTGAAGAGCAGAGTGAACAGTGGGGGCGGGGGGAGTCTGGTCGTCGCGAGCTCCCTCTTTTTTTTTGTGCCGTTGCCCCTTCGTTCAGGAGTGCCACTGCGAAAGCCTTCCCAGCAGCGCTCGAAGCCGGAAGTGGAAAAACAAACAAGGGGCTGCGCGGAGGAAGCAACAAGAGCCGAAGACGAAAGCGCGAGCCCACATGCGCCGCGTCAGAGGGAGACGCGGCGAGCTCTCAAAGTGCCGCCCCTGCGCCACTCCATGGCATAGAAGCCGGGCAGCGGCGGCAGCCCGGGTGGCCCCGAGTGCGGCCGGCAAAAAGGCGCGCCTGTGCTCGGACCCCCGCGTACACCACGCACACATCGGCGGCGCGACCTGCGCGCCCGTCAACAAAGACCCGCTCGAGTGGAGCACGCAGTCGAGGGCCGATGCATGCAGTGGACGGCCGTTGACGGTCGCCCAGCGGGTGAGACCTCGGCAACAGCTTGGCACAAAAGCGCGCATATGACAGCGTGACGAAGAACGCGGACGCGGAATAGGTACGCTGTTCACAACATCAGTTGCAAAGCAATCCCTTAAAAGCACCGTTCTACAGGTCTTATACCAAGCTTTTGTTGAATAATAGTTGACTTATCTTTATTTTCATCACAAGGTCGTCTGGAGACATCATTTCCTCACGCACGACCACTTTATTGCGCAAACGGAGACTGGGCAACCTCTAAAATAAGTGGAGGCCATAAAGATGAGGTTACAACCAGGGTTGCCAGTTCCGCTTAATATAAGCGAATGTGGGCTTCTTTTTTCACCGAGTCGCTTGTAAATTTTTGCAGTCGCTTGTCGCGTTTTTTGGGGCTTACTCGCGCTTTTCCTGCAAATATTGTTATTTTAATGCCCGTAGGCTTCCTCCCAACATTCATCTTTGGAATTCCATGAAATCATTCTCGCCCGAGAACATACTGAGCCAGGTGAAACTGCCCCTTCAGGATGTGCCTCTTCTCAAACTGTTCAAGGGTGATGTAGGACTCCTGGATACTCAGTATAGACGGCTGTACCTCCTTCCTTGGAAAAATGTAAACAACAAGGACGGCGCTTCTTTCTGGGTAGAAGTGCTAGATTTCAAGGATGCAAGCGGCGAAAGTTCTTTCAAGGAAATAGCAGAGTTCGCTCCATCGTTGTTGGCCATGTCTCTTAGCAATGCTGATGTCGAGCGCGTGCTCTCGCACATGAACCTGGTGAAGTCGCACCATCGAAACATAATGGAGAATCCTATGTTGAGCGGCATCCTGCACGTACGTTATGGCCTAAAGTTTCGAGGTCTTTGCTGCCGGGACTTTCAACCGACATTAAAAATGTTGCAGCTACTCAACTCTAAGAACATGTATGGTTCCGAAGTGGACGCGGAGGGTTTTCCTGATGTGTCGAACACATCCGATGATGACTGTATGTGGTTGAACCGTGAAATCAAACATTGATTGGAGGAGTCAACAAGTAACTTCATTCATGTACTGGCAAACGCGCAATGAACAGGGTGCAGACTACCCTGGGGACAATGTTAAAAAGTGCATGAGTGTTTTCGCTCATTCTTGCTGATATTGTTGCTGTTCAAAATAATTAAAGTGATTTGTTTTCCTTCCCTTCGTATTTGTACGATTTTTAAATACTATAATTAAACGATTTGCAAGAACGAGAAAATTTGTTATCGTCCGCTTCTTTTGGGCTTCTTAGCAAAAGTCGCGCCGCTTTTTTCGGGCTTGTTTTGGGGTGGTTATTTGCTTATTTACTCGGCAGCATCTGGCAACTCTGGTTACAACCATGTGAGCACACAACTTGCGTGACAAGCGAGTCAGTTGGCTTCAACAGGGCCCTCATTACGAAACTGCGTGAGTTAGCGTCGTGTTTAGGTTCGGGCTTGTTCAGGTGTGCACACTATACAAGAATTTGCACCAATACAAGGAACCTATACAAGGTAGGAGTACTCATCTCCCGGCGCTGAAAACGCGACAGACACCTTCGTTGCCCCCTTCAGTGTCTCCACTGTACGCATCCGCTTGTCCACCATTGGCGAAACGGTTTCTTTTGCAATCGTCATATCGCTCGGATCTCCGGCTATTCGTAACGTGCTTTTGCGGAAGACAGGGCTTGTGAATCAGGATCAGTGTTCACAAAGCATTTCATGGCCGTGACATAGCGGCTACAACATATTGGCAATGGCTGGTTGATTCATTTTCACTATATTAAGAGTGCAATTGCGAGCCAGTACTTATAATGAGGCACTTTTACGGGTGAATACTTCAAATGTCTTGCTAGTCTCGGAATTATTGATTAGTGGACACATCCAGAATGCACATTAGCTTCAAATCTGCAACAACAGCATAAAATAATCACAATGGGAATTAACCTATAGTTAATCTCGCTGTTGGCGGTATATGTACATAATTTTTCATGTCACCCACTTATTAACGTTTGAGCAGCACAATAATGCTTTGGTCACAAACCATACCTAATTTTATTAATTATAGTACAGCCGTCACTGAAATAACATGCGACCAATGGGTCTGTTCAAAACAACCTGTAAAAATAGGCAAAATATTTACAGTCCTCGTGCTATATCATGCATCACTTATGTAAAGGAGTGGCGGCGACCTTTCAGCGTGAAACTGAGCAATAAAAGTTGCCATGTTCAGATAATAAAGCAGTGTACTGCGCCACCGTGCACGCACCCAATTTTGCTATAACAGAAACTAGGCCAACTAATCAGCGCGCCAACGTTCTGTTCTTGAGCGATCGCGGCACTCTTAACTGATCTTTATGCATGTTTAAGCCATTTCGCAGCTAAATAAAGAGCTTTGTACCGGCACTCATATATGAATTCTGAAAGAAAGAAGGTTCAAATCCGCTGAAACGCATGTTAATACACATTTTGCCTTTTCTTTCTGTGTGGAGGTGCGAGCCAAAACATTTATTTTACTAAAATTTAGAAACCTTAATTATCTCCTCGCCATACAACGCTCCTTCCGGTTAACACGCCGACACCGCGCGTTAAATCAGCAGCTACGATGAATGAACATCTCGCGACTCCGCACTGACAATTAACAACGAAAAAGACGCTTTCCGGGATTTGCGCATCATGATCTCCATAATCACCAGAATGGTGAGTTTTATGCTTAGACTGAACACTGGCGTTGGATAATAGGGCTGGATAACGGGGCTGTTTCTTCTCGATGCCGTCATGTCCTAACCTAATTTGAGGGGAGAAAATCTAACGTAATCGTGACTGACATATGTTAAATAGCTGCAGAGCTTACGTATACGCGAGTGAGATCCATGTTTATTTACGCAATGCCCTTGTCACAGACCGGCGCCAACCATGTTATATATATATTTCTTTAGAGTGTGTTTTTCGGGCATCCCGTTCCGAGTCTACGGGAAGAGGCCGCGAGAGAGGGCGGAGAGGACTGCCCAGGGTCGAGGGGCATCTGGAGACGGTCGCCTTTGTGAGCGGCGCAAGCGGCTGTTCTTCGGCGGCGGCTTCGTTGTCCCCTTCGACGGAGTGGGGGCTTGGCCGCGGTGTAAGATTACAAGAGTGGAGCAGGCAGAGCGCACGGTGAAGAAAGTTGTGCGCCCTGTTTCCACTGTTCGGTTGCTTCCGCTGGTCGGGATCGCGGAGACGGCCGGCCCATAAATCGACTGTGCGCATGCTGTCTTCGGTGGCGCCGAGAGAAAAAAACGCCTGTAAATAACCGCTGGGCACAGCACTTCTTGTCACCAGCGCCTTCCCGCCGCCAGCTCGTTAGCAGTTCGGTGGGAAGGGGGACAGTCGGTCGGAAGCAGGCAGTGAAGAAGGTTGTGTGAGTCTTTGCGGCGTGCGGGGCCGAATTCCTGACGGCGAGGCGCGCGTTTCATCGCACCGGGCCCGCCGCCTTCGAGCCATCGCCGCAACGACTGCCACACGAGCCGTCCCCGTTCTTCGCTGCGCTACGATATGGTCTGTCCGCCGGCTTGTCCTCTTCTTCTTCTTTGTTAACTCTCAATGACTCGCGTGCCTCTAAACTCCTTTGTTTACTGTTGTTGTAACCCTGCCTGATTGTGTGTTCTGGTCGTGTTTCCAATTGTGTGTGCTTCTCGCCAATTCTGTTCGTACCTAGTTTGAGTTCTTTGTTACCTTATTGTCCGTGATCAGTTTTGTGTATGATTAAATGCTTGTTATTCCCCTTCAACGAGTTGCTTCGTGATTGCCGACGCACCGATACACGGGCGTCTTGCTCGGGCTGACCAACCCTGAATAAATAAATGTTGTACAAGGACCTCTCGCTTGTAGGCCGGGGCGAAGCGTAAAGCGGACCCCCTGTGCTCCGTCGGCTTGCGCCTGGCAGCCGGGATCGGCGAGCGAAGTGTAAGGTTTTTGTGACAATAATTGGCGTCCGCGACAGGACTTGGTCAGCCGCGTGTCGGTGCTGAGGATACGAAGGAACTCGTGTGAGGGGTCGTGCTAGTGGCAAGAAGTCCACTGTTTCTTTGAGCACGATGGCAGAGGCCGAGTTTGATAAACTCGTTGATCAGGGACGGAGCTTCGGCTTCGAAGGTAAAGAATTGTTTTCTTGGATAGAGCAAGAGAGAGCTAGACGTCGAGAAGAGCGCAATGCAGAACGCACTTGGCGGAGGGAAGAAGCTGAACGCGAAAAGACTATGAGAGAGGAGGAGTCCAAATTAAAGCTCGAGAGGGAAAGAGAGGAGTCCAAATTAAGGCTCGAGAGGGAAAGAGAGGAGTCCAAATTAAGGCTCGAGAGGGAAAGAGAGGAGTCCAAATTAAGGCTCGAGAGGGAAAGAGAGGAGTCCACCTTAAGAATGGCTCTGCTTGAAAAAGAAAAGGAGGTGTTGTTGCTGAGGCAGCAACCTGGCAGTTCCTCGGAAACGGACTCTAGGTCCGGGTCGGAAGAGAGGGCAGCTATGTCGGGAAACAAAGTGAACCCGCACAAAGTTATGCCTGTGTTCAATGAGCAACGTGATGACCTCGACGCGTATTTGATGCGTTTTGAGCGCGTGGCTCGAGGTCAAGGTTGGCCACGAGACCAGTGGTCCACTGCATTGAGCCTGTGTTTGAGCGGTGAGGCACTGAGCGTTTTCAGTAGGATGTCCGCGCCAGATTGCACGGATTATGATAAGTTAAAGCAAGCATTGATGCTACGTTTTAGAATGACCGAGGAAGGGTTTAGAGAAAAGTTTAAGGGTGCATCCCCTATGAACGGGGAAACGTGCTCCCAGTTTGTTACTCGGCTCACGAATTTCCTTGACCGGTGGGTCGAGCTGTCCAACACCAAGAAGGAATACAATGATCTGTTCGAGCTGATGGTGAAGGACCAGTTCCTTTCAAGCTGCGCGGCACCACTGGAACTCTTCCTAAAAGAGAAAAAAGATGCTACTCTTCACGAAATGATAGAAAGAGCGGAGCATTACGTAGACGCGCATGGATGGCCGAATTTCGCAAGACGTCCAGCTGCAAGGAAAGAGCCGTCAGCTACAACAGATGCGGAACAAAGAGCTGAAAGGAAAGACAGGAGCCAGTCAGTTGTGAAGGCGAGGGATCAGGAAGTGCAGAAATGCTTCCTTTGCTCTCGCACCGGCCATCGAGCCGAAAACTGTCGCGTGGGCAGAGCGGAGCGCAACAACCAAGCTCTTAAATGTTTCAAGTGTGGAAAAAGCGGCCACACTAGTTGGAAGTGTTGGCAGAAGGATCCAAACAAGCCAAAAGGCGCGGCCGAAGAATCAGCGTCGTTGTGCATTGAGAACGGTTACATTGAGCTGAAAAATGGGGAAAAGGTCCCCGTCGTTGGCGCGGGCCTCACAGATGAGCCCGTAAATGTCAATGAGAAACTTCCAGTAGTCACCGGGGTGGTTGGTAACCAAAGGGTTCAGGTGCTTAGAGACACAGGGTGCAACACAGTGATAGTAAGGAGGGGTCTGGTCAAGGATGGTGATCTCATAGGATCCAACTCTCCCGTGTACCTCCTCGATCGGTCGGTTCTCCTGCTTCCAGAGGCTTGGATCAGCGTGAACACACCTTATTTCAAGGGCCGCCTTCGGGCGAAGTGTATGAAGGATCCCCTTTATGACCTGGTACTCGGCAACGTTGAAGGAGTTAGAAATGCCGCCGATCCGGATCTCGACTGGAGATTGGAGACGATGGCCGCGACTGTGCCCTCCTCGAAAGAAGTACAACCCACAAGGGGTATTAGCGCTGAGCAGGGGTGCGACACTGCTGGAAAAGAGCGCTCGGCTGTCGCAGACCCGTATGGTGACCAGGCAAACGCCGTAGTGACGAGATCGCAAGCCCGTGCGAGAAGATCGTTAAGAGGTCTTCGGGTGTCGGAGAATTCAGATAACGTAAGCCGGCAAGACCTAATCAAGGCGCAGACTATAGGAGTCGGATAGACTAATTCGCGGAGGCGTGTTGTTATCACTGTCTAATGATGTTTGTTTTTCTCAACGTCAGGGCTTCTATGTATCCATGCCACTGACGATCTCATGCAGTGTTCTGTATTTTGTTTGTCCATGTGTTCTGTATGGAGGCATTAGGTTTAGCTTTGTGTAGCTATGATATAATACGATGTGGTTGCTGTCTTTGTGCCGTGCGACATCATGTGCTATCTTAGTATGGACAATACTGTGGACTTCGCGAGTGCAGTGGGTGCGCGTCAGCAGACAGTGCCAGAGAACTGACAGTGCCCATGAGACTGGGTCCAGATCCTCATGCCATTGGGATTGGACTATCTTTTTTTTTTTGGACAATGCAACTGTGAAGTGTGCATATCCACCTGTGCGTCCGTAGATTCTACGCTAGTTTTGAGAGTGCATTCCTGCTCTGACGTTCGACGCTCACAGGTTTCTTGTTTTTATTGTGTGTGATTTGTCGCTGGTCTGTGGCTAGCAAAATATTACGCTGTAATATTCTTGAGCGGGGAGCAGTGTCACAGACCGGCGCCAACCATGTTATATATATATTTCTTTAGAGTGTGTTTTTCGGGCATCCCGTTCCGAGTCTACGGGAAGAGGCCGCGAGAGAGGGCGGAGAGGACTGCCCAGGGTCGAGGGGCATCTGGAGACGGTCGCCTTTGTGAGCGGCGCAAGCGGCTGTTCTTCGGCGGCGGCTTCGTTGTCCCCTTCGACGGAGTGGGGGCTTGGCCGCGGTGTAAGATTACAAGAGTGGAGCAGGCAGAGCGCACGGTGAAGAAAGTTGTGCGCCCTGTTTCCACTGTTCGGTTGCTTCCGCTGGTCGGGATCGCGGAGACGGCCGGCCCATAAATCGACTGTGCGCATGCTGTCTTCGGTGGCGCCGAGAGAAAAAACGCCTGTAAATAACCGCTGGGCACAGCACTTCTTGTCACCAGCGCCTTCCCGCCGCCAGCTCGTTAGCAGTTCGGTGGGAAGGGGGACAGTCGGTCGGAAGCAGGCAGTGAAGAAGGTTGTGTGAGTCTTTGCGGCGTGCGGGGCCGAATTCCTGACGGCGAGGCGCGCGTTTCATCGCACCGGGCCCGCCGCCTTCGAGCCATCGCCGCAACGACTGCCACACGAGCCGTCCCCGTTCTTCGCTGCGCTACGATATGGTCTGTCCGCCGGCTTGTCCTCTTCTTCTTCTTTGTTAACTCTCAATGACTCGCGTGCCTCTAAACTCCTTTGTTTACTGTTGTTGTAACCCTGCCTGATTGTGTGTTCTGGTCGTGTTTCCAATTGTGTGTGCTTCTCGCCAATTCTGTTCGTACCTAGTTTGAGTTCTTTGTTACCTTATTGTCCGTGATCAGTTTTGTGTATGATTAAATGCTTGTTATTCCCCTTCAACGAGTTGCTTCGTGATTGCCGACGCACCGATACACGGGCGTCTTGCTCGGGCTGACCAACCCTGAATAAATAAATGTTGTACAAGGACCTCTCGCTTGTAGGCCGGGGCGAAGCGTAAAGCGGACCCCCTGTGCTCCGTCGGCTTGCGCCTGGCAGCCGGGATCGGCGAGCGAAGTGTAAGGTTTTTGTGACAGCCCTCCTTCCTATTTTTACTACGTAGATACGGAAGAACGTTAGTTTACAACGCTCCTAGTTTGACATGACCAAGATTAAACTGCATAATGTGTGTGATATTTCTTCTGCCGTTCTTTTCCGTTAAAGGTCTCGTTCCATCCTTTGTTTGAATGCAGCAGTTACGACTTGCCAGCTATTGCGTACAATTTCTAAGCGCTATAGCAACTTCTGTTTGTGCCCGATAACTGCTCCGGGTTCCCGCGCGCTCGGCGGCAGATGGTGGCCGTATCTCTGGCAGGAAGCGGCCGAGGCATACGCGATGGGGGCCGCCGCCGCAACGGGAAGCTGCGGCCAAGAGCGCCGCCCCGTGCGCGCACCGCAGACGCCGTGTTTGCGCCCGGGTGCAGCCACCACGCTGCAACAGGGACGAGGCGGGGGAGGCCCGGTCCCTCGGGGGGGAACGGCGGCCACGAAGACGACGAGCGGACATGGCCTCCGGGAGTCTCCTCCTCCCATTGACACGCAGCCCGGCTCCCGGGACGTAATCTCCCGAATGGAGGAGCATCTTGCGGGATCCGTCTTGACCGTGCGCTCGCGCGGCGGCGGGGAGCGGCCGTGTCGGCGGCCAGGCGGCGAATACCAACGAGGCTGGCGCATTCCGCGCGCCATTTGGATATTGGCTGTGTGGCCTCTGTCCGGCGCGGTACGGCGTTCGCCTCGGGCTGCTGGACAAGTGTTGCCTCGTGTCCGAGCCACTTGTGCGCGCGCTATGCTGCCGGGATATTTCTTTTAGCCGCAGCGTCTTCCCCGGACGAACGAAGATGGGATGGCTTTGGCCGCTCTGCGCCGAGTGTCCTGTGGTTTCGCCGACGCGGCAACGACTTTAAGAAGTTCGTTTCTTAACCACGAACGAATGTTCTCCACAATACCGCCTTTCCATTTGTGATTTTTTTCGTTGTTTGGTTAAGAATGTTGTTCTACACTCCCCTGTTCCCCCATTTGCCTTACTTTTTTTTTTCCAACTTGATGTATCTCCTGTTCTTCACTCACTATTCTTTTTCTACGTACCTCTTCTCTTCTAGGGCCGGTAGCCGTTGTGTCCTTCCTGGTGGCAGTCACCAGCCAGCTCTCTTCCTCTTCTCTGTTTGCAGAGAAGATAAAATGATTGCAGACAAAGCATGAAACTTAAGCCTCAAACACAGCTTAACAAAGTATGACAGAAGTCGAGAAAGGCAAGTTTGGTACTCAGGGGCGATCATCTTTGCAAATAATTGAGTCGCAGTTTCTCAGGAAAAAACACAAAAAAAAGCATGCCGAGGGCTTTGAAAGAGCAATGTACCCGTGTCAACTGATTTCCCATTAGCTTTTAGTGACCCCTTAAGTCATGCAAAGAAGAAAAGAAATTGAACCAGAAATGCAGGGAGGACACTCAGAACACTACCATATATGCTGAGGTAGATGGGAGATTAACATAAGCAGGGACAGGGCAATTAACGCAGCTCAAGTGGTTCCGCGAATTGAATGCGAAATTCATCGCTCTGAAAACTATCCACAATGCGGACAAGTTCCGATGATAATTAAACAAGTCGAAGCGCCCTCCCACTCAGTCCCCACGCTAAAAAAAATAAATAATAAATAAATAAACAAATAAAATAAAATAGATTGGAACCCGGAGGTTAAAAACAGCGACATTTCGGCAACGAAGCCGTGTCGTGTCGTGCGTGATGAGACGCATGTGTCGCGCCTCCTAGTTCGCTATCGCGAGAATTTTTAGTTTATTTTTCCTCTGTCGGCAACGAAAGAGCCGACGTTCAGCCCATAGCAATAAGTCCATCATGTGCTTCTGTCCCTCAAGGTCTGCTTCAGCGCGGCAACTTCGGCTACTTGCTCGTTGCAGTGCATTAGAACATAATAATTCAGTGGAATGTGCCAACTCGCGACCGCAATTTCTTGATCCTTCATTGCGCCTTTGCCTACTCCCTGGTCCAGCTCGATGCGACGGAGCTTTACTATGTCGCTTGTGGCCAGGCGTCCCTTCTACGAGCGCCTACTGCATCCGTATCGGCATGATGCGTATTGTCTGGTAAAACTTCCGTAATTGCGACGAGACCATAGTACTATCCTCATTTAGCGCCAGTGACGTAGCCAGACATCTTTTGTTTTTCGGCGGGAAGGGGGAGGGGGGAGCGTGATGCGACCGGGGGAGGGGTACAGGGCTACCGGGAGTCGTCGCACGTCGTTTTATGCCAGGTATCCCTAATACAGAAAACTCTGCCCCCTCCCTCCCTCCCTCCCTCCCTCCCTCCCTCCCTCCCTCCCTCCCTCCCTCCCTCCCTCCGTCTAATGCCCTTCTTTTGATAATGGCAGCGAGACTTCTTTGCGTGCTTTAAGCCGACTAGACGACATAGCCGATCGATGAGAAATATTTCTTCGTCCCAAGCTTCATTTTGACGCCTTTTTCGTTGTCCTATGCGTGCACTAGAAGGCATCAAATCGCCTTATTTTGGCGAAAGCCGTCAGAAAGTGGCAGCCAGAGGCCCAGATCCCATGAACCCCAAATCGATCTGAACTCTCGAAAGAAGACCTTGTCTTCAAAATATTGGGACCATGGACTCCACCTCCATCCGCGCAGAGGGCCACAAGAGCACTGCTGCGCTTTTTTATGACGATTGGCTTCTGGGGCTTTTCTGCACTTTCTTCAAGAGGACTCTGCGACTGCCCTTGGGCGCTGAACGCTGTTGTGTGAGCGCGCGCGGGCATCACTTGTCCCTTTTGTTCGAGCTGTACAAGTTTGCTTCTCTTTGCACTTCTCTGTCCCCGAGTATGCAAACCAAGTATAACCTGTTCTTCCAGGCTGCCCACCTAACCCTCTGTTTCCTTTCGTTCTTTCTCTCTCTCTGTCTGTCTTGACTCTTATGCTGAATTCCAATGGCAGGTCGCGAGCGCTCGGCCGGATCACGAACAGAGCGCGTCGTTCCGACTGAGATCGCTCTCGTCAAATTTGCGAATGGAATGCGTGCGCTCCCGCGGGGGCGCTTAGTACAGGCAAATCAAGTGAGAGGGCGCTAGAACAGAGGTGGATCTACGTAGGCCTCATCACCATCATCTGGATCATCCCGGCATTCTGTGCATTTGTTTTTCTTGCGTGTCGGAAGAATCATCAATGGACTTGGGAACTTATAGTGTCCGAGCGGAGCTGTCAAAATCCAGGAGCAGGAAGAAAAACGCACGTGGTGACGTAGCGTCCATGTGTTCCATGTCGTCCATAGCTGCCATAGCTGCCGGAAAAAGACGACCGTGTCAGGAAGCAGAGGCGGGTGAAGGAAATACGTCACGCGGACTTCCGGTAAAATCTGCCAATTTTGGTGGAGTAAATATTTTTGCTCCGCAGAGCGATACGGAATCGGTGGCTGGTTTCAATCTGCCATTGGAACACACAACTCACGCTCTCACTCTGCCATTGGAATATGTTTGTTCCATACAGAGCAGAAAAACTTGATGTGGATCTACCATTGGAATTCAACATTAGTATACGATTGTCAGTACACATGTGCATATGCATTGTGGACGTGTGTAAATTGCCACTTGGTGTTTTGAGCCAGCAATATGCATTTTTTTAGTTTATTACACTGTTTGAAAAGGATCTGTAATGTCGTATAACAATTTCGAAATAGAGATGTTCTTAACTCGTCGGCTATATACAGGGTGTTTCAGCGAACATCTTCAAAAGTTCTTTAAAGTTTGCCTGTGGCAGATAGTACAACTCAATTCTAGTTCGTGAGCAGGTCTACTCGAAAAGGCGGACATTACTTGCCCGAAAAAGTTAAAGCGCATAATCGACGAATTATCAGAAATTCACTAATTAAGTTTTTAACTAATTATCTTATGGCACATATTGCACTTTACAAATTCTAGCCGTGGAGTTCGCAAGGCGGATCCACTTGGAACGAATTCTCAGGAGAACTCCAGTTTCGAGATATTAGTTCCCAAAATTTGCGGAGAAATGCACTGGCGTTCCAGTTACTTTTGTGCTTCATTGAATAAAACGACGTTTTCTTAACAAATTAACTGGAACGTCAATGCATTTCTCCGCAAAGTTCTGGAATTAATATATCGAAACTGGCACTCCCCTGAGAATTCGTTCCAAGTGGATCCGCCTTGCGAACTCCACGGCTAAAATTCGTAAATTGCAATATGTGCCATAAGGTCATTAGTTAAAACTTAATTAGTGTATTTTGTTAATTAAACTAATTTTGTATTTTTTCTGTAGGTAATGTGCACCTCTTCGAGTAGACCAGCTCACGAGCTAGAATTGTGATATCTGCCGTATGCAACCTTTAAAGATTTTTGAAAGAGTTCCTCTCATATATCTTGTAGTGCACGTCTAACAGCAAGAGAGGGGAAGCGCTGAACAAGCAGACCCGCTAGTAACTTTATCGATATAATTTCACACGCTTTAAACACGTTCTGGCAGCATTTACCTTGCCAAATGGAGCAGAAGCGCGCATGACTAAACAAACGAAAGGAACGGACAAAATGCTTGCGTTCGTCCGTTACTTTCGCTTGCCCGGTCCTATGCGCTGTTGCTGTATTTAGCAACATGTACCAGCCAGCACAAGTTAGCACTCTTTTGCGTTCGTTTACCTTCGTACCTCCCGTTTACCTTGCCGTATAGACATCCGGGTACAATTGTAGCCTTACGCGTAAAGTGTACTGCAAAGTGCACGCTGTTTGCACAGAGGCAGTTTAAGTCGCATACGCGGAGCATGGGCTTTGTAAATGCTACAGCTATAACAGTACATGCACCGCACGTTAGCGGGTTTGGTGAAATGCGAACGGGCGTTTCCGCGTGGACGCGCGCAAACACTGGTCATTGATTCAGCAGGTCGCTCTAATATTTGACGCGTCGCTCGAGCGCCCCGCGAATCTTCGAGTGCAGCCGACCACGGGCGGCAGGCAGCGCGAACGTTTGGTCAATAACGCCCGCGGGACGAGCAGCATTCAGAGGCAAGCGTGGGCTGTGCGCCATTTTTGTGCAGTAAAACTCCAACGAGGTTAGTTTTAAAATGTATGTAGAAGAACTTCTGGATAGAAAGGCTACGCCCCAAAAGTGTTGACGAAGACGCCATGTTACCGCGGGCAGCGAAGCAGTGGCGGCCAGCTAGTAGCAAGAAAGGTTCACTACCCGTCCTCTTGGCGATTTGAAAAGACGGTCGGATGAATCTTTGCGAGGTGTCGCTATATGGTTTGTCGTTCGCTATTGCAGACCCCGGTCAGGTGTATGGTCAGTTATTGACCACGTAGCCGAGATTAAAGCAATTCAATTTGGGCATTGTAGCCAGCCGCCAATTTACTACTGTTTTCTTCGTGATTACCTGGTAGTATAAGGAGCACAAATCTTTGTATTCTGAGACTGCGTAATTGTCGTCCGCGAGGGGCTTCACCGGCATGCAAAGCCGCCACGTACGTCAAACTTCTATAGACTGATGGCTTCTATAATTGCCCAACGCCGTAGGAGCTGTTTCACCAATTATTAAGAATTATAACTGGGGTTTAACCTCCCAAAGCTGCACAGTCGATCATAGGAGGTGATGCCGTATAGAAGAAGGCTATGCGGCTTAATTTGGCGCTCTGGGTATGCCTGTAGAGCACCTAAATTAAAGTGCACGGCTGTACTCTTGCATCCAGCTGCCATTTGAATGCAGCAGCCGTGTCCTGGGATCGAACCAGCGACATCATGTTCAACAGCACAGCGTCAGCCACTGAACTGAGGTATTCGTGCCATGCTGTCTGGAACAAGAAGAAACTGCGCGCTGTCAAGGCCCGCGTTGTCACGACCTTGCGGCGCCTTGCTGTAGCATCAAAAGAATGGAATGGCAATAAGCAGTCGTTTTTTAAACGCGGTTCATTCCACGCCAAGTGTCTCAGACGTGTCGCTCGACAATCTCAGGTCTTTTTTGGCAAAGAACATTTGGTTATTTGGTTACATTGCTCGCCGTCATTTTTCGAATATATTTCCGCTAAAAAAATGAATTATTGTCGCATAACTGCGAGTCGGCCTAGTTGGAACATATTCATATTGATATTTGTTGTGCGCAAACAAACAGGGACGAAGAATAGGGGCAACACAAGGACGAGCGCTTTCTAACAACTGGTTTTATTTTTGAAGAACTACTTACTTAAATACCCACAGAACTGCGCGATCTAGTTAACAGAGCACCCTACAGCGCATATGATACCCGCTGATCTGCGCCATCAAGTCAAAGGAGCAACGTCAATAATACGTATAACACTTGTGATAAAAAAGACGTGGACAAAAGCCACGCGGTCATACCCGGTCATACGTTGCTCTTTTGACTTGATGGCGCAGATCAGCGGGTATCATATGCGCTGTAGGGTGCTCTGTTAACTAGATCGCGCAGTTCTGTGGGTATTTAAGTAGTTCTTCAAAAATAAAACCAGTTGTTAGAAAGCGCTCGTCCTTGTGTTGCCCCTATTCTTCGTCCCTGTTTGTTTGCGCACAACAAATATCAATATGAATTATTGTCACGTGACGGTGCTTCCAAACTTTGTTCAAACAGGTGAAACATGGTTCTGCGAAAAAAAAATTATATAAATGTAATTTTAGTGTGTATAACGCTGTACAATTTCCCCTGCTGAACCTTCGAAAGTTTCTTTCATTATGTATTGACGTTAGTTGGCAATATTTGTCAGAAAAGTGCTTCAAGAGCCCAAAATATTGACGAAAATCTACCGAGTCTGCCATATTTTACCGGAAAAATTACTATTGATGTTCATTGCAATTATTTAGCTTGAATGTTCCAGAGCTGTACTTTACAGTAAACATTCTCTTTCTCCTACATTGCATACGGATTTTCTGAGAAAACATGACAAACCAAAATGTCGGTTTTGGTTCAATTTCAGCCCTGATTTTGGCAATGAAGTGGTCCGTGTAAAAAATATGACCCAATGAACATCAGATAGGCTTGCTTACCGGGCTTCTACTTCCGTCATTATCTCATTTTAATTCTTCTCCGATGCGCGACATGAATTTTTCGACTTGGCCTCTAAACCACGCATGGCCCAGTTCCGCACCACCACTTCAGCGCACAGCCCTACGGCTGTCGGCACGCACAGTCTGGCACTGTAACACGAATTTACTCAGAACATGAATCTTGGACTGTGTTGCCGAGCCCTAAAAGCCATTACAAATATCGTTTGGCCTAGAATGACCCAGGTGCGATTTGGCTCTGACTTCCAGCTCCGCGGAAACGAAAGTAATGGAATTATGTCGCTGCTTTATTCCGTGTAAAGGAATGAATACGAAATTCACAGCCGCCTCCGAAACCCTGGCGCACGGTGTGTGATTGAACCCTTCGTTCTTTGCCATCTTCGTTTTGCTGCTCGTCTTTTGATAACCTTTTCCCCGCTAGGATGCAGCCAAGCGGACATTTACCCTGATTAACCTCACCATCGCACCTCTCTCGTTTCTCACGGCTGATCGGCGGGTGGGCTTCCTGGCCGTCACGTCGTTGGCTGTGTCGTTGTTGACCGGTGGCTCAGCGCGCGCGGACGCCAGCCATGCAACGTTCTCATTATAAGCGAGCAACGTCGTCGATTTGACCCGTGGCTTCCAAAGCGCGTGGCAAAGTTGCAGAAAGCGAGAACGCAGCCAAAATATGAGCTGCAATATGAGCTGCGAGAGTCACACATGAAAGAGCCGCTGCTTTCAACAAAGGTATAGTTTTCGATTTCATTATTTGTTTCGATTACCTATGAAGCGTATCACACATCAAGTGTGTTTTGCAAAACATCATCCGACTTTTCTGAGAACAGGTGCAGTGGCTGCGTTGTGGCCACTACATCCGTTGGCGACAATGGTCACTGCTCGAGAATTCCTTCCCGACTCTGAATGTTCACACGCAAAGCTTCCCAAAACGGCCGTCAGGAGAAGAGTGAGCAGCCAAAGTGCACGGAGAAAAAAAACTATTCATTTTATCTATTTCTTATACTCCCGATAGCGCGGCCGAGAACCAACACAATTAGTTTGTTTTTCCTGTACATTATTTTAGTTATTATTTATGTTTATTGGTATTTGCCGATGGCGGTACTTACCCTCTCTTTTCTCAGCCCCAGTCCCGTTCCTTTCCATGTCTGCTTCTTTCGCTGGCCAGTTTCTCGATCACCTTTTAGCGCTCGAATTCTAGGAGATGGAAGGAGATGCGAACGGATGGCGCTCGACGAGATCTGCGGGCCTCCCCAGTGGCAACGGCGTATGTGTGCGTGTGTGTGTGTGTGTGCTAAGGTGGGGTTCGGGACCAAATCCCGAAGGTGTGCGAGCGACCGTGCTCGGCAGCTTCAGGCAGGCGTGGAAAAACGCGAGCGCCAGTTCTACCAATGCTGGGGAAAGAAGGTTAACTTGGAAAAAGAGCACGTACAAAAAGAAGGAGAAGTAGTAGAAGAACGAATGAACGAAGGAATGAAAGAAAGAAAGAAAGAAAGAAAGAATGAAGGAAAGGAAAGCGAAATAAGAGAGCAAGTAGACGAGAATAGAGTTGGCGGTGATGGAACAGCATCCCTGGATTGAATTCGGTAGTGTCACTTTTCTTTCTGAGAGGCTTGGAACGGGCCACTGGCGTCGCCAGGGAGAGCTGGACGCGAGAAGCTCCTGCTCTCTCTCCTTGCGTGGGTCTCGACCGCGCAGTGTGACCATTAAGTTCCCTTCTGTGTTTTCAGTTTGCCGCGCGCGCGCTTCCACGGCACCAAAACGTTGGGCCAAGGTAGCGCTATGGCTTTGTCAAAATTGGATTGAAGCATGGCCGCGTTTGGCTCTCGGCGATCGGCGAGGCGGCACGAAGCCGAGGCGCGACCGACACTGCCATTGGCCCGCCCGTCCTGCTCGCGTAGTCCGTTTGTACACCGCCGAAAATGGCGTCGCGATGTTTCCGTGTTTAACATGTATGCTCTGCTGCCATTGGCGGACGTATAGTTAGCTTTTTCGCTACGCTGCGTGAAGGCGCGAACATTGGGAGCTGTCGCCCAAGGAAAAAAGGGGGTCTTCTGCGCTTGCTGCGATGAGCGGAAACAAGTAAGGCTGCGTGAAGAGTGATTGCTGACGCGAAACCGAACACGAATAGAAATACGAGCAATAAGTTCGGACCTATTAACGTCCACCCTTTAGTTACTGACATCTCAGACGTCGTAGAGTCGTCATCAGTAGGAGTCGATGGCTCGCCCTATGCGGCGCTATAGCTCCTTCTAAAGCTACGTTCAGTTGAAGTCGATTGTATAGCAACTCTGATGCTACTCACCTATACTTGCTCGTTTCACTTAATATTATATCCTCAGTCCCATTGTGCTTGCTTGAGAACGCCATTACGGGTCTACAATGGTGAGGGCATTGTGAGATCAAGAAGACACGAACCAGGAGACACTTTTCACTAAACAATTGCCAACATTTATTGCCTGCACTGCTTCGAAATATTTTGATTGACGGGTAAAATACCACGTCATAAAACACCCTTAACACCCAGCCGGTAGCACGGCCCCTTGCATCAGAGAGAAGAAAGAGAGAAAACAGAAGCAAAGCACAGGCAAGTACTGGGCATCAAACACACACACAAAGAGCATGAGTGTAACGCATCGTCAGCTCAGAAGATTCAAACACTGCGTAGGCGTAGACCCCGGCTCTCTGAAACAGAGTGAATGATGTTTGCGGCAAAGAACGCCGTCCAAAGATGGAAACACACTGCAAGGAATACTAAAAGCTCGCAATGCTACAACGTTGGGTCACATTGTGCAATTTATAAAGCGCTGTTTTGGGGCTCAGAACGGGGCAGGATGTATTGTTCGTGCATACATTGCCATCAGTTTTGTTTTGTCCCTTGCATCTTGCACTTGAAAGCAAACGCATTTGAAAGTTAAACGGCGGGCAAGAGTAGCAAATGTTTCGAGGTCTCGTTGCGGCATGGCTATTATTAGAACAGCGTGGGTTCGACAATCGTTCTTTTTCAGGAAGCTTTTGCGCCATACCATACCGCTCCACAACAACCAACTTGGTTACGGGTAAAATAGGATGTCACACATGGCTCTGAGTGGCGCTAGCTAAGACTCCCGGGGCTAGACCTAGCGCACATAAATATCCAAGATAATGGCCGTCTTGATTACGGTCGCCGTGGCACAATTGGTAATGCAACGCACGTGAAACAAGGAGAGAGGGAGAGAGAGAGAGAGAGAGAGAGAGAGAGAGAGAGAGAGAGAGAGAGAGAGAGAGAGAGGGGGGAAACGGGAAAGGCAGGGAGGTTAACCAGAGGGGAAGATCCAGTTTGCTACCATACGCTGGGGAGAGATGGGAGGGAGAGGTAACAACAAGGAGGTTCTGAGTCGAGCTGCCACACGGGACAAGTTACATTTTCGCCATTTTTATTTTCCCCTTTTCCTTTTGTTTTCTACATTTAAATTTCGAACGCGGCTAATTATCCCTGTGCTTTCCTTGGCTTGTTTCCTGTTGGCTTTATATGGTCGTGATTAAAAAAAATATCGAGGCCCTCGGTTCCCCTTTTTCTCGTCCATGCTTCCAGTGTAGCGCATTGCAAGGGCCAATTAGCGGCTGTTTACTTTGGCATAACTAATTAAGGCATTTGATGTAGTTGGCCATGGGCTCTTCCTTACAAAGCTCACGCAAATGGACATGTACATCCTTTCATCACCCCCCCCCCCCCCCCCGTTAGGTAGTTACCTGAGCAGTAGATATTGCTCCGTTATATCTGCTCTGCTATATCTATAAAGTCACTAGCGGAGTTCCCCTATATAGATTCCGTTCTTGGTCCTCTTCTTTTCTTGCCTTTTGTAAATGACATTTTGTCAACAATTTAACACTCTTCTTTCCTTCTATATGCTGATGACTTAAATTTATTTAGGATTTTCGTCATTGTTCGTGACTGCATTAACCTCAAAAATAAAATTTTTTCACTCTCAAACTCGTGCAGAGACAATGAGTTGTATAGTCTTAAACGCTTCTTAAATTATGGTAGTTTGTTATATGCGGAGAACATACCATGTGCATTTTCGTACGCTCTTTGTGATGCTCCAATGCCCAGAGTCGATGAAATGAAAGGCCTAGATCTGTACTTGGACAAAATCATTTGCTTCGTTTCACACGTTATGAACGAAAAGAAAGGAAACTGAAGGTCCCGATTTTTATTAGTCATATCATATGTTGGTTTCTTATGATATCCTCATACGCTGGACATTTGAAACAGCGTGCTCTTCGTGCACTTCGCATTGCTTGTCGAGTGCCACATGACTCCCACTCCCCTGCTGCCTATCTGAAATTGTATTTCTACTGTGTGCCTTCCACTACTAGAAGATGTCTCTGTAGTTTCGGGCAGACCTAGCAAATACAACTCTGGCCTCAATGAACACTTGCAGAAAAAGATAATGTGTGTTTTGAAACACCGTTTTTACCATTCTGGTGACCATAATCCAGCCCTCTCAGATATACCTCAACTAAAAAAAAATGAAATTACGGGGCTTTACGTGCCAAAACCACGCTTTGATTATGAGGCATGCCGTAGTGGGGGACTCCGGAATAATTTGGACTATCTGGGGTTGTTTAACGTGCACCTCAATATAACTTTACACGGGTGTTTTCGCATTTCGCCCCCACCGAAATTCGGCCACCGTAGCCGGTATTCGATCCCGCGACATCGTGCTCTGCAGCCCAACACCATAGCCACTAAGCAACCACGGCGGCTGTACCTCAGTCGCACCTCTAAAATAAAGACGTATTAAATCAGACCTTTTGTTCCGTTACAAGGTGGTTCATGGCACTATACATTACCCAAAGCTTCTTGATCATGTACAATTTTTTTTGTGCCGCAATAATATACCAGGCAGCAATTCGAGTTTCCTTCGCGGTCTTGTTGCAAAAGTCACTCTCCTATCACTCGGCTATTAAGTATTCTGCCTATATTGATATATTACAGGGTTCTGTCCCTGCGTTCTGTGCATGTGTAGGTAATCATTTTGTATGGTGAACTCCTCTTTAGGCATGCCTTCTGGTTTTCCTTTTTCACATTTGTTTCTCTCGCTGAAATTGTTTCATCTGCCACATTTGTATTTACTGTACATAGTGTCTTCTGTATTACTATTTAAGTGCACCAGTACAAGTGCCGTTCCTGGGCCATATAATGAACATTTTATTGATTGATTGATTTACTGACTGACTGATTGATTGATTGACTGATTCTAATTCCTGTGGTGGTGGTAGTAGTAGTAGTAGTAGTAGTAGTAGTAGTAGTAGTAGTAGTAGTAGTAGTAGTAGTAGTAGTAGTAGTAGTAGTAGCAGCAGCAGCAGCAATAGTAGTAGTAGCCGCAGCAGCAGCAGTAGCAGTAGTGGTGGTGGTGCACGCCTTTAGAAGTCGCAGCTTCTGTGCAGAACACCGAGGATAAAAATAACCTGCAAACGCAACCTCGTCACCAATTGTCACTCCACCGTTGCACAAACGCAAGCACTTCTCACACCGCGCGCGTGAACCCTATGCGCTGAACCAGAGCGCCGCCACCAGCTTGCGTCAGCTCAAACGCCGTGGTGGCCGCACCGCGCAGTCCCGCAGCAACGAGACAACATGCCGAGAGAAAACTTCACTGTTCGCGACGGCGCCCGCCGCCTGCAACCGGTGCCCAAGATCGCGCGCGAGCAGTCTTGGAAGGAACGCAGAGAAAGGGGCAGGCGGGGGCCGCTATCGGGCCCGAAGCCATTATTCTCGGGGCTCCCCGTCACCTGCCAGCGTTCCCAGGCGCCCTGTCGTCTTTCCCCAAGTAACAATGGCTCCTTCTTGGGCGCTTTTTCTTCGTCTCCCTTGACACTGGCTCCTCCCTCGCCGCTTCTTTTTATTCAATCATTACCTTCCAGGGGCGCACCTCTCGTCGCAGCGGCGGGCTCGGGTCCTCGCCCGCCGCGCTTTGTTTTACCGACCGCCGCCTCGGCGCCAGAGCTGCTGTTCTACCTGAGCGCAACAACGCCGGCCACCCCTCCCCCTGCTTTCGCCCTCCCTCTCGGGGGAACGTCTCAATGCCCCGGCAAATGAGACCGAACGCCGCGGCTCGTAAATCACGCGTCGCCAGGAACGCAGCCTTCCGCTTTTCGGCGCTCGCCCGCGAGGAATGCGCGCCTCCGACACAGTGCGGCGGCCGTGGGGCTGGTCAGTGAGTGAACGGACCGCGCTCCCCGCTGCCATCGCGCCGTCACTGGACCCACCGGTCGCGAGCCCCGCCGAGTTCCACTCGGGCGCGCACGCAGCAGAGCGCAGCTTTCGCGCGTGGTCGCTCGTGGCACGCCACACGTGGAATAAACTGTTGGCGACCATTTTGGCTGGTATCACTGACGAGGTGTTGGTCGCCCTTATAACCCGAGTAATTTTGTTCCAGCACCAAGTCACGTGTGTTGTCCATGCCATAGCCGCATCGAGACAGTAACTGAACTTCTCCAGAAAGGCTGGTAGTGCAACCGACCTACAAGGCTATAGCCTCAGCAGGTGTCTGTGCAGATCTGGAAAAAGTTATTTGCCAATAACGGTTCGAAGATCGTTTGCCAATACAAGAACTGAGCGTACGTGGTAAGGTAAACCTGAACTTAACTGGGAGTCTGTAACAATGCCCCACACAATGAAAACTTGACTCCAGGCGGAATAATGATTTTACTCCTGTTTCCTTAGCATATGTAATAGTACATGAACTAACGAGGAGCTAGTGACTTAAGGCCTAGGGAGCTACATTCTCGGTCGTTCACGTTTGAGGATACAGTCACGTTCTGGAGATTACGTGTTTATTGCATTGGAAGCGTCGGCGATATAGGCGACAGCATTCCTGGCACACTGCCGAACACGCTATCTTGGCGAAGTGCCAGGAACGCCGCCGCACGAAAAGGCTGACGCGCACTGTAGGATATGGTCCCGCGAATCTCTAGAAAGGGATGACATCATCAAAAGTGGGCGAAAGAACATGTTAAGTTGATTTGCGCAATCCGAGAATCAAAACTGTATAACAGATCAAGAAATGCACTTATTGATTGCTTGGACGTTAGCTTTCCGGTGGTTTCTAATAACTAGTTTTACTACAGCAGCGAAACCAGCTGTAGTAAAATTTGAAGGCCTAGTGCGAAAATTGTCCTCAGTGAACAGGGCCCGCATTCACAAGTCTGCTCTTACGCGATTGGACATCGCCGCAGCGAAAGTCTCGTTTTCACGCAGACCGCAATCGTGAGCGGCTCACTCCTGACCGCCGGCAAGCGAGGGCATGCTCTTAATGAATAAGGTTTCGTGAAGACAGGACCAGTAGTGTCGCTGCCTAATGTTCCTTTAGGAGAACCGTGGATTGAGCTAGATGGTATCTACACATAATTACTAATTCATAATGTTCCCTCTCTTCGTGGATATTGTAGCCTCGTTTCATACCTTGACGGTCGCATTTCCTCGATTACGATTTCCTGTCTTAGTTACGGGACAATCTCTAAAGCGTTTCTTTGCTTTGCGTGGCTGTGCGCCCTTGGGCGCGTTTTCCAGATAAGGTATACTTCAGTTGACAATCGCTGATGCGTGTAAAAATCTACGGTGCGTGTCGTTGTTCGCGCAGTTTTTTTTTTATTTCACTTCTTTAAAATTATAGCGCGTGTAACCTATAGTAACCCAAACGGTCGCTTTATGAAATAAGCATTCTGCCCCGGAGCTATGTCTGGCTTCGTCTGGCTTCAGTCTGGCTTCGAGTAATACACACACGGAACAATTTATACGCTGCAAAGCGTTGTAATGTCCTGTAGGCTATTCGAAAACAGACGCCGCTTACGCTTTCGCACATGCGTATGAAAAATGCCGTCGTGGCAGTGGGCTTTCATCTCACCTGTCAACGATAGTGGAGCTGTCAGAGGCGATGACATCCGCAACTATGGCTAAGGCTATACTCACACGCTCGCTCGTTACACAATGCCTGCATAAAGATATTAATTAACTATACTTTTGCTTAACGGACGATAACTTAGCAAACACGTCATTGCAGCACCTGTATTATACATGGCCGTGCGGTGTTACTTGATGTTTCGTGTGCCTGCAGATTTGCATTGCGGCTAATTTCCCGAATTAAAGAAATTATAGCGGGCGCGAAGGAACTGCTGTAAACTGATTTTATAGGTAAAGAGCTGTATTAAACTGAGCACAAAGGTCTCAGGGACGTGAACGGAACTCATTCAACATCTTGGCTGACCAAATGGCTCTCTCGCCACTCTTATCTGACTGGCACGTCCACCATCCTCGCTTCCTTCTGACCCCCGAGCTCTCTTCCAAGCGCAGAAGTCCATTCTCCGACTGGACACAGGTGCACTTACAACCCCGCGTGTCTGCATTCTTCCCCGCAATCTTTCCCGGGTGAAGGAAGCTTGTCTTCGTAGACGGGTTGGGGTGGTCCGGACACTTGCTATTACCCAGTCCTGGAGATCAACGACCGAACACCCTGTAATTTGTCCTGAGTGCATGGCTCCTGCGCCGCATGCGAATACTCATCTACTGCGGTGGCTGGGCCCTGGGGTTGGATGCTGGGGCCGGAAATGGAGGAAGGTACAAGATGCTCAGAGAGGCGAAGCTGTAGCCTAATGCTCCAAAGCACTATATCCCTTAGTTAATGTACAGTAAGGTCACTAAGTTATTAGTGCAGTACCTACACCACACGCGTAGCATACCTTTAGATCATGTTTTTTCCCTTTATTTTTTATTCATTAATTGCCTCTACATCACGGGCCGTCAACCGCAAAAGTTTACGGGACTCAGGACCTGCCAAGAAGCTGAATTTTGACGAAGTGGGGTCACACAGCCTCAAAATGAATATTCCAGCAAGTCGTAGCCTTCACCGCCTATTCAGTGATTCATTAAATTAGAAATGCCACGCCTTAACAGTGCAGGAATTCACATGTGCAGGGGGAACCGTACCCTGTAAGCTTTTGCTGTTGACTTTACCTTGTGAAATATCCCGAATGAATAAAGAAACTGTTCATTTCACAATGTTCACCTGCTACTTTCTATAAACGTGCTCTGTGCTCTAGTAATCTAGTCGATGTCTCTGTAATGCTTCTCAATAAATTTCTAAGTACATTTACAAGCTGCATGATGGCTACGTGTCACAGTTGCAAACGTATAAACTCTTCGCCTTAACAGCGCTTTGACAGACACTGGCCCGTAATTTCCTGCTGATCCAGGGGAACTTCCCTGCCTGCTCAGCACAAATGTTCACAAAACGTCAGGCTGATTCAGGTCAGCAGAAATTTAATAATAAAACCGAGAAGTTCTCTATAGTTAGCACACGCTTAGAGAATATGTTTGCCAAATTGAAGGAAAATAAATGCCGAAAGCGCCGAATGTATGTCGAAGTTGAAACCAGACACTGAGGTTCATGAAAGCAAGCTTTCCTTCACGACACCGGAGACCTTAGGGCGGCGTGCGCACGAGGTGATGGCTGGGAATGAGGAAGAGAATGTGCAAGTACGCACACATGCAGGTAAGCACACTCATATACTCAAACACACACAGTCGCACACGCAATATTTGTGTGTGTGTGTGTGTGTGTGTGCGTGTGTGTGCGTGCGTGTGCGTGCGTGTGTGGTTGCGTGCGTGCGTGCGTGCCTGCGCGCGCGCGCACTTGTGTGTGTGTGTGCGTGTGTGTGCGTGCGTGTGTGTGTGTTTGCGTGCGTGCGTGCGTGCCTGCGCGCGCGCTTGTGTGTGTGTGTGTGTGTGTGTGTGTGTGTGTGTGTGTGTGTGTGTGTGTGTGTGTGTGTGTGTGTGTGTGTGTGTGTCCATATAAAGCCGACAGACAATAAAGCCAAGGAAAGCCAAGGAAAGCATCGGGGAAATTAGTTGTAGTTGAAAGTTAAATGTAGAGAGATAAACAAAAAAGGGTAATGAAAGTGGACGAAACGATAACGTGTCGCTGGTGGTTAGCCAAACCCGCAACCTCCGCATTACGCGTGCGTTGTCCTATCAATTGTGCTGCGGCGACGGCTCTCAATTTGTCCCCTAACTTGCGTATTTATGTTTACTAGATCTAGCCCTAGGTGTGTTAGCCAGCACCACTCAGAGCCAAGGTGGGCGGATGAGAAACTTCCTGTTTTGCCCGATGGCGTCACGTAACATGTGATTTTGCGAGAGTGGGCACGTGGCAAATAAACCCTAGCATGCTACCTGATGACACCATGGCTGCCATCATGAAAGAGCTAAAGAAGTAAGAGGTATGCATTGAGGCTACGACAACGACTGCATCGCATCACTTCACTGTTGAAACTAGTCCAACCGACGTGACCACTGCTATGCGCGCAGAATTTCTTATGGCAGGTTTCTCATATTCAGTGTTTCTGCATCTTTAGATTAAAATTTTATAAGAGGTTATGTCTGTTGGAAGCCGGAAAATCACAGTGCCACCATAAAACTCTTCAGAGGATATTGCAAGCATTTGTTGTGTTGAACATAATGAAATCAGAAATACGGCTTCAAGTGTATAACGATGTAGCTGTGCCGACAAATAAGTAAACCAGTACTCCGGAAGTCCGCGAGGTAGAAGGAGATTTGCAACAAAAAAAAGTTGTCAGCAACCCCAAAGGATCACGAAACCACAAAAGAAATCCCCGTACGGGTTTTCATAATTAAATTATCGCAGATTGATAAAAATTTGTCTTCGTCGGAGGTTGGAACACGGTACCAAGATCTTGCCGGGGCGGCCACTATACCACCTGAGCTTACCAGAAGGCGAGCAGATAGCAGCGGGAGGCAGAATTGATCGACAGCTTCAATCGCAGCAACACTCAATAAGCATATCAGTTCTGTAAATATAAGCAAAGTGGAGGAAGATCCATGAAAGGGAAAAATTGTTCTCCACCCGAGAATAGAACCTCCAGCTTTCTTAGGCTTCGCGCTACCCTTCGTGGTGATCTGGAAAAGGTGTTGGTCTTGGGCTCGAAACCCTCACCTCGTTGAATTTCTCTGCAACTCTGAAGCTTTCTTCCTGAGACATCGTATGAGTCTCCGCTACGGTTTCATACTACTCTAGAGTGTATTACACTTTTTTTTCCTTACATGTACTGACGAAATAAGGTAAATACAGCCGCGTTTCGCGATGGTCTTTCCCGAAGAAGTAAGGGAAGCGTCAACAAACTGAAATTTAGGAAGAACGTTTTGATTCAGTGACCAACCCCTCACGCCTGCAGTAGTGCAATATTTGCGGTGAAAGAAAAATTATTATTATTTCAGATCAAGGCGACTTGCCAACACTAAACAATGTAAGCCTGTGCATAGCATCAAATCTTAAGCAGAAAAAAACGATTCGCTAAGGAAAGTGTTGCATCATGTGGAATTTAGAAGTCACCCTACATAGATTAAAGACGTGGCTTACATTCCTTTCAAGCAGCCTGTCTCCAAGGTGCACTGAATTCCTCCCAAGATTGCAGTTTTCAGAGAAACAAAATCCGGCGGAAGCCCATGTCCGCACCAGGAAAGGCCGGTGCGCGCGGGGGCCAAGGGGCGTTAGGCTCGAAGATGCAGTTTTGCGATAGAGTGAACGTTCATGAGTTCCGAAAGCTTGGATCTCAGCACCGCTTTCGTTATCGATGACAATGAACATTTTAGAATCTTAGGAATCGTAGGCATCTATTCAGCAGCCCTACATAGTAAATACCGAGGTTTTGACAGGAACGAAAAGTTCGTCCACTTACATTTCCCTCACGTCCTACCAGGTATATGCTAACACCCTTCTACACCAATCCTCCAGCGCCCTCTCGCTTATTTATCTTCCTTTTATCTTTTATATACCTACATCTAATGGGATCCTATTTGAAGCATTGGGTGAGGGCGGACGGTACATTGATGTCGAAGTCATGGGAGCATATTGATATTAAAAGCAAGCTAACAAAAAAGAGCATACGCTATACAAAGGATTAATGCAATAACAAAAACACTTATTAGTTATTATGCAACTTGTCATTGCGCAGAAAAATGTATTATAGAATAGTTAAAATGTGATATCACGCAATAAATGTGGTATTGCCAATCGCTGCGCAGCATTATAGGTGGTTAATATTACGTTTCTAAACTTATTATGATTGCGGACGTTAGCAACAGTGTAGGGGAGATAATTCCAGTAACTGATCGCTCGTGAAAGCGATGACGCTTTGAATGCTTGGGTTCAGCCGAAAAGACGCGCGAAACTCTGTTGATTATTGCAGCCGGCGTGACATGCGATGAGGCTGTGCTAGTGGCAAAGCACTCCCATGTTTGCTGTAAACTATCACTGCTGTAAACTATAGACTAAACAAACAAAGGCTGTCTTTTGTCGTGATTACATGGATGAAAGTGAGAACAAGGAGCCATGTTTAAAAGTTAAATTAAATTATGGGGTTTTACATGCCAAAACCACTTTCTGATTATGAGACACGCCGTAGTGGAGGGCTCCGGAAATTTCGACCACCTGGGGTTCTTTAACGTGCACCTAAATCTAAGTACACGGGTGTTTTCGCATTTCGCCCCCATCGAAATGCGGCCGCCGTGGCCGGGATACGATCCCGCGACCTCGTGCTCAGCAGCCCAACACCATAGCCACTGAGCAACCACGGCGGGTAAGGAGCCATGTTTGTCACATGTACTAGAGAGACGATTATAATCCACGGCGATGAAACTGTGGTGCGCGATTTTGTGCGGCTTCTACTGAGTCGATTAGATATGCTTGATGCAGTATCCAGATGGGCGATGGAAACTCGAGTTCTGGGCGAATGGACTTTCTGGTAAGCTAGTTTTTGTGTTACGGAAGGTACCACGTGAAGGCTTAGTTTTATGTGCCCTAGTTTGCACGATGCCTTAGCAATAATATTTTCGGCATTAGTTGTACAGAAAAGGTTAAATGTAGAGTGCAGGCCGAGGTACTTGTAAGCAGACGTTACGCGATAAGTTAAGCGACTAGCTGCATATTTAAATAGACCCATTTTGGCTGAACGTCAGTAGAGTGCACTTCTTGGTGTTAACGATCATTTGCCCACTTTGAGGTTCGGTTCATATCCCGTTGAAGAGCGAAATGAGCAGCATCATTGGAAATTTTACAGTATTAAGCAGTCGCCAAAAATGCCCGTGTACCATGCATTGTGTGCACGTTAAAGATCCCCCGGTGGTCAAAATTTTCGTAGTCCTCCACTATGGCGTGCCTCAATCATATGGTGGTTTTGACACGTAAAACATCAGATTTCCTTTATATTTAAATATTGCATGGTATAAAACACAGTCCAAAATGTAGCAGTTAAGTGTGTCATACAAAGCTATCATTTACGTACTACATACAGCATCTTGCAGCTCCTTGACAAAATTAGAGCGCGATATCAATGGGAACGCTACTGTCCGGGCTCCCTTAAAGACGTTTTCTTTGTAACATCGAATGCAGGACATCTGCCAATGGCAGCAGTTCGGGCTTATTGTTTTAACCTGCGTTCATTGCTTGAATGACGGAAAATTGAAGCAAGATCGCAAGTATGCAATGTGTATCCTTGTATTTGACAGCGTCAGATGATGCGCAGCGTGTAGTGATCGCTTCCCCGCTGACTGTACGTATACTTATCGATGTGCTCAAATGTATTGCTTTTCAGAGGCATATAAGAGCCTATACTGAAGTACCGAGTTTCGGACAACCGTTGACGTCGCCAACTTGCGAAGCTTAAGAGACATGTTGTGCATGAACACCGATACGTTATACAATTGCCAAAGGATATGTCAAGTAACCTGATTACCGCTAGGCCACACACCGATGAAGTCCTTCTATGCACTCACTTAAGTGGACGCCCGTTATCTTTTGCGTTCTCTCATTATGGGCTCAGCTTAGCAAAGGGATTCACCGATTAGCAGAAAGATTACAGTGGTTATCCGCCGCATGGTGACGGGCACGTCGCCACCTTGTTTTAAGAACATCGCTTAACCGCAACCGCTACCACGGTGATTACAGCTTCACATTGCGTCTACATTCGATGCCCCAAAGCCGAGGAAGAGGCTCACGTTCGGCAACCCAAGCAAGTCGTGTCGGTGACGCGCGAGACTCTCCGGCTATTTTCGGTGCTTCCGCGCGAGGCGCCTGCTCTGTGTAGCGAGGCGGGAAAGACGCCGCGGCAACGAGCGCTTCTGCAGCTAAACCGCGCGCTCCAAGACGTAAACCAAAACACGCGCGCCGCTCGCAACACGTGACAGCTTTCCCGCGGCTCGCCGTATACGCTTCTCGCGTTCGCGCGATAACACGTTGCCGCGGCGCGCTTGGCGACGCCGTGCGGCTTATCAGCGTCTCGAGTCCGGTGCTCCGAGCTGTCGGGATGAGTGGGCCACTACTCTGGCACGGCCTCTCGATGCGGCTCTCCGCGACCGGCAGCCTCTCGGTGGCGTCCTGATAAACTTTGGCGGCATCGCGGTCCCGCTGCGAGAGCACAAAGGCATCAAAGCGTCCCGTCGCCGCCCGCAATCTGGCCGAGGCAATCCGACAAGGGACGGATTCTGTGGAATCCAAGTGGGACTCGAGAAGACGGTGACAGGCCGGCGAACACTTGTCGGGAGTGTAGGTCGCTTGATTGTATAAAGCCCGCCACGCGTCGTAAAAGTCTTCACTGCAGGGCATCATAGTAAACTCATTTTAGGAAGTCGAGACATTTAGGCTGAAAACTTATTGACAGTTAACTCCTTTGACAGTTAGACATCAGTTAGCTCCTTATTGGCAGTTAGCTCCCGAGTGCCAGCTCCTTTGAAGCCAGTCGAATTGATCGCGTAATAATTTTCGTGCAGGAGGGAGATATGAATAGGAGAATTTATTGAGGAGACGCAGAGCAGTGGGCCTGAGGTTTTTTCCTCTGTCCTGCTACCCTGCCCAGAGGGGAGGGGAGAAAAAGAGGCATACGAGGAGTGATGATTAGAATAGGTAGTAACCCGCCGTGGTTGCTCAGTGGCTATGGTGTTGGGCTGCTGACCATGAGGTCGCGGGATCGAATCCCGACCACGGCGTCCGCATTTTGATGGGGCCGAAATGCGAAAACACCCGTGTACTTAGGTTTGGGTGCACGTTAAAGAACCCCAGGTGGTCGAAATTTCCGGAGTCCTCCACTACGGCATGCCTCAGAATGTGGTTTTGGCATGTAAAACCCAAATAATTTAATTTTTTTAATAGGTAGAAGGGCGCGATTATACGAGTATGCACGTTTGTGTCCAAAAGGCCCGTTCAGAGTCTTGAATCTAGGCCTGTGTTAAAAAATTCGGAGAGTGCTTCGATGGCTCGCTTCGTTAATTAGTTGTGCAAGATCCAGGATGCAAATTAGAGGGTCGTATAGTCTCAGGCGCTTCTAGCGTACGCGGCCGCCGAACTTGGTGGTTGTAACAGCACCAATGGCGCCGTTATGATCGGTGCGCTGAACTGTATATATTCCGCAGTCGTGCTGACGTAGCACAACTCCGAAATGCCATTCGTGGAATGTATACGCAGCTTAACATCTCCATATTGACCAGTTACATTAAAGCAAAGCCTCCTTTGCTAACCCTTCCGGATTTTCCTGAATGTGGCTGCTGGGTGCTGCTGCTGTCTTGCTGAATAGCTCACATTAAAAAAAAACAGGAAAAAAAATGAATAACGTGCCTGATGGTCGGATCGAACCTCGGCCGTCTAGTACAGCAGCCCAAGGATCTAACCATTAAGCAACAATGTTTTTTTTCTTTTTTTTGCCACATTGAACAGCACAAGTACCCAATAAAAACATGTACGCATAAAACTATCGGGTCAACGCCAACTATAGGTTTTTGAGATGATGGCTGCGTGTGTCACATTGCGTACATTATCACGGGTGCGCGAAAGCACATGCGCGCGCTCCCGTGCAGATGCGACGGCTCCGCGTTTACGCAGCTTATAACGGGGATGATGCGGTTTGGGCCTTCGGTATTACGTTGCGCTGACATTGCGAGAACAGAGAAACTGACGCAGGATACAGCGCAAAGCTTCGCTGTATGTGGATTCCAACAAAGTGCGTTGGATCTGCAATATTTTTTTTTCTTGCGCTTCCGTTTGTCTTGTAAGCAGAAAATAATGACATGCACTTACAATCCGTGCGGTACTTCAGCCAACAATGGATGGCTCACGTTGACTGCGAAGGCCAACATACGTGGAAATAATATGTGCATTCCGCAGTCTGGACCGACACAGGTTTCACGATATATTTTCCGCTCACAGCGAAACCGCTGGTCAGGAGCAGACGTTTTTACCTATGACATGGATGTTTGATGTCCGTCGGGAGTCACTGCGCACGTTGTTCATTGGTAGAGGGTAAAATAGACGAATATCGACCGCAGAATTAATGCTGTTTTGGGCGTCAAACCAGCTTTCTTCGAGCGAACAAGCCTTGATATTTGCACAAGTCAAAGCCAATTACCCGTTTATTTTATTATCATTATTATTTTGGTTGTTTGGATGAACAGCGTTACTATTTAGCTAAACTCTCCAATCATCTTTGTGCACGTGTTGCGTGCCCACGGCTTCTGCCGACCGTTTTCCGCGGGCGTTTGCCGACGTGAGACGCGCGAAGAATGCGACGCTTGTGGCCCCACCGACAGCAGCGCTCTGATTTATTCCGCGCTCCAGCGCGCTGCCTGGTGCCTGCAGCCATAAGCGTGGCGTGCTACCATCCATTGCTGATGCTGCTGCTTCCCCTCAGCTAGCTCGGCCCTGTTGACGGCTCGTCGCACGATGTATACCGTTGCCGTCTCCCGACACCCTCGCTGTGACACGAGCGCGCGTAATTAAAGCTTGACGCGGGAAGAATTTTCTCATTTTAAAATTCACCCTCGGGCCCAACGCGGGCGAGTCAATAAGAAAATCATTCCCCGCGTCGTGGGGCTCGCTCTCATATTACGGCGGCATTCCAAGACAAAAGCCGCGCGCTGCCTCCTAGACTGCACGGTGCGCCCCGATCGAAGGAACATTGATGGTCGTTAAATTACTGTCGATCGAAGATCGATCACGGCTCTCGGCCGGTCGCCTACCGGCAGCATACCGCACGCGGCACCATCGCCGGTGCAGCAACACGGCGCGGTCCCGCGGTAGCCTGCGGCACTCGCACGCGTCGAGGATAAAGAGGAGGGCATATTACTCTTCGCTGTCAATGCAACATCTGGCGTTCCGGCGCCCATTCTTTCGCACGGTCTCCTTGTGCCACATACATCCCCGTATTCGAAGGCCAAGAAAGGAAAGCGCCGCGGTGGGCGGAACAAGCGGAATAAACCTACCGCCGCGCTTTTATTGAGCGGCACAGTTTCGCCTCCGCAGTGCGCCGTGATTCCTGGAGATCGCAGTGAAGAAAAATAACGTGACTGGACGCGTATGCCGCCGCTTCGAGTTAGCTCTGCAATGATTCAGCATGAATTACCGCATGCTTTTATGGTCCGAGAGGAAGCGTGTTATGCTAACGCTACCACCGCCTGTATTAACGAATGTAACGGTAAACGCGAACAACCCGTAAGGAGATTGCGTAAATTCGACAAGTTACCTGTGGATTCTGACAAATCTCCCGCGATAATGTTTTATTGCACGCAGCGGCTAATGGACAGCTCTTGTTTACCTTGTTCTCGTCCTTGACCGTGAAGGCCTCGCTAACACGTGGATTTAGCAGGCGCACGTCGCCATTAATAACACGCACCTGCGTTTTTGCTGTCAATATTGGTCCGTATACGTATACGCTTGCTTTCTTGTATTTCAAGAGTCATATTCTACAGGAGTTTTTGTCCACTGACACAGGCGAAACATTTTCAACGCCAGCATAGCAGTTAATAATATCGCACTTGTGCGTTCTTCTTAACAATTGTCAGGACTGTATATGTGCTTCGTGATTGGGTGCAGCAATGCTCGTTTGTGTATACCCAACCTTGTGGCATTTAGTAATGCTTGTGATACAGAGAAATTCCCGGGACCGTAACGGCAGTGCAACGATATCCAAATTATTCAGCGCCTTCCCTTCATTAGTGTAGACTTAACGCGTCACAACGATGTAATGCTTGCAAGAACACTCGTGCGCATACTGTTTCGCGACGCCAAAGGCGTATGTTAACATTCTGTAACTGTGGCTAGGATATCATCAAACAACTAAGGTGAAGGGAGGTGTTCGACAAGCTCTGCATTTCCAAGAGAGAAAACGTTAATGCGTTCAGCAAGCAAGTATATACGTTCCAGAGCAAGAAGCGCGGTCCGACCATGTGGGCGGAGGATCAAGCTGGCCGCAATTTCGGGCCGCAACTGAAACGGCGCGCGCGGTGCTGCCGACGTTGAGGATCAACTGAAGATTAATGCTCGGCCCACGGCACGGACCAGCTGCGAGATCTAATTATTTTTGCCGAGAACAGCGTAAGCTATGCGTTATCGTGGCTCGCAAATCCCCCTACTCACGGGCTGAAATAATTATTGCCATAAGGCCGCGCGCGCACTCCACTCGCCCGGAGCCCGCTCTCCTACGTTCGATGTATACGAATCGGCCTTCGTCATCCGCGAGTTTTTTTTCTCTTTGAACAGCTGCCTGCAATATCACCGTGTTATAATTTGTACAGCACTGTGTTGTACCTTTACCTTTCTCATTCCGATACCTTAGCGTAAAGAAGCAGACAAAAGCGTCGAAAACAGGAATTACGAATCATCGCTTGTCCCTTGGTTTCTAGGTGCGCTGCATAAAAATGCTTCCTCTTGCGCTGCGCCGGCAAGCCATTCTTGCATGAAAGGCATTAAGAAGGAAATGAGCTCTCATATTTTAGCTCCTTCTGCCGTTTTTCTTTTTTTTTTCCTTTTACTCCCTTCTTTCTTTCTTTCTTCGCGTTTTTGATGTACCTAAAGATGAGCCCATTCTTCCACTCGTTCTCATTTGCTTCTCTGAAAATAGGGTTTCGCTTTCTTTTTTTCCTACGATACCTTTAGCATAAAAGCCGTTAAGAAAGCAGCGAAAAGCACCGAAGTGGTGCACGAAAGCACCAGGGCCGTCCATCCCTTTGCTGATTGTTCACGCCTCCGCACAAATCATTAAGCTCCTCTTAAGTGAGCCCAGCCGAGTGTGCCCAGTTTTTTGGAAATGAGCGAGAGAAAGAGAACGAGACTGGTGGTCTATAGGGTGGTGGTGGAAAACGGGGTTGGGTGCATGGAGGAAATAACTCGCAACTCCGGGCTGACAGCTCGCTACCTACCGTTCACTGCCCAAGAGAGCGCTGCCAAAGGAGAGCTACTTCGGTCTGCGCGCATCGATCTCTTAAGCGTTGCCCGCCGAGCGAACACAATGACGACGCTTCGATCAGCGCCAATCGAGGCCCGGCCGCGCGGCGTCTCGCGGTGCCCCGGCCGCGTTCTTCCCGTGTTTCGTCCGCCAACCGGAGAAACAGCGGCGGCGATTGCAGGGCGCCGGCTCGCAGCAAGCAACGGCAAGCGAACACTTCGCGCCGAGAGCCTCGCTCGGTCCGTCCGCCGGCTAATCGCCCGCCACGCGCGCGGTTCCGCTTAACTTTGCGCCCAATTTGTGTGCTTTACCGTAGCGCGCCTAGAGTGGAAGTGCGAGCGTCCTTCTCCTTTAATGAACAGCGTCATCATTAGGCTCCAATAATTAATTATTTTGGAGCGCTTGTAATTAGGATTAGATAAATTAGCCCGAGCAGGACACAGGCGCGCACTTCTTTTTTTTTTTTTCCGAACCCGCGGAAGAGATCCCACATCCGCCTCCTTAATTCGCGCTCTCGTTTACTTATTTTTTTTTTATTTTTTACCTCCAGATGAGGCCGGAAAATGAATATTGACCGTGCCTCGAAGCAGCAGCTAGCCGCTTTTTCTTCCACGAGTAGGTTCGCCACTAATCGCAGTTAGAGACCCGCGCATCCTACGGAGGAAGGCGCTGTGCCTCTGCTGCGGGCGGTGGGTGCAATTGAAAGACCTGCTAATCTGTCCTGTGGCGCCGGTTTTGTCAAAGTGCTCTTAGACAAAAAATAATCGAGGAAGCCTTCTTTCGACAATATCTTGGCCTGGTCCCGTTCACGCTTGCTGGAACTCGTGTTGTTTAGCTCGAAAACTACGAAACACGGAGGCGTCCTTTGAGCTCGTGCTTTTCATGGGTGTCCCAATTTCGTCGTTTTCGCTCTAAATAACATGAAACTTTCTTTGACGGGTGTACCCAAACCCAATACGATTACTGTGGAGTCGACCGACAACCGACTCGACGATATCTCTAGATGCCCCTGTTGTTTCATTTTTCCATTAACTATTCTAAGCAATATGGTCAAGTTGATTAGATGACAGAAGCCTGGTAACCTTTTCCCGGGGCTTTTCTCCTTCAATAAAGAAAAAAAGAATGTTCGACGATTACGATACTTCCTAATGCGAAATTTGAGTGCAGCTGTATAGGACTTTTGATTTCGCGATATATTGGGGCAAATAATTCGAGACCGAAATCACCGCACCGACTGGCAGTGGGCCAGCGCCGTCAGCGCCTTCGCAGAGGGAGGGGCAGTACGGGAACGCTGGCAGGATGAGCGGCATCGGAGCCACCTGTGGAAGACTACGACGAAAGTGCGAGCAGGGGCACGAGCGCGTCAGCGCGGTTACGCCGAGGGACGACGACGCTCAACCCAGAAACGGGCGCCTAAGAGCTCCGCTTCGAAAAAAAAAAAAAAACGACAGCACACCTGTGTGAGTTTGTAGGTGCTCAGCCCGAAGCTGTTTCTTTTGAGCGGTTACATTACGAATGCCAGTAGATCGTAACTAAACCACAGACTTTAAAATGTTACTCACGTCTGAATCACCCATTTGAAACGTTTCCCGCTTGCGGCGCATTCGAGCCCCTACTTAACTAATGTTTATCAGCGGCTCTACATCACCAACACACCTTGAACTTCTCATGAACACGCCTTTACCTTCTCTTTACACCAAACTTTTTCTTGGTGACTGTCATAGTTCTGCCAGTATTCCTCTGTCCAGTTCTTCCAGAACGCCTTTCCTTAAACACTCGTATAACGCCCAGGAATGCTGCGTAAGTAATTTACTGAAAACGCCGTAATTAACCCACCCCCTATGAGCAGTGCTTACTCATCGCCCATTAAACCTGCTCCCTATTTACCCAAAATCTAAACAAGGTGACTCGTCCGACAAGGGGAACCCTACGACGAACTCTTATAACGCGTGAAAATAGGGAGATACGGAGGGTACAGTTATTACTTGCAAAACTCATAATTAAACGGGAAGCGTTTAATTTCGCCCAGCATTAAACTTAACATGCAACCCATTTTCACCAAATCTAAACTTGATGTGACGTAGTGTTCTTTAGGGACACTGTGAATCATAGCGGATAGCGGCCGTATAACGGTTTCGAACAGTTCCTGAAGGAATATTGTTGACGAAGGCTGTATTTTATGCACACAAAACTAACTGCGCATGTACTTTAGTCATTCTGTTCTCGTCATTTTTTTTTTATTTCGTGTTGGTGACAGCTATGTACAGTTCCTCTAGGAAAGCGGTGAAAATTATGTGCCATTGATAGCACACTGACAACACTTCGGAGCGCTTAATTAGATAAATTTACTGCAAAGACCGCATTTATTCCACAGATTTGATCCTCGCCTAGACATCACCCATTGCCTGCCTCTTATCTCCAGAAAATATATACGCCGTGCCTTGATAGTCCACCGAAGACTTCGGGTAAACCTGCTGTTAACCTCGTATATAACGGGTAAAATTTGGCGGAAAACGGGCCTTCTGTAAATATCTGCAATCAGTCTTGTGATACCAAAAACGTTCAACTTTATCCACACATCAGCACCAGACCCACCCCCATTTCCAACAAATGTGAACGCAGTGCCACGTACAGTTCCCCTAGGACTAAGCAATATTGCGGATAACAGCCGTAAAGCACTTCATTTCATTTCATTTATTTTCACCTTAAAGGCCCGGAGGTATTACATAAGGGAGGGCTTTAATCCTTCCGACAATGTTAGAACAAATGTACAGAGCAGTAAAGAAACAACAATAAACAAAAACAAGCCAGGAAGAATCGGGAAAAAAGGGGGAGCATTGTGTTGGAGTAAGGGTGGGTAGGACCGGTAATTAAGCAATGTGGTTATTTAACATTTCGCGGAACGTTTTACGGTCAGTGCATGAGGCGATATCTTCTGGGAGACTGTTACAATGGGTTATTGCGTCAGGGAAGAATGAAGTTTTCATGGCAGATGATCGGATTAGTGTGTGCTATGGGACGACTGTGGCTTAAGCGAGAGGATGTACGTAAGGGTGGATTTAACAGGGAATGCCTGGAGTGTGGATGGTAATAAAAGGTGTGAAGCAAGCAGAGACGAGAGATGATGCGGCTGGAAGCAAGTGATGGTAGTTCAAGTGTACGTTTTAGTGCGGTCATGTCGGTTTCACGAGGGTAATTGGGAGTTATAAACCGAGGAGCGCGATTTTGTATTGCTTCAATGCCATAGGAACGATATGATTGGGAAGGGTGCCAGATAGATGATGCATATTCTAACTGCGGACGTATGAATGTTAGATATGCTAGCTTTTTTATTTGTTTTGATGTGGTTTTCAGGTTACGTTTTAAATATCCAAGGGTACGTGAAGCATTAGAACTGATGGTGTCAATGTGAGTTGACCATGATAGTGTCTTATGTGAACGCTGAGGTATTTGTAAGACGGGGCATGATTGATAGGAGCTGAATTTATTGTGTAGGTGTGACTGGTTAAGCTGTGGTTGCGGGTGAATGACAGAGCTTTGCATTTAGTAAGCTTAAGCGGCATGAACCATTTCTCGCACCATACTGCGATGGAATGGAGAGCCTGTTGTAGTGCAGTGATGTCATTCGATCATTTGATAGGAGAATAAAGGACACAGTCGTCCACGAAAAGACGTAATTTATTCTTAATGTTAGCAGGTAAGTCATCGATGTAGGTGAGGAAAAGTATAGGCGATAAACCAGCGCCTTGTGGCACACCCGATGTTACGCTGCAAAGGGACGCATTATGATTATTTGCAGACATAAACTGTCTACGCCCTTTTAAGAAGTGTTCAAGACAGGTAAGCAATCTATTTCGGATTACGATAGATGAGAGTTTTTGAAGTAGGTGGTTGTGGGAAAAGCGGTCGAATGCTTTCGAGTAATCCAAGAAAATGGCATCAATCTGCAAATGAAGGTCCATGAATTGCAGAATGTCACGGGTGAACTCGGCGAGTTCGGTCTCGCATGAAAACAGTTTTCTGAAGCCGTGCTGGGGAGGGTAAAAAGTTGATAGATTCCTGGTGAGCCATTAGGTTGGATGAGATTATATGTTCTATAGTAGTTTGGAAGGAATGCTGGTCAGAGAAATTGGGCGATAATTTATAGCGCGGGAGCGGTCGCCAGTCTTAAAGATTGGTACGACATGGGCCTTTTTCTAGTCATTGGGCAAGTTCTCCGTCTTTAAGGATTGCGTAAAAATTAGGTATAGTACGTGGCTAGAAATGTTACTGGTGTCAACAAGTATTTTCGCGTTAATGCCATCGCACCCAGCTGAGGTGGTTAGCTTTAGTGAATTAATGAGGCTGCATATGCCATCAGGGTTGATCTTGATGTCTGCCATTAATTTTACTGAAAGTGATGGTATTGGTTCAATGGGAACGTTCTTAGTGTTGGAGAAAACTTAGAGAAAAAGTAGTCGTTAAGAGTTGACGCGCATTTGTCAAAGTTAATGAGATTATCATCCGAATCTCTTAGTTCAATCTGTCTAGTATGTGTTCTTACTGAAAGTAAGCGCCAGAATTTATTGGGATTTGATCGTAGAATAGTCAGAAGGTCATTATTAAAGAAGTTATCTTTAGCTATCATCAGCTCCTGAATATATTGGTTAGCGCATAGTTCGTATTTTCCCAATGTTTCTGAGTTGTTTGTAAATTTGGCTTTTCTGTAAAGTCTTTTCTTTTTAGTGAGGTGAGCTTTGAGCCGTTTATTAAACCATTGATTGTTAGAGTCGGATTTCACGAGTACTGTTGGTATGTATTTAGTTTCGAGGTTAAGCAATACATTCTTATAAAGCTCCCAGTTGATATCAACAGTTCTTGTTAAGTAACACTGCTGAAAATCATTTAAAAAGATTTGCAGTTCGTTACTTATGGCGTCAAAGTCTGCCCTTTTGTAATCTTTTACTATTTTTGTTGTGGGTGACTTTTTCTTAAGAGCTATTGCTATGCAGATATGGATAAGGTTATGATCGCTAAGACCGGGTAGTGTGGTAACGCTCTTTAAGCTATCAGGGCAAGATTTGAGCATAAGGTCAAGGGTGTTATCCCCTCTTGTAGGACATATCACCTGATGCAGGTTGAAGTCTAGAATAAGATAAATAAGTTGTTTAGCTTCGGATAACGGTGACCTGTTAGATACAGAAAGCAGAAGCCAGTTGATGTTAGGGTAATTAAAGTCGTCGAAGAGGCTAATAGGTGCGTTGGGGAATTCGCCAGTGATGTTGGTTAGTGAATTCACCGAGTAAATCACAGAATGACGGATTGATTGGAATGACAGATTGGAATGACAGATGACGTCCGGTGGCCTATTTTTGGCACACGCCAAAAATTGTCTTTCTAGGACCGTTGTATAGCGCAGGTCCACAATAGCTCGATATTATCATCCCGACTTATCAGGGAAGACGAGAAGGTGCCTCTGATAGTTAATAAATCGCGCCCTACTCTCCGGCTGCTCCGATCATCCATGGCGATAGAGGCGATAGCCAAAGTTTGGGAGGGAATATTTGGATATCTCTTACGTCTTCGTTCAGCCATGTTTCAGTTAATACTATGATTGGGGCATCGATGTCGTGAGTGAAGCTGCGAAGTTGTTCTCGTTTGGGCAGCAAACTGCACATGTTAGTGAAAGCTATGTTAAGGAGAGGTAAAGATGAGGGACGATTGCGAGATGAAGCGCAAGTGATAGGCTTCGTTGCCCGTCATTGCACGTTTTCGCGTCTTGTGCTTTGGGATGCGCTATTTCCATGGGCCTTTATGAATAGCCTCGTAGCCTCAATCACGCTGTCAGAAGCAGTGTCGTAGTTGTAGCGCTTATTGTTAACAAGCAACTTGTCTACGTGTAGTTAGAGCGCTCATTCTTGTGGTCGTATGAAATTTAACAATGTGGAACCTGCGATGCGAGTAGCAGGAGCGAAATCTTCACGTATAGCGAAGTTTGTTGCCTTTAGTTTCCGCCTGCACGGCCGGGATATTTGCCTTTGACTTGAAAGGAGCCAACTTGATAATTATTGAGTGTTTTCTTTCAGGACGGTATTTGCCTATGTGATGAGCGCGTTCAATAGCGCTTGGTTCTAGATGCATTTCCAGCTTGCTTGCGCAGAAATTGATTTTTTCTTCACACTCTTTCCAACTTTCTTTTTCGTTGTCCTCCAGTCCAAGGAACAGCAAGTTATTACAGCGCATTCTGTTATTTGTGTCAGTGCTCTCAGCTTTTAGCAGTGCTATGTCTTTGATGGTATCACTTCGTCTAGTCTCAATTATTCCGCCCTGATGGTCATATTCTAGCACAAAAATACGGTTTGTCAGTGCAGCTATTGTGTTGTCTCTGAGTATGTTGGCTTCTCTCAGCTCACTTATATTGGTGCGTATTTCTGAAATTAATTCTTTTAGTTCTTTAATCGTCTGTGAAAGGGAAGAAACAATGTCCCTGTCGGGGCCTGGGTTAAGCTCAACGTCTCTAGAGAGCAAGAGAATTAGATCGGACAGAAGCGCAAAAGCAACAGTTTCATAGTACAGACGGACAACTCTACACCATTTCAAGTCGCAGGGGCACGACACCGCGAAGAGGCAGCGATTGTCGCTACGAAATTCCTTAGCATTTTGTAAATAGCTAACCTGGAAGGTTAGGAAAGCCATGAGCATCCATCCTGCGTTCAATGGTGTCGTGCCCCAGACGATCAGCTTTGCCACGCCGATTAAATACAGCCTGGCTTGACCTTGTTACTGATGACGTCGCTTTCGTAGGGTGTTGCCAGGGGAACGAAGCGTCTGCCGCTAAAACTGGACTTCGCGGTTTCGGTGACGAGAGGTGGACTTGTAGCCCAGGATTGTGGCGGTCTCATGGAAGGCAATTCGGTTTCCAGAAAGGTTTCTGGGGTAGGGCATATACCAGCACAAGACCAGTACGACAGCATCTGGAAGGTTAGGAAAGCGGTGAGCATCCTGTGTTCAATGGTGTCGTGGATTGACTTCCGAGGATTGATTTAAGAACGTTTTGAAAAACCCATCTTTACCGGATTTTCCCGAAATTCCGCCCACAAATCCTTCATAAGAATTCCTCCTTACCTTAAAATGTCAGCTTTGAGGCAAGTTAAGTTCTTTCAGGAGATTAGGGAGACCTATAAGGAATTTCGTAAACTAAGCTCGTAGAGCTTTGCAAAGCTCGAGTAAGTAATTTGCCTTAAAGTTTATAAACAATGTTGTTCAACGTTTCTCTACAGATAACCCATAACATGGCGTCGATTGCCTACAAATATAACACTGCTTCCGCTCTTGGTTCTTCCCGGGCACTGGGAAAAATGTGTAAGCATTTCATTTAACTCCTCTAAGCATGTAGGAGTCGAGGGCTTAGCAATTTTCACTTAGCCCATAATAAACACTTCAAAATTTGACGGCAAACAAATATGCCCCTGATATGTCCCTGTTTCCCCTAAATATAATCTCGCTTAGTAATCTAGTTTTATTTCATGACAACGTGAGAACACGCATATTACATTTTCGAGTGCTTCTAGTCTGACTAAGAGCTTTGTTGCGAAATTGGCGCATTTCTTCTTAGTCTCACCGATAATCATTGTTCGCATAATTATATAAACAGACAACTATTTTAGAAATATAGTTATTACTGCGGTTTTCTATTGGTACCATAGACATTCTTCAGAGGTGTTCCTTAAGCGCACACCTATTCATGTTAATGATGATGGCGATTATATTATGATGATGATGAGCCTTCAAAATATCGCATGTACCCACTATGAGAGATATTCCAAGAATTGGGTGATTGTATGCATCTGTAGCTGCAGGAAAGAATGAATAAGTGGTAAAGGTAAAATTTGGAACAATTGAATTTTTTTTATTTTATTATTTGTGCGGTGATATTGCACAGCGGCTTGAATATGTGCTCTTCAGTGCGCGCAAGCGATCGAGTGGCAGTGGTGCTCCTGGCTGATAACGGTGACGGTTTCGTCCATAAGTTAGGGTGTCGTGGTTACTGCGAGTTACGCGTTCAGCAGAAACAGACATCCCCGAGACCGGCGCGTGAAATTCTATTTTATTGCGTCGAATAGGTCCAGTAAAGTACTATATGGAAGATTATACGCGGCCAGTACACTAATACACCAATGCTCCTCGTGGGTTCTTGCTAACAAACAGACTAAAAGTTTACCACGAAGACTATTCAACACGTTCCGACGTTGTCAATTGAATTGGAATCTTCAGGTCCTCTTAAAGTCGCCCAGTCCAATGACAGGGTTTGGCAGCCGCTGCACCAGCCTCCACAGAAGGAAACCCTACCGTCGTGGGGCCCACGCAACGAAAGACGGCAGGACGGAGTCCTCGAGGTACTGCAAATTGAGTGGCGTGGCAACTACTTAGGGCGCAGTAGTGTACGCCGGTGTCTTTCATCTGGTTGTGTGGAAAGGGCGCACGGAGTCTTCCCCCAAGTCGTCTTCCTGCGTTTCGCCGTTGAATGACTGAGGGACTACATTCAAGCTGTCCTGTTCATGCTGGTTGAAGTGTGCTTTATACGGCTGCGTTACTGCATTCAGCCTTTCCTCTTCGTCGTGGTTGAAGTCTGCTGTATATGGCTGTGTTACTGCATTCAGCCTTTCCTCTTCGTCGTGGTTGAAGCCTGCTGTATATGGCTGTGTTACTGCATTCAGCCTTTCCTCTTCATCCAGGTTGAAGTCTGCTGCATACGGCTGCGTCACTGCATTCAGCCTTTCCTCTTCATCCTGGTTGGAGTGGGCTTTACACGGCTGCGTTACTGCATTCAGCCTTTCCTCTTCGTCCTGGTTGAAGTCTGCTGTATATGGCTGTGTTACTGCATTCAGCCTTTCATCTTCATCCAGGTTGAAGTCTGCTGTATATGGCTGTGTTACTGCATTCAGCCTTTCCTCTTCATCCAGGTTGAAGTCTGCTGCATACGGCTGCGTCACTGCATTCAGCCTTTCCTCTTCATCCTGGTTGGAGTGGGCTTTACACGGCTGCGTTACTGCATTCAGCCTTTCCTCTTCATCCTGGTTGAAGTCTGCTGCATACGGCTGCGTTACTGCATTCAATCTATTTCCGTGATCTTTCTCCGTGTATCCTGCGATCCTGCCAAGGAAAATCTCGAGGCTGTGAATAATGAGTGGTGGTGCAAGCTCAAGTGCGGCCAGGACGCTCTTGCAAAGGCCTCTACGGCTGGTTGCTTGGAGGCGGTGGATAGAAAGATAGTTCTTTTGAAGGCACTGATTGAGCAAGTCGAGGCCCTGGATCAGCAGCAGATGTTCACCACGCTCGCAGATCTCCTGGGCCAGAAGTGCAACCACTGACAAAGCCTCAACAGCGTCGCCAATCCTCGGCTGCGCAGCCTCTACGTCATCCTGGAGGCGCGCAACTGCTGCAGTACGGACCAGCGCGACGCCCACGCAGATGTTGTCGATATGGATAGATGACCTGGTGTCAGCAGCAGGAAAGGCAGGAGGTGCAGGTGGGCAGAAGGAAAGCAGTCGCGCTGGCGGCTTGGTGGACAGGGACCTCCCAGGCGGTCTTGGCTTAAACGCAGGTGAGCAGCTCAGCAGTGCCACGAATCCATGCACGTTCGTGCTGCATGAAAGGCGACCATGCATCGGGGCCAGCGAACGGCAACTAGTCAGGTGATTTCGGCATTTGGACGCTGAAAAGCTCCCAACAAGCTGCGGGTTGATGCAAGTCGCTGCGAACCAAGCCGAGCACACAGCCTGTTGTAAGGGCCGCAGTAATTCCCCGCATGTCTCGGCGTGTTCCAAAAGCTGCAGTGTGCCCAGGATGCTGTTCGGGGCTTCAGTGCTTTGGTGATACGGTGAGCGTTCTGGCTGTCGAGGAAGTCGCTGATCAATTGGCTTGAGCAGCAGCATCCACAGCTGCAGCAGCTGGTCGCCCTCACGTGCAGCGGCCTCGATGAAGGCGGCGAACTGGATTCCCGTAGCTAGCTGCGCTGCGTCAGTTCGATGTTGATGCGCTAAAGCGGATGTTTTTCGTTGCCGTGAACGACGAGGTAGCCTTCGATGGCTCTGCACAAGAAGTTGCGGGATGGGACCCAGCGCAGGAGCTCCAGCTTCGCCCAGCTTCACATGAAGGCGCGTCGGACGTCCTCGTTCCTCGTGCATCTGTGCAGCGGCCCCAGCAACGTCGGCGCGTCTTGCCATTCGGCGATGTTCAAGCGTTGGCGATCCTCTGGCCATGGAAGTCTTGCTTTCCGTCGGTAGTGTTGGCGTGCGACACCAGACAAACAGGGAGCACTTCTTGTCCGTCTCGAATGATTGCTGCCGCTGGAAAATGGCGATTGCATGAACGAGCATCAGCTTCACGAGGACACGCGGAAGCGCTTCTTTCTCATCGTGGAACGGCGCGTGTTCGGCTGTGAAGAAGTAAAGAAAAAGAAGTGGCTTCGCAAACTGCTTACTCTGTATTTTATATTATTTCCTTGTAGAATTTGTTAATTGTGTACTTGTTTCTTAAGGAGTAATACATTTTTTGTCACTTACCACATGATAAAAAAAGAAACAAACAAGCAATTACGCAAACAAGCTAACGAACATGAAAGACCATGTCCCACCTGTGACGTGACCCTATACGCACGTGCAGCGCCAACATCGACGGTGGTGGTCAGACGCTGTGCGGTCAGATGTTCGTTTGCATGAAACAGGCATAAGCCATAAGGCAAGACACACATAAGAAGCAGTTAAAAAAAGCACGAAGTCATGGATTCTTTTATTAGATTGGCGCGTCACTTCGAATGCTTTTAACAATTCTTAGAGTGCGACCAAATTGCGGGCATTAAAGCGCGTAGTAATGAGCTATCTGTCGGTGTTACTGCTGCGCTCTTCGCGGGAATCTGCAAGTTCTGTTATTCTCGCGTGAGTAGTTTAGTGTACTACGAATCTATGGATTGAATGTTTGTTTTATTGTTGTCTCTTCACTTGTCACCTTCTTGGTCAATGAGATACACATGGGTAAACGATGGTTTAGAATAGACAATTTTTTTGACATTTTGATAGTGCTTTCGTACCCCTTACCGGCTTTAGTGTCTTTGTCTAAAGGAACAAATCTTGCATGGTTTGCTGATACGGCAAGCGAAGTGAAGCTGATGCGGTTTTTAAAGGAATTATTATTATTATTATTATTATTATTATTATTATTATTATTATTATTATTATTATTATTATTATTATTATTATTATTATTATTATTATTATTATTATTATTATAAGCTGCTACCGTAGCAATACTACGCAGCTGGCTTCTCGATAGGTCCTGCTTCGTGAGCGTCAATGAACTATTATCTTTTGTCTATACAGTATCCATTGGTGTGCCCCAAGGTTCCGTGTTAGGTCAGCTACTCTTCTTAATTTTCATCAATGCGTTTTCCTCAGCGATCCGGAAGTCTTCATTTCTTCTTCTAACTATTTAAGGAGATACACAGTGTTGAAAACCGCCGCGCTGTGCAGTCCGACCTATGCCACAATCTTTGCAAAGTGAGAACAAAACGGGCTCACTCGAAATTCATTTCAAACAGGAATTTTCTCATCTTCGCGTAAAACACGTAATATTGTCTTCCCTTATTTTGTTGTTCGTGCCGTGTTTACAAACGTTCTTTCCATAAGTGACCTCCGCGTGCTCTTTGATAGCCCGTTAAGTTTCTCCACCCCCTCTAAGCGCGTAAAATCACAAGGCCTGCGCGCTATCGGTTCTTTCTGCAGACTCACAAGAGATTCCCGTACACCATTTCACTTCCACAAATTGTTCACCTACGTCTGTCTCCCTTTACTTGAATATGCCTCAGTGGTGCGGAATAGCGCAATCAATTCGAATAGCATCTTGATTGAGCGTGTGACGAAAAAGTCCATGAATGTACGTATAAACATCGTTTCCTGACCTCATGGACCGACAACTTTTCAACTCTGAGTAATCATCCTTTACCTCACTTCGCTGCAGACGAAGTCGTACCAACATACTCTTTTCATACGAAATCATTCGTGGAGTTATTGTATGTTCGGGTCTACTAGCTTCTGTTTCACTGCGGATTCCGCAGAACAGAACACCATGGACTACCTTCCGCGTTCCTGCCTATTTCAGCAGACACACGTCCCTCCACAGAATGCACTGTCATTTTCTCCATCTTGATATCTTTCAAAACCTGTCATCTTCTTTCTGTTCCGGGCTTCGCACTTTCTCTTGAGTTCTCTTTCTATTCTAACTTTACTCATCTCCTGTCTTCTCATAGTTCCTCCCTACTTCCGTATATGTGCTCTGTCTCTCAATATAGTGTTATTGCTGGATTGTTGCTAATTATGCATATGTTTATCCGCTCTTTTGTTCTTTATTACGTCTTTTTATCCCATAACTTATGATTCTAATTGTGCTAGATTTTGCTTGGCTCACTAGTTACGTGACAGTGGGTATATGCCGTTCTTCAATAAACATCTATCACGCCATTTGGGGTGACTCGACGCTATAGGCAGAATAGTACATGCATCTTGTACACTCAGATAATCTTGTCTGAATATACATTCACAACGTGCCACTCGCGGACTTCGTGGCGGCACCACCAGATGGCGCAGGGTGTCCAGAGGGAAGCGCGAGAGGGAAGCCTGGTTACATACACACCTCAAACATGACGCCTTTGGGCAGTCGCAATGCGAAATCTTACTACATTGCTTATGCTAATTGCATTAACGTCGACATTCATTGTGACGTGGATTCTGCCGAATTTTTTTTTATGCTCGATATTTGTGAAGGTTATTCAGCCTTACTTTGTGATGCGTGGCTGGCGCTCAAGAGCTTGTTAATTCTAATTGTTTCCGCCTTAGAGTATGGAAACTTTTGTCGGAGCTATGAGAAGAATTCATCATCCCTCACAAAGTTTCGCGAAGTGCGGAAATCGCAGCAGAATGGGGAAGGCCTCGCGATTCAGGAACAAATCGCGAGGCCTTCCCCATTCTGCTGCGACCCAGGGTGGGGTGAGAGCAGTCATTCATCTCACCCTGGGCGGAAGAGGAAACGACGTCAGAGGGCACGGAGGGACCTGCGCGGATGCATCAACGAATGACCTACTGCTTTTTGTACAGATTCGTTCGAAATGCGACTACGGATTTCTTGGTGATGAAAGATACATTGCTGTCCTGCTCTGCCCGTCAAAGATGCTTCCTATGGTTGACGAGGGTTTTCATGTTCTCCTTCTGTTGGCCGGTGACAGAGCGCAAGCCCGGTTCACCACCTGATTAAATTAAGGTCTTGCTATAAATAGCACGCTAAATTATTTGCTATCCCCAATAGATAAAGACTCTGCGTTGCAGACTTCTTTGCGAAAATCCATGAATTTCCGATTTTCTGAATTGGATGTTGTAACTAAAATAATAGTTAAACCTACCGAAAAAATCGTTAGACAGAAATTGGGATTTTCTTCTTTGAAGAAGGTAAAAGAACAGCAGAAGCAGTTGGTTGAAATCGGGGAAGAAGTAGACAGCGCAACTTAGTTATTCGTGGCCTCACCGAATTCGAGGGAAAGTTCCATTATTTTAAACGCGAACGACTTTATTGAACTTCTTTCAAGCGAAACTAGGAGTGACCATTCAGTTAAAGAACTACAGAGAATAGTGGCACGTCTCGGAATCCAGGAACACTGCGTTGATTAAACAACAGTGAACGTTTGTTCCTACTACTTGGCAGGCAGCAAGCACGTTACATAACTGTACACGGTGAAACCATCGAAGCCGCCTTTTGATAAAACCGGCATGGGTAATAAACCGGACGATAACACAACGGCTGGCATGAGCAAAGGCTGCGCGGTAAAGACACGTGTGTATAATGTTACTGCGTGCACTACAAATACGAATGTAGGAGAAAAACCAATGAGGCTAGACCAAATGTCCTCAACTTTTTTTTATTATAACGAAAAAATAAATGAGCTGCAAAACTGCCCTAAGTTTAAAGAATCATCTGTTTCCATCATTTCATGACTACTGCAAGGCTACTTTGAACAGGCTAGCCAATTTATGGCTACATGGCAAGCAATTCTAATCCCAGGCACATAAAACATCACTCGACTACAACCAATTTCGCGTGGATGATGATGATGTGTATTTATGGAACGACAATAATTCAAAGCTGCGCAGATCTAGTTCACAGACATGCCTTCACAAAGCGGCCATGTTGACCTGGAAAGAAAATGCTGCGAATTATCCTCATAAATGCCGACAGCCTTGCGTTCATTATGCGAACCAAATGGAATATATTATTTTTCAACATGTTCCCTATGCAGTTGCTGCAACGGAAACGTGGCTGTGTTCTAATATTAGTGACAGTGAAATTACGCCGTCCTCACACAAATATTGCAGCCGAGGTCACGTAGGCAAAAGTGGTGGTGTCGCGCTCATAATTAAAAATTAGAAATGCCTTGAACTTGATGGCATTCTAGAAAACAAAAGCATTTACTGTCATATTAACTATCGTGGCTTTACTGCTGCTAGCCTTAACGTTGTTTATCATCTTCCCAAGAGCCCCTTATCTTATATTGAAGCATTCGTAGGTCGTCTTGAGGTGCTGCTGTGCCCAAAGCAAATATTTGTGCCCATGAGAGCCTTTAACTTACCATGTAGTGACTAGAACAATTTTTCAACCTCAGGCGCTTATGATGCTGATATCGCGCCAGAAGCCAGGCAGTCAGTCCTTGATCTTACTTGGTCAAAAACATTTCCGGCAATAGCTATATCAGCGCCATCGATGGAATCGGTGATCACAAAATTATCCAAGCCGATTCCCGCGTGGCTTGTACAGAAAGTTCGCCCTTCAGCTAAGAATTTCTTAGATTTTTAATCTTAAGATCATTACTCTTAGACGACGAGTAAGACGGAAGCGTAAAAAGCAAAACTAAAAACAACTTTCACGTAAGTTGTCTTAAAGATGAGTTGCTTCTAGATTGGCTCATGCACGTGCCAGGTTCTTTGGTCAATCACTCACGCTGTTTTTAAAGAAATAACCGCAATAGTTTGGCGCTTTCTTTTAATTGCAAGCGATGCGTAGACGATCTGCGAATATCTTAAATTGTAAATGGAAACATGCTGGATATTGCAAATGAGTTCAATGGAACATTTTTCCGGACATTTAGAGCTCCTGGTTCTGCGCACGCGTTAAACGTGACCGAAACTTCGTTGCGCAAACACCTTGCAATGCCTGATTTCGAAGTAAGCCCGAGAAGGCATTTTTTTTCATTTCTACTAAAACTCAATAAAAGGGATCATGTGATGCAGACGATTTTCCAAATGGTTTTCTTCATTGGTATTCTGAATTAGTCTCCGAGAACTTCTACGGACATTTTGATGTCCCTATTAAGTCAGTGCTCTCTGCCTAGCAACTGCCTTGAACATCCTGAACACACCTTTAACTGCCTTGAACTGCCTTGAACTTCTCATGAACACGCCTTTAACTTCTCTTTACACCAAACTTTTTCTTGGTGACTGTCATAGTTCTTCCAGTATTCCACTGTCAAATTCTTCCAGAACGCCGTTCCTTAAACACTCGTATAACGCCCAGGAATGCTGCGTAAGTAATTTACTGAAAACGCCATAATTAACCCACCCCCTATGAGCAGTGCTTACTCATCGCCCATTAATCCTGCTCCCTATTTACCCAAAATCTAAACAAGGTGACTCGTCCGACTGGAGGAACCCTACTACGAACTCTTATAACGCGTGAAAATAGGGAGATACGGAGGGTACACTTATTACTTGCAAAACTCATAATTAAACGGGAAGCGTTTAATTTCGCCCAGCATTAAACTTAACATGCAACCCATTTTCACCAAATCTAAACTTGATGTGACGTAGTGTTCTTTAGGGACACTGTGAATCATAGCGGATAGCGGCCGTATAACGGTTTCGAACAGTTCCTGAAGGAATATTGTTGACGAAGGCTGTATTTTATGCACAGAAAACTAACTGCGCATGTACTTTAGTCATTCTGTTCTCGTCATTTTTTTTTTATTTCGTGTTGGTGACAGCTATGTACAGTTCCTCTAGGAAAGCGGTGAAAATTATGTGCCATTGATAGCACACTGATGACACTTCGGAGCACTTGATTAGATAAACTTACTATAGAGGCAGCATTTATTCCACTGATTTGATCCTCGCCTAGACATCACCCATTGCCTGCTTCTTATTTCCAGAAAATATATACGCCGTGCCTTGGTAGTCCACCGAAGACTCCGGGTAAACCTGCTATTAACCTCGTATAACGGGTAAAATTTGGCAGAAAACGGGCATTCTGTAAATATCGGCAACAGTCTTGTGATACCAAAAACGTTCAACTTTATCCACACATCAGCACCAGACCCACCCCCGTTTCCAACAAATGTGAACGCAGTGCCACGTACAGTTTCCCTAGGACTGAGCAATATTTCGGATGACAGCCGTAAAGCACTTCATTTCATTTCATTTATTTTCACCTTAAAGGCCCGGAGGCATTACATAAGGGAGGGCTTTATACCTTGCGACAATGTTAGAACAAATGTACAGAGCAGTAAAGAAACAACAATAAACAAAAACAAGCCAGGAACAATCGTGAAAAAAGGGGAGCATCGTGTTGGAGTAAGGGTGGGTAGGATCGGTAATTAAGCAATGTGGTTATTTAGCATTTCGCGGAACATTTTACGGTCAGTGCATGAGGCGATATCTCCTAGGAGACTGTTCTAATGGGTTATAGCGACAGGGAAGAATGAAGTTTCTCAATGGTAATGACACATTAACATTTCTCAAAGTTAGTGAGATTGACATCCGAATCTGTTAATTCAATCTGTATAGTATGTGTCCTTACTGAAAGTAAGCGCCAGAATTTATTGGGATTTGATCGTAGAATATTCAGAAGGTCATGATTAAAGAAGTTATTTTTACCTATCGTCAGCTGCTGAATATATTGGTTAGCGCATAGCTCGTATTTTCCCAATGTTTCTGAGTTATTTGTAAGTTTGGCTTTTCTGTAAAGCCTTTTCTTTTTAGTGAGGAGAGCTTTGTGCCGTTTATTATACCATTGATTGTTAGAGTCGGATTTCACGAGTACTGTTGGTATGCATTTAGCTTCGAGGTTAAGCAATACATTCCTTTAAAGCTCCCAGTTGCTATCAACAGTTCTTTTTAAGTAAGACCACTGAAAATAATTTTAAAAGATTTGCAGTTCGTTACTTACGGTGTCAAAGTCTGCCCTTTTGTAATCATTTATTATTTTTGTTGTGGGTGACTTTTTCTTAAGTGCTATTGCCATGCAGATATGGATGAGGTTATGATCCCTAAGACCGGGTAGTGTGGTAACGCTCTTTAAGCTATCAGGGCAAGATTTGAGCATAAGGTCAAGGGTGTTATCCCCTCTTGTAGGACATATCACCTGATGCAGGTTGAAGTCTAGGATAAGATAAATAAGTTGTTTAGCGTCGGATAACGGTGACCTGTTAGATACAGAAAGCAGAAGCCAGTTAATGTTAGGGTAATTAAAGTCGTCGAAGAGGTTAATAGGTGCGTTGGGGAATTCGCCAGTGATTTTGGTTAGTGCTTCACGGAGTAAATCACAGAATGACGGATGGCTGTCCGATGGCCTATTTTTGGCACTCGCCAAAATAGCTGGCTGTCCGGTAGCCAATTTTTGGCACACGCCGAAAATTGTCTTTCCAGGACCGTTGTAAGCGCAGGTCCACAATAGCTCGAGATTATCATCCCGACTGATCAGGTGCCTCTGATAGTTAATAAAACGCCCCCTCCTCTCCGGCTGCTCCGATCATGGTGATAGAGACTATCGCCGAAATTTGGAGGGAAAATTTCGATATCTCTTACGTCTTCGTTTAGCCACGTTTCAGTTAATACTATGATGTCGGCATCGATGTCGTGAGTGAAGCTGCGAAGTTGTTCTCGTTTGGGCAGCAAACTGCACATGTTAGTGAAAGCTATGTTAAGGAGAGGTAAAGATGAGGGACGATTGCGAGAGGAAGTTGAAGTGATAGGCTTCGTTGCCCGTCATCGCATGTTTTCGCGTCTTGTGCTTTGGGATGCGCTATTTCCATGGACCTTTATGAATAGCCTCGTAGCCTCAATCACGCTGTCAGAAGCAGTGTCGCAGTTGTAGCGCTTATTGTTAGCAAGCAACTTGTCTACGTATAGTTAGAACGCGCATTTTTGTGGTCATATGAAATTTAACAATTTGGAGCCTGCGATGCGAGTAGCAGGAGCGAAATCTTCACGTATAGCGAAGTTTGTTGCCTTTAGTTTCCGCCTGCAGGGCCGGAATGTTTTCCTTTGGCTTGAAATGAGCCAACTTGATAATTATCGGGCGTTTTCTTTCAGGACAGTATTTGCTTATATGATGAGCACGTTCAATAGCTCTTGGTTCAAGATGCATTTCCAGCTTGCTTGCGCAGAAATTGATTTTTTCTTCACACTCTTTCCAACTTTCTTTTTCGTTGTCCTTCAGTCCAAGGAACAGCAAGTTATTACAGCGCATTCTGTTATTTGTGTTAGTGCTCTCATCTTGTAGCAGTGCTATCTTTTTGATGGCATCACTTCGTCTAGTCTCAATTATTTCGTCCTGATGGTCATATTCTAGCACAGAAATACGGTTTGTCAGTGGAGCTATTGTGTTGTCTCTGAGTATGTTGGCTTCTATCAGCTCACTTATATTGGTACGTATTTCTGAAATTATTTCTTTTAGTAATTTAATCGACTGTGAAAGGGAAGAAACAATGTCTCTGTCGGGGCCTGGGTTAAATTCAACGTCTCTAGAGAGCAAGAGAATTAGATCGGACAGAAGCGCAAAAGCAACAGTTTCATAGTACAGATGGACAACTCTACACCATTTCAAGTCGCAGGGGCACGACACCGCGAAGAGGCAGTGATTTTCGCTACGAAATTCCTTAGCATTTTGTAAATAGCTAACCTGGAAGGTTAGGAAAGCGATGTGCATCCATCCTGCGTTCAATGGTGTCGTGACCCAGACGATCAGCTTTGCCACACCGATTAAATACAGCCTGGCTTGACCTTGTTACTGATGACGTCGCTTTCGTAGGGTGTTGCCAGGGGAACGAAGCTTCTGCCGCTAAAAGTGGACTTTTCTTCGCGGTTTCGGTGACGAGAGGCGGACTTGTAGCCCAGGATTGTGGCGGTCTCATGGAAGGCAATTCGGTTTCCAGAAAGGTTTCTGGGGTAGGGCATATACCAGCACAAGACCAGTACGACAGCATCTGGAAGGTTAGGAAAGCGGTGAGCATCCTGTGTTCAATGGTGTCGTGGATTGACTTCCGAGGATTGATTTAAGAACGTTTTGAAAAACCCATCTTTACCGGATTTTCCCGAAATTCCGCCCACAAATCCTTCATAAGAATTCCTCCTTACCTTAAAATGTCAGCTTTGAGGCAAGTTAAGTTCTTTCAGGAGATTAGGGAGACCTATAAGGAATTTCGTAAAGTAAGCTCGTAGAGCTTTGCAAAGCTCGAGTAAGTAATTTGCCTTAAAGTTTATAAACAATGTTGTTCAACGTTTCTCTACAGATAACCCATAACATGGCGTCGATTGCCTACAAATATAACACTGCTTCCGCTCTTGGTTCTTCCCGGGCACTGGGAAAAATGTGTAAGCATTTAATTTAACTCCTCTAAGCATGTAGGAGTCGAGGGCTTAGCAATTTTCACTTAGCCCTTAATAAACACTTCAAAATTTGACGGCAAAGAAATATGCCCCTGATATGTCCCTGTTTCCCCTAAATACAAACTCGCTTAGTAATCTAGTTTTATTTCATGACAACGTACGTGAGAACACGCATATTACATTTTCGAGTGCTTCTAGTCTGACTAAGAGCTTTGTTGCGAAATTGGCGCATTTCTTCTTAGTCTCACCGATAATCATTGTTCGCATAATTATATAAGCAGACAACTATTTTAGAAATATAGTTATTACTGCGGTTTTCTATTGGTACGATAGACATTCTTCAGACGTGTTCACACACCTATTCATGTTAATGATGATGGCGATTATATTATGATGATGATGAGTCTTCAAGATATCGCATGTACCCACAATGAGAGATATTCCAAGAATCGGGTGACTGTATGCATCTGTTACTGCAGGAAAGAAAGAATAAGTGGTAAAGGTAAAATTTGGAACAATTGAATTTTTTTTTCTAATATTTGTGCGGCAATATTGCACAGCGGCTTGAATGTGTGCTCTTCAGTGCGCGCAAGCGATCGAGCGGCGGTGGTGCTCATGGCTGATAACGGTGACGGTTTCGTCCATAAGTTAGGGTGTCGTGGTTACTGCGAGTTACGCGTTCAGCAGAAACAGACATCCCCGAGACCGGCGCGTGAAATTCTATTTTATTGCGTCGAATAGGTCCAGTAAAGTACTATATGGAAGATTATACGCGGCCAGTACAATAATACACCAATGCTCCTCGTGGGTTCTTGCTAACAAACACACTAAATGTTTACCACGAAGACTATTCAACATGTTCCGACGTTGTGAACTTAAACGAAATCTACAGGTCCTCTTAAAGTCACCCAGTCCAACGACAGGGTTTGGCAGCCGTTTCACCAGCCTCCACAGAAGGAAACCCTACCGTCCTGGGGCCCACGCAACGAAAGACGGCAGGACGGAGTCCTCAAGGTACTGCAAATTGAGTGGCGGGGCAACTACTTAGGGCGCAGTAGTGTACGCCGGTGTCTTGCCCCTGGTTGCGTGGGAAGGGCGCACGGAGTCTTCCCCCAAGTCGTCTTCCTGCGCTTCGCCGTTGAATGACTGCGGGACTACATTCAAGCTGTCCTGTTCATGCTGGTTGAAGTGTGCTTTATACGGCTGCGTTACTGCATTCAGCCTTTCCTCTTCGTCGTGGTTGAAGTCTGCTGTATATGGCTGTGTTACTGCATTCAGCCTTTCCTCTTCGTCGTGGTTGAAGTCTGCTGTATATGGCTGTTTTACTGCATTCAGCCTTTCCTCTTCATCCAGGTTGAAGTCAGCTGTATACGGCTGCGTCACTGCATTCAGCCTTTCCCCTTCATCCTGGTTGGAGTCTGCTGCATACGGCTGCGTCACTGCATTCAGCCTTTCCTCTTCATCCTGGTTGGAGTCTGCTGCATACGGCTGCGTCACTGCATTCAGCCTTTCCTCTTCATCCAGGTTGAAGTCAGCTGTATACGGCTGCGTCACTGCATTCAGCCTTTCCTCTTCATCCTGGTTGGAGTCTGCGGCATACGGCTGCGTCACTGCATTCAGCCTTTCCTCTTCATCCTGGTTTGAGTCTGCTGCATACGGCTGCGTCACTGCATTCAGCCTTTCCTCTTCATCCAGGTTGAAGTCAGCTGTATACGGCTGCGTCACTGCATTCAGCCTTTCCTCTTCATCCTGGTTGGAGTCTGCTGCATACGGCTGCGTTACTGCATTAAATCTATTTCCGTGATCTTTCTCCGTGTATCCTGCGATCCTGCCAAGGAAAATCTCGAGGCTGTGCATAATGAGTGGTGGTGCAAGCTCAAGTACGGCCAGGACGCTCTTGCAAACGCCTCTACGGCTGGTTGCTTGGAGGTGGTGGATGGAAAGATAGTTCTTTTGAAGGCACTGGTTGAACAAGTCGAGGCCCTGGGCCAGCAGCAGATGTTCACTACGCTCGCAGATCTCCTGGGCCAGAAGTGCATACACTGGGAAAGCCTCAACAGCGTCGCCAATCCTCGCCTGCGCAGCCTCTACGTCATCCTGGAGGCGCGCAACTGCTGCAGTACGGACCAGCGCGACGCCCACGCAGATGTTGTCGATATGGATAGATGACCTGGTGTCAGCAGCAGGAAAGGCAGGAGGTGCAGGTGGGCAGAAGGAAAGCAGTCGCGCTGGCGGCTTGGTGGACAGGGACCTCCCAGGCGGTCTTGGCTTAAACGCAGGTGAGCAGCTCAGCAGTGCCACGAAACCATGCACGTTCGTGCTGCATGAAAGGCGACCATGCATCGGGGCCAGCGAACGGCAACTAGTCAGGTGATTTCGGCATTTGGACGCTGAGAGGCTCCCAACAAGCTTCGGGTTGATGCAAGTCGCTGCGAACCAAGCCGAGCACACAGCCTGTTGTAAGGGCCGCAGTAATTCGCCGTTTGTCTCGGCGCGTTCCAAAAGCTGCAGTGTGCCCAGGGTGCTGTTCGGGGCTTCAGTGCTTTGGTGATACAGTGAGCGTTCTGGCTGTCGAGGAAGTCGCTGATCAATTGGCTTGAGAAGCAGAATCCACAGCTGCAGCAGCTGGTCGCCCTCACGTGCAGCGACCTCGATGAAGGCGGCGAACTGGATTCCCGTAGCTAGCTGCGCTGCGTCAGTTCGATGTTGATGCGCTAAAGCGGATGTTTTTCGTTGCCGTGAACGCCGAGGTAGCCTTCGGTGGCTCTGTACAAGAAGTTGAGAGATGGGACCCAGCGCAGGAGCTCCAGCTTCGCCCAGCTTCACATGAAGGCGCGTCGGACGTCCTCGTTCCTCGTGCATCTGTGCAGCGGCCCCAGCAACGTCGGCGCGTCTTGCCATTCGGCGATGTTCAAGCGTTGGCGATCCTCTGGCCATGGAAGTCTTGCTTTCCGTCGGTAGTGTTGGCGTGCGACACCAGACAAACAGGGAGCACTTCTTGTCCGTCTCGAATGATTGCTGCCGCTGGAAAATGGCGATTGCATGAACGAGCATCAGCTTCACGAGGACACGCGGAAGCGCTTCTTTCTCATCGTGGAACGGCGCGTGTTCGGCTGTGAAGAAGTAAAGAAAAAGAAGTGGCTTCGCAAACTGCTTACTCTGTATTTTATATTATTTCCTTGTAGAATTTGTTAATTGTGTACTTGTTTCTTAAGGAGTAATACATTTTTTGTCACTTACCACATGATAAAAAAAGAAACAAACAAGCAATTACGCAAACAAGCTAACGAACATGAAAGACCATGTCCCACCTGTGACGTGACCCTATACGCACGTGCAGCGCCAACATCGACGGTGGTGGTCATACGCTGTGCGGTCAAATGTTCGTTTGCGTGAAACATACATAAGCCATAAGCCAAGTTTGCATGAAACATACATAAGCCAAGTTTGCGTGAAACATGCGTAAGCCGTAAGCCAAGACAGACATAAGAAACTGTTAAGAAAAAAGCCCGAAGCCATGGCTTCTTTTATTAGATTGGCGCGTCACTTCGAATGCTTTTAGCAATTTTTAGTGTGCGACCAAATTGCGGGCATTAAAGCGCGTAGCAATGAGCTACCTGTCGGTGTAACTTTTGAGCTCTTCGCGCGAATCTGCAAGTTCTGTTATTCTCGCGTGAGCAGTTTAGTGTATTAGGAATCTATCGTATATGCGCTGCGTAGATTGAATGTTTGTCTTATTGCGGTTTGTTCTCTTGTCACTTACTTGGTCAATGAGATTCATGCAGATAAATGATGGTTTAAAATAGACATTTCTGGACAATTTTGATAGTGCATGCTTTCGTACCCCTTACCGGCTGTAGTGTTTTTGTCTAAAGGAACAAATCTTACATGGTTTACTGATAGGGCAAGTGAAGTAAAGCTGATGCTGCTTTCTTAAAGGGATTATTATTATTATTATTATTATTATTATTATTATTATTATTATTATTATTATTATTATTATTATTATTATTAGGAGCTGCTATTATATCAATACTATGCAGCTGTCTCCTCGATAGGTTTTGCTTTGTACATTATACAGTACACGGAACCTTGGTACACGGCACCTTGAATTGTTGCTAATTATGTACCTGTTTAACCGCTCTTCTTTTGTTCTACATTACCCGCCGTGGTTGCTTAGTGGCTGTGGTGTTTGGCTGCTAAGCACGAGGTCGCGGGATCGAATCCCGGCCACGGCGGCCGCATTTCGATGGGGGCGAAATGCGAAAACACCCGTTTACTTAGATTTAGGTGTATGTTAAAGAACCCCGGTTGGTCGAAATTTCCGGAGTCCCCCACTACGGCGTGCCTCATAATCAGAAAGTGGTTTTCGCACGTAAAACCCCATAATTTAATTTTGTTCTACATTACGTATTTTTATCCCATAACTATTTATTCTAATTGTGCTGGAGTGCGCTTGGCTCACTAGTTACGTGACAGTGGGTATATGCCTTTCTTCAATGAACATCTATCACGCCATTTGGGGTGACTCGACGCTATAGGCAGAATAGTACATGCATCTTGTACACTCAGATAATCTTGTCTGAATATACATTCACAACGTGCCACTCGCGGACTTCGTGGCGGCACCACCAGATGGCGCAGGGTGTCCAGAGGGAAGCGCGAGAGGGAAGCCTGGTTACATACACACTTCAAACATGACGCCTTTGGGCAGTCGCAATGCGGAATCTCGCTACATTACTTATGCTAATTGCATTAACGTCGACATGCATTGTGACGTGGTTTCTGCCGAATTTTTTTGTCATGCTCGACATTTGTGAAAGTTATTCAGCCTTGCTTTGTGATGCGTGGCTGGCGCTCAAGAGGTTGTTAAATTTAATTGTTTCCGCCTTACAGTATGGAAACTTTTGTCGGAGCTATGAGAAGAATTCATGATCCCTCACAAAGTTTTGCGAAGTGCGGAAATCGCAGCAGAATGGGGAAGGCCTCGTGATTCAGGAACAAATGGACCCAGGGAGGGGTGAGAGCAATCATTCATCTCAGCCTGGGCGGAAAAGGAAACGACGTCAGAGGGCACGGAGGGACCTGCGCGGATGCATCAACGAATGACCTACTGCTCTTTGTACAGATTCGTTCGAAATGCGACTACGGATTTCTTAGTGATGAAAGATACATTGCTGTCCTGCCATGCCCGTTAAAGATGCTTCCTATGGTTGACGAGGGTTTTCGTGTTCTCCTTCTGTTGGCCGGTGACAGAGCGCAAGCCCGGTTCACCACCTGATTAAATTAAGGCCTTGCTGTAAATGGCATGCTAAATTATTTGCTATCGCCAATAGATAAAGGCTCTGCTTTGCAGACTTCTTTGCGAATATTCATGAATTTCCGATTTTCTGAATTGGATGTTGTAACTAAAATAATAGTTAAACCTACCGAAGAAATCGCTAGACTGATGTTGGAATTTTCTTCGCTGAAGAAACCAATAAAAGAACAGCAGAAGAAGTTGGTTGATTACGGGGAACAAGTAGGCAGCCCAACTTAGTTATTCGTGGCCTTACCGAATTCGAGGGAAAGTTCAATTATTTTAAAAGCGAACGACATTATTGAACTGCTTTCGAGGGAAACTAGGAGTAACCATTTAGTTGAAAAATTACAAAGAATAGTGGCACGTCTCGGAATCCAGGAACACCGCGTCGACTAAAGAGCAGTGAACGTTTGTTCCTGCTACTTTGCAGGCAGCTAGCACGTTGCATAACTGTACACGGTGAGCCCATCGAAGCCGTCTTTTGATAAAACCGGCATGGATTATAATCTGGACGATTACACAACGGCTGGCATGCGCAAAGGCTGCGCGGTAAAGGCACGTGTGTATAAGGTTACCGCGTGATCTACACATACGTATGTAGGAGAAAAACCAATGAGACTAGACCGAATGTCCCCAACTTCTTTTATTATAACGAAAAACTAAGTGTGCTGCAAAACTGTCCTAAGTTTAAAGATTTATCTGTTTTCATCATGTAATGACTACTGCAATGCTACTGTGAACAGGCGAGCCAATTTATGGCTACATGGCAAGTAATTCTAATCCCAGGCACCCATTAAAGCATCACTCTACATCGACAAATTTCACGTGGATGATGATGATGTGTATTTATGGAACGGCGATAATTCAAAGCTGCGCAAAGTGCATAAACGTGCCTTCACAAAGCGGCCATGTTGACCTGAAATGAAAATGCTGCGAATTATCCTCATAAATTCCGAACGCCTTGAGTCTATTATGCAAATAAAATGTAAGATATTATTTTTCAACATGTTCCCTATGCACTTGCTGCAAAGGAAACATGTTCTTATGTTAGGCTGTGTTCTAATATTAGTTATTAGTGACCGTGAAATTATACCGTCCTCCCACAAATATTGCAGCCGAGGTGGCGTAGTCAGAAGTGGTGGTGTCGCGCTCATAATTGAAAATTAAACATATTTTGAACTTGATTGCATTCTAGAAAACAATAGCATTTACTCTCATATTAACTATCGTGGCTTTACTGCTGCTACGCTTGACGTTGTTTGTCGTCTTTCCAAGAGTCCCTTATATTATATTGAAGCATTCGAAGGTCATCTTGAGCTGCTGCTGTCCCCAAAGCAAATATTTGTACCCACGAGAGGCTTCAACTTGCCATGTGGTGACTGGAACGATTAGTCAATCTCAGGGGCTTGTGATGCTGATATCGCGCCAGAGGCAAGGCTGTGTTCTAATATTAGTTATTAGTGACCGTGAAATTATACCGTGCTCCCACAAATATTGCAGCCGAGGTGGCGTAGTCAAAAGTGGTGGTGTCGCGCTCATAATTAAAAATTAAACATATTTTGAACTTGATTGCATTCTGGAAAACAATAGCATTTACTCTCATATTAACCATCGTGGCTTTACTGCTGCTACGCTTGACGTTGTTTGTCGTCTTTCCAAGAGTCCCTTATATTATATTGAAGCATTCGAAGGTCATCTTGAGCTGCTGCTGTCCCCAAAGCAAATATTTGTACCCACGAGAGGCTTCAACTTGCCATGTGGTGACTGGAACGATTAGTCAATCTCAGGGGCTTGTGATGATGATATCGCGCCAGAGGCAAGGCAGTCAGTCCTTGATCTTATTTTGTCCAAAACATTTCTGGCGCTAGCTCTATCAGCGCCACTGATGGAATCTGTGATCACAGTATTATCCAAGCAGATTTCCGCATGGCTTGTACAGAAAGTTCGCTCTCCAGCTAAGAATTTCTTCGATTTCTTAAACGACGAGTAAGACGGGAGCGTAAAAAGCAAAACTAAAAACAACTTTCACATAAGTTGTCTTAAAGATGAGTTGCTTTCTAGATTGGCTCATGCACGTGCCAGGTTCTTCGGTCAATCACTCACGCTGCTTTTGAAGAAATAACCGCAATAGTTTGGTGCCTTGTTTTAATTGCAAGCGATGCGTAGAACATCTGCGAATACCTGAAATTCTAAAGGGAAACTTGCCGGATATTGCAAATGAGTTCAATGGAACATTTTTCCGGGCATTTACAGCACTTCATTGGGCAAACGCCTTGCGATGCCTGATTTCGAAGTAAGCCCGAGAAGGCATTTTTTTTTCATTTCTACTAAAACTCAATAAAAGAGATCATGTGGTGCAGACGATTTTCCAAATGTTTTTCTTCATTGGTATTTTGAATTAGTCTTCGAGAACTTCAGACATTTTCACGTCCATATTAAGTCAGTGCTCTCTGCCTAGCGATTGCCTGACTGCTAAAGTAGTGCCAGTATTTAAATCGGGTGATAAGTTGTGTGCCGGAATTTACAGGCCGATATTGTTGATAAGTGCATGCTGCAAATTATTGCAGCATATTATAGCACACCTTATGTCGACTTTTCTAAAGACAGCTAATTCTTTGTTCACTGTCAGCCCGTGTTTAAAGGTATCCTCAGCAGAATTAATAGCTGCGATTCATGACTTTGTCCCTGCGATAAACAAGGGCTTTCAAACTAATGCTATTCTTTTTATTTATCAGAAAACTTTTGACCATGTACCAAACTTCGGGCGGATTGCAAGGTAGAGATATGGTGGTCTGGCTAACAGTCTTGTTCGCTGAATTGAGGTATATATAAAGAAACGAAAGCAATTTTTTGACGTGGATGGCGTCAGCTCAGAAAGTTTACAGGCATAATCTGGTGTTCCATAGGGTTCGGTTGTCAGACCCCTAATATTTTGTATTAATGTAAACTACATTGCCAATGGCATTGAAGATTGTGTTACAGTGATGTTATTCACTGATGGCTGTGTACTTTATTCTGCTGTTAAATCTACATCCTGTCAATCTATCTTAAACAATAGCTTATGTAAACTCGCGGACTGGTGCGAAAAAGAAGGGAATGATTATGAACTTTTCTAAGACTGTATACATGTCCGTACGAACTAAAAATATGCCTCTGGTTGACCCTTACTGCCTTGGCAATCAGTCCCTCGAAAGTGTCAATGCAGTGAAATAGTTAGCAGCAAACTTTCTTGGAATCTCCACATCAATGCCGTCTGCAGTACAGATCTTAATTTGTTTTCTTCGAAGAAAGTTAAAAGGGTCTGTTTCTGACGTCAAGCTGAAAGTGTATTCGCCCACGGGTCGAGTGCGCTTCGAAGTTTCGGATCCTTTCCATGCTATCAACATCGCAAAGTTAGAGAGCATTGAGCGTTTAGCCGCTCTTTTCATGTTGTCGGAACATAAACTTACTCCATCGGTAACCAGTATGTTGTCACGTAGTTGACGGCGAAAAAAGCTGAAAAATTGCGAATTACGAAACTTGTGTTTTATTGGGCGAACCTCCGGCCCTCAAAAACAGGCTACACTCACAGAACAACGATAGCGGCGAACGCGGTCGGTGATTGTCGAAAATCTGACCAGTGGGTTAAGCGGGTCGGCTTTTACACGCCAGTCATCGAAAGTTCCAGAGCAATCGCTGGTGCCCGCTTGTCTTCCAGAAAGTACCCCACAATTCGCGTCGCGCATACAATCAGACTGCACCAGCTTCGGTGACAACATACGGAGGATAGAACCGTCGATAACATTCGAGAAACTTCCCATACGTGCAGGCGCGTCCTGCGCTGAGCGATAAGATTTGTTAGACGGTGAAACGCGGTCACCCGATAAACAAGTACATGTGCCAGTACTGGAAAGAGAGCTGCTGCACCCGGCTACAACTTTGCCATAGAATTGCTAGCTCAAAGTCGAAGTGCACGTACGCGTGCCGGCGCGCGAAAGCTTGCGCCCATGGCACGCGCCCTGTGTTTGGTGCGCCTCGCAAGTAATGGCGGTTTGAACTTACAAGGACGGCCACCAGCGCGCGCCCGCTTGGCTCACTGTTTTTGCCTTATAGACACCGTTTCGTATTCTTGTGAGGCAGTCAGAGCACCGATGTCTATGTGGAGAAGACGTCTGGGCGCGTACGATCTGTCCTGCAGCATCTGCGCATGCGTGAGGCGCATGGGCGCGAGCTCTCGCGCGCCAGCAAGCATCCGTGTAGCTTGGACTTAAGGCTGTTTTACTTGCTCGATCACAACATAAACGGCTTAAATCGTGAAACTTGGTTGTCAACTGCACACATAAGGTCCAAGAAAACTAATACTTCGCCCATACTTCGCACGAAGGACACTGTTCCAGCACTCAGATTTTCCTTTACGAGTCGATGATTGGAACTCTTCGGCCAATGCTTCTGTGGAGTGTACTACACTGTTGATGTTGATGAACATTGCCTGCTAACACGTTGACCCTCCCCTGCTTGGGCAGCCCTGAATGTCTGCAGTATTTGTAAATAAATTAATAAATTAATAAAATTCCCCCTTCACGACAGGCAGGACGTGGTCTCCGTAAGCCGCGACTGCAGCCTGTCCGCACTCGTGTATTGGGTCGGTGAGATTGGAAAATGGACGTGACAGAAGAAGGGTATTTCGACGTACTTTGCTCAACTTGATGAGGAGGCGTGTAGAAGGCGGTGGCTTTATTCGAGTATCCACAGACATCCATAGTGGCTATATATATAGGCAAACCTCAGGAGGCGTGGCTGGTACTTTATGCGGACTTAGCGGGACCGAGACACTTGTTCGAAAAGCGTGGAGTTCTGCGTGCATGTTTATTATTTTTCTTTTATCGCTCACTCAAAAAGGCGGTGGTAACCCCATTTCTCGAACACGCGAACTTCACCACGCTACAGGAATAAATAAATAAATAAATAAATAAATAAATAAATAAATAAATAAATAAATAAATGTTTGTTTGTTTGTTTGTTTGTTTGTTTGTTTGTTTGTTTGTTTGTTTGTTTGGCGTTCTCCTGTGTGACGGCCCAGCCACTCAAACATCAGGACATGCGGTCGGCAGCTTTTCTCAGATGAGAAGTTACCCGAATTCTGAAGCACCTGCGACGCTCGCGTAGAAGCGAGCCCCATTAGCATCTATGCTCACGGCGAGCCATGGCAACCGCCATAAGATTTCCCGTGGAGCTACACGTTGCATACTCGCTACCGCGTGGCTTGATACATCGATTAGAGGAAATGGACTCCTGCGTCGTATACTTTGGTATCGTTTAAACATGGGCGGAGCCGTTCACGTGTAGCCCATTACAGTGCCAGGGGACGTTTTCGATCCATCGTTCGGATAATGATGTGAGGAGGAAAACGACGCAGCTGTAGAGAAAGCTGTGTAACGAACGTCATCGGATGTCGACTGCGAGTGAGACACATGGCCTTTTGTGTCGATCGACGCCATTCTCAAATGAAAGCAACCATTTGTGCTGGTTTGGCTGACGAGTGACGGGTTATTCTTCTCTATAATGCTTCTTGGCCAAGTCAGGCACTGTTGAGATTGGTTTGGATTGACCTTTGCGGCAGGCTGAAAAGAAATCGGGGTGGTTTGGTCGTGCTTGTCAGGGGCAACAGGGACTCAGGTCAACTTCAGTGATGCCATCCGCCATCTTCAGTGATACCATCCAAGGGATGGAAGGGCCGCGTTGCCACGCTTATTTATTTATTTATTTATTTATTTATTTATTGCGACAACTCGATCTACTGGAAGCACAAGCAAATATAAATTACTGCCAACTATTGACTCATAAGACTACCTCTTAACGCCTCTGACACTTTAATAATTAGCAGAATTTCAGTGACACGCGTACGCAGACATATGGAGGACAGCTTTTCACTGTTTTCCCGATGCACTGTACAAGAAAAATGTTCTGTACAGCGCGACACAGACTCTTTTGCCTTTGTCACTGTTGGAATTCATGCCAAGACGCACGTATCTCTATCGTAATTGCCTGCATTATTTAGCACCCTCGTGTAAAACTATTGCGATCTGTTTTCTTGCACAAGAGTGCTACCCGTCGCCTGTTTGAAACCGGGACTCGTCGCGGTGGTTCACTGGCTATGCCACTCTCCCGTAGAAAAAGAAGTCGCCAGTTCGATTACCGGCCGCATTCTGGTGTGGATGCAATGCAAAAACGCTCGTCTACTGAGGTTTAGGTGCCCGTTAAAAAGAAGCCAAGGTGGTCAAAATGGATGTGGAGTCCTCCAGTACGGCGTCTCTCATATAGCCCCTGCAGCGTTTCATTGGGACGGGAAACCTTGTGAATCAATCAGTGAGCCAATTGAGGCATATATTGCGCCCAATTCTCGTTCCACAGTACTGCGTGCACTGTCATTCCAAGCTTGCTCATATCTCTGTTAATCATGGTAAACCATGTAAGACGAGCAGAAACAGCCGCGCGACCCTTCTTCGCAGAACCTCTCCTACGAGGCTCCGGCAGTAGCAGCGCTTGTGCCAGAGCTTCTGTCCCCTTTCGTAACACTGGCCTGTAGTACTCGGTGACCTGATTTTATTGGGTCTATACGTTGCGTGATGCGACGTCGTTAGGCACTATGCTATAGCGTGACCCCTGGATGAGTTCAATATTGCGTGCGCTCATTGTAGTCCTGTTCCATTCTCTAATTCCCGCCTTTCGTCATTTCCCTAACTCCTCTTTCCCTCTTCTTTCTTGCGCATTTCGTAGAATGAACAGGCAGCCGGCTGTGTCGGGCAAATCTATATGCGGCATGACCAATAGCCGGCTCGTCGTGAAGCAGTGTTGTAGAACGTCTTTTGTACTTCTCGTGAACAGGGAAATAGGGGATATCGATGTTTGGTTCATCTGGGACAATGATCTCCAATAGTGTGGCACTCCAACATGCTACTGTTAATAATTTCTCTCGAAAGTAATTTCCAGACTGCCAGTTCGCAATGCACGAGGCAGTGGGGAGGCAACTCTATAACAGCCTAAAAATTTGAAGTACTGGTCTAAAATATTAAGATAGATTTTTTTTAAAACAACAACGATGACGATGACGACGATAACTACTACTATTACAACAAGAACAACGGCTTCGGTTAAAGTCAATTGAATCGTTTGTGGTTCTGAAGCAGCTGGCGCTGCTATTACTGCACCCAACATACCAAGACCACGCATGTGCATGCAACCTCGCCTACCAGCTCAGCAGATTTTGTGTCGTGCCGGAGAAGCGGGTTACAATTAAATTCAAGGTGTCACACATAACGACATCTTTGACAGCAGAACTTGCAGCCCTGCGTGCTGCTTTGAGCTTACGCCGCTAGTGAACCAGCACAGAACTGGGTCGAGTCTTGTGGCTCTGAAGCAGCTCTTCACAGCCTCAAGTCTGCTTTCCATCATGGAATGCACGAGCAGTTGGTATCTGACACTACGGAAATACACCATCGTGCTCTGAGAAAGAGGGCACGCCCTTAACTTTCAGACGCTGCCGGCACATTTTGGCATCGTCGACAACAAGTTTTCTGACAAGGCTGCCCGATCTGCACCCCCCCCCCCCCTCCGAAGTTGCCCAAATGCTTCCAGTTCCTTTGGTGAGGACGGAAGCTGCAAGGGAACTTCGTCTGCTTGCTCTCAAAAAAGATAAATGGGTTGCCCTGACAAAAAGCTTCGTAGTTGAGAAAATCGTCCTGCACGGGGTATCGAGCACGTGACCGACGCCTTTTCCTGGCGGTCATCCCTTCGAAGCTTGGGGCTACTCGTCGGTGAATGCTATTTTCACAGTTCATGGAATTTCCTCCACAGTGCTCATTTCAGCAGAACTGATTTGCGATAATTTCAAGATGCATTGAAAGGTTCTCTGTGTGAAACCAAGGACAACCAAGGCTACCCCAACCCTCCGTTTGCCATTCACATGGGGCAGATTTCGTCGAGAAAGAACGAAAGAAAGAAAGAAAGAAAGAAGGAAAGAAAGAAAGAAAGAAAGAAGGAAAGTAAGAAAGAAGCATTCGCTACAGATTAATTGGTAGTCGCGGACGGCAGTAGGCTCCGGCTTCTTTATTTATATTATCTTTATTATACATGACGGCCCTCTTGTGGCCCATGCAGTTGGCTAAATATATGTACGAACAAAAATAATGTAGTCATAATATCTTACTAAGTACAAAACAACACCCTCATGTTCTATCAAATGCTGATCGAAAATAAATCAGAATATAACGCGCAACAGCGCAAATATAGCTGTTCTTATGCAGCTCATGTGCGCCCAGGGTCTTAAGATATACTGACAACACTTTCCCACGGCGTTTTCCAGTGGGTGAGCAGGAAAGCTCAGAACTGTTAGAAAAGTGCTCTCGCGAATGCTGTGGCCGTTTTCGGTGACTGAATCTGAAGCGAGCGCTCAACCTGACATAGTTTCTAGCAATTACCTAAACGGAAAAGTGATGGTGCGGTGTCGTTGCATACATGGGATGCGGACAAGTGGCGACTTCGGAATTGTTTTCCTATGTCTGACACAGCTCACCTTAAGGAATTGGCACAGACGGCGACGCCAGATTTCTTCCTACAGTCAGTATTGCGAGAAACACTGCTCACGGGAGCACTCCTTCAGCTGTTATATGAAGGCTCCTGTTCGCCTGCTCGACAGCGCCATCAGAGCGCTATCAGGTATTACAGTTCTGTTAGGCTAGGCACAGTAACGTAGGAGGAGTTCAATAGTTTCGTATCAACCACAAGAGGTCACTGTTGGAATCACTATCGACCAATTATTTATTTATTTATTATTATTATTTATTTATTTATTATTACCAATTATTTTTCTAGTGGTGGTTGGAGGGGCGGGGGAGAGTCATCTCTCTCTCTCTCTCTTATTATATATATATATATATACACATATATATATATATATATATATATATATATATATATATATATATATATATATATATATATATATATATATATATATATATATATATATATATATAATCGAGAGACGCTCAAGAGGCGAGCCGCCGCGAGAACGATGATGAAGTGGGTCTGTGCCCTTGGCGCGAGCGTGTCGGCCTGGCTGTCTGGCTCCAATGTAAATAGCCTGTAAATAGCCTCCTTCGTCTGTGTCTTTCCACACGTAACATTCTGGTGGCGGTGCTGGATATATATATATATATATATATATATACATATATATATATATATATCTTGATTTATTTCAAGGAAAAGTTCTGTAGGTCCGGTGCGTAGGTAGTTGAATAAACGAAGGAGCACATTCACGAAAATTGCATTTTTGATGTTTTAACGTTTCGGCCGTGGCACGGCCTTCGTCAGAATACAGTTACAGTGTATTCTGACGATACAGATACAGATACAGTTACAGAATACAGTGTATTCTGTAACTGTCATAATGAACAAGTCCGATTACACCGCAGAGGCCCACAGACAGCTAGCAGACGCGACATTTTATAAACGCCTTGATCATGACCCCACTGAGCAATATCAATCTCTGATCAAAAGCACAGTGGTAGATCTCGTCAAGAAGAAAAAGGTGCCTGACAATGCGGCTCACTCTCTAATTCCACTAAGTCCTGTTGCTGGTCGTTTTTACCTTTTACCTAAAATACATAAGATAAACAACCCAGGTCGTCCCATCATTTCTGGTATAGGTACAGTCACAGAAAATTTGTCCAGCTACGTAGATTCCCTGATTAGTAATATCCCAGCTACGTTTGTCTCTTACGTAAGAGACACTACCCACTTCCTGTCGGATATAATCGATCTCATTATTCCTCAAGGTTCTCTTTTGGTCACACTTGATGTAGCATCTTTGTATACTAACATTCCACATTCTGATGGCATCATGGCAGTCGTCAATTGCTACGAATCTGTATCACCCGAGAAGCTCATCGATAGCGACACATTGGCAACTTTGCTAGCCCTTATTTGAGAACTAAATAACTTCGAATTTGAAGGACAGCACTATGTGCAAGTTAGTGGGACGTCTATGGGTACGCGAATTGGCCCGGACTACGCCAATATATTTATGGGCCAGCTAGAAGATAAATTTTTGCTAACCAGGACGTTAAAAACTTTTTATTACAAACGTTACATTGACGATGTTTTTCTGATTTGGCCTCATGGGGAACAGGAACTGCTTTCTTTCATATCTGACTTTAACAATGCCCATCCATCCATATCATTTTCTCACACGCATTCTGCACTTACTATTAACTTCCTTGACGTCAGCGTTTCAGTGCTAAATGATAAACTATCTACTGCCCTATACAAAAAGCCGACAGATAGATGTCAATATTTGCACTTCGATAGCAGTCACGTTAAACATTACAAGACTAGCATTCCTTATAGCCAAGCCTTACGTTTTAAAAGAATTTGTTCTGAGCAATCAGAGTTTCAAAAGAATTGCGGCACCCTAAAAAACGCTTTAGCCAAACAACATTACCCAGCACAATTAATTGACGATGCAATAAAACGCGCAGACGCGCAAGACCGAAGGACGCTTCTTTGCATTAAGAACAAACCCACTCCCTCACCCCAGACAAATCTTGTCCTAACCCACACTGCGTCAGTCTCAAGTGTTTCGCATGTATTAAAGAAACACCACAATATTCTAATGCAAAGTGAACGCCTCAAAAACATATTCTCTGATCCGCCTAAAGCAGTATACCGTAAAGCTAGAAATATTCGAGATATACTAGCATCATCATCTAAGACTGACTGCCCTGATGCCATCGGATGCCATCCTTGTCGAAAACCGCGATGTAAAGTATGCCCCTACATGGTCACATCGCAACAGGTTACTAGTACGTCTTCAAAATTTTCTTTAAAAATCAAAGGCGATTTCGACTGCGACACAAAAAACGTAATATACATGCTTGAATGCACGCTCTGCAAAAAAACAGTAAATCGGACAAACAGAAGGGCCTTTCAGATTCCGCTTTAACAATCATAAATCCCACGCTAACACGTTGCCCAACCTGCCCATCTCAAGACACGTGCATCTTCCTGACCACTCGTTTGATAAACTGAGAGTCACATTGATCGAATCTGGATTTCGTTCAAGTTATGATAGAGAAGCCCGCGAATCCTTCCTTATATATAAATTTGATACCGTCGCGTGTGGTATGAATGAATGTGTAGGAAAATTTAGTTGCCTATCTTTGTAGCCCGTCACTTGTCCCTTCTGCTGCTAGTACGTCGCTATCCCCCTTTTTCTGTGTCTGTGTTTGCTTGATAACATAGCACATATTGAGCACATATTGACGTTTGTTGTCACGTGGCGATTGGTTTTTACAATTCATTTCGGTGCGTTCTTATGTTTTGCATTTTAGATGATATGTCTGCAATCGCCATCGGTCTATACACGTGTCAGCTATCCTTTGAACGATTCGGATGCATTTTGTTCGCTCATTTTGTTCGTTTTTCATGTAAACGTATCTTCATTTGGTTGATAGGCACATGTATATTAACTGTACTGACACCATGCTATATATTCTGATGAAGGCCGGACCCCGGCCGAAACGTCAATAATCCGCTTCATACGCGCGTCTACTTCACTGTGAATATTTACCCGGACCCAGAACTGCTTTTTTTCTGGTATATATATATATATATATATATATATATATATATATATATATATATGTGTGTGTGTGTGTGTGTGTGTGTGTGTGTGTGTGTGTCAAATTATACTTGCAGTCCGTGCCACCTTGGATCACTCTGCCGCCGCTACTCTGTCCGCATTGACGCCACGACAGCAATGGCAGCTGCACTACCCTGCATATGATTTCCCCTTTGACTTCTCTGCAGTACACGTTGCTTTTTCGTATGCTTTCCCACAGAGCCAGACACGGAGGGCTCCTTCCAATGGGAGTGGAGCCAGCCGCCGTGCTGCGCGGGTGGGAGAGAGGTTAGGTAGATTGTGCTGTAGCGGCCGCAGACCAATAAACGGTGACACCTTCTTTTACTTATTAATGTGTTAATAGACACGTTGATTTGTTGGCAAATACTCATTGGAGATTATACGGAAGTTAATGTTCCCGACTGGGCGGATAATGCATACTCAGAGCGGGCCCAGGTGGCACGTATACTGTAACGTTCGCCTCCCTTGCGGATTACGCAATTGCAATTGCAACAAAAAAGGCTGAAAATTCGTCAGTGAAAGTTATCTTTGTCACCGACAGATATGCTTTTCAATCGTGCATTATGAACCATTACAGCGTAGTGTTGCCAACATTTTAGGAACCGCGTCATTGAAGTGAGACAAAAAAAAAAAGATTCAGTAAAATTATCGCTATAGCTGTGAAGTGAAATTTAAGAATGTAGGTGCTTTGAAACACTATAATATAAGCTAGCTTGAAATAAATAATTTAACTAGATGATATCATGTTGTTCTAATGTTCATGCAGCTGAAGGAAAACTGAATTTACCAACGGAGTATAGAGGGCTTTAGCTTCAGTAATTAATTAAAGGAATATGACGTCCACCCAAACGTAGCTAAGTGCTACAAAGTAATGTATTGACTAGATAGGCGAATCTCGAAGTTCCGAACATGAATAGTTGGTGTCTAATATTTTATTCGTATTCGAAAATGAACGATTCGGTATTTTCGAATATCAAGATTAACCGAATGATTCGCAACGACCCACTGTACAAATCGGATTACTGTTTTCCACCTGCTGAACAAAGTATCACGAATAATTATCAGAAGTAAAACAGCGACAGTTTTCGAAGAAATGCAGAAACAATTCGGCAATGCAAGCTTCGTATTCGGTTCTGCGGTGGAAGTGTGGCGCTGGTTAACACTCCTTTGGTTACATCTTGTACACATACATAAATACCCAATAATGCATGGACGCTGGAACTGCCGTCTCCGTAGCACAATGTTCAGTGTAACGCGTGCGGAATGCAGAGGTTGAGGGTTTGGCTCTCACCGTCAGCAAGTTGAGTTTTTTTCCGTTTCCCATTAGCATCTCATTTTTGCACTTCAATTAGAAACTGCCAATAGTTTATGCTATGCCTTCTGTATCTTCATTATATGTTGATTTTGTATGGTTCGGACTAACAAATGCGTGCGAGCGTTATTACAAAAACGGTGCCCTTACAGAAGCGGGTCCCTCGCCCTCTTTTCGTCCAATACTTGACAACCGGCTTATGGTCTGCCAATTAGTCTTTCTTGCAGTCTACTCATATAGGAGTTTTATCTCTTACATTACAACCATTGATGTTTTTTTTTCTTGTAAAATGCTCTGTGTTCTGTCTAAGGCACACAAATACCTCTTAGCGTTTTATTTTCCTTTTCCATACCTTCTGATATTTTTTAACAATTTATTATGTGTTTTTGAAAAGTTAGTCAGTTTCAAATGCATGTCATTCTTGGAAAGCTTGTTTGCCACCAGGCTCAAAGGTGTCAAGCGGCTATTCGTGTAATTCATTTCATGACAGTTGTGATCTTGTGTTTAAAACGATTGTCATTGTGCGTGATAGTTGACTATCTATTCAGTGCAAGCGAGTTCCTAATTATATTGAAAGAAATATTCCTGCTGTAAATATGTGCGTCTGCGTTTGTCTATTCGATATTCGATAATTATTATCCGTATTCGATTCGTATGTGAAAAAATCGATATTTAATCGTCTACGTCTATTATTTACATACTGGATTATGACAGCTTAATTTTTCAGTATCTTCAGAGTTGAAGGTAACAAATACAGCACGATTCAAAAGAACACAAGGAACGTAGTTTTCCTAGCACGAAAATGCGTTTAGTCTGCATATTATCCCTAACTTTAGTGCTTCTCGATATTCGTGGTAGCAGAACTAGATTCTGTGAAATGCGCTTGGCCACATGTTGTTAACATGGCAATGAGAATTATCCGAGCTTTGTACAGGTTAAATACTATATTCTCGCCCTTGATCTAGCTGAAAACCGTCGTGAAGTACTGATTGGTCTGAAAGGCGTGAAAAACGGAAGCGATTTCTTCAGTCGCGCATGAACGAGCTAAGCCGTTCCTATATTTGCGCTTTTTTTACTCAGTCGATACGGCTTATTCGTCGGCTGTGTTCTAAATCTGAACATAAATTTATTCCACCTGGTTTTGGTAAATTAGTTCTCTGACACGCTTCCCAAGCGTCTACCAAACGAATGGATTTAGTGACACCGCTGAACCCGCAGCTTTTAAACGCATTCAAATATGCTTTGCAAATAATAAGGAGACTTCAATTTTGTGACCACATTGTCGAGGCTATGATCACCAGTGTGCTGTGAAGCACAATCACAATGTGAAGGCAACCTTTGGTTCATCATGGTCACGGAGCCTATGCATCGTACTGCGAGTTTCGGCCATTTCCATGTGGCTTTTGAATATCAAAGCGCGTTCTTGGAGGCCATTTTCCCAGCAATCTTTCTAACTTATGACTCGTTAAAATATCGCCGACTATTCATTCAACTCCCTAAAAATGTCGCTGATTGCTAAATAGCAAATCTTGCCGTAAACAGACAAAAAGTCAATAAACCTAGCATCAAAATCGCTAAAATGGCAACACTGATAAAATACCGATAAATTATAAAAACAAATTTGACTTTGTGTTTTCAGAGATGGTTACGTAAGACGGCCCCAACAAACACGGGATGACGCAAGTGATGGTAGATTAAACTTGTTTTGGACAGCCTAGCGATAGCTTTCTCAGCAATGCAGGCTTGAAAGGCACGTCCCGCAGGCGCCTCGCACCGCAACGTACGGGGCAAGCCTTCGCTGCTGAGTACGGCCGGCCGAGAATCATGTGCTGCAGCACGTGGAGGCGAGGCCCGAAAGCAGGTAATGCCTTATAAATAAATGGTACCTATGTGAACCCACTTCTGAGAGAAAACTTGGCCTCAGCTTTTGTTGTATTTGTGCAGTGTGCAGCCGACAGTGCCCGCTTTCACAAGTGTGTGTGCATAGGGAAGGGGGGGGGGATAAATTTCCTACTTTTTCTTTTCAGTTCTGATCGTGGGCGGAGGAGCATACCTCACCCCCCCCCCCCCCCCAACCGGTAGAAACACCTATGACAAGCATGGTGTCATGCACGTACAGGCAAATACAAACACATCTCACTCGATGGCCACGAGCACTTGCTGTCACAACGCTGACTTAATGAAGAGCGCCGGCGGCGAGAAGCGAACGCTTCGTGCTGCCTCAGTTTCACCGCGAGAACACCTTTCACGACCAAAGAAGGGAAAGCACTCTTCAAAGTTCTGGGAACCTCAATGGCACTATTGAGATTCCAGTGCACTATTGACAGACCAAATAGGCTGAATAAATGTCTAGATCAAGACTTTTACCAACTGTTACCGAGTAGACTCCATGTGCTATATAAATACCAGTGATGAGTGCACTGAAGAACCAATTTGGCCGAGATTCCACGTGCAGCTGGTGGAGAGGCCAGACCCCCATTATCAGGGCTTCAAGCCGCTTTCTGCAGAACCGAGTGATCTTGGTTGGGGCTCTAGGCGCATATATTCCCGGGTTTCAAAAGTGGGTGGGGCAAATTACCTACTTTGCCCCCCCCCCTCCCTGTCCTGAGAGGGGGAGGGGGGGCAAGTGCCCCCTTGCGCCCCAGTAGATACGGTTGGCAGCGCCTCAGCCACAACCTTGCACAGTAAAAAAAAGCTCCTTCACAGTAGAAGTCCGGTTGACAATTGAATTTGCAACAAGCGGCCAAGGGAGCACATTCACTGTCGCTGATTCAGATGAATTCCATGGTTTAAGTGGTCGTAGGGTAATGTGACCAGTCTTTTTTGATGGTGAATTTATTGAATAACCCACGGTCAGTTCTGTCATTGCCGATGATGTCACAGTAGTGGGACATGCACTGAAACATAAACTGTCCATTATCAGCAGCGGCATCTTGAGTTTGACAAATTTAGACACCTGCATTTGCTCGTGACGTCCGTGAAGCAGTGCGAACTAAAGGCTTTGTGCGGTTGAGCCGCATAACATGTCTCATCGATTGAATGGCTATTGATCAATCCAATGCACACCTTTTCGAAGCTCTTGTCGAGGTCGGAATACTGTTTTAATACGGAATACTATAGGTAACCCTCTAACTCAGGTTTCCCAAACTCACAATATAGTACACATCCGCAGGCTGGCCGCTATTGGACGTGAAGTGGTCAGAGATTCTGAGGGCAAGGCAATAGCCACAGCAAGAAATGTGGTGCCTAACTTTTCGGAATGTCCACGCGAGCCATTAGAAGAGCTCATCTCGCTGCGTGTACGAGACCAGCGAGTACAACTTGTCTTTAGTTATACGTTGACGGCACGCACTTCGTTGTACAGTGAAATTCGACCATAGGCTCGTTCATGCCAGGCGGTACTGCATACATGACACGCTAGCAACTCAAGGAAAACGAAAGGGCGCACCATTCGGCTGCAGCGCGGAGAAAAACCAACGTCGTTACGCATTACCGCGCAATTACGCGACCCGTGACGCGCAAAACCAGAAGCTTGTCGGCGGGCGCGTTCGCGGCCAACCTCGTTTCCTCCGAATTTGCTCCTCATCACGAGCGCGGCGGGACAGCGGAACACCTGCGTCCGAGCGTGGCTCTGCAGCTGCGCGCCAGCGTCTAGAGCCGGACCGTCTCCTCTCCCCGAAGAGGGGAAGTGTAAGGGGCGACCCCGCTCGCACGGCCGACCAGCTGCGCCCTTGGACGCTCGGCCACCTTGACGACCCGCGGTCCGAACGCTTCGGACCGCCCCGCGTCCGTAAACTGGCCAGAGAGATAAGACCGCGACCCTCGTAAACGCTCGTCAGCGGGCGGCTGTCGGCGGCGGCAGTTACGGCTTCCGCGTGGTCGAGAGCCCCGTCTTCCCGCCGTCTGCGGGACAACCGCAGCACGAGCGCGGCACGTATGCAGAGACCAGCAGACACACACACCCTCACACGCACTCCGCGGGCTGCAGGCGCCCCCGCGCAACGGTCATCGCCTTTCGTTCCACTTGTGCCGCGCGTTACGAAATGGGCTGTGGCGTCCACGCCTTCCAGAAGCAAGAGAGTGTTTTGATTAACTGTACTGTGGCCCTGCCGTGCCCCGTGATCCGCTACCGCTGCGTGCCGCCTCCGCGAGCAGGCGCCCGTTCATACGCAGCCGCCAGGGTAAGCCCCCGTGATGCGTATACGCGCGCCCCAGTAGCTTGGCGCACTGGAAATGAGAAACTGTACGCTTGCGTCATGCCACATCAAAACATAGGCCCTTATATAATTCACCACGTGCCGCTATCGGCTTCCTTTTAGTATGCATTAGGTATCTCCCGACACCGGTTTGGAAGCACCGCAGCAAGTTTATTTTTTTTCCTTTTTCTTTTTTCTAAATATCATGTATTCTAACTCTCGGGTAAAGTAATTCAGAAGTCCGCACTCATTTCCCGTGCAGCTATACGTCCATAAGCTCAAGAGCGCGTATGTGACCACTCCTTCCCACGAATGCTCATATCAGATGAGCATTTTTGGATTCAGCGATGCAGGAATGCGACCGCCGTTGCCGGCATCGAACACACGACCTCGGGCTCAGCATCAAAATACCACAGCCACTAAGCCACTGCGCTGTCGTAGAACATGTTGGAAGACACGCGCGAAAGAAAAGAGAAAGGTAGAACAATATTTTTATTAAAACAATCAAACAACAAGCTTTATGCGCAAGGAAGGTATATCGTGTTTTCCTTTTTACTTCGAGCACTTTTTTAAACCTACATTATTTACTTAAATCACGTCACGGCAGACGCATTATCTGCCCAGGCTGACATCATTAAAAAAGAACTCAGAGCAATTTATTAAATAATATATTAACTATATTTGTTAGGTTCCTAGTTGCAAACTTTACGGCACATGTTTATATAGGAAAGTTAAACGACGTCGTCGTAAAATTCTCCTTCCCTATTTCTGTGCATTTCTATACGTCCCAGTAGACCTAAATAAGGGGCGTCAAATTATTCGTTCAACTTACCTGACCACGCACGCGGCATTGCGAACCGCGGCTCGCGGTGCAACCCCTCTGTGACGCAGAAGGTGGCGCAAATATATATATATATATATATATATATATATATATATATATCTTGGTTGTATACCGCGTGGTAAAGCGGACTGTCTCGTTCCTGCTACAGCAGTAAATCCGATTGAGAGTTGCGCAAAGCGCCAATCGAAATCGGCTCCTGGGAAGACGGAAGTGCGACGGCAGCTTCATTTGACGCCACGCTGTTACGTTCCAGAAGGGTTGGACAGAGAGCCACACTTCGCGGTGCCGCGTGCATAATCAGGCAAACTTAACGAACAAGTTGACACGAATTATTTCGGTCTACATGGACATATTTAAATGTATAAGCATGTAACTAGACTTTTAAGACGATTACCTTCAACTTTCCGATATACATGTGTGCCGTAAAGTTTGTAACGAAGAAGTTACTTGATGCAATTGGTGATGCAATTAGTGAATGGCTTGCTTTTGGTCTTTTGTTGCTAATGAGATCCACCCGGATGAATAATTCATTTGCAGTGACGTAATTCAAGTAACTCTTGTAGACTTTAAAAAAAGTGTTCCAAAATATTAAAAAAAAACACGCACTGTATACGGGGTGATCACCTTGAGTTTCCCGGAATCTTTAAAAATCGCCTGTTGCAGATAACTTTAGTTCTTCAGCTGGAATATTAGTGCGCGCATGTGTGTGTGTGGGTTATAACTATGCAGCGCAACTTCTTATTTATGTCGGGCAGTTTATAGCTATCGCTTACGGGCGCTGATGTTACGCATATTCGCACACGCGTTCAAATACCCCCCCCCCTCCCTTTACGTTTAGGGCGCAGCTCTTCGGCGCCAGTTCCTGCGTTTCGCGTCGCCGTCGAGCCTCGCCGTCGTCCCTCGCCGTAACCAACTCCGTAGCCGCGGCCAGCGCGCTGCTCTAGCTGCGCACGCTCCTGGCGCCATCTCTCGCACACGGCGCGAGCGTTGCTCTCTTAGTTCCTCCTCCAATGCCACCCCTGTGCGGCGGCAATCAGAGCGCCGGCTCAATAGCGGCTAATCTCGATTATGTGCTGCTGCCCAAACCGAAACGAACTGCCGCCGCCGTTCGCCACTGCGTGTTCCACTCCCCCCCTCCTCCGTGGCGGCGGTTCTCAGGTTCTCTGGTTGCCGAAGCGCCGGCTCTGGTTGTTCTCTGGTTGCCGAACCGAAACGCAGAGCCACGTTCAGTTGACTCGCTAGCAGCATCAGCGACGTCAGTCAGTCGCTGCCATCTCTTCGCCGCGCAACGTCCCTATGCGCCTACGCGCTGCATCCCGCGATATCCCGATAAGCGAGGCAGTTGCGCCAAGCTACGCTCCGTTTGCGGCGGCTGGTGCGAAATGCTCCGCTCGAGACGGATTGTCCCGGGCTCACAAGACAGTTTAGCCGCAACAGCTGAAGAGCTGCGCTCAAATTTCGCATTAGGAAGTGACGTAATCGTCGGCAATTTTTTTATTGAAATGATTAATAAGAGAGTCTGGCGCCTTTATGGAGGCACAGGCTACTCCTTGTCACTTAGGAAAGAAAATGAATATGCACAAAAAGAGAGAATAATGTCACAAAATATGGCACTTAATAGAACGCCAAGGCCCGCATTCACAAAAATGTTACATCATTCAGATACCTTACATGATACAGACCTGCGCCAAACAACTTTAGCTTAATTGGTGTTCACTGTCCTGCTCGTGATCCTCTGCTGGGACAGAGCGTGTTGATAGTGACCAGCGGTAATCGCGCGTCTGTGCTGCATCCCTCTCTCGCTCTCTATTTTCCCATTTCCCCGATGTAAGATGGCAAGCCAGCTTTTCCGTTCTGGTTAAGCTCGCAGCATTTCTCCTTTCTTTTTTTTCTCTCTCTCTCTCTCTTTCTTTCCTGATGCTGCAGCGAAACTATGGACCACTGATGTTTCCTTGAACATGTCCTTACGCCCGGTAAAGACACCGGCCCACCGCCAATCTCTCTGAGATATAGAGAATTAAAGTTTTTCCATTCCATTCCATTCTTTATTTTTACTTTTTATGCGAAAGCATCAAATGGTACGTTGGGCGAAAAGGCCAGCGTCTGTAGCAGCGAAACGGCACCTAAATTCCCGCTGGCTGCGACGCCACGTCACGTGCGTGCTTAGACGGAGCAGAGCGAGTGAAAGAGAACACCTGCTGGAGTGATAGCGCGCCAGGTGTTGCGTGAGGGGAGAGGGCATCGCCGCCACGCCACGTCCCCCTCGCTCTTGGAGACCTGTGTTATCCGCGCATTCCTTGTCCGCGTAAGCTCTCGACTGCGTTCTAACTTCGCCTCGGTAGCCGCTATACAGAAATTAATGTATAAAAAACATAATCAATCCGAAAGGGAAAATGTTGGCGATAGTGGGTTCCGAACTTGCGACTGCACGCTCAGAACGAGTGCCTCCTAGATGGGAGGGCGGTGTACTATGTTCTATGACATCATGCTACTTGGACCGAAATTGTCGTTGCCAAAGCCGGCGTGGAGAAAGCGATGACGTCAAATTACCGCGGCTTACTATGGAGCGTCCTCATTAGTTTCTATGGCAGTCGGGCAAGGTAGCATGACGTCACGCATCGAAGTGCACCTGCCTTGTGCTATCTAGGTGGCGTTGGCCAAGCGCCTCAACGCGCTCCCTTTCCCGCAAGGCGTTCATTACTCGAAGGACCGCTTAGCGGCGTTCGATTGGACACTGATGCTGTCGCATTCACAACTCTTAAGTGCTTAGGTGTCCCTAAATATTATGTATTTCCTTTCTTTTGTTTTATTTCTTCTCACTTTTCCATCGTCATTTCTGATGATTGCTGTTTCAGCCGGCGTTATTTATGCCGCAGACAGTTTCGACGTATTGCGGAAATTTGCCCCTGGAGGCTACTATTTTCGTGCTCAGTTTTTTTTTCTGTTGTTGTACCGGTACAGGAGATCGTGTTGTTAACTGTGGTTCTTCCTTCAATACCTTTTCCGCGTAACGCTAACATTGATATAAAGCGCGACTCGATACTGGCCCGCAAGTGACAGAGGAGCGCGCGCGAGACAAAAACGCGGCCGGAGCGGGCGCGCGACGCGACAAGAGCGCCCGCTCCGGAGTCCCGCGTAACGTTACGCCGCCGGTGAAGGCAAAAACGAGCCGCGGATGTTGATCGAATGCGTGAGGCGTAGGCGAAAAATGAAATAAAATAAATTCGGCTAGGTGCTCCCCCTTCATCCAGGTTGCATCCTGTGCCGGCGCCGGCCGCGATGCAGGTTCCTCCGGCGTGCCGTTGCCTAGGCGACGGAGCCGCCGCCCGGTCGCCGTGGCAACCGCCTCGGCCGCCTGACACTAGGGGCGACAGTGGCGGGAGAGAGAGAGAGGGCGACGCCGGCGCTCGGAGCGATCGGGAGAAGAGTCGGCCGGTGTATTGAGCAGCCAGAGTGGCCGCTGCCTCTGGGAGTGGCTGCCGCAGCGCGCATGCGAAGGACCGGGACGACTCTGCCTCCAGTGTTCCACACTACGTGCGCGCCGGCAACCGCGGACCTCCACTGGTCCAGGCTGACCTATTCCGCTGCACGCGGCGCACGCCGGCACCCATCGATCTCCGCCACCCCAAGGTGTGGCATGCCGGTGAGTCGCCCACGCCGCGCGCGCGCTTCCAGCCGCAGACGCGCGTCCCCAACCCGGGCTTTCCTCGCCGGGTTCGCTGCCCTGTGTGCGCGACCCCGCTCGGCAATGGATCCGTTCGGCGACTCGTCGTGTCCGCAGATCGGAGATGCGGCGTCGGTGTTGTCACGGCGGCTGCCCGCTAACTCCGTTGGAAGCTTCATTTGGCGCCCGATTGCAAAGCCCCTAACGGCACAGCCGCTGCGACACCACCACGAGCGCTCGTTGAGGACATCGTGCATGTGCGTTGACACCCATGTGTGCTGTGCTTCGTGTCGCTTTGTTTTCGGGACCGTTCTGGTAAATCACGTTGGCGCGGAATATCTGCGTCGTCCTGGGAGTGGGCCTTGCGGGAAAAACCATATCCCGTACTTGTTTCCCTGGAACCGGTCGTTGCCCCCGCTTCCCTTGTCTGTGGCTCCACCCACGTCCCCAATGTCGCGCCAGCTTACCTCCCCTTTTCTGCGTACAGCGTGGTTTTAGGGTGAGAGCGTTCGCTTGTGTCTGTTCAACCCCGCACTTCTTCCTACCTGTCCGTCTCCTCGGAAGGCACCTATTGTAGGCATGCCAAAGTGATTGGCAGAACGGTTTTGAAACCTTTATTTTGAATTTGTTCGACCAACACCTGCATGGTATCCAACCCTCTCAAGATGAAATACTTCTCTCTGACAGCCAAGTACTTCATCTCGAGAAATACGTTTCGGTTCCTTATGTAAAGAGCTCGTTTGGGGCTGAAAATACGCATCCGATGGGTGCATTTATTTCCAGCAATACCTGCTAAGTGGCGCTTGCTTCGAGCACTAGGCGTTGTAGTGTGCTGGATCGGTACGCTTGGTCATTTGAAAGCAGTTTAGATTGGAAGACATAACCTGTATTTTTGCTGTACTTGGTGTATCGCATCGCGGCACGTTCAATGTCCGTAGTTCGTCCGTAAACTACGACTGCTCTGCGCACTACTCAGTTTTGCGCTCGTCGCTATTAGGCTGGTATGGTGGCTGCTGAAGCTAGCGTAATCGGTTCTTGAAAGACGTGTTGTAATGCGATTAGCAAAACGGAAAACATCTTTACGTGAAGTACGTGGTAATCTTGGTGCAAGTTCGTTGGTTTGCGTCGTTCGATAAGGACTCCGCAATACGTTTCGGTCCATTATTTCTGTCTCTAGCTAGCTTTTATATTTCCGACTGTCAGTGATTGAAAGTATTCTGTAATACAGCGAACTATATATTTGGCGTTTATCGAGCGAGTTGCGATCACGTACTACAGCTTGTGTTTCACGTAAATCCGATTTTTGTTTCTGTCTGTTGTGGTAGCTCTGACAAAAAACATAAATCAAAAACTTATATCCTTACGCTCTGACCCTGATCACTGCAAAACGTACATGTTGTACGATTGCTAACTGTTAAAGCAAATGAAAATAGTGGCACATAATAAGCTTCTAGTTAATACCGCAGTCATTCTTCAGTTCTAAAACGAAGAAAAAACATGTTCTTTAACTGTAAACGACGAAGCACTTTTTGATGTCAGAGCTCTAGAGGCACGTTAAATCATCGTCATTTTTCGGCTTGGGCATACGGCAACACTATTATCAAAGCAAGCGGTGTTGGTGATATAGAAAATGATATCGATGCCTTCATCGGTAAAACCTTGGGTAGATTAATTTTCAGATGGCTTCTTCACGTGCCTCCCCATGAACCCTCTCCATGCAGCGTTGTTTCACAGGGTATTCAGCTATAGTCGACCGAAAACATTCACGGAACTTCTTTCAGCGTTCTCCGATATAAAACGCAATTTATTACTCTGGCTTTGGCGATGACGGTAGCGTAGCTTGTATTCATCCTGACGCCATAAAATATTATTTTCCGCGCATTCTTCCGCGTCGGCGTGCGATGATGTGCGAAACAGCCCTAATTGATTGTCCTTTGAGACGGTAGTTTTGTACTGCTAGCTTTTGTGTTGTCTGTGGCTTTTGAGCTGTCGTTAAGCTCACATCTTGTTGCGACAACACCGCTTATTAATGTCGCGAGCGCAGAGTACTTATCATACGCTGAAGAACCGGCAACGGCGTATTGAAATGAACACAAGGAAACTCCTCATTAACGCCATTCTTATAGGCAATATTTCACATTTATTTACAACATGAGCACCTTTAGTGCGAGACGGCGACGGTAATGTACTTGCAGATATTAAACATGACAGTTCGGTAAGAGCTTCTTGAGGCCTGCTCAGTGGTTTCATTGCAGCTGAAGCTAACCGCGAGGCTGGCTCGCGTTAACAAAAAGTAGAATTTCCGAATCTTTGAACCTACAAACCATTGCGCGAGCCACTGAGTGAACCCGTGAGCGAATATCGCATGTAGTGCAGGGAAAGACATTAAGAAACGTGGAAGCACCATCCACAGCAGCCAGGACCGCGCGAACCTTGGGCACTCTGTAAACGCGGTTTTTGCCCAAATGAGTTCGGCGGAAGTGCGCAAGGTGGGGGAAGGTTTATGAAATGGTAAGAAAGAGTAAGTCGGGCCTCCATCTGATACCAGCACGAAGCAACTTTGTGGCGGACGCGAGGCGTCATTTCTGAGGAACGAACTGCTCTCGCGCCGCAGATACGAGAACTACAACGAACTGGCTTCTCCGCACAGCTTCGCTGCCCTACACTCGAAGCAACGCGCAACTTCCCGCCGCCCCAGCTTTACAAAACGGCTTTGCAGATAATACCATCCACATTTAGCCACGTACCAACGTTTAGCTGCTCCAAGAGCTAGTTCAATGGTATTTTCTGTCGCAGTGAGGATTGCTAGCGCCAGACACGAGCGAAGCAGTAGCGAGCGTCTCTCTGCACTTACGCGTATTGTTCCATGGCCGGCACTCTGCAAGCCCGTTCTTCTGTTTTTTTCCGCGCGCCGCATACATTTTCAAAAGAAGTAAAAAAAAAAAGAAGCGAAATATCGGCTGTATCGAGCAGCCGCCGAACTTATCTGATGCTCTCACGACATGTCAAACAACATTTACACGCCCGTCTGTTGTCGCCACAGGCGTGGACAGCTTGTTCTCTTTCCTGACTAAGTGCCTTCTTAGTCGACGCGCTGTTGAATGGGTGCCGGATGTATATACGTTCGCGTGCTCGTCCACACTCCAGATCCGCCCAGTGTACTCTCGACACGCGAGAAGGCCATCGAAAAAAGAAATGGGTTTCATTACTTCTAGCCTCGGCTGCGGCGTTGCCGGAGAAACAAAAGAATGCATCAGGACTTAGAAAGTAAGCGAGAGTCTTTTGTTTTCTTTCATCCCACCAAAGGCCATCACCGTGGTGGCGCTTTTAGAAGCAACTGGGCGACTATTGAGCGGGCCGTATAGACAGGCGACTCACATTACGAGCTGGCTTCGAAACGGGAGTGGTCCAGCTGGGGCGGAGAAGCGCCGGAGTCGGATCGAAAGCAAAACAACTTGCGCTCCCCGGAAAAGATGAATCAACCCGGACGGAGACAGGAGCGCGAGCAATTGCGTTTCTTTTTTTTTTTTTCGTCGTCCTTTCTTTTTTTTCTCTCAGCTTGCACGTAATACTCGCCGCTGAATGGGGGAAGCCGCCGTGGAGAAAATGTGTTGGCTCGGGACGGCTCTTACCGATGTGCAGAATCATCTGTGATCGTTACTGCTGTGGCTGTTTGGCAACTCGCTACATCATGCCTTTGCGGGGCGTGACGGAGCATCGCCAGAGTGGAGCACGCATTTGGGAGCCATCTAATTGTCCCATAAACGACACCACTGACTGCGCATTTGCGACAGTTGCCTAAACAATCTGGGCTCGTGTTCACGAACGCTATTATGTGGAATTGTTCGTAACAATAAGTTCGAGTCAAACCTGGTATTGGACGCATCATATTAGCTAAGGTGGCCAGCCAGTGGCAAGGAACGCATTTGAACGAAATACTTTGTAAATACGCCCTTTGGTACCGCATTCACATAAAAGTTCTTACGCTAGAGCTTTTAGCAAGTTCCAGCCAATCGCAATGCTGGACATACTATTAGCGAGTGCTCCCAACCAATGACAAACGGTACTCACGAACGAAAGTATTTGTGAATTCGGACCCTGAGTTTCCATTTTACAAGTCGCATGCTATATAGGCTGTCAAATATTAACGCTTAATGCTACAAATGTATTGCTTCTGTGAAGGGTATAGTGACAGGACGGCGAGAGCGACTATAAGCTTCGCTGTTGCCGTTGCTTCTGTCCTCAAACATAACAGCGACGGTTTACGGTGCCGTGGGGAGAGCGTCGCGTCGGTTCTCACACATTTCCATCTACATTAATGTGTCAAGCCTACGGTTAGACTTCCATTGACCTTCCATTGTAACAGTCATCTAGCTGTCTCTCCCAACATGTTATAATCACTTACACGTCAGTGATGATTAGGACACGGCGCGTACCAGGAGCTTTGCTGTTTCAAGATATTCACGTTTTGAGGCGCGGATGGCGAGCACTTAACCGCAGACTTGGTATACGAGCGTTCATGGGAGGGCTGGGTGCAGCTGAGGAATCTTGGAACTTGTCCGTCTTCTACACCACTCGCTTTTATTACGTACCTATAAACTATAGACAGTTTTCTCAACCTTAAAGCCCTCTGGTGAACAGATTTAACAGCGCTATACAAGACGCATGAGGGGCAACAATGACAGCGAGCGCTCTGTCCCTGAGCTCCCTTGTTTGTCCTGTGCTGCTGTGTTCAAATCTATGCCGGTATAATGTAATGCGTTCATTTCGCTCTGTTCTATTCACTTCTTATCGAACATCGTTCATAGGTTGCCGATCCAGCTGATAACATGGGCGGAGCGTCGCTCGGACCACTGAAGAAGCGCGGGAAGGAATAGCGTCGGAATCTAATCTTTAGATAATCCCGCCCCTTGCTCTTTGTCAAGACGGATAACCAAACGGCCCAACTTCGCGCCATGCCCAACACTTTGCCCACTCTTCGCTGCTTCAGCTGGCGCGAGATACATAGAATGCTATGCAGCTGTAACGCAAATCAGCGCGTCAGGTTTTGTCAACTGCAGCGCTGCTCACGACTGGGAAGCAATGTCATCCAGCAATATATGCCATTTCGCGCCAACTTTGCCGGCTTCAAATTTAATAGCATTCGTTAACACTATGGGACATAATGCCTTAAAGTTACGCTATTTTAACTGCTACTGTTTTGCTTATCAAAGAATTCAGCACGTTTGAACGTCGCACTCGTTATGACGTTCGCATTTTCGACGCAAAGTCGCGTCTTTACTATAGGCCTGAGAAAGCCTTTAATAGTTTGCCCGTATAAGAACACACGTCTTATTCCTGAAGCTGTTATCGCGTGTGCGAAGGTGGGAGAATGCGGGAGAATGCTTCGCCATTAATTTTCACTTGTCCATAACGGACGACGCGCTAACTGTACAGCGAACTGGAGGAGTAGGCGGAGGCGGTTCTGCCATCTCTTCCCTGACGCTATCGGCTTTTGCGCTGGCACGAGATTTAACGACCTTTGCGTTTGGGACAGACGCAAGCGCGAAGCGTAAATTACAGTCGACGTTCTGCACATGAGGCATTGGTCATCCACTGTTTCTTCGTCTATACCCAAAAATTAAAACCATTGTTCTAAATATTCCCCCTACCGCCTCTCTCTCTCTCTCAATCTCTAGAGAGAGAGAGAGAGACGCTTTGTTATTATCCCTTTTCAACACTACTAAATAAAACGGCGATCTCCATACATCTTCTGTAATGTTTTGCTGCACTAGGTGCGTGTAATAAAACCATAGAATTAGCTTTTTGGGTATATACGGTATACAGGGTGGCCCAGCTAACGTTGGTCAAGCCCTTAAAAATAAAAATATAGAATATACTAGGACGCAACCAATGGTATTTTGTCAACAGTGACGTACCGCACCGGAAGCATTTTTTTGTTCATAATTCAACCCTCGATAATTAGATGAGATGAATTAACAGACATTTTAATTGCTGAATTGATGCCGCAAATTTTCATAGAAAAGTAATTAGTCCGTTTCAAAAAGCCTATTCGGTTGTTTTCAGCGTCCTATGTCTCGCGTAGTAATTGTTTCTCGCGTTACAAAGAAAACGCGCCAAATATGAAAGTAGCCGCATATTACGCGTTCGCGCGCCGAGACACCGACGGCCCCAGGAGTTAGTTACTCGGAAGATTGAACTCTGCTCAATGCTTCTTGGATCGGGCGGCCACGTGAATGAAACGAGGCGTCGGTATTGACGTTGGTCACCGCGAACTACGAGCGGCATTTCGCACGAAGCCAATGCAGTGCGCAGCGGCATTGGGGACAAAAGCGTTGAACAGAGTTAATTCTCCCTAGTAACGCCTCGGACCGCTGGTGTCGCGGCGCGCGTACGCGTAACGATGCGGCTATTTTCATATTTCGCGCGTTTTTCTTTATAACCCGGGGGAAAACTGTCGCGTGAGACATAGCACACTTAAAACAACCGAATCAGGCGTTTTAAAACACGCTCGTTAGTTTTCTATCAAAATTAGCGCCCTCAATTCAGCAACTAAAATGATCGTTAACTATGGTAGTCTCACTATCGATAGATCGATTATGAAAGAACTCTTCTTGATGCGGTACGTCATTGCGGACAGAACACCGTTGGTTGCATCCTCGTATATTCTATATTTTATTTTCAAGGGCTTGGAAAACTTTAGCTGTGTCACCCTGTATATTTGTAGTGTATTCTACTTCCTTAGAATGTGGGCTTTACAACTTCTACTCCAGGTCTCTCTTTTTCTTATGACATACAATGACTCATGTCTGTCGTTATTGCGTTTCCATTCGACTTGTTTCCAATTCCACCAACCCTCTTATCTTCCCCTCTTCTCGTGTGCGTTCTTCTGCTCGCGCAATGAGGACTTAGTTGTGAGTCGAGCGTCCGCCTTAGTCGCGTCTTTGAGCTGCTTTCTTCTCCAGAACACCAACCACTAGCCCCGAACTACGCCGCCCCGCACATACTCTACGGATGGAGAGAAATCGCTGCCGCCTTTTACAAGCGGCCGCTATCGCATTTTGGCTCTTGCATGTCGCGCGCGCACGAAAGACGGTGCGTCGTATGCGCTTCGGCGTGATACGATCTTGTTTTCTTCCGCCGGACCCACTCGTCTCCCGGTTTCCGTAAGCGCTAAGACGTGGCTCGCGTGGCGTCTCGTATGATGAGCCGCTGGGGGGTGGTTGGCCCGGGGGCTGGTGGTGTGCAAACAGGCTCGCTGCCGAGAGACGAGGGCCCCAGCCGGGCCGCGGCTGGCTGTCCGCTAACGACCATCGATCGCCTCCGAGGCGCGCAACCCGTCCGGGCTAAGACGGCCATCCATATCTCGGACGACAGCGGGGGCCAATTTCCATCTCGCGTTTTCCCTGCTCCGTCGGGAGAGCGCTTCCGCTCGCCGGGATCGGTTGCACCTTTTCCACGAAGGGAGCAGCGCGCTCCCGCTCTTCCAAACTTTTATATTCTTCTTTGTTTCTTCTTTTCATTGGTGAGCTACCGACATAGTCCATAAACCACGCGAACACTACGAGAATATCGGTATTATAGAAGAGGAAATTTAGACAAAGAACAAGAATAATAAATGCAGACAGAATAGAGGGACGAGGGGGGGAGCAAAGGAGGGAAAGGAGGCAAAACTGAGGTAGGTAAAGAAAAATGCGTTAGTAGATAGTTAAAGGTCAGAAGTGGCTCACGGGTGAGCAAGGACCGATGGCTGTCAGTTGGTATATAGTCGTCGAATGATAGGTTGTCACATTATTATTATTATTATTATTATTATTATTATTATTATTATTATTATTATTATTATTATTATTATTATTATTATTGAAATATGCAAAACACAAAGGAAACGGGGAAGGAGCAAGCTAACAACTGCCACCGAGAGGGGCACAACGCCTGCCTACTCCTTCGGGAGGAGGGAATGAAAAGAGGATAAGAGGAGAAGAAGATAGGAAACAACGAAATAGGAACGAAAACACGAAATAAACAAATAACAGAGACACGGACAAAAGAAAGTAGAAAGACGGAAAAAATGTCTATAAACGGAAAGCCAGATCAGTTTTCTGCATTAAACTTAGCAAGGCTCTACGGGCGTGGTCGCGTTGAGCAACACTCCCTCTCGTAAACCGGCAACCATCAAGGGTCGTACACTTGAGTCCAATCAGTCCATATTCCTTAACTAGCAGTGCACGTTGTGTGACGAATGCGGGGCACTCCAATAGAAGGTGTTCAAGTGTCTCACAGGAGCAACAGGACGTACACGACGGACTGTCCGCACGTCTTTGACGATACAAACGTTCGCGCACCAACACAGAGCCAACTCTTAATTTCACTAACAGTACTCTGGCGCTAATGCTATCGCATTACAGTCACTCGGGTGTGGCACAGGGACGTATGACACTTATTTCTTTATCTCCTTTTCTCCTTTCCTCAGTATTGTGGCATGCAGCGCTTGTCCTCAGATGAGCCGCTGGACTCGCGCGATGGGCCACCCCGGACGCTGCGGTCGGCTGCATACTATACAGCAAACCTTGCAGAGAGAACGTTGCGCAGGCTGCCGCGGAAAGTTAAGACTCGCCGGTATGCTTGCCCGCTTCGCTTGCGAACGCCTTCGATGTGCTATACAACGGTGATACGCAACCTAGGGCGCTATAACGTAAAACTATTCCAAACTTTTCTATTCCAATTCTGCTATCAGCCCTCCGCGATTGGTCAAAAACTTTTTTCGACCACCCCCCATTTCACCTGTCTGTCACGCGACGTTAAAAACCGCAATACCTCCCCATCTGATATGATGTATGCACACTGATTATGCATGATTTGGCAGAAAAAAGAAAAACAGTTATTTCTGATTCGACCCCTTTTCGCCATTAGCCCTCGGCTATTGGTAAAAAGTTTTCGGGATGCACCCACTTCACCTGCCTGTCACGCGACGTCACAAAACCGCATGAACTCACCGCGTCAAAGTGACGTGTACGCGATAAAGATGCATTAATATGCCGAACAAAACTGAATTTTTTTCGGAATAGCCGCAGGCTGCCCCGTTCCGAAAGGAATAAAAGATAGCTGCCGCCGATCGCTGAGACGCTGGCTACTCGCACCTGCCGGAGAGCATGGGTGTATTTGCGTATAATAAAACTTCTTGCGTGACCGTGTAACGTTTTTAAGCACTTTCGACACGTTTACTACCTCATTCTGCCAACTCTTCTTTGCTGAGGGTCAATTTTAGCGTCATTCTTAAGCTTCCGTTGCATGCCGCCGCGATTTTCGACCAGCCACCACAAGCTATGTAACGGAAAGCCGACCAATCGCAGACGCCGGCACCACCCTCTTCATCCGGTTATCGGTTTTCAGTGCACTGGCTCTGCCCTAGTGAATTCCTCTCCACTTGAGCGTTCTCCTCGCCTCTTGTCAGCCAATTAGATACAACAAGCCGCTCAGTGTTGGCAATGTTATTCGTTTTTCAAACAAACAAAAGGGATCTCCTATGAACGAGGAGAGCGTTTGATTGGTCTGTTCAGACAACCCTATGGGTGACCGCCCGGTGCTTGCGTCGGTGGTTACGCAAATTTGACGTCAGGAAATTGGAATAGAAACATATTGGAATAGTTTTACGTTATAGGGCCCCTAGTTCGGACTTTGCCAAGTCTGACTTGAAACACGGGCAGCGCGCAATCACTGTGAGGCCGGTCTGAAAAAGATCGTCGATAAAGCGCAATGCCTCCTAGAAAAAATTTTCTATAAAAAAAAAATTGGAAAGCGCCTCTCGAAATTACGGCCGCTCCGCGCCTCGCACTGTAGGCTGCATTTTTTTAAAAGCGAAGCTTTCTTTGCCTTTTCCTTCGACTTTCCCACTGCTGCTGCTGCTGTGGCTGCTGCTGCTGTCCGGCACACCACGTCGGGGGGTGGTTCAAAGGAGCGTGGCAGAGAAGAAAAGAGATGCGAGGAACTCGTTTGGACCGCACCGCGTCCAATGTGCGCAATGCCCTCTGGAGCTCTCGAGTCGTCGCCACATAAGAGAGGAGGGGAGAGAGGAGGCAGATAATGGATAGAACGTAGAACCGACGCAGTCGCGAAACGAGTCGCGAAACAGCCTTGCTCGCATTTCCCATACAAATACAAGGGGGGGGGGATATGCAAGGAAGCGCTGGACAAACTTAAGCATACCTGGGGCCGGTAGCCACACCCGCGACCTTGTGCTCGGCAGCAGAATGGCCCCCTGATCCACCGGGAAGCTGAAGAAACGCGGATATTCGGGATAACTTTGTGGGCAGCCATTACGCGTATCAAAACAAGCAACGAGTGAGCATGTCCGAAATTGGAAAACAACGCAAGGAAGGAGAACGTGCAGAACTTCACCCGGAAGAAAGACATATTTTCGCTGACGTAGTGTCGAGTGCAGTATTGTGCCAGACGAGTAATATAATAATAACCGCGTATAGATAACCAGGCTTGCAAGTTCGCCTCGCACGCGCGGTTGCAGCGCCAAGCGCGGCTATTGTTTCGAAAAAAAAAAATGTCGCGAAGGCTGGCTCGGAAAGGTGACGCGAGCCACTGGGGCGCATTAGCGAAAATTTCGGAAGCCCTTTGGGAAGCCCTACATTCCGAGCGGTGTGCACGCGGGGGAGGCGGCGGCCAGCGGAGGTTAATGGCAGGGGCCCATGCGACGAGCACGACCCCAAATGCAGCGACGTTCGCTGCGCCATGGACGCGCGTCGCAAATGGGAAACGGACACCGGAAGTCCGCGGCGCTGCGCCCAATGGACTCGCGCATTAATCTTGCTTCAGTGACGCTCCATTAATACGCGGACGTCACGCAGTTCATTACTCATTAGGGCGTATTTTCTAAACATGCCAGCCGAGAACGCCCCCTCCAAAAAAAGAAGAAAAGCAAGGCTTCGTATACGCGGTGGTGACGACGCGGTCGCTTTCCGTGCTGCGTCTGCGTACTTCACGTGCTCTTTTGTGCGAGCGCATGTAATCGGGAGGAGAAAGGCAGCCAGAGCTTCCGGTGAAAGCCCGCCTGTCGTGAAACATGCAACAGCCTCTCGGTGTGTAGCGCAAGGAGCTGACAGTCTTTTTTTGGCTCTTGCATCGGTCGCAGCCGCGGCAGACGAAATGCATTCTATCTTTCCTGGTCATTTCCTCGCTATTCGTTTTGCTTGTTTTTGTGTAAGCCACTGGTTTGCCGCATTGCAATGGGCACAATACGCATCCAGGAGTCATATCGTTCGCCTTCTGTGTGTGCGTAAAAAATTACAGGTTGTTGGCACATGTGCGAACATGGTATCATAGAAATGGGCCGCGTGTCCATTTCAAGCCTTCGCTTACCAGCGCGACTCGCCATGTATAATACGCAATGTTCTGTAGTAACGCAGCTCATGTTGAGGGAATAATTAGTTGATTGATTGATTCAAATGCTTGCTACGCAACAAAGTATTCATGAGCAGAGTAGACTATAGGAAAGATTACACTAGTGTGTGCCCTCATGTTACGCGATAACAAGGTACATCAGCACAACAATAAAATCTATAACAATCAACGGTTACTGCTAAATGACAGAAATGGGGAGCACTACGTGTGGCTGAAGTATGCTAGCTTGAGGAATACAAAAGTTGATAAACGATCGCGGGCTGTTCGTATCCTAGTGGGAAGTGTCCAATAGATAGTGTGTAAAATAAGTATTCTATTACATAAGAAGCCAACAAACAAAGGACACCAAGGACAACGCAGGGGAAATTACTTGTACTTACTAACTGAATTAAAGAAATGATAAATTAATGGCAATGAAAGGGGATGAAAAAAAAATAAACACCTTGCGCGGGTGGGGAACGATCCCTAGTCTCCGCATTACGAGTGCGGTGCTCTAACCAATTGAGCTACCGCGGCGCCGTTTTCCAACTCACTTTCTTGGGTATTTATGTGTTACTACTAGAACTAACCCTTCGAGTGCTATAGCTAGCGCCGCCACTGAGCAACCTTGGTGGCGGATGTGGAACGTCCTTTCTGCCGCAGACGTCACGAGTACGTCATCTTTCTGGGTGAAGGCAACTGGTCAATAAACCCGCACATGCTACCTCAAGGCATCAATGTTGCCGGAGTCGAGACCCTCATAGTGTAGTGAAGGAGAAGAAAGGAGGTTAACCGAGGGGCCCGATTTTTATTAATCGTATCATCAGAAGCCAACAAGCAAAGATACAAAGGAAAACATAGGGGAAATTGAATTAAATATTTATCATTTCTTTAATTCAATTAATAAGTGTAAGTAATTTCCCCTTTGTTGTCGTTGGTGTCTTTGTTGGATTCTTGTGCTATGATTAATATCGGGTCCTTCGGTTAACGCCCTTTCTTCTCGTTCAGTATTCTATTGCAGTATTATACAGTATAAATAACCTGCGTTCATTCAATTGAAATCATAATCACATTTTGACAGTGTAGAAACCTTGTGTGCTTATAAAGGGCCACCTGGAAGTTTCAGAGATGCCTTATCGTGTTTTGCAATTGCTGAGAGAGAGTTAGGAGGGAGAAATATCGTTAATGAAGCGCAGGGGTTCCTACCAGCGTTTGTTTAGTCGCCTACATGCTACGGTGAAGGCGATGAGGAAATGAAAGCCCTTAGGAGAGAGGGAGGGCGAAATAGCGAAAAACAGGCAACGAGAAAGGCGGACTCGGTATTTGCTTATAAAGTGAAGTATGGTCATCCTAATGTGCATTAATAATTTTCTAGAGCTCGTCACGTCGGTCATCGCAGCACTGTGTTGTTGGATTAAGCGTTGCCTGCTAAACAAAAGCCGGCGAAGCAACTGCTACAGAAAGGAAAATAGGTGAAAATCGGCGGCTTATTCAATGGTGCCGCTGAATGCGCGCTTGCACTTGTCGGCTATGAAGGAAATCACCAACCTCTCTGAGGACCGGTCTCCTTGACTTTAGTGGCACGTTTCAGGCGGTGTTAACGAGAAAGAAGAGTTTCCTAAATATACGCATCTGTTTTGGGATGCCATGCTCCTTCCTTGTGGGTTTGTTTTCTTTATGTTCGGAAAAAAACTCCTCACGTGAGGAGCCGCTTTTTGTAGTCGCTCGCCTTGACACTGCGAGATTACTACGCAATAGCCGCGCATTTCGTGTACGATGCGCTTGTATCTTGGAGAGATGACGCAGGCATCTCGCTCATAATGAAATGCACCCTCTCTGAAGCCCCCCCATCCCCCACCCCCCCCGATATACCCTGTCCCAGTGTAGGAAATTTGTTTGCGTTACGCCTTCACAGAAATGTGGTAGCCGTGGTCAGGGATCAAACCAGCGTTCTCGATCTCTGCATGCAGCAAAAAATGCCATAATCGCTGCGCCACCCACTGTGGGAAGGTTACAATGCTGGCTCGGGGTTAATAATAATAATATTTGGGGTTTTACGTGCCAAAACCACTTTCTGATTATGAGGCACGCCGTAGTGGAGGACTCTGGAAATTTTGACCACCTGGGGTTCTTTAACGTGCACCTAAATCTAAGCACACGGGTGTTTTCGCATTTCGCCCCCATCGAAATGCGGCCGCCGTGGCCGGGATTCGATCCCGCGACATCGTGCTCAGCAGCCCAACACCATAGCCACTGAGCAACCACGGCGGGTAGGTTCGGGGTTCGTGCACGGGTTCGGAGATGAGGGCCTCCTGTCATACCTGCGCGTTATCTCCTTCGATCCATGACACATACAGCATTTAAAGTGAAAATCCTTCAATTTTTCGTGGTCAACGTGTCTTAAGTTTCTATTGTGTGTGCTATGCCATACTGATCACGTGGCGTGCCAAACGGATACGACTGGAAGTTTAGTTTCAATTAAAACGAATTTTAAATATTGTAATACATGCTTTCAAGTCGTGCACACAAGTGTATAATTTCTTTTTCTTTTTAAGCTGACCACCCTTTGCACGCACACCCTTTAATGGAATAGCGCCTGGTATTCAACTGCGTCTTAGATTTTCCTAGATTTTTTACAGTTGAACTTAAGCAGGCTTTCGGCCTCGCAAGGCCAAACTACTGCAGGTACTTGCAGCAGAACGCTGTTTCCGGCGCTCTTCACGTTCACGAAGGGTAGGCTATGATGTCATCACACGAAGGTGGCGCCCCGAGCTGCAGTTCAGTTTCTGTTTCGATAATTAGTTTTTTTTTATTATTTAAAATTATTCTAAAGTTTCTAAGAAGATCCACCCACAGTACGTTTAACAGCAGGATCTACGTAATTTAAGAAACCACATATCCTAACATGGTTGAAAAAACGAAAATTAAACGCTGAAGCTGCCCTTTAAGTAGTTCCCGCTCCTTTACTACCGGTCGGCCGTGCGGCGTCGACGTAGAATGCGCTAGTCTGTCGCGCTGCAGCTCGGTAGCCCGTTGGGAGACGAGCCGCTGGTGGAGCAGGCAGTGCGCGGTGGGCCCGCGATGTGTGTCCTCTGCCGAACGGGTGCGCATGCAAAGCAGGAAGGGGCTACGTCGGCCCACGGCTCGCGGTCGTTGGCACGGCGCGCGCGGCGTCGGCGAGAGCTAGAGCCTGGGCCCAGCCGCCCGTCCACGCGTATATCGATAAATCGATTGAACCGCCCCCCAAGCCCCGAACAGCTCGGCCTTTCCATCGGAATAAACGTCCTTCTTCTTGCTGTCGATAGTGCTTCGTCTTCTTCCAGCGCGCCGCTTCAATTTGAAACACGGTGGGCGGGCCTCCTAGAGGGCGGGAAAGTTCGAGCGCAAGAAAACGAACTCGCGGCTACTTGGAAATGAAAAAGAGAGATGAAAACAAGAGCCAGACTCCTCTTCGTCGCCCTATATATCCTCGCTTTCTGCAAATGAATGTGCCGTCCCGGGTTTTCCAGTTTGCCCAAGTTTCCACCGTCCACGCAGTCACCCCCGCTTGCCTGGAGCGAGGGGCCCCTCGGGCGACCTTCTCGGATATTGGACATAAAGAGCGTTTCACACGCATGACGAGATGATCGATTGCGCTCGTGAGCGCCGCCGAGAAGCGTCCGCGAGGCCGGATGCTGTGAGCACATTGGCAAGGCGTCGCGACTCTTAAACAGGCATCGACGGGCGTGCCGCTCTTGCGACGCGCGCACTCCTCAATCCTCCCTTCACTCGCCCACCAAAACATCGTATTAGAGAATCCGCGTTTTACGTATAAGACAGGAAGACCTGGAATACATCTGCAATGACTGCGCATCCAAAATGAGCCGAGAAGCGGAGTGGCCCATCTGTATAAGCAAGGCACACGCGCATACTGAAAGCCTGTAGTTTAGGAAAACGGATGTGCGGCTTTCACCATGTTGAGGTTATTGTTGTTTTCTGTCTGCGTTGCGTAGATGCCTGCGCAGAAATAAGACTTATGGTAGTGCGCGCATCCGTCGGCGAAATGGGACGCAATTCGAAGTTGACTATACTTGCTTGCTTCATATGCTCGCAGTGTTGGGCTGGCGTGTTGGCCACTTATGGAAAGTCCTCGTCGTGATGGTGACGTGCGACGGTAACGGAAAAGCCAGCGCGTCAGCCTTAGGGAGTGGCACATGAAGGAATATTTTAAACGCGTCTTGGAATATGAGCGCACTCAAAATGCAAACACACTTCTGCAACGCAATAAATATGAACAAGACCTCAATACCCGGGTTGTCACGCCGGTCGCCATACAATATACACTAATTCATCCAACAAGCGCATCGTTTCGCCTCAAATTCCATTCTTCCTGTTGCGTGGGCGCGTATACGCGGAGGAGGGCAGCGCGGTATATTTTTGCCACGGTCGTAATCGTACCCGTTGAACTGGACAAGGGTCCGTGTATACGAAACGTTTATTACGCTAGCATTGTTCGAAAGAGCAACTTCCAGTCAATGCTGATGCGGTACATATTAGCTGAGGCGGCTAAGAGTACCGAAGTGTGGCTGAATGGCTAAGAGCACTTTCGAACGAAAAGTTTTGTGAATTCAGCCGAAGATTCCCAATATTTAAGAGAACGTGTTGCTCCGTTGTTGCATCATACTTGCAGGTTTAAACAAGCGGGCACTTCAGACAAGGACGAAAGGGAGCGGGTGTCCTGTCTCTCTCTCTCTCTTTCATCGAAAGTTTGCGGTTTTTTTTTCAATCTGGAAATCCCAGTACTTGTCAGACGTTGCCATATGCTATGCACTCAGTGCCGTAACACGGCTGACGCCAGTCTTCTGTAATTGAGTTATCACTGTGCAGAACTGCGCAATGCTTTAAATGCGTATTGTTCATCCCGTGGTGAAGTTAGACGCTTCGGTCCTATTCATCTTTACGGCAACGTGTTCAGTAACTCAAGTTTGCAATGACTACGCGTCCGGTGCTTTGCCGATTGTCAAATACGAAGCTTAGGCCTCCAATTGCAAAGTTCAGATGAAACGCTGAACAATCGAAGCCACATGCCGTCGAATTGCAAGGTTAAACCAAGTTAAAGTTGGCAGGAAATGCTAGCCGCGCATGTTTTCGTTTGTGGAGCTGCGTTTATCAAGGCGGCCTTTTCATCAGCGACGCGTGGGATATATATTTATGTTTAGTATGGCCACGTCGAGGGTGCTACCGATGGCGGGGGTGACATGCGAAGGAAAAATACGCAAACTAGTAATTTTCAGTAGTAGCTTGATTATCACGTTTCATTCATTATGTTTGTGGCTGGCGCTACCGCGATCGGTATTACCAACGTTACCGCATTAGCTCTGTCGAAGACGCGAAGGATCAAAAAGAAAAAAGTCGCCCTCCGCTATCCGGCATTATACCTATTTTTTTTTTATTCAGGTACCATAAAGGCCTGGTGGGGGCATTACATAGGGGGGGAAATGATAACAAAACTAAGATCCTATTGTAACTTATTGAAACTAAGTACGTTACGTCAAAAAAAAAAAAGAAAACGAAACAGGAAGATAAAGCGCGATACAAGACAATGAATCTAGTACATACTACAGTTAACATAACACTGTCAGCAAATACGCCAATGGTGCAAACATCGCAATGTAGATTCCTATACACATTTAGTGAATGTAAAAGAACGGAGCGAAAATTACAATGACCAAATAACTTATAACAGGGCCTGCAGTTTCCAGGTCACAAAACCGCAGAAACTCACCGTGTCAAAGTGACGTATGCGCATTAAAGATGCATTATTATGCCGAACAAAACTGAATTTTCTTCTGAATAACCGCAGGCTGCCCCGTTCCGAAAGGAATAAAAGATGGCTGCCGCCGATCGCTCAGGCGCTGGGTAATCGCACGTGCCGGAGAGCATCCATGGGTTTATTTGCGTATAATAAAACATTTTGCGTGGCCGTGTAACGTTTTCGAGCACGTGCACGTTTACGACCTCGTTCTGCCAACTCTTCTTTGCTGAGGATCCGTTTTAGCATCCTCCTTAAGGTTCCGTTGCATGTCGCCGCGATTGTCGACGAGCCACCGCCAGCTAAGTAAGGGAAAACGGACCAATCGCAAATGCCGGCACCGCTTTTTTCATCCAGTTATCGACTTTTAGTGCACTGGCTCGGCCCCATCGAATCCCTCTCCACTTGAGCGTGCTTCTCGCCTCTTGTCATCCAATTAGATAAGACAAGCCGCTCAGTGTGGGCAATGTTATTCGTTTTTCATGCAAACAAAAGTGACTTCCTATGAACGAGGAGAGCTTTTGATTGGTCTGTTGAGACAATCCTTCGGGTGACCGCCCGGTGCTTGCGTCGGCGGCTACGCAAGTTTGAAGTCAGGAAATTGGAATAAAAGCATATTGGAATAGTTTTACGTTAGGGCCCTATGTTTAGGTGTGAAAGTTTCTTGAATAAGCGCATACGTGCAACCTTATCAAAACCTTTCTTGAAATCTAAAGACACGGCATGTACTTCCGATGAAGAATGTATGGCGTTATGTATGTATATTACGTCTGTTATGTATGTATTATGTAATTAAACGTCAAATACCTGCGTGTAAAATTTCAGGTCATATAGCACCACATCTTCACCGCACCACAATCACATATCTGCCGATGTTCCTACAAGTGACGCTCCTTCTGGCGTGAAAGACTATTAGGTTGCAAAGAGCTCAGCGCGCCGTTTGTCTGCTCGGAGTGCATACACGAGGAGACGCGTTGCCGACGGGCGGATGCGTGCGTGGTTGTTTGGCAGGGCCCTTTGTTCTATTGTCGCGCAGACTGTTTACAGGCGCCGAGGATTGTTGGCGAACACCTATCCATCAGCGGAGCCATTCAGTTGCCACACGATCGCAGCCGTTTTCCGGAATAGGTCCCGCGGTGCATTCGACGTCGTCAGTCGTTTCTTCGTTCTCCTCGGTGGCGAGCTCGTCGGTTGCGCGGGCCGCCAAAGCAACGCCTCTCGGGAGGGATACGTTGGCTTCCACTGTGTGTAGCGCGTGGCTTCGCTGTATTACGCTGCTCCCTACAGGGGTTCCGATCACAACGCTGTCTGGTGGATCGCCTGTTGTTCGCGCCCGCGTTGCGGAGTACGTTGTTACTGCGCGGTGATCTCTCGTTGTGCCCTCGTGGGCGCGTGTGTGTGTTTTGTGTGCTCGACAACGTGTTGCAACTCTCCCCGGGGGGCCGTATTCGCAGCGCCGTGCTTGACGCCCGCATTTTTTTCGCGTGCTCCGGTAGTTCGTTCGTGCGCCGGGGCCACCGGCTATACTCTAGCCCTGATTACTTGCTCACCTCCATTTGATATTAGAAGGTAGCTTCCGTACGTAGGCTGCAAGAAGAAGTGATCGTGCGAATTTTCTTGCGCCAGTTCACACGTTTACGCGATGTGGTGTAGTCGCAGGCCTAAGTTAACCTTCGTGGCGTGGCTGAACACCACGAAATGAAACTCGGGTTTACGTGAGATTAGCTGGCAACAGATGTTTCATGAATTCATGTTCAAAAGGCGAACTCTCGTAGATAAGCTCCCTGAACAAACGGTGTCATAGAAAAGAAAACTTACCGGTTCGACCGATTTTAGTAAAATGCTGTACAAAGGGCTACGAAATGTAGCATTTCCCTTTTCGACCAAATATAATTAAGGCCCTTCGTTTTTCCGGTAAAATCCAATAATTCCCGATTTCTGCAAACCGAAGAAAATTTGTTAAAATCGTGTTCAACACGATTTTCCCCCGAAGTTTGACCCTTGGTAAAGAGGAATATATGCGGCTGTTACAAAATTAATGAACGTTGTCCACCTTGTGAGAACAAGTGACCAGTATATATCACATTAGTGATGTTTTTATTATGTGAATATGCTATGTACTTCGCTTTCGCTTAACACTCGGTCAAAACTGGCATATATAAAATATAATATATTCAACGCCTCCCGGCCCTGAGTCAACGATAGCTTTTTGATTTTTAGTAGCCGCGCTTAGACGACTACGACAATGGTGCATTGCATCGCATTTCACGCACGTCTCATACATCTAAAGGTGGTAATGAGGTAGGAAGCTAATTAACACAGCACTGACATTACAAACGGTAGCTAGGGCGCTGAGAGGATGTTTACCGAACTACGTTACGTTCAAAGAAGTGTGGCTGATTCATCTAGTTCCTATTCCATTTGTCTATTTGGTATTTCATTTTGTTCCGAGAGCGTATATTGGTAACCAGTAAAATAGGAGTACAGACGCGGACGATAAGCCTACTAGAGACGCAGAAATGGACAGTACGTAAACAAGACTTGTAAGATAAGGAAAAGCACTCCACCTCCTGCGAAACGTGGATGTGAGGACAAGTTTATTTTTTGGTCAACAAATGAAGAGAATAAAGTAAACATAGAGATCGCCAAACCGTTCTCTATTTGTTCTTTTAATGACACAGTTTCTTTTAAATGTGCTAATAATGTCTGTGAGTGAGGATTTGTAGATATCAGTTTTGTGGCATGACTTTCGGGCAGCTCTCTGTGCCATTACATGTTCCTGTGAGTGATTTCGCTCGTTGGAATAGAAAGTTTGTGGGCAAAATGAGACCATTGCTTGTGTTAATTGTCTGTAAATGTTAGCTGTAGAATCCCGAACATTCGGCTGCCAGAAAACGAAACTTCCGATTTCTCGCCCTGTTTTCGTGTCAGGCAGAAAAGAAAGAAAAAAAAATGCAATTTATGCCCGCGTTTACTTTTTCAAAGAAAACATCCAATTATCACTCCCCGAATTTCAAAAAATATAAAACCCGAAAATGCACGACCCTAAATATATTAAGTTTACATTTTTAAACCTGTAAGACCTATTTTTCTGGTATTATACTGCAATAGGTAGCAACATTTCCTTTGACCGAACTACCTCGACCGTACGGATTTGCATGGAAGCCTTTTTCTGTATCACCACGCAATCGCAATACTGCAAGGGCGCTTTCGTTCTTTCCATTTGAACTTGTGTAGGGCCATTCTCTTTAGCGCGCCCTAATTAGCATGATAGAGTGCTCACGCAGGCAGAACATCAGCGTTAGCAGATATTCGTCCCGTCTACGAAGCACTAGAGCGAAGCAACTCGTGCATGGAACAGCGGTTGTTTAGCAAACATGCCGCAAACAATAGTGTACCCCAGCGTGGCCGACGTCTTCAAACAACGAGGCTTCTCTCCACTCACGCAGGCGTGATACATTTGTCACGGCTCTGCGTCTCTCTTTGTTTCGTCGCTTTGGAAGCGACGCGCAGGCGGAGAGAGACGCGTGTTCGGAGCTAGAAGGGGAGGGGGGGGGGGGAGAACCGCGGGCGACCGGCCGCCTGCGGGAGGCGCCCGCAGTATGCGCGTCCTGATCCATATAAATGGCCCGGGGTCCACGCGCGCGCCTCGCGGCCGAAGCGTAAACCCGGAGGAGGGTGGCGAGGGCGGTCTCTGTCCCGTGATGGAGCACGCTGGGCACCGCGGGCCCCCGTTTGTGCGCCGGCGACACTTGCGGCGGCCGTGAAGCGCGCGCGCCCAGCCGGCTTTTTCCCTCCGCCACGGACCCCATCCATCGCTCGACGCGGCCGCCGCCCTGGCAGCTGCCCGCGTCACCTGGGATGGAGAGGCGGAACGGTCGGGAGACGCCGCGGAACACGCTTTTCAGCCCGGTCTCGCGCTAAAGTCGCAACTGTCGCGACTTCCCCCGACAAATGTGACGTCAACGAGCGTGCTGCGGCCGATATAAATCGCGGAAACTGCCGGATCGCCGCCCGTCGCGACACATCGCGTGCGATGCGCGCCGGCAACGTGGACTGCGGGCCTGAGCCGAACTTGCTTGGCTGACGTCCAGTGAACCGCCCGCCGATGCAAATTCGTTACGCCAACCAGGCGGGTGGGCGACGACGCTCGAGAAAAAAAAAAGCGATTCGTCCGCGTTACCGAGGGCGCTGGCGCGATGGGTCATATAGACCTGGAGATGAAGTGGTCATTCGAATTCTCGCTCCCTCACCACGCGGTCGCCTATACCTGTGTCTCCTCCGGCCACGAACCTTTCAGGGTCATTTGTAGTCACAAGATATCTTTCTTTCTGCGTGCCCGCAAAGTAAGATATTTCAGATGGGAAACTCGAATCCGTAGACCAGTCCCCCCCCCCCCCTTCCTGCAATACTAAGGCACTTTCTTTCGCACGCGAATGAACAAAAGCAAATCTTAGACGAAGGAGAACAACCGCACAATCTTATAACGGCAGGCTATTCGATCAGCTAGATCCAATTTCGTCACTATATTTGGTGCGCAGGTTTTCACTTCGCTCTATCAATTCCTTTTCAGCTTCGCCGGTTTGGGACTCCAGGCGCATTTCTGCCGTGCCGTCGGCAGCCCCGTGATGTTCCGTAGAAGTCCTAGGGAGATAACGTCGTCGGCGCGTGCCGTGTGCTGTATGTGCGAGCGAAAGCGCGCGGCGGTGAGCCGACGATGGTGGCTCAATCTCGCGCGCGTAAGGAAGGAAAGCGGGGAGGAAGCGCGCTGTCTTCCATATTGTACGAGGCACCGCGGGGCGAAGGGAGGGAGGTTGAGTGCGTTCTGCTCCGTCGGCAGCTGCGTATGCGCGGCCGTCCGGGCCTTGTCTTGAAAGCAATCTGCGATGGGGACACAGTGCGCCGAGCGCTGATAGCTTCGTGTGCGCTGTGTTCTCGCCGCTCGGTTCGCGTTGAAGCGAGAGGCAGCACGAAGGTCAATTCGCTCGCTGCTGCTCCCGCGCTTTCTCACTCCAGCGTTTTGACAGCGTGTATGTGCTGTCAGCCATTGAGATGAGTCCACGTTTGCTTATGTGCGCGTGATACCATGCTTGGTAGTTTATTTAGTAGGCGAATATTTACTAGTTTATATAGTAGATAAAACGACTATTCTTACTTCGAATAGCTGTCTACTAATTTGTTATCGCAGTCGATGCTTCGCCGCGAAGATGCGACTTTTTTGTTTCTTCAATTCTTCAACGAAGGATCACAAAACAAAGAGCCTTGTTCACCGAACGCACGCTTGAGAGCAGCACAATACCACTGCACAAACGCTACGTCACGTGGCTTTTTTCATATTTCGCCGGCTTTCTTTGCAACCCGGAAAAAAAGGCTATACGTAAGAAGTATCGTAAAGGAAACAACTCGATAGGTGGTGTCTGAAAGTGCCCTGCAAATCTGCGTGTCATAGTTGGGGTCCTCAGCCAATAATTAAAAGGTTGGATAATCAAACTTAATTGATTAATGAGTTATGGGGCAAACAACAAAATTGTCCGAGTTACTATAGGCTATTGTGAATAGTATGCGTTCGGTTCAATTGGCGTCCGACGTGCCTTTCATTTTTAAATTCTTGGCTCAAGTTATGTGGGGCACCCTGTATAATGGAAGCTTTCCACTGCGCTGAGTACTTAGACATTTAAAGTCTTCTTTGGTAGTCTAAGTCACGCCAGAAAGCCATCTGCATATCTTGTCACAGCAAATGACGAAGCGTTCTCCCTTTTCACTACTGTTGTTATGCGCAGTCCTCATAGCAGGATGTTTTGTTCATAACGCGATCCATCTACCGCTTACTTAAAACGCAGTCCGTGGAGTAGTTGAATAGCGCAGAACACGAGTTCAACTTACGCAAGGGTGAGGAGAGAGAGTAGCAATGCCGCTTGGTGCCGTACACAAGTGTTGTTGCATTTCGCCCACTGGAATGCCGTTGAGAATTAAACCCATGGAGTAAGATGATTTATTTATTTATTTATTTATTTATTTATTTATTTATTTATTTAACATAAATAAAGGAAAAGGAAGGGAGGAAAATTACTGCGGGCCGCACTGAATGCACATTTCTTTTTCTTCGAGCTCGTCACTATCTCGCTCTTAAGCCATCCTTCCCAGTGTTGGAGGCGTGGCCTTCCTCGTTGTTTTCAACATTCAAAGTTAATCACTGGGGCGCCTGTAGCTCCACCGATTTTTAGCGGAAGTGGTACCGAACAGCGATGTTTCAGCTCGCTTGTCGGAAGGGAGAATCCTTTGCAAGAGTTATTTTTGCAGCAGATTTCGCGATACGAGAGACAACAGCTGGCCGAATGCACTGAAAAGCATCTGACCTCATGACTGCTTCTTCAGAAGGCACTCCGTTTCCTTGTTGTCTCTTACCGCATACTTGAAGGAGTGGTTTACTGCAGAGGAGTTTCGGTCAGAACTAAGCGAATACTATTAAACGAGTTCATGTCAGAATTACAGAAAATTCAGTCGCCTGCTGCACAATGCTGGCCGCGTCGACAGGCGCGCAAAGTAGCGGCAATTGACACAGGCGATAAAATAGTACATCCAATGGCAATGGCACATCCAAGAATATCCAATGGCCACAACTAGAACCGTAACAAATTTATCTTTACGAAAGTGAACAGTGTTTCGACAAGTGCCTCCGTCCTTTATTGGTGACATAATAGTTACGTCCTGTTAGACGTTCCAGGATAATGTGTTTTAAAGCTTCCCAAGCCGATTACCGCTACCGAAGTTGCGACAGCGCAGCATCTCCGCACCGATCTCAGTCAGCTGTCGCCAGTTTTCAACAGAGCCCACGCCACATGTTCGCGTTGCATTCTGCCGGAACTCTTCCTGCGTATTGCGCTGTTTACACTAAAGCATGGCGTTAGGTGAAATCGATAATTGGACTTCATATCTCGTCTAGTCGCGAATTAAGCAAACTCATATTAAGGAAAGGAAACTGAGAACGCCGACCGAAAGGTGTTGTGAACTTAGCGAACAGCTTAGTGAACACCACTTCCGTATATGGAAGCGGAAACTTTTAACCCTTCTTACCACGCCACTTTGGTCGGCGTTCTGTGTGCTTGTGTGTGTGTGTGTGTGTGTGTGTGTGTGTGTGTGTGTTTCTCACAATATGTTTGCAATTCGCTTCGCGAAGCAACATGCGTCGCGACCTTCTCCTTCGCATGTGGCGACGAGCATGTTATTATGCCACGGCGCTTGCGCGCAGATTCGCCCCCTCTGTGTGTTTTATGCGACACAACGAACGCCACTGGATATGGTCATCCGTGTTACTTCGAGCGAGTCGACACCGCCTCCTGACGACAGTCCTGGCGGCAAAAAAAAAAAAAGGAGGGGGGGGGGGGTACGACGGTCGAATGACGTCCACTTCGTGTGTTTGCGCGGCCCACGTCGGCAGGTGCGCTGCGCCCGCGCCAACGGCGAGAACCGGCGCACGCCGCTGCCGCCGGCGACATGATAAATCGGCGGGCATTCCTCCCGGCGCGATTGTTCTCGGGACCCGCGTCGAGCTATCGATCGCCGCGGTGTTGTGGGGGGCCCCCGGTGAGGGCTAGGACGACGAGGAGGAGGAGGAGGAGGGGCGCGGTTTTAATTATCTGTAATGCCGCCATTGCGAGCCTTGTATCTGTCGCGTGGGCCGTCCGGTGGCACCATTCGGGGTGCCCCGTCCGCGGACGACTTTTTGAGCTCCCGTTTTCGGCTCGTTTCCGTATCGGGCGCAATTATGCGGGAAACTGGAATTAAGCGAAAGATAAAAAGGGCGCGCGCTCTCCCCGTTCGTATGGCTAGCTAGCCGCCACCTCGGAGCAGCGGGGAAAAGAGAATGGAGGGGGGGGGGGACCCGCGCCCGACTTTTTCGCGGTCCCCTTCGGTGGGCGAGATAAGCGGCACCGTTGCGCCGGTTCTTCGGACCAAGTGCCGGGTCCGCCGAACGAGTTTTGAACGAGAAAAAAAAGGCCCCTGAGCGTATACGACAGCTCTTCTCGCGACGCTCATAGGCAGATAAAAATTCCTGCTCTTAACCGCCTCCGCCCGATCCTTGCGAACGTTTTGGTTCTCGTTAGTTTGCGTCGGACGCGCCCAAATTTAAGAATGTGACTCTCTACGGTGGCAAGGTTGGACAAGCGAGTTTAGGGGAGACAAACACTGGCATACCCCTGCCTGTCTGTGGGCGAGCCAGAACGAATTAATCTACGTGCTGCTGCTGCTGCTCCTCCTGCTGATGCTGCTGCTGCTGCTGCTGCTACTACTACTACTAGTACTACTACTACTACTACGTATTATTATTATTATTATTATTATTATTATTATTATTATTATTAATACATACTAGTAGTAATGAAGACAGTGGGTTAATAATGATTCATGCGTGATCTTGCGTTTTGTCTGGGGCGACGTACTCATCAGGAGGCCATAGCCACTGCGGCGGCTAGCGAGCGCGATTTCATGGTTTATTGAGCGCAGCATAGATGCGTGTGGCTTTTCACGAGTACCGTACGCGCACAAGAAGCGCTTGGCGACAGAGGAAAGCCTGTATTCACCAACACTCATCCTTCCTCAGAACGTTTGCCGATTGGCCAGCGCTCGCGGACCCTCGCGAGTCATAGCAATCGGCGCGATATCGAAACAATCGACACGGCTAGGACCAGTCGCGCACGGCACTTACGTGGGCGAAATTTCGCGAATACGAACCCATATTATTGGAACAGTATATAGCGTGAGAAAATTATGGCCGGGAGTGAAGAATTACGACTTGGTGGAAAATTTTTACGACTCGTTTAAGAGTCGTTTTAAAAACTGGAGCCATATTGAAAATGTTTCGCCAGCCCTGACCTAATCCGCACTGCAAAACATCTGCCTCGCTGAGCTATGCAGCGCTCAGTCGTTAAACGACCGGATCTTTCCAAGAGGGACCCTTGCACACCGGGTATAGCTGCTAAGGAGCAAAACAGTGGACTTATACGAGGCAACCCACCGAGGGCTCGCCTTTTATTTATTTATGTTTGCTTAATAGACGTGTTTCCGTGTATCGCTTTATAATTTGTTTTTAAATTTTGTGTTATCTCTTGAACTACGATATGGCGATAGCGGGCTGTTTAGTAGCCGAACGTCGAATTTTGTCGCCCTCAATTAGGATCAGTTAGCAACCCGAGTGCGAAGCAGACAGCATGATGATGATGATGATGATGACGACGACGACGACGACGACGACGACGACGACGACGACGACCATGATGATGCTGAATATTTATTGGCATCCTTTTTGAAACGCGGTGGTGACAAATAGTCACCTACCCTGCTTGAACTTCTCAGGTATGCTATACATGCTTTTCATTCAAGCACTTTAGTATTATTGCGTTTTGTTTCTTAGCGTGTTAATTTCTTTACTCATGCATCACCCCCTTTCTCTAAAAGACCTTAGGCTATCCTCTCCGAAAAAAATTTCTTCACTCATTCAGTTTGCCAAAAAGGCCACAAAATAAGGAACAAATGACAGCGGCCCTTGTCCGTTGGCACGTGTAAGCGCAGTTCAGAAACCACTGTGATTCAACACTGGAAAGTAGCCCGTCTGTCCCGTGCCCGTTTAGGTTGTATATAGGTGCAGTCGCGAAGCGCTTCATAACGTGTCATCAGGATTCGTTACCGCAGTTTTCTCTGCTACGGAATAATTAACTGCTTATATCGCATTGCGATCGCATCTATGACGTTGGTGTGCAGGTCTAGCAGTGCCAGACAAGCGATAAGTGGTTGGTTAGAGGAACGAAACATTTCTTATGAGGCGCGAGAAGGACGATACCACAATATCCAGAAGATGATTAGCGAGAAAACGTAGAACCTCAGGCACGTTGTGAGTGCTAAAGCATTGAATCGACTTTTGCGGGGGCTATACTTTCCACAACTGCTGACGATAGTATATCCGCGAAGCAATTTACTTTTTCAGGGTTTAAATGTTTCTTTGATGTGAGCATATAACGCAAACTGCACAGGCCACCTCTTTACAGGTCCCAGGCACCATCGACATAAAAAAGAAAGTCGCACTCTCGCCCGAAATGCGACGCATTGGTAGCGATAGTAAGGTATCGCACAGCTACACGAAGGTTCGTAGTGTTATCGGCCGTATGAGTTACCAAGAACATTCGCTTACTAATTAAATTAGCAAGCATGGTGTAACGGGATGCACAGGCAAACACGAACAGAACCGCAGTCGATTACCGCGAACAATCGCTGTCACAACGCTGGCGGAATGAAGAGCGCAAACAGAGGGGTGCAAGGGCTTCTGCTTCCTCTCCCTTCTGCACGACACCGAAACTCGAGGTTACGCGAGCTCCAGCATTAGGCGCGCGCTAAGACAGCGCATGGGTAGTCGCAAGCCATGTCGGCTCGGCCACTCATTGCGCCCGCCGGAGATTACCTTCAAGATAGGGCGCGTGCGGTGCACGGCCGGGCTAAAGTCCCTAGATTTTCTGCTTTTTTATCTAGCAACTTTAGGCCGGGCTAGAGGAAGAGACGCGCTCTCACCTGCGCTGCCCCCCCCCCCCCCCCCACCTTTCATGCGCTTCATCTCGTGGCCTCCAACATTGGGCACGTATAAAGCCATCATCCTTCTTAGCTCACTACGCACGTTTCCCCTCGTAGCCACAGAACGGCGCGCTATGGAATCGTATCGCGGTTGGACTTAATACGGAACCTCAAGGGCAAGGCCGACGACGAGGGCGAAAATTTTTATGGAGTGTCCATATATTTACTATCGCAATAAAAAGCTAAAGGAGGAGTCAACCAGGTACCTATAGAACTTAAAGGCATCATTTTCTGGAACAGGCTTCATTCTGAGTGTTAGTTATTCGTACTAAATTCAGCAGCGCTCAGCAGTGGGTCGAACTATAAAGATGTCAGACTGGAGTCGTTGTTTTGAGAAGGGGTCTTGTCTACACACAAGTGGAAGACATGTCCAGTTGTCGAAGCTCTAGCTCCAGCTATACATGTACACGCGTAAGCAAAAGTATACGGACCGCAGGGTTGTCGAAAAACCAAATTTTCTTTTTTGTAATTAACATGTGTAAATTGAAATTTACAAGTACACTGCAAAGTTCGCAATTCCAGATTTGGACTGCAGTCCTCAATATTAAGTTGCATTCATAGGCAGAGGATAAAATCGGCTTTATCGCGCAATCCCTGGTCCGTATACTTTTGCTGACTGGTGTACATCACTTGCTCGATCACTTCTAAGTGTCCGTCTTCCTGCGATCCTGTCTCGTGTAAATTCGGTCGCGTTCCAGTGGGATAGGTTGGCGCTAAAGACGTACGTCCTTTATCAAACTATCTTTTATAGTTCCATATACGCTACATAGTGTGCTGCAAGTGGTTATCTCTGTTGACATACTATAATGATGTATAGACTCCGTGCGCCAGACTTGTTGGCCCCGCATGCCAATCGAAACTCAGGGTAAAGAAAACAATCAAAATTGGGTGAGGCTCTATTTTTGTTAGTCAGTAAACAAATATTGATCGCGCTAGCAATTGTTCTAAACTGCCCTGTGCATTACTATGTTTGATAGTTGAGCTGGGCTGCTTATAGTTTGAGTTGGGCAGCTGGCACCTTCCCGTCAATAAATGAATGGATGCGCGTTCTTCGTGCAACCCTTTTGGCCATCCACTGCCAGCGTTTACCAATATGCTTTACAAAGAAATGAGCTCCGCTGAAAGCTTCTTTAACGTCGCTGATAGCAACCGCTGCCCACTGAATAAGTCCCCTTCGCCCTAGTACTTTCACTTCTGTGCGTTTCAACCTTTTTATGCATCTTCTGTTGTTACACCTATTTTGGTTACGCTGCTCGTATAATTTCGACCTTATACAGTGTACAAGGGTCAGTGCCCTGATTGGGAATTCACCTAAAGGATACAGAACTTTACAGCCTTAAAATGCTTGCCGAGTGCTATTTACGTATTCTTTTGACCAAGAAATATCTGTGGGAATTCAAAAAGGTATAGATGGTTTGGTGCAAGAGTAATTTCTGGCAGCTTTCTTGCCTCGAATTGTGAATGCGACCTCGCGCCGCCGTCTCCTAACCTCCTGGTACATCGAACAGCGCAGTGATCGCCGGGGATCGATTGAGTTTTCTCCTGCGAACTTTGCATTTGGACATGTTTACTTTCCGCGAATAGAGCTCGGTGCCCGTGTTGTCCGTCTTTCTGTGATCCTGTAGACAGCGCAGCTTTTCTTTTTTTTTTCCCTTTTCTTTTTCATTTTTTCATTTTTCAGAATGTCTAGAAGCCCGTGTGTTTTTGCTTCGTAGCTTTCTACTCCAACCCATTCAGGATTACTTGGCGGCAGGCTACTCCAGGCGATTGAGATGGCAAATGAAATGATGCGCATTGGAGGTCCGGCAGACAAAGAAATCTCAACTCAACACATTTCGAATCAAAGTAACTCGTTGTGACCACGGTGTCTCGCAGAAACGTTGATCGAGTTGGTCAAGTGTGTGATGTGACAATTGTGGTATAGTCGCGGCGGATATGGCAGGTGGTTACCGGACGAAATTCGGAGAGACACCGTACAAGTTTGGGAGCAGCCAAAGCGTTCTCTCAGCGGTGGCTGCCCTCTTGGTTTTGTCGCTCGCCGTTGACAGCTGCGTGCAGGCGCCGGGCGCGAGGAGGGCAGACGGCCGGTGACGAGCGTCGCGCGCGCGCCGCGTCGCTGTCGCCGAGGCTCGCCTGATTTACGCGGCCAGTGTCGCCGACAAGGCGCTGCTAATTAAAGCAGCGCGCTCCGGGCACATGCGCGATTAGAGGCACGCGCCGCGGCGTCGGCTGCTGCCCCCGATTTATCGGCCCCACTCGTCGAAGCGACACGCGACTCGCGGCTGCAGTCCCCCCCCTCCCCCCCTCGCCCGAGCGCTGCGCCGGCCGTCGACTCGTTTCCCGTAATTTGGCGGCCCCGCCCCGGTCGTTTAGCGGCGATCGGCGGCCGCCTTCGCCGGCCGGTGTAATGCGTGCGACCACGCCGCGCAACACATGTGCCGGCTTGCATACGAACCAAGGTGGACTGCACGGTGAGTGGACTGGCCGCGGAGGCCCACTGTGCCTTCCGGCACGGGTGCCGGTGAGGCCTGAGCGTGGAAGGAGCGCGCGCAGCGGCATCGTGTACTAGACCGCTGGCCCTGTCGAAGGCAGGAGCGTCGTGTTTTGTTTACATTAGTCTGAAGTAATACTGTTCGTTTAACAGGGATATTGTTGTGCCGTTCTTATCTTTATTAGTTTCGTTGTCATTTATTTTTCATTTACTATCTGCTGCGTGACAAAGAAATGGAGTAGCCGTGACACTCTGTACTGAAGTTTCTCCACAGCAACCTATTAAGCAGAAGAGAAATGTTGCTGTGACGCGTTTATATATATATATATATATATATATATATATATATATATATATATATATATATATATATATATATATATATATATATATATATATATATATATATATATATATATATATCGAACTGTTAAAATAAGATTTTTAGTTTCTTATATTTACACCTAAACATACACTACACTTAATTACAGTTTAAAAGGGTGCTTGTTTGCCTTTCAAACCATACCCGCATGTAACGCTTTCGAGCACTTATTGTTAGGAATTTTTGAAAGCCAGTAGTTCATAAACACGCATTTTAATTCGCCAGAACATTCAGCATGGCTTATGGCATGGCATAGCATAGCCCCTCCCCCCTTCCCTTATTTTTGCTGGATTTTATCACGGCTAAGTTCCCAGATCTTCCAGAGCAGCGAGATCAATTCTGGTTTGTTCGCGAAACACATTGATTAAGCTCTGAATCACTTGCATCCGCAATTTACTGCAAATGTCATAATTTGTCCCCTCACTTTGAACTTAGTCTACACAAAACCCATAACGCGCACCTTATTTTCGCCAAATATAACCAAGGTGCCTTGATTAGTTCACTGAGGACCTCGCAGAAGCCAACTACGAACGTCTTATAACGCTTGAAAACAGGAAAAAAGAAAATGAGGGTGAAGTGGTTTTTTGCAAGGCTTTTAAGTTGACCACGGAACATAAAAAACATTTGTCAGACATGGCACTTACCATGACCACCCTCCCATTTCCTCTAAATATAAACATGTTGTAACTTACAGCTATATCGGGACAATGGGCTGATGGCGGCCGTATCACACGTTCCAAAACTTGATTAAGACATATTTTTTACAAAAGCTGTGTTTGATCCAACTCATTTGACTTCGCACATACATTTTCACAGCGTCCCACCCATTTGCGCTAGATTTGATCTCGGTGACATTTCCAGTTCTGCCAGGGCAACGGGTTAAGTTCTGTCCCGTTCGTTAGACACACCCTTAAAGCTAGATCACTTACATTGATAATTTATTACCACAGCCTCAATTACCCGCCTACTTTGAACATTGCCTACACATCACCCATTACCTCGTCCTTACTGTCAACAAACATAAAGAAGCTGACTCGTTTCGATCACTGAGGACGTCAGGCGAACCAAATATACGTATCAAGCATTAAAAAGAAAAGAACCAGGAAACGAGGGTTCAGTAATCATTCGTAACGCTCCTAAATAAGCCGGAAACATTAGAACTTCGTAGCACATTGCACTTAAGCTGCGCCCATTCCTTGTAAACATGAAGTTTGCGAAATGCAAAGTTCTCTTGGGAACTTGGACAACCTACTGATAACGGCAGCTTGACACTTTCGAACGCTTGCTGAAGAGTTTTATAATTTTTAAAACATATTTTACAAAAGCTGTATTCAATCAACACGCATTTAACATCGCATAGAAACTTGGGGTAGCGTTCCCCCTATGTTTGTAAAATTTGACCTCTGTTGTAATTGCAATTATGCCAGGGCAGTGGTATAAGTTTTACGCCACTCGTTAAACACGTTCATAACGCTACGGATCATTTGCATACGTAGCCTATTGTAGAAAGGCGCATTTAACCCACATATTTTCGAACGTTGCTCATACATTACACGTACCGTGCCTCTAATTTTCCCCAAATATGAACTAGGTGCCTTGTTTAGTTCGCCGAAGACACCGGACACTAGCTGCGAGACTCGTATGACGAACAAAAATAGGAAAAAAACGACGGTTCAGTAATTATTTTATTCGTTGCATTTAAAACAAATACGTGAAGTTTTCGCAGCGCATTACACTAAACATTATCCCAATTTTCACGGAATTCGAAGTTCATACATCGGGCTGTTCTTTTAGGAGTCTGGGAAACATTTGCAGTGACGACATCGTAACACCTTGGAAGGCTTGAATAAGTAACTTTCTACAAAGGTGGCAATGAACCCACACCAAATGAACATTTATCATTCCTCGCACAGAACACGACTCCCACTTCAACGAAATAGACACCGTGAATCATACTTTACCGAGAAAAACAACTAAATACCTTGTACGACGCATAAAAGTTCGAATAAAGCACGTATTTAGTCAATATTTTCCAAGCACATAAGTAACCTACATAGTGTAGGGTAGCAAACTGGACTCAGTCTTGTTAAACTCCTTGCCTTTCCTTCTTCCCTTCTCCTTCCTCTCTTCTCTTAAGCTTTCGGCATGTACCACTCAAGAAGTTACCCCCATTTCTTGAATATATCAAATCTCTACCTTTTTCTGTTTCTGCTACGGAACCTGTGCTAGTTAGTGTAACTCTTTCGTTTAAACACCCTAAAAATAAAATTGAGAACGGCAGAAGTCACACATGCCGATAGAAAAAAACTCAAGGCAGTGTTGTCATGGTATTGTGCTGGGTCTCTACGTTCGGCACTGCCGTTTTCTTCTTACCGCATGAAGCATAAAACAAAACACGACACAAAAATTCAGAAGGACCACAAAGGACAACTGCTGCCAGAATTTTTGGTCACCAGCTCACCCAACTGTCTACATTCCTGAAGGTCATTTTCTCCAACATATCTAGGATAAGTGCTGCTTATACAATGAAATTCGACAGCCTCTGGATATATATATATATATATATATATATATATATATATATATATATATATATATATATATATATATATATATATATTCAATAGTTCCGGCATTTGATAATCCAAAAATTTCATGATTTAAGGCACGCCATCGTTGGCGTGGCTGATTATTGTACATTACAATACCGCGACCTTATGTTAAATATAGCAAGCTAACTTCATGCTTTCAAATATGATTCGGCGGTCCCCAAAAAACTGGATGATAGAAGAAGCGCAATGTGAAATTTGTTATGGTGGGAACTGCCCAGCGCCCGCCTTCTCTACAATGCCAGCGGGTATGGCGGTTCCCGTTCGTCGTCTGCTACAGCTCTTCCCGTCGAGGCACGAAAGACAATCCTCGCTGCCCAAACAGAGGATGCGTAAAAAATAAAAGCATAACTTACGTGGCTAATACATTCACAAAGAAAATGTGTCCATGCAGCGTGCACCCAAAAGTGCTCGCTTTCAAAAGTGTTTGTGTCTGAAAGGCAGGCCAGGAGGAGGGCACATGACATACTTTGCCCCTCCAATTCTGACAGTAGGGACGCAAGTGCCCGTCGGTTGTCGGTAACTACACTCTTAAGCAAAATTACACCCTTTTGCCACACAACGATAATCGTCATCTGTCTTGTCCGCATTTCCTTTCTTTAACGCGGCGAGCCCGGTACTTTCCAGTAACGAACGGCATGCGTGTTATCAGCATGACATAGCATTCCCGACAGGAAAGTAGCGGGCGCGGCGTTTTCAATAAAGGAAACGCAAGCAAGGCAGATGACGATCATCCACTCTTAAAACGGTTGCACCCTTTGGGGTGTATATTTGTCCGACAACAATAATCGTCATCTGCCTTCCTTGCGTTTCCTTTCTTGAAAACTCAGCGCTCGCTACTTTCCTGTCAAGAACGCTGCGTCACACTGATAACGCGCATGCCGTTCGTGACTGGGAAGTACCGGGCTCGCAGCGTTAAAGAAAGGAAACGCGGGCAAGACAGATGACGATTATTGTTGTGGGATAACATACGCCCCAAAGGGTGTAAATTTTTCTAAGAGTGTCGTTGTGTGGCAGAGATACACCCCAGAGGGTGTAACTTTGCCTAAGAGTGTAGACTATTTGCGCGTAATACCGAATGTCCGCTTTGTGCAGCAGGCGTTTCTGGCCAAGATCGTGTGCATCCGCGTGCTCTCATTGGCCTGCCTCCAACGGGTCTCGTTGTTCTGAGAGTGGTAGAAGTTGACGGCACCTTTCTTGACGCTCTAGTTGACCGTGAGCCGGCCAAGTCATCCATTGTTCTTCCCGTTTGCGCTGCTTTATGGCCAGCCGGTACTTACACTGGCTAACCTCCCTGTCTTTCCTCCTCTTTGTCTCTCTCCCGCTCTCTCTCTCTCTCTCGCGGGAGCACGTAGGATGCCGCGTGCTTCGAAATGTTCCATAAGCGCGCACCGACAGATATTTTACTGATATTTTATTTTGTGAAGGGTTTACATGGCATGGACTTGCTTGCGAGAAAGTATCAGGTCCATATATATATATATATATATATATATATATATATATATATATATATATATATATATATATATATAGACAGAGAGAGAGAGAGAACATTCGATGATTATATATAGGCATCCGCGAGATTTGTGCTACCTTACGTTCATCTGTACGTTAGTATAACACTGCGATCCAAAGCTATCCACGTATCTACACCATTCCTTACGGTCAACCTAAACACAACACCACAACGACTACTTTTCGTTGCTCTTAAACGCGATCCATACAAGCTACAGCTCTCGCTACAGAACTCACTACGGACTGACCCTATTAGCGCTATAAAACGACGCCCACACAGAGATACATATGCTAACCACACCTCGCCCCTTGGAGATTGCCTCCCGGAACAACCTGCCGTTACAATGCCGGATAAAATGCCGACGGCCCAGTTTCAGTCGGTACAATGGTGTCTCATTAAAAACGAAAGAAAACAGTGAGTAAACGTTCTCTGGCGTTGCAGCATTACAGTGAAGTAAGGTGACTGTAACCTCTCCTCGCGTCTTGTAACCTTCCTTCTTCGATAACGCCAGGCGCCTTTCCGTATAGCAACTGCTCCGGAGACCGGAACGACTGTCGCATCTCCTCGCCTTGACGGCTGCCACAGACGCCAAACGGCGGCACTCCCGAGCTGGCAAGCGCGCCGAGGGGAGAGCGCGCCACTTCGAGTGCAGTCGTTGGTGCCGGTCGGAAATCGAGACTTATGGATATGCATCGCGCTGTGCCGCCCGCAAACAAGCGCGGTCGCAGAGGAAGGAACAGTGGGAGATTCTCGCCGGGCCACCAACCAGCGCGCGCACCAACAACAGGTTTATGACCGGCACCGGGAACACACGCACTGTCCCCTGACGTATGTGTGCGCGCGCAATTGGATGCGCCGACGCCGATCTCTCGCGCGCAGCGGGCCCGCCTTGACCATAACTCAGCGCCGCCGCCAGTGGACTCTCCGCGGCGGGACGTGAAAATAGGAAGAGGCGCGCGACGCGCGTTTTTACGGCCCCCGCGGGTGCACTGGCCGGCTTGCGGTGGTTGGCCGCCCTTATTTCACGAGGCTTGGCCGTGGGCGACACACGCGCTCTGGAGTCGCGTCCCGTACGGCGCCCTGGGCGGTCGTTGCTCAGATGATCGCGACGATTAGACCGTATACCGCTTGGCAGCCGGAGTCGCCGCCCCACTTCCGTGGTGCGCGTCGAAGCCGAGCGGTTGCGGCAGCAGACGCGTCAAAGTAGAAATGAGCCGTCTGCCACCTTTCGTGGGCACAGAGTCCTTTCCGCTGCAACTGGTCTCAGCGTTTCAGAAGCCGCCTATACCTACTTCCGGTGCAATTGAAACTTTTCGCGCGCCGCTCAAACTTCGCTTTTATGGTAAAGAATAACCCAGTTCGCAAGTGCTCGCGCTTTTCTTGACCTTATCCGTATAGCGAGGATTCGCCGAACCTAACGCAGATTTCTCAATCTCTTATTTTTGCACGAACCAATACGATCCTTTCGCTTTCGTCGTTTCGAATGAACACCGCGCACTTCAGGACGTCTAGAAGCAAGCTCGGCCTCCTGGCGCCTTTTGCGCGGCTCTTCACAAAAGCTGCCTCAAGTAGTGCGGCCACTTCAGCGCCCCGGGAAATCGCGCGACGGCGAAGGGACGGCGTCGTATGTGGAGGTGGCTGCACTTTCCACAATGGCTCCGTCACTCAGATGCGACTTGAGACTTGGCGGCGGCTTCCGTGGCTGGCCTCCGTCATTGTGTTGTCGCCCGGCGCTGCGTTCCAACGCGGGCGCGTGTTCTTTCTCTCTCCTCCGGCTTTCCTCCTTTTATGCACATATGCTTCGTTAACCTTGGTAACCCGAGTTCAAACAGTGCGACCAGGCTATCTGTGTCGCCCTTACGTTGACCGTCCTGTGCTGCCTTGACGGAATAAAAAAAAAATAATAAATCGTGAATAATTCGTACGAGGCTACAAGAGAGCTGGCTGAATTCCTGCGTTTCTTTTTTCTTTTTCTTCTTCAGAACGATTTGTTATTGGCTCGCCTCCCCTTCCTAATATGTTCACTATCACCATTGGGCTTGTTCTAGCGAACAACTTTGTAAATACGGAACGGGATCTTAGAATTTGATGTTCCAGATGCGCCCGTGCGAGGATTTGGCGTTATTTATGATTCAAAGTGAAAGTTAAAGCCTAAGGCTTTGTCAGGAACTGGCAACATATCGATGTCATGGCGTGTGTCTACTTGTAGTTCCGTCCGCTCGCAGCTTGTTCTCCAGCCAGGGCTGATAATACTGGCCTGCATTCACAAAAAAAGCTCTTGTGCTATAGGATTGTTCGTAAGAGTAAATTGAAGTCATTCCTCTAGTTCTACAATCCCAAAGCCACGCTCTACTTGGCTAGCATACATTTCGAACTGCCTGCGTTAAAAGCTGGTGTATTCGACTATCTGTCGCGCTTTCGAGGAATTGAGGCCTCATACTGCGATAACGAAGTCAGCCGAGCTAGCAAAGCAAAAAGACAAGTGAGACAAAAGTTGTTTGTCAGTTCACTCTTTTAATACCCACTAGCAGCGAGAGTCTCGCGAGTTAACCCGACTGCACGCGGACGGTCACGACTGCGAGCCCTGACGTGGCCAGCTGCGCGGTGCCGTGCGGCGCTCGGACACACGGCTTCTCCTCCGAAAGGCTTTGGCCTGGCGCGGGGCTTCCCTGCAGGGCGGCTGCGCGACGGCTGGCGCCCAACGACGGGCGTACACAGCGACACGTGTGCCGAATGCGGTGGCGCTTCCCCGGCGAAAATCTGTTCTGCGGCTGAGCGCAGCACAATAGATCACCGACGCTTGGGGACGGGGGCGAGGCGCCGAGGTAATGCAGCGCGACAACCGCGCCGTTTCCCGCCCCGCTGGGTCCGACACGCGACGGGTCCCCGCGGGCTCTCCCAACGCGACCGCAGCTTCGATTGCGCGTTGGTGCCAGACCGCGCCCCGACGATGCGTGTGCCAAAGCATACGTGGCCGACGCGCCGCGTGGCGTCGCCGCATCTTGCGCTGTCTCTCTCTGACGCCGGTATTAGCGGACTAACACAGACAATTACATATAAGCGTATAGAGGTATGCGGATAAAAGCGTATAGAGGTATGCGGATAAGTGTTAGAACCTCTACGTATTTTTGTGGGCGTGCACGCAAGCAGCGGTCGTCGCAAACGCACGTTAACTGCAAAAGCGCTCCACATGAGCATGCGCAGTAGTGTTTTCTTTTTCTCCTCTCTTTCGCGCAGCCGCATAGTATAAGTGGCCTGCGCCACGTTCTGAACTTCACGTGCAAACGTTCACGGCGAGCACTTGAGAAAGAATGAAGTTCGAACGGTATCAAACGAAAAGAGGCGAATGTGATCGACATAACCGGCGTCTTAGGGGCATGCAGCTACTTTTGCGTGAACTTGATCAAGCCGCCAAGAGGGGAGGAGGTCGGCGACCTGCGTGAAAGCTGGCGCCAGTGTGCAGAGCGCCACTTAAGTGCGACAAGCACGCTGGAATCAGCCTAGCATCACCCCTTGCCCCTCCCCCAACCCCCCTCGGCCTCTTCACTCTTACGTGCCAACAAAGCACTGACAAAGGCTCACTGTAGGTTTGAAACATCAGGGAAAGAGTGTGAGGATGAATATTAAGGAGCAACCAGGACCAACAGCATCAAAACAAAAAAAGAAACAAAAAAGAGGAAGAAGAAAGAAGTAGGAAAGGACGAAAAGTGGCCATCCGGTTTATTGTTATTATACGCTCATTCCCAGGCACCGCCGCGCGCGGGCATTTGTGGAATGACGGCGCGAGGCAACACAATCATCATTTGGATCCAAAACAACAACGCCGGCGTCGTCCCCGGCGTTCTGCGCAACCAAGGGCGGCCCCAGGGGAAGGGGCGCCTGCGGAGAGTGAGCACCAGAGGTTAATTCCATATTCAAGGCGCTTTCTTGAGCCAGCGCTAACCATGATGGGCCGGACGGCCCGGCGAGAGCATTTACAAAACGCGTAATGGAACGCCGCCTCCTCCACACCCCTTGCCTCGCCGCGACCCCCCCTTCGTCTCAGCATGCAGGCGCCGCCGCCGCCTTTCGCGCGATGGCGCCAACGCCGCTGTGCGTTGGAGAACAACGCGCGCGTGCTCGCGCCTCCGTGCGGGCGTCGAAGGACTCGGCGCGCCGAGTCGCTGCACGGAGCGCGTCGCTCTCGAGCACGGACGACGCGCGCCGCGGGTTCGCCTGTTTACACGGCGGTCTCCTGCCGCGCCGTGCGACGGGCCGCAGAGCTGCCTATCGGGCGCTGTTTACACGGACCCCAAATGAGGGGTTAATTGCCGGGGTTGCGCGCGACCGCGTGATTTACGGCGCCAACTTCCCCCTTCCTCTCCTTGCCTCTTGACAAGCGGCCTGTTTACACCAACGCCGCGTGCGGACAGCCGCATTCTCCGCACGCGTGCGGGGCGGCGGCCTTTCCGTTTACACTACGCGTCGGGCTCTCGGACCGATCGCTGCACTTCTACAGCGAGAAAAGTCGCATCCGATGATCCTCGCGCGACGATAAACAAAGCCTGCACCCGCGGGCTGCTTCGGGGCCCTCGTAATGAGGAAGTCCGATCTTTGTGCGCTGTCTGCATGGTTTCAGGAATGGAAGCCTATACTTGGCGCCTGTTCGGAACAGGCGAGCGTTTCTTCGTATATGCAGCGATCAATTAAATCTGATAGACGCCTCGTCTGACAGTCCCGCAAGGTGCGCATATTCAATTGCCTTTTATGCTGGGCTTTTCACGCCGTCACCTTGAAAGGCAAAAATTATTGCACCAGCTCTGTGCAAAAAACATGCACCCGCGTTTGTAGGCTGAGTGGAAGAGGTTTCTTGCGCTGGAATGAGCACCTAAGGTCGTTAAGACGACTGGATATAGCCTGGCTCTAAGTTAGAGGGTGTTAATATTAGTTATTAACGTGAATGACTCTGAAGGTATCTCAAAGGTAGTTTTGAAATACTGATCGTCACAACTGTGTATGTCTGCCGCTGCAACGATTAATCAGAGCGCAGTACTACGTATCCATATAGGAACTGCATCTCCAACCTGCGATGTGCAGTTGCACCTCCACGCCAGCAAGTAATCGGAGGTAAAAGATATTTGGATAAAGCTACATTGGATAGGTTGTAAGGTTAGACCAAGAAACAACTCTCTGTAAAGTACTCGAAATGACAGAAAAACTAGAATAGAAATTCCAACGTTAAATAATACAAGCAGCACTATTACCACGATACATGCTTTAATCTTGAAATTATTATGGCTACTACTCCCGGTCCTTGGATAATAACTGGGGACTTCAACGCTCACCACCATATATGGGGAAGCTCCAGGATAAATTCGAGGGGCAGGTCACTAATATCCTTTGCATCAGGCCACAACCTGTGTCTTCTAAATGACGGAAGTCCGACATTTCTGCGAGGAACAACGTACAGTAGCTGCCTTGACTTGACTTTGGTGTCACGTTGCCTGACTTCGAGCGTGCAGTGGTTCACTGATATTGAAACTCATGGAAGTGATCATATTCCGACCTATGTGAGAATCAATGGTCTAGACGCCGCATTACCGGATGTATCTCGCCAAATCGATTGGTCAATCTTTCAAGATCGAGTAGAAGACATCTGCAAGAAACATATCGCACGCAGATTAGAAGATATAATTGCAGACGCAATGCAAGATTGCACGCGTTGCTTCACACATTCGAAAAAGCGTACAGAGAATGACATTGAATTGGAAAGGCTTCGTACAATACGTCGCCGTGCTGAAAGGAGGTACAGGCGCACAAAGTCAATTCTTGACCTCAGAGAAGCTCGGCGAATGCAAAAGAAGATAAGACGCCGAATGGATACGCTAGCGGATCAAAGATGGAAATGCTTTTGCGAGTCACTAGACCCCCGCAAGCCATTGTCCCGTGTGTGGCGTACCTTACGGGGTCTTTGCTCAAGACCCCAGCAACGACACCCTTTTAACGCCCTTGCTCTCTATCAAAACCGCCGTGAGATAGACGTCGCAGAGGAATTTTGCGCGCAAATCACCGGCGGCACAGTTTTAGTCCCTGCGATGGCTTTAAGCGACATCCCCGGTCCACGAGATACCAGTATGGAGGCTCCCTTCTCTATGGAAGAGTTAGAAGCTGCTATGGCGCTCTGTAGGTGTTCGTCTTCACCAGGGCCCGATGGCATAACATATACTGCTTTGCGCCACCTAGGCCGAGAAGCACGAAGAGAACTCCTCAGCCTTTTTAATAGTTCATGGCAAGATGGTGTCGTCCCACAGGAGTGGAAACGCAGCCGCCTGGTACCGCTACTAAAAGCAGGAAAGTCGCCGCTCGAACTGGCATCGTATCGGCCTATAGCACTTGCTAGCTGCGTCGGGAAACTCATGGAACGCATGATCCTCATGCGTCTCGAATGGTACCTAGAACACCACAAGATTTACCCTGATTCTATGGCGGGATTTCGACGAGGCCGTTCATCGATTGACAGTGTCATCGATTTAGTGTCATCTGTAGAACAGCAAAAATCATGGAAACGATTATCAGTAGCGCTCTTTCTGGACGTGAAAGGCGCTTACGACAACGTTTCCCATCAACCCATTCTAGACGCACTTTTGACAATTGAACTAGGAGGGCGAGTATATCGATGGATCAGAAACTACTTGACACAAAGGTCCTTGTTCGTACGTACGGAAGATGGTCCAACTACCGACCACTACATATGCCGAGGAGTTCCCCAAGGTGGGGTTCTAAGCCCTATTCTTTTCAACCTCGCGCTTCTTGGGCTGGCCGAATCCCTACCGGAAACAGTGAGTGTCTCAATCTACGCCGACGACATCTGCATCTGGTCATCAGCGGTCACTCGTCTGCAGGTTCGCGCAAGGCTACAGAAAGCAGCAACACAGGCATCTCACTATCTTCAGACACAAGGCCTTACCATCTCAACAGAAAAATGTGCGTTAGTCGCTTTTACACGAAAACCAATGTCTCGTTATCCAGTATGCATTAATGGCCAGCCTATATCCTACAAGAGAAATCATCGGTTTTTGGGTGTCATTGTGGACCGGGACCTCTCTTGGAGCCCTCACGTTGCCCATTTGAAGAAGACGCTCACATCTATTGTTCATGTCTTCAAGTTTATCGCCGGGAAAACATGGGGATCGTCAGTGGGCTCCATGCTACAGTTATATCGAGCACTTTTTATCGGATTGCTACGTTACAGTTCTCCCGTGCTTGCTAAAACATGCAAGTCAAATCTTCGAGAATTACAGAGCGTGCAAGCCCAGGCACTACGTGTTTGCCTAGGACTTCCGCGGAGCACCTCAACAGTAGGAACCATTATATTGGCTCGAGACCATCCGATCACGACTTACATTAGCATCGACACGCTTAGGGCCCATGTTCGTCATGTTTCACGCATACAATCAAGCTCTCTTGCCTGCCTGCCAGAACGACGACCGCAGGCGTCCTTCTCCAACGAGGTCAGCATCCATCGTGCCTGTCTACCATCGGGCTTCACACCCTCAGCACGTTCAACCTCAGCTTTGTGGTGTTTAGAACAACTTCAAGTACGTCTCATGGTACCAGGAATAAGAAAGAAGACCGACCTGCCTACCTTGGCCCTGAAACAAGCAGCTCTGGATTGTTTGAACACTTTCTACTTTGACCGAGTCCACATATATACGGATGGCTCTTCCACTCAGACCAGCTCCACCGGCGCAGTGGTTATACCATCACGATCAATTAGCCTCCAATACAAGATTTCTCACATGACAACATCGACCGGATCGGAGCTTGTTGCCCTCCGAGGTGCCGTTGATTACATTAACAACCAACCCGCTAATCGGTGGGCAATATTCTGCGATTCGAAGGCGGCCTTACAATGTCTTCTGTCATCTCTTCGTCGCGGGTCGTGTGAACAACTAGTGTCGGAGATACGAGAAATGCACCATTGTATGATAGCGAAAGGACACGACGTCGTGTTTCAGTGGCTGCCCGGCCATTGCGGTATCTCCGGCAACGACCTCGCTGACGAAGCTGCTAAGAAAGCCCACGAAGGAGCAACCCTTGTTTCTGTACCTTTATCGCGGACCGACGCAGCCCAACACCTAAGCAAGGTAGCACACCGTATGACATTAGAGAAGTGGCATACACCTGAATTCATGCAAGAACGATTGCATTCCCTCGACCCCTCTATGGAACTGCGGCTGTTACCAGGACTTCAGCGAAATGAGGCAACAATGCTGTGCCGCTTACGCTTGGGCGTCGCATTCACCAATGCGTATACGTTTTTGATTGGAATGACTGATAGCGCCGACTGTAATGCCTGCGGTGCCGAGGAAACTATAGAACATCTACTGTGCTACTGCCCATCTTTTCAAAATGAAAGACATGTCCTCTGCACAGCTCTCAATCAGCTAGACAGCACACCGTTCACCTTGAAGAAGATCTTGGGACCATGGCCTCGCATATCGCAGCTGCGAAAGGCCACAAAAGCTCTGCTGCGATATTTGAAGGCTACTGGACTGAGTCAGCGTCTGTGACCCGGACTGAGTGACCGAACGATATCCCTAGTGGACTTTCTCTTCTTTTAATCTTTCAGTCCCCTTTTCCCTTTCCCCAGTGTAGGGTAGCCTACCAGGCTCAGTCCTGGTTAACCTCCCTACCTTTCCTTTATCATTTGCTCTCTCTCTCTCTTAATCTTGAAATAGTTCTGCGGTGCAAAATGAACGGGAGCGTAGTAAAAATCTGGCAAAATGGTTCCGTAAAGCAAGCTCAACTGGAGATTCCAGCTTAAAAGAACCAACGAAAATAACACAGTCGCAATCGACTTGCTGACTGCGACTGTGTTTTTTGTTGTTCTCTCCTGTCGGAATATTCAGTGTAGCGCGTTTAACGCATCACCGCGTCAGCTGCGACCTCAATTTGCTACTTTGGCATGCCCAGTGCTAGCTACGCGTTATCGTAGTACGCATGAAGGGCACAGCTGGGCGTAAGTTACCTCCCTGGATATGTGCTGCTTAGATTCGTCTATGTGCTCTGCAGATCAAATGAGCATCATGTTGCAGGAACGTGAGCGAGGAATATGCCGCGACTTTAGTGTATTACGTAAGAGGAAGGTGCTTGGATGTTCGCATGCAGTGCATGGAAGATTTCGTAGTGCAATAAAGGAAAGAAATAAAGAAAAGCGAATCTGCAAAGGCAAGTGTTGACTTTAGTGCATTTATGTGGCTGGACTCTGTGTTGCTGTGTTTCTCACTCGACTTTCAGTTTTAGTGGGGCATTAAAGTGTGCTATGGACTTTGTTATTGTGGTTTCGAGTTGACTTTAGTTTTAATGCTTCTAAGTTGATTCTCTCTTCTTTTTTCATATCTCTACGTGAAAAGGAGTAGCCAGCGCCAATTAAAGGCGAAGACATCTCCTAAGCGCCATGTAATGAAAGAAAGAAAGCGATAGCAGGTACACATACGCCACTGGAAGCACACTTCGGGTGAAATTCTGCGCGGCGCCAGACCCTTGCGCTGCGAAACTGCCGCCTGTGACGTATAGCTCTCTTTCAAGGAGGACCGTGCAGTGCGGATGAACGGACATGATCATCCGCGCAACTGTACCGAGCGCACTGGCGGATCCACAGGCCTCGCCCCTTCCCCGAACCCCCTTTGTTGCTACCCTGGATCCGCGCCTGACGCAGCGCCTGAACACACCAGAGCCAAACAGACGCGACACGTGAGCGCGCCCGGCTTTTCGAGCGGCTCCCTCGGAGGGCACCTTGGCGTTTGTTTTTGGCGAAAACAAATATATGTCAGCTCGGCTTCCCGTCATTCCGGGGGCCATCGGTGCCAGCCCGCGCTTCCCGACGGCGGAAGTGTTTGCGAGGCCCGCGCGTCCCGTATCGGGTGGCACGCGCGGCGCGGTGGCCGCGGGCACGGCGCGCGCGCGCGAATCGCGGCGTGCGAATATTAGGCGACTCCCGACCGGCCGCTGCCGACTGATTCTCACGCGGCGTGGCGGCATCCGAGCTGCTTTCCCACAGGAATAGAGATGATCTGCGTCCACGCATGCACTCTCTCGCGCCCGTCATTTCCTGTCGGTCACTTAGCTGCCGTTACCGTCGACAAGCTTGGCCGTTTATGGACCTTTCCCATGCATGCTTGTCGGTATAGTCACCGTAGTGCTAGGTGGCATGTCGAATCCCATACGCCTGTAAGCGGAAGTAGGGTGGTCGCGAAAATTGTTCTTCGTTTGTTCAGAGGAGTCTGAGGATCGAGCGCACTTTCTTTACTCTTGCGATGAAAATGACGCAAAAGTTCCCCGCGCGCAATATTGGAGCGTAGTCATTCGCTAGACGCCGTGGTCATCAGGATGAACCAACATCGGATTCGTTGTTTCGTCTCACGCAGCTCTTATAGTGCGGCGTATGATATATTGCGACTGACGGGCATTGCCGGAGGCCACATAAGCTCTATATATGACGCAAGAAGTAAATAAGACTGGTTGCTGAGCGCTATGCAGGCTTCTGAAACATATACTGTAAACCAAGCAAGAGCCTGAACTCAACGACGACGTTTCAGCAAGCCCACGCATACTTGTCAAAACGCTGGCTTCGGGCTTTTGCCCTCCGCAGCCTGTGGACTTTTTTTAAAGGAAAAGAAAATGTAGTAACTACTATGAAGCAGTACGTTCTTAACTATAGTCAGTTAAGGTTTAGCAGGATTACGAGAGACTGGCAAACAAACGTTTGAGAACCCTATAGTCATTTCAAGCCATAATCTTTCTTTTTACAGCGAAGGTGTGATCCACCACGGTTTTCGTGTGGCGGTGAAGGTCGTCGTGTGACGACGACATCAAATGGAAATGCAATGCTGCTTGTGTCGGAGCCCCGATTTTGCTTTAAAACGTAATGATCAATCATTATAAAACAAAACTGACCTTGCGTAAATCTCGTTCAAACAGACAATTTATATGCGCGTTTATTATTATTATTTTAACCAGTAATCCGTAGTGTTTGTTTCTCACGTCGCGTTATACCGGCTCCCCGGAGGTCGTCAGTTAGGAGTTTGTACGGCTGTGGCGGCGAAAGGCTGATTGCCTGGAGCAGCTCGCGTGGGAGCCGTCATTGAGAACGGCGAGGCTGTGAGCCAGCAAACAGACCCGCAGTATACATCCGAAGGGTGCGAGAACTCACTCGCTTATACGTGTTGCAGCTTCGCTGTCTTCGATGTCTCAGTTGTCAGAGTGGCATAACATCTGCGAAAAAATGTTTCCCTTTCACTTATTCTCGCAAAGTGTCAAGAATTTTGACTGCCACCGATCACGAACTTCTTGCTGTGCACGGCTTAAGCTCGTATACCCTTTGTTTTATTGAAAGTTGCTATGGAAGACGTCGGAGCGCGTGGTTAATTGCTTATCACTATTGCTTGCACTTTTGCTCTGTCCCTTGTAACACATCCTGAGGGCTGCGGACACTCAAATAACTCCGCAGGCGCCGTCGTCGCTGTTCTGACTCCTTGCGCAGTTCTCCCTCCTCCTCCACCAGCGACCTTCGGTCCTCCCTTTTCTGAATAAAAGAATTTATTCATTCACTCACTGAACTCCTCCCAGCATGCACCTATCGCGAACTGACTTCCGCAGGCTAAAGGAAGAGCGAAAGCTTTCTGCTTCCAACTCGGCGAATAAAACTCCATACTATTGTGACTTCGGGGTGGAGGACGATAGACGGACTCTTTCCGCAGACGAAGAAACGAAAAACTTTATACAATATTTACAGACAGTGGATGATAGCGTACATGTAGCTGCAAGAGCGCATCAGACCGACTGGGAGGCTGGAAGCAACTTTCCCTTCTCACAATGGGCCGGTTCTCCCTTAAATCCCTTCGGCGACTCCTCATGGGCAGGAACCAGTTTGGGCGACCTCTCGTCGGCAGGAACCAGGCGGGGCGGGGTGATGACGTAGCCCGTGTCGAATTCTTGATTCGTCGCGGAGAAGTGGGAGCTCCCGTCGCCTCGCAGATATGCATGTGGTGGTGCACGTAGTATGGCAGCTCGCGTCGCCTCGCGATAGCCACATGGTGCATGTAGTATGGCACAACAATAGGAAACGGAGCAAAGTACCGCACCTGTGCAGACGGATTACGCAATAGGGCCTGTTGCAAACAGCCGGCTTCTCCGTCCGAAAAATAATGTTCTTAAGCACTCGGCGCATTTCCTTCGTACGCACCGTACTCCCGTCTTTACGATGATGGAGAAAGATTAGCTCACATTTGTGGTCTTTGACGATCATAATGATAGGTTGACATACCGCACGCATGAAGAAGCAACAGCAGGGCCAGGAGATTTATCTTTCGAAGACGTCAGTGTCTATATACCCCTTTTTGTTTATTTTAACGCATGCGTCCTAAATAAGAACAGAACAGATTGGTCTTTGAAGCATTTGGCATCAATAAAGATCGAGATAACTGCGCTAGCATCGCCGCTGTTTGTATATCAAAAAAAGAAACGGAGCTTCTTATAAAATGACTGGCATGAATGCACGGTAAGATTTCTCTTTTTGTTGTAGTCCAGCGTTCGTGGGGCCTTTGCCTTTCCTTGTGTCTCGTTCATTTTGCCCTAGTGACATGTTTCAGTATTCTAGCAACTGTTTAGCACGCCTAACAGGATTCGTTACGGTCTTTTCATCGGTACCGCAGTTTACCATCATAACCTTATCATAAACGCCGTGGTCGCAGTATAGCAAAATTCCGTGGCATGCCGTCAACTGCTCAGCCGCGAGACCGGGGCACCGCAGGGAGCCGCGTGGAGAGCCGCGTGATGTGGGGACCGTGTTTGCGGAACGCGTTTGCAAGACGGCTCAGTTAAAGCGGCTTTGCTGGCTCGTGCGGGACGAAAGTCCGTTGCCCGCGATCGCGGTGCGGTCCTGTAAAACACATGTACGGCACTACGCTCGCCTCGGCAAGCTTCACATAAAGTGTTTTGACCAGCGCTAGGGAGTCGCTCACGCCTTCCTCCTTCATAGCGAGACTAATCGAATCAGTAGATGACACATCTTCTGTGACGGCGCTGTTAGGAGCCTCTTACTGGCACCCTGAAGTCGTTAAGCTGGCTTCTTGTTTGCTACCCTGCAATGAATATAGGAAAAGGGACACAGGAAGAAAGTAAGACTCGCAAGGTGGTCCGAAGTTGATGCGCGCACACACAAAATGTTCACTGCATTTTTACCTTCTCTATCTTTCATTGATTTATTGCCAGAAATTAAGTGATCCTTAAAGACGCATAAGCGCCAAAGTATCGCTGGTCCGTCTGCAAAAATGTACGAATAAGAAGTATTGTGCTTTCATTACGAGGCACCCCATCTACGTTTCAATGCTTTTTTTTAAACTATTGTTTGAAATCAACTACTTCTCCGATGTATTACTCACTGCGTTCTATTGCGAATTCAGGCTACATTTCCTTACAATGTCAGTACAAAGATAGAACTCATAACGGGGATTGTTTGAGCGAATACGCAACTGTTTGTTTACAGCTTTTAGTTTACGTCTTTCGCCCCTTCGCGCGAAATTATGCCCGAGTGCAACAAGAACAGCGTTAAGTGGTTTAGATCAAAGCCCGTCTACACCCAGCTATACGGGAGACGTCGCAGTCGAGGGTTTTTAATGTATGCCGTATTGCCCTAATACAGTGCTTCCAACGGTGGCATCACTCAACTCGCTTCGCGACGCCCCCGCTCATTACCGGTCGCAGGTATGCGGTGTACCATATGCAGTTTTCGAAGGTAGTTTTGTGCGGTCGGTCTTGTTCACAAGGTTCTGCGACTGACTTTGAAAGTTGTAGAGCGTTGCATCGCGTTACCGTGTGTATTTTTTCTGTCTATTTTTACAGCGAAGTTGTTAGCCTCTAGTTGGTCGGGATTTATCGTGGCGTGCTCACCCAAAAACAAACGGTAGCTGGAAGGCTTTGTGTTTAAGAGTTTCCGCATAACAGAATGATGTTTTCTCGTATATTAGAATTACAGTCCGACGCTATCGTGTCTGCAAGTTGTGTGTAAGTCGTGCTTTACGAATTTTCTGACAGATTTTACTTCGAGAAATTCAATTAGTTAAATAACGCAGTTGCCCTAGGCGGAGGTGCTACAAGAATGAGGCTGTATGCTGTGCTAACGGTACCGCCACCTAGCGGCCGCGCCCACTCAGACAGGCCTCAAACGGCAGCTGGAAAAGGGCTTTGTCTTTCAGTTTCCGTGTAACAGATTTATGTTTCCTCGTATATCGGAAGAACAATCCGAAGCTATCATGTCTGCAGCTTGTGTGCAAGTCGTACTTCATGCATTTTTCTGACGCAATTAACTTTTAAACATTCATTTAGTTCAATAAGGCACTTGCGCTTGGGGGAGGGCCTAAAAGATTGAGGACGTATGCTTCACTTCAGCACAAGTGCGTGGGTGCGTGACGTACATCGCTTGTATTGATCGTGCTTGTGTACCGTCGTCTGACGCCCGCTCCAGCTTCGCTGTACATCCACTTTCACAGGGTGGGATGGAGGCGGATTTCTTTTTATCCCTTCTGTCACCCTTTATTCCCTTTACTCCTTTCCCCGGCACACAGTATCATGCCGGTACTTACACTGGCTAACGTCTCTTAGCCAGTGTAAGTACCGGCAGGATACTGTGTCTCTGTCTCTGTCTTTCTCTCTCTTTGTTCACACTGGGCTACAATGGTGTTGTTGTAGCCGGCTTTTCTATCGGCATGCATCGCTCTTTCTCATTCTTTATCGCGCGGTCTACCTGCTGTCTCCCTCTCACTTAGGGTTGATGCGAACAAAGCATCGACACAAATAAATGTTTTCTCACTTAGTCTATATGTCAATAAATTGCGATGAAAAGTTCCCGATAACTGTTCTGTAACAATTTTTCTGACGCGGGACGTCTGCAGAAGTAATAACAAATATTAGGGGTGTAATTAACTTTTGAGACCAAATAGAACGCCAATCAAATGGTCCCAGAATGGTATAGAATATACAATAATTTTCGAATAGTTTTTTGAAAAATTAACAGTCGTTCTCATCATCTATATAAAACAATATTCATATCCTAGCATTCGCAATGTCAGCAAGTTTCTGTCATAGCACTGCACGGTATGAAGCGTTCTTTATTCAAAGTTGAAACTGAATATTCGTAACAAGGAGGCAGCTTGTTCGCATACCAGAAAATCTTCGGAGAGCGTGAATGATTGCGGTTCAGAAGGAAAAGTCAAGCTCCGTGAGCCATGTATACGTATAGCGTGCTGTACTACGTAATTTATCGCGTTATTATTACGTTACATGGCCGCCGCGATGAAATTTAGCGCAGTTTCCCCCAAATTTTGTTCCATTGCGTTCACGAGATGATTTAAACTATTCCAAAACTAATCGAAAAATACTTGTATTTACGAATACTGACTATTCGAGTCAAAGACCGAGTCGAATTGGGCATTATTCGATTCGCTATTCGAAAATTTTGAATATTTGCGCACTCCCACAAATATGCTCGTGAACTCGTCAACTGGTATGAGTTCGGCCAGTTGCTCTCAATGTCCGGGTTAGAACTGCGATTTCAAGGATTTCAGTACTGTTGTTCTGTGCGGTTCACTTGCGGTAGCGGTTGCGCCCGCTGCATCGCATGTATGTATAACAGCGCCGAAAATATAACGTAGCGTATAGCATCATTCGCCTGTCTTATCATGCGCGCCACTTCGCGCCCTCCTTTGATTTCTCGGTGCTGCAGGCAGGCTCCGCCGCCTGGGAGATGGGTCGGGTAAAGTGGAGGGGGGGTGTTTCAGGCCCCGACATAAACACTCAGCGCAGCGCTCCCCAGCGCCGCGCACACAAAGCTGTCATTGAGCGCCCAGCGCCCGGGCGCCTCGGCCTCTTGAGAGGCGCGCATCCGTCCAGAAGGCTGGCGACCTTGAGCGGTCCCCTGCCTGCCTGCGGCAAAGAGACGGCCAGTCTGCTGGCTTCGGGGAGACCAGAGGGCCGTGCTCGGTTGTGTCCTTTTCCCGCTGTCTCCGTTGCGCAAACGGGCAAGCCAGCAGACCCGGCGAAGAAAGCGGGACCCCTTCAGACTTTTGGTTGCGGCGCGAGCGGCTTTGGAGATTAGCGGCAGCTCTGAGTGGAGGACCATTATGGATCGGCTGGCGGAAAGAATGTGTCAGGCGCAGAGCCGCAATCGACGCTGGCTGCCACCCCGTGCGCGGTGACGTTACCCATTTCTGCTGACGCGGTTCCGCGGGTTCTTTGTAGCTGTACGAGCGCGCCGGCTTGCCGTGTTCGAACACGCCAAGGGTTTCGGGCCCCCGTCCCGGGAAAGAATGTTTGCCATTATGGCCGCGTACTGTTGGCCCTGCTACTTCGCTACTGTTGATGGTTTTTTTTTGTTTTTTTTACTGCCGCGGCTCACGCTTTTGTTGCCCATCAACGGGAAACTACATGATCGCCAGAACTAGCTTTTCTGTGAAACTTGAGATACCCGATGCTTCAAATGTGCTCTCTGTTTCAAAGGCGAAAAAAAAAAGCAAGTAAATCGATTTTAGTAGTATGATCACCAGCTCTACTAATGTTTACGCACATACAAGACAAGGCAAATTTTTTTACCAGTCCAGACTATTTTGTGGGCCGAGAAAAATGTGATGTAATTCATTGTCTAGTCATTCAACAACATTTTTGTCTCGGGACATAGATGCCAGCTGTGCTGATAGCGTGTTCGTGCGCCGCGCACGAATTAGTTCGCGCACCGTACAAAACATAGTTTTAATGACTTTGGCTGAGTTATTGCGGTCTCACGGAGTGGCAGTAAGACGACGATAATTATATTCGTTCTGACCGACTTCAAACAGCGATGGCGTCGGACTTGCGCGTGTGCGTAAACTTCTCGCTGAGGAGCCGCTGGCAATATAACGAACGCTGATACCAAGCAAAGTAAAGCGCGGATATGGTGTGGCTGCTCGAAAAAAAAGAAGGAAATGCAATCACATTAAAGTGCAAAGCCGACCCCGTCCATCGGCGTCACGATTAGGTTCTAAATGGGCTGAGAGACAGCGCTTGGAGGCGCGACTTTTCGGACTCCCTGCGATACGATCGGAATGAGGGCATCCGGCGCTAAGACGAAGCGGTCCATTCTTGCCCCCCCTCCTCAACACTCGGGCCGCGTCCTTTTACGGGCGGCATCCAATACAAGAAACCGGCCTGCTGCCCGAAACGCTCGCAACCCGACGAGCACTCCGTCATAGTGGAGGTAGTGCAGGAAGAGCCGCGGTGACATTGACCGTCGCGCCCCGCGCGTCCCCTCCTCGCGGCGCGAGACGCATCTCCGATCGGCTCCGCAGATGGGAACAAACACGAGAATCCACTTAAGGGGGGGGGGGGGGGGGCCGCTGCAAGAAGCCAGCGTGCGCCCACGTATCTTTACGAGGTGGCTACTGATACTTATGAAAAGGGGCGAAAGAGCACCGCGCGATGGTGACGCCACAGAGGCGGCGCGTCACACGCACACGCCGCGTTTTTCGGGGCCCCCACACCGACGCGGGTATGGTGGCTAGAAGCCGCGGGCTTTGGTGACGCGCGCTAATGGACGCGGACGCCTCGCAGAAATGGATCCGCCATTTGGACGCTGCTGCACTCATTGCCACCGAGTGATCAGCGTTTCGTCTCGCAGGTCTGGCGGCGTCACTGCTCTTAGCTGCGTGCGCAGCCGCCCTAGCAGGCTACTCTGTTTTGCTTTTATTAGCGCGCCCATCACTCTTTCTGGTTCGATTCCAAGGGTGATGTGGGGTCATGCCATCCGACGATGGAGCTCAGCTCATTTTCAAACTCTCGGTCTGAAGAGAAAGTTGCATAGGGCAACGTAAGTGCCTTTGCAGGCATGTTCCTGGAGGTGCGTGTGAATCGTCAGTCGGTTAAGCGATACTGTAATGTTATACACGAAAATGCGCTGCAGCCCGAAACTAGAAATCCAAATTCTTTAACAGGTGCTGGAATAAACGTCCCTAGACACTGCATCGTGCTGTCTGCTTCCGCCTACGCCACCTGCTTGGTGTGGTGAATGCCAACCGTCCCGGATTTTACATTAATTTATTAATCTCGTAGTTCCCGAAAAAGTCTCGAATTCACCTTGATTCATTAAGATAGCCTTCTGTTACGAATGGAAGCCTGGCGCGTCCTAGTTAGATTTTTTCTCAAAAGGCTTGGACGCCGCCCGCAACTCTAACAATGTGCCACTGATAACGGCTAGAACCTAATCAGTCTTGTGAAATGTGTTCCTGGAACCAGCTGCAGTGGAACGAGTGCTTTCTGTCGCATGAAAATCTCCCTGGTACACAAGATACATAGGAATGTACGGAAACAGGTTATCACGAAACGTAGTGTATCCTGTATTATAGTGGTACAGACATTAAAATAGCCAAAATGTCGCCCTAAAATTGCACAAGAACGACAAAAAGAAAATACCCAGCATGCATATTTTACTAGCGAATCGTTCCATTTGCCATTATTGCACTTCAGACTGTTTTAGAATGCTTGGCAAGCATCGCGACGATAGTGTCAGTTCTTCTCGGTTCGTCTTTCCGCTACGCTGTGCATACTCAACTTACCACCAACTTACCACCAAGCCACATTTTAAAGAGAAGTACAAAGTTACAGCTTTGAATATACGACCAACGCGTCCTGCACGATGCAATTAACAGCCGCGGGATGCTGCGACTGGATCACCAGGGAGTCTTTTGCAGCGAGCCTGCAGAATTATAAATTCGTCTTTTAAAAATACTAAACGCACCGTCGCAATCTGTCTTCAACACCATGCTGGTTTGTTGGACCGCGAAAAAAATTCCCTGCATGCTTTATCTCTGTTCAGCGGCATTGTAAAAAAAAAAGAATTTAGGACATTGGTAAGAACGGACGTCTACGCTAAAGACAGTTAGTCCGATATAGTTCGCTTCCTGCATTCTACCGGGCTTGAGAGATAGGCAGTGACAGTGATGCGTGCCGCCTCAGATTTTCATGTACATATCCCTATTTTCCTGCTTATCTCACCTCTTTGCTTTCCCTTTAGGCTCCTGTTCCCTTACCCCCGTGAAAGGTAGCAAACCGAACCTCTTTCCAATCAACCGTCCTTCGTTATCCCTCTCCTCTCTCACCGCCGCTACATTCTCTGTCATACTCGGCAGGAAACGCTGCGGAAGCTGCGCAAGTATAGTGCGGTCATAGAAGTCTCACTCCGTGCGATTATAGTGGTGCAGTTGTTTTGTGGCGATAACAATATAAGGACAGTCCAGGAGAACTTTCGCCGTCGCCGCATGCGTCCTCGTAATGTTTCGCATAAAATCAACGTCCGACAAGATCGCGTTCCGGTGCCGTGTGATGTGGCAGCGAGGGAACGCGTGTGAAGGTAAGCCGAGAAGGATGGTGGCATGTTGTGCGCTCTCTTTCCGGCCGTCCAATGTTAGAGGTCACGTGATCAAGCGCGCTGTAGGAGGGGGGGGGGCATGGCGAGTATGCGTCTCTTCCTTTAGCCTGGCCGTGACTGCGCATGTATGGGGTGATAGAGAGCAATACGCGGACGGCGCGTCCTATCTTGGAGATAATCTGCGGCTGGTGCTAGTAAGGGCGAGCCGAGATGGCTGGTGGTTTAATGTGCGCTGTTTTCCTGCGCGCCTAGTGCTGGAGGTCGCGTAATCTCAAGTTTCGGAGACGCGACGCACTAGGTTTTGGTCGCGAGGGCAAGATGTTTGACGCGGCCGTTGGTTGCAGAAACGTGTACTCCACTCGTCCGGAAATGGATAGCTTCAGGTCTGCGAAGCATATCTTAATGCGACATGAAAGTATGAGACATAACGCTGAATCAGACTACATGACGCATATCTACACATCTATCTTTTCTGTGTGTAACGCACTATTTTTATGTTTGCGAATGCGAACAGTGAGATAAGTCTCTCTACTGTCGTAGTGTTGCTCGGCATGTGGAAATAATAGAGTATACGTAGCAGGAAGGCTGAATGTTTTTTATTAGCACGTTTTCCAACTGGAATCGGCGCTGTTTAAATGTCCTCGCGCACCCGTGGTGGGCATGTAAAATTAACGTAAGGATTTCTTTCGCTCGATGGTATTCCTTTATTATCATCCACGTGCACGGATAATACGGCGAAGGTTTTCATTCCTTTGATCACTGATCCGCACCTCGGATATTTGTTCTTGTGAGAGATCACGATTGACTGAAATAATGTTATTGTGAATTGCTCTTGCATACACTGTGAAAGCGGGGATTCGAAGCTGCGTTGAAAACCGCGCTTATATATATATCACGAAAAACAGGGTAGCGAATATCTTAGGAGGATCAGAATTGTGAAGCAAGAGCTGACAGAGTGGGCGTGACAGGAATTATGAGCAAAGTAACTTTTTTAGTAAAGGCGCAAATTTTTGCTTCCCCTTCAGGCGTACACTCTAAATAAGTGTACCCTGTAAAGAAAATTATGCACATTACACGCACTGTGAGAATCGATCGAAGCAATTCGCAGCTAGCTGGATATATACCAAGCATCGTTTGATGTTCTGCAAAGCTTTACCATATAAACCAACGTGATTGCGTAAGGCGAGAAGTTGCGTGTGTGTCGCAAGCATATGTGTGACGACCTGCAGCAGCACATGCTTGCGTTAGACATAATTGCTCGCTTTACACAAACGCGCTAGCCCGTTTGGTAAAGCTCTGCAGAACCCCAAACGATGCTGGATAGCCAGCCAGCTGCAAACTGCTTGGATCGATTCCCACAGCACGGTGCATGGTATCTGCGTAAAAGTGCTTGCGAAATAACGGCGTATATTTGACATTCGTCAGTTATGTATGACTGACTTATCTCAGCACTCGAAGAGGGTTTCGCGAAGGCGGCAAGCTAAGCTGGCCCGTCTCTTTACCACGCTTCTGTTGAGAACATTTACTCTAAATTTAGTACCCTTTCACCATACATAGTATAGCCGACTATAGATATGTTCTCTGGTTAACTTCCCCGCCTTTCTTTTATTTCCCTCTCGAAAACGAAACAAGACAATCACTCTATTTACGTCTCTAAAGGGTAGCACAGGTCCAACGGAAGAAGTGTAAGTGCTCTCGCTCCTTGACACGGTAGCGCTTTTTGCAGCTGAAGTAATAAGCACGATCACAATATCGCCAAAGATAATGATCGTACCTTAAGTGATAGCAACACATGAGTGCTCTTAAAGAAAGAAAGCTGCGCCCTCGTCCAGAATCACAACAGGAGAGAGACACGACAGAGAGAGCCGGAATAAGTGAAAGCAAATCTAATTTGTTTTCACATCTAAGAGGTAGTGCGCACATTTTTATGCCTCTTTTCTACTAATGCACAGCGGTGCGTAACAGATGGGGGAGGGCTATATAACGACGCGACCGTCTTCTGCCTTCGCATTTAACGCGAGAATGAACGCTATCCTCCGAGGCGGCGGCCCCGCCGAAGAGCGCGTGTCGTCACCGCCGCCGGAGGAACATCCCCCCTCCCGACCTCCGTTCAGCCCCGGATAAGTTGGCGATCTTATCGCGCACCGGGGAAGCTGCGGCGCCATCCCCGTTGGGGATTCCACCAGTGATCGGCGCGATGACAGCCAGCGCGGTGATAAATGTCGTGGGAAGCGGTTACTGCCGAGCCTAGCCGTCGGCCCTCTGGCCCGAACCGACGGGTGTGAAATGCAATCACCTTTTTCGCCGGGCTTCCTACGTTGCTATCTAACAATAAATCTCATTATATTTTCCACTATTTCCTATACACAGCATCTGCATCGCATATCCGCCTGACCTATATCCACAAAACACCATCGTGGGTTAAATGCATCTCCTTTTCGTCACCACACCGAGGCCTTTAATTAGTTTTTTTTTGCCCGCACTATATAACACTGGACTGCTTTCTGGTCATGTCTGACCTTTATCGTGTGCTTAATTCCTTATATGCTGTTAAAAATTTGTATTTTGTTTTTCTCTTTGCAACATTTGTATCTCGTTCTCCCGACTCCTGCGATAGCCTTTTAGGGCTGCAGTATGTTGAAATAAATAAATAAATAAATACAACATAGGATCAAACTTCATAAATCTGAGGAAAGATAGCGCTAGAAGCAGTAAAGAGCAGACGAGATCCCAATTTGTTACGGCCACTTGAAAGTGAGAAAAAGAAGCACCTAGAGAGCTCAGATATATATATATGAGAGAGAAATTTCTTTCGCAAACAGGAAAGTAGTGAGGCTGTCATTCTAAGGTGTGACGGGGCCTCACTTCTAACGCTTTTAGAAAGAAAGAAAGAAAAAGAGCTTTTACCAAAGGTAACGGAAAGAACGAGGAAGAAAATGCAGCGAACGTATGCAATATCTTCCCATTTCGAAGGTGTCCTTGAATGCCGATTATGTAGACAAGACACACGCAGATGCACAGAAGTTGTGCGTTCACGTGTGTGTAGCCATGCAAGCCCTACTCATCCAAGGAGGTACCGTATAGACGTGTGTAATGGCTTCTATGATGTGACGACAGGAGTTGTTTTATGGGTGTCTTTTCTTCCTTAAATCCAGAAAAGCCATCGAGACAGGAGTTCTGCATGGAATACCCCTCACGTGCGGCAAGTCTTATGTGTGACAGACTGGCCGCTGTCGTAATGAGCGACCCAGGGAGCGTAATTTAAATTTAAAGAAAAATGAACCCGCGCATTTGCCCGCGCACTGCAAGGTCTGCATACGTGAGCCATGGTTTCAAGAGATTAAGATTCTCGGCAGGAGCAAGTACCAGACGGCTCGGGAATCTTTGGAAGTTTTTCATATTAAAATAAAATAAAAAGAGGCGGAGACTGCATTAGCGACACGTAAAATCAGTTATATAGATCGAAAATTAGTTTCCTTGAAAGCCGGTTATCCCGATAGGTATGAATGTTGCTGTCTGCGCATGTGTCTTTCTGTGTATTCCACGGTTGCGCATGAAATAAATCAGTGGGGATTGCCGCCTGTGTCGTCATCTGTGTGGTTCCTTTGCCTTTTGTGCGTGTGCTTTTTGCGACAATTATGTCAGTCAGCAGAATGAGCAGTTTCTAAAATTTGCGTGTTAAATTATCGCGTTAGAGATGTACTTATATGTCACCATGGGCCACTATCTTTATTACAATAGCAATTATATGGACACTGCAGGCGAATTTCCGCCGTCGTCGCCGCCGTGATGCGCACAAACCGGGGCAGGTTAGCGCGCATCTCCTCTTCTACTCTAGCGGTGACGGCTGAGTGCGACTGCGCGCGTTTTAGCTTGTAGGCAATATACGGCGGGTTCGAAGGCTAGCCGACTTTAGATAGCTGATGGCTTCGTGTGCGCTGTGTTCTCGCGGCAAGGTCGCGTTGAAACCAGCGGCAGCACGTAGGGGAATTCGCTCGCCGCTGCTGCCGCTCTTCATCGGGCCAGCGTTCTGACTGCGAGTGTCCGCGGTCATCGAGTGAGATGTGTTCGTGTTTGCCTGTACGCGCGTGACAATGTGCTTCTTAATTGCGTTAGTAAGTGAATCTCACAGAAGTTTATGCAGCTGATAAAACGACTAGCCTTACTTCGTTTATCTGTCTAATAATTTGCCAACGCAATCAATGCTTCGCATTTCGGGCGAAACTTGCTTTTTGCTACTGTTGACTTTACTGGTAACGATGACGACGCTCTGTTGATGACGGTTGTGATGATGTTGCATCGTACGCGCATACTCCTAAGCGGAAGCGTGCGAGCGCAGAAACGAATATCAATCAGTCAGTCAAACAGTTAAACATTCCGTCAGTATCCAGACCAACACTGACACCGCTCGTATTTCAGGAATGTGAAGATATTCGTGTGTGTATGGCCTCCCATAAAATTACAGCTTCCCTTACCTGCGTACGCAAATGAAGTTGCCGCGCTGCATGCTAATATGTATTCGCAGTGCACAAGCAAATGCAAATCCATAAGTGATAGCGCTGGTATTGCGAAGTCGTATAACTTTTTGACAATCGTTGTGCAATGTTTACTCAGCAGGTCGGCACACCGGCTATAGCACGTCGTCTCGTATAGCCGCTGTTGAGCGCGTATCACGTGATCCTCCCGGCGTGCACGCCGCAGGGTCCGCCCTCCCGAACCGCTTCCTGCGCCCCGCGACCAAACTCGTCGGGATGCGCGCGCCGGGCCTCACCTGCTCGCCAGCGCTCGTTCGACACACAGGGGGAAAGGGGAGCGCGCCGTGAGTGCCCTTAAGCAAGCACTTATTACTCGAGCTTTCGCGCCTCATAAATCGCCGGCTGCGGCGCGGTCGCGGCGAGCGTGACCAGCGCCAATAACAAAAGCGGCCCGCCGCGTCGGCTGGCGATCACACGCTGTTGGGTTCTGCTCGACAAAACGGCCCGGGACGTTAACAGCTCGTAAAAATCACGCAGGCCTGGATTTACGGCCCCCGCACGTCTCTTCCGTGCGCAGCGAAATAAGCGAGGGGGTTGCGTCGGATTGCGACCGCGCGCTCGGGGCCCCGCATTGATCGGGCACCTGCCGCCACGCCTGGCCGCCGCCCGGGAGACGACGCCAGCCCAGCGGTGGCAGCCACGGGCTCCTTTCGCTTACTGTTGCGGGTAACGGGCTCCAGTGAGACAGGGAGGAGCGCTGGCCAGCGCTGGAAGTTCCCCATATACGCTATAGCTGCATGACCTTCCGCGAACAGACGGCATTTTCAATGGCGAGATACGTTTTTTTTTTCGTGGTGTGTTGTTCGTTTGGTGCTGCCGCACTCGAACACAGAGAGGGAACGCGCACTTCCACCTTCGACGGTGATATGCTATACCCTTTCATGCTGCAGTACACGCAGACCTGCAACTCGCATAACAGATGTTTTTGGAGCGTAAGACAAGTTGCCTCGTCGTATATGCTGTGCGTGCTGTACCTCTCATTTCTGCGGTGAACACCGATTTTTCGCGACTTCCGTAAAACGAAAACTTTCGTGAACGATTCCTCCATTGAACGAAAACGGAAGTTTTCCAGGCAAGTGACGGCACGTGGCGTGGCGCGAAACCACTCAAAACTGCTCGCTTCGATCGGTGTACATGGGTGTTTCACATTTTACTGTAAACCGTTATCTCATTCAAGCCACCATTATAACAGCTCGGACAGCATCAAACAATTAACAAAATTGTAGCTCCATCATTCACTGTGCATTGAGGGCTTTTAAAGTCCTACAAGCCTTCTAAGGCTCCGTCGTTTATAAACCATGATACACAGAAGCTCGAACTGCCCGTGGAGCTGGATTACGGCCCTTGCGTCAGCGAACTGAACGTCTCAGGGACATATATGAGCTCCAAGGATTGCACACTCCTAATGTGAATTAGGCACTTCATTACACGCTGGTTAGAATTCTGTATGTCTTGCCGCAATTTTATTTTTATTTTTGGGCACCTCAACGAACGGAGCCTGCGTGTTCGGAGAAGACGATGCAATGTGCGCATATCGTTTCGGAAGTGAGCATCCTAGCACAGCGAGGCTGACGTGTTATTGCTTTTTAAACGCTAATGCCTGCAGGAGGTCCTGCACTGTACGGTGATTCAGCCGAGTCTGCGTAAAATGAAAGCCTGAGCACTCTGCCACGCTAGAGGGTTGTGCGCGCATACTCTGTACAGTGAGCGTATCTTAAAGCTAGCTCGCGTAGGGTTAATGAACCGACGCCTGATTATTGGGGTTTTAGTTAGTGTGCATAGGATCCTGACTCATTGCGTCGGCTTTTCTTTGTCTCCGTCAGGGAAAACAATGAAAGCAGATTGCAAAGAAATAAAGAAAGAAGGAAGGAAAGCAAAGACTGCGCGACTCACGTATTCGCGCCCTCAAACCAATTTGCATTCGTCGCCGTGCCCGGGTGGTCTGAATCCGCCAATGGGAGGTGCTCCACGATTGGTCTATGACAAGAGTTCATAAAGGAATGCTTCCGACTGAAGCGTGTGTGACTGAGGACCTATCGCGTTATTTTTGTGGACAAAAATGATAACTTCACACTTGAGCGGTGTTTTGTGTCCGTGGTCGGTTACCTGAGCCTCGTGCACCAGTGACAACTGTGGGTGCGCTGCACGGCCTGTATTAAAGACGCTTGTCTCGCGTAGCAGCGTTTCCCCATTGGTCAGCGTTTGGGCGTTTGCCACTAACGATAGCGATTGACATGGTAACGAGACGCTAGCCGCGATGATGGCCAATGGATGATGGCACTTACGAATGAACGGCCGAATTTGCAAAGCCATTTGTTCATAAGAATGATTTGCATTTGGGCGCCTAGCCGTCGCCAATACTATCTCCGCTATCACAATTGACCAACAACTGTTCTTATGAAGCGTTGTATAGTGCGCGAATTGCTTTGCGAATACGGGTCGAGAAGCATTGCAAATGCGCGTCCGTATTTTGTGAGGATTCATTTCGGCTTTCTCTATTCGTTTCGTTTCACGCAACCTGCTGAGTCTCGGATCGCGGTGATAGCTAGTTTCGTGAAAAGTTAGTCAAACATCAGGGCCTGTGTAATCTAAGGATTCCTTTACCTCGATTCTATTCACTTTTGATCATCCACCGCACCACTATCGAAGCGCGAAAAGAAACAGGATTGGAATGGAATAGTTACCTTAATCCGACGTAGCTTTCCTTTACGTAGGTAGTTATCGCAAACCGAGAATTAGCTCACGGTGCCTAACGTGGCACGCGCGAGGTCTGTTGATGGCTGTCGAACGGATGGACTCCTTTCGTAGCCGAAGTGGGCAATATCTCTGCCCAGGAGCACGTGGTTCCGGCGCTCTCTTTGTCACGCACATAAAGCGCGACATTAAAGGGTTCGTTTTTTTTCTTTTTCTCGTTTTTCATGCAGCATATGATGTTGTCACGTCCTTATACACAGAACTCCTCATTCGTAGAGGCGTTTCTTTACAGGACGGCGCTCGGACGCGCGTTTCTCGTGATTTCTGTCAAGGCAATAAACCAAACGACAATAGCGGGCGATATTCAATCGCGAACGGCACTTGCGCAAGAGAAGTTTTGCATATACGGGACCTCGGGTCAGCATTCACAGAGCAGTACTTATGCTATACTCGCGGACAACTTTCTGTGGAAATGAAGTGCAAGCTACGGAGGCAAAGTGCGCAAAAGTAAGAGCGCTACCGAAAAAAAGGGTCACACATTTTCATAAGCGTTAGTTTCAGCTGCGGAAGACAAAACACAAGGCACTTTATTTACTACAGCAGCATAAGGCAAAACACACCACTGAGTGCTAAATTTGAAGTCTTTTTTATGCTTTTCTCATTCCGCGTCTCCACAATTGCGAAACCGTCGCTTGTGGAAGCTACGCTGATTCAGTACTTGTTCCTGGAGTCCGAATGCGCTGTAAAACGCTATCAGACCGCTTGGTGCGGTGAAACGGGTGCAGAAGCTCCGCCATCGTAGATTTCCCTTCGTTACCACAAGAAAAGCTGTCCCCGAGTATACACACAGCCGCCCGTAAGAACAGGTGCGGATCAACAGTGTAGCATTTATTAGCGCAGCATTTAGCAGTTACTGCTGTCGTAGAAAGCTGTGAACTTGGCTCTGTGTATCTTTCTGCCGGAGTGAAAGTGGGGTTCGTACCAGGGGCGGGAAAGAGAGAAGAAAAGGTAGGTATCGCCAAGGCGACCGTTTCGTTCACAATTTTGTGGTTGGAAGGTCGCACCGTAATGACGCACTCCGGGGGTTCGACTCACGGAGATTAGACAACCGCCGCAGCGAAGTCGCGTCAAGGTCGCGCACGCGCAGCTTTTGAACGCAGGAGTTAACGAGGTGGTGTCAGCGGAAAGGTCGCGCATCAAAAAGTGCTCAATTACGCCTTTTTGCTGGGCTTTCGACGGAGTCAAGGTAATCGCTTGCTAACTGCACTGCTTTCAAGGCCTGACCTGTGACAGCCGGCGTCCGTGGATGCGCACAATTCACATGTCTGGGTGCCTGCCAGCGTTTACGCCGTAATCAAAGACCAAGTCCGTTGATAGACTGTTGCCGAAGGCAGTATTGCTGCGCTAACTCCTACGGCGCAGACGGGCGGACATTGAGATCCCTTTGTCGTAAGGGAGACTTTCTGTTGAAATGGTACTGCGTACCGAGAGAGGCTGATAACGAGAGGTAAAGACGGAGACTGAGCTGAACAACGTGCTGTTAGTCATACCCTCTACTAGCGCAAAGGAGTATATATACATTGAAAGGTAAGAGAAAAATATGAGGAAATGAAATGTATGCGCAAACGACGCGCTTCATATGGGAAAAAAAGAAGGATTTATGCGCCTAATGCAGACGTACTTTTTTGACAGATGCAAGCATTCAGTCTATAGCATTCAGCCATATCGAAATTAGTCTTCTATACGGCTAAGCTTCCCGACCAAACAAGGTGCCAACTGCTTGCATGTTAGCTTCACCACGCCACGTGTGCAGATGGCACCAGTAAGAACGGGAGCGACGGTTGCACTAGCGCGGTAGCGTTATGCCAAACCGTTCCGGTACCGCAACACGACTTGCGCCCGTCTCTAAGTTATTAGAGAGCTTTAGTTTAGGGGACGCAAGTACTAGGGGCGACGTTACTGCGCATGCGCAGGCACCTATGTCTGGGTCTGCGCATGCGCAATACCGGCCCCCTAGTTCTTGCGTCCCCTAAACTAAAGCTCTCTATTAATTACACCGAAAGTACGCTCAGCAGAGCGGCATGAAAACAAACGCCATGCTCTATATAGGCAACGCTGGCTATTCCGAGGTCCCCATGTTTGTTTTTAAACTTTTTTTTTATCCCCCGCCTCGTATGTTTTCACCGAGACGCACTCGTCGAGCACCTCGGCTGTCATTCTCGGGAGAAGAAACAACTCGGGCGTCCGGAGAGGCGTCCCGTGCAACAGCCGCATCTGGCCGAGAGCCACGGGCAGGCCAGGGCGCTGTGCGGGCGCCGCTGGTCGCGAACTGCTCCTCTTTCCGCTTCCTGGCCCGTTACTCTCTTTCGTGGGCCGAGAATTTGCCGACCGGTGCTATCGTGCGGAAGTGCGGATTTAGATAAGCCGGGATTAGACACTGGGGGTCACTAATGGCCCCGGGCTTAGCGGCTCAGGTGCGTCCCTTCTCGCGATTGCCCTCCCTCGGGCCCCGGCATCCTGTCTCCAAAACAACTCGCTGTCATTTCGGCCCGACGTGGCTGGTAATCGTGGTCGTGACGCAGCAGACCTGCCCGTATCAAGGTGTGCGTTTACTGCAGCTCATTCTGACATTGACACGCATAGATATATAGTCATAGAAACTATCCATGATATGATTAACAAAAATCAGGCCCTTTGGTTCCCTTTCTTCTCGTTAATCACACACACATATATATATATATATATATATATATATATATATATATAGTATACGACCAGATGACCCACATGCGGCGCTTACATTGGACACTGGGCGGACAAGTATAATGAAAGTGGCGAGTTGCTGCCAGTTCAGAATACGTTGCACGAGTGAATACTTGGCGTTGTGAGTTGCCTCTCACTCAAATCAACTTTGGTAGGTGCAAAGGTCCAAACCTCCTCTTCTATCTTACAGTCCGCGTTCATACAGCGCAAAGAGGGTGCGTTTTATCGTAACAATTGCTTTTTTTTTTTTTGGTTTGTGTGAGGGGATGGACAAACCTTGAGGTGTGCCATTTTGACTCATGCCGTCGCAGATTTTCTGAATGTGTCTCTAACAGATCTCACGAAGGCGATGCTTTCGCCACAGAACTATGTAATATACAACTGTGTTGATAGACAATCAAGCTGAGTGCCTCAATAAGTGCATGCGTATTTAATTTTAATAAAAGGCTGACAGTATATACCAAAAACTAGTGGAACCACTGCTTAGATGATGATGTATTTGTTATTATTGTTATTGTTGTTGTTGCTCCGCGTCCATTGATTTGAATGTGTTAAGTGCGCTGATGCCGGGGTCATAACCAAAATTACGAAAAAAGAAACTTAAAATAATCAGGCTTATTGACGCTACGAAATGCACATGCTATGTCTGTTTTGCACGTCAGTGCAGTGAGAGTATTCTTGTCTTTTTTTTTCATAAGTAGGCTATTAGATTTTGAAACGTGCAAAATGTGTTTGATGTCATTTGTCTAAAAGAATCACTTTTCTCCGCTCGAGGAGTCGAGGAATCGGCGAGGCTATTGCCGCTGTCCGCGCACTGTATGTTCTACAGGCAGCGCGTGCCCGGTGAAAGCGTCGTCCGGCAGCTGCATGCGCATGGTTGTTCTTCGCAGGTGGCAGGTGCAGCGCCCGGACGAAGGCGCAGCCGACGGACTCGTGATCGGGCCGGCATGCGTGACCGCTGAACCATGCGGCTGCACGTGCTTGTACTGCTGCTGCTGGCGTCGGCCGGCGGCGGCTGGTCGCGAGAGCGCTGCGAGGACATCACTATCCCCATGTGCAAGGGCATCGGCTACAACCAGACATCCATGCCGAACCAGTTCAACCAGGACACGCAGGACGAGGCCGGCATGGAGGTGCACCAGTTTTGGCCCCTTGTGGAGATCCAATGCTCCGACGACCTCAAGTTCTTCCTCTGCTCACTGTACACGCCCATCTGCATGGAAGAGTACGCGGGCAGCGTGCCGGCCTGCCGCTCCGTGTGCGAGAGGGCGCGCGCGGGCTGCGCGCCCATCATGCGCCAGTATGGTTTCGCGTGGCCCGAGCGCATGAACTGTGACGCGCTGCCGCAGTACGGCGACCCGGAGCAGCTGTGCATGGACGCCAAGGAGGGTGCGCGACCGGACAGCGCCGATACGAGCCTCGTGGTGGCCCCCCCGGTACCTCCGAGCAAGCCCAGGGGAGGCTCGCGGCCCCGGCAGCGCGAGAGGCAGCCCGGCGGCCGGGGCGCGTCGAGCGGCGACTGCGACTGCCCGTGCCAAGCGCCGCTCATCAACACGTCCGATCCGCACTTCTACGCGCGCGGGCTCTCGTCGAGACCGCCAGAGTGCGCGCTGCCCTGCCGCATGGTCTACTTCAACGGCTACGACCAGACCTTCGCTACGTACTGGGTGAGCACGTGGGCCGTGCTGTGCTGCGTGTCCACTAGCCTCACGGTGCTTACGTTCCTCATCGACACGGCTCGCTTCCGCTACCCCGAGCGACCAATCATCTTCCTCTCCTTCTGCTACCTCATGGTATCCGTCGGCTACCTGGTGCGCCTGGCCATGGGTCACGAGCCCATCGCCTGCGACGGCAATGTGGTCCGCTACTACGTGAGCAGCCGGCCGTTCGCCTGCACTCTCGTGTTCATCCTGCTCTACTTCTTCGGCATGGCGAGCTCCATGTGGTGGGTGATCCTCACGCTCACCTGGCTGCTGGCTGCGGGCCTCAAGTGGGGCAACGAGGCCATCGCGGGATACTCGCAGTACTTTCACATGGTGGCCTGGGCCGTGCCCACCGTCAAGACCATCGTGGCCGTGCTGTTGAGCGCCGTGGACGGGGACTCGGTCGCCGGCGTCTGCTACGTCGGTAATCAGGACCTGACCAATCTGCGAGCCTTCGTTCTCGGACCGCTCTGCGTCTACTTGCTGTTAGGCACCTCCTTCCTGCTGGCCGGCTTCGTGTCACTCTTCCGCATCCGTTCCGTTATTCGCGCCCAGGCGCGCGCCAAGGCCGACAAGCTCGAGAAGCTTATGATCCGCATCGGCATTTTCTCGGTGCTGTACACGGTCCCAGCTACAGTGGTCATCGCCTGCTACTTCTACGAGCACCATTACCGAGAGCCCTGGCTGCGCCGCTTGCGCTGTCCCTGCCCACGCAACAACGAGGCTCCCAGGCCACACTTCTTCATGTTCATGGTCAAGTACTTCATGTGTCTAGTCGTGGGCATCACGTCTGGCTTCTGGATATGGTCCGGCAAGACGCTGGAATCCTGGTATAATTTCTACGCCAGGCTTTGCGGAGGTCGCCGTCGACGAGGTCGCAGCGTGGCTGGTGGAGGCGTTGGTGATTTTCCAGATCCCCATGTACGAACATTCAAACAGTCCATGAGTCCAGTCAGTCACATCGGGCAGTTATCCAGCCATGGCGGCAAGCAGTTGCCGCTGTCACACGTGTGAGGACGCTTCCTGCTGGTGCCCGAGTTGAACGGCGTGCATCTCCAACACCTTCCGTCTAGTCCGCCGCCCGGATTCGGGCTTATTCTTAGTGCATGTTGCAGCAGCGTCAGCAGCTCACTTGCGCTACGATATCACGCCCGCGAGGCCAGGCGCTGCTGGTCAGTGAAATAATATGTGCCGCGCAAGTCCCGCTGAGCCCATCCTTTTCAGAGAGAGCGGAAGGCTACAGCTGGACTGCTTCTGAACTAAGACGTGCAGCAGCCGTCTAAAAGTCCCGGAAACTATTTCGCTCCATTACATGCGAAAGGTTGCGTAACCTAGGAGCGCACCGAGAAGCAGTCACTGAAACCTTCCAGCGCTCGTCGCTTAGCATTCATGCAGGTAACAGGGCTGAGCTGGAAACTGTTAACCGTATGATCAGTTTTACCCAGTGTCCCAACTTTATTCGTATAGTTGTTCGCAACATAATTTTTGGTGTGATTCTACAGCTGATGTTACCTAGCGCAGTTGATGTAGTCGCGTGGTTCTGGACGCCCGTAATGACTACCACAGTATCTGTTGTACCCTGTGTCTGATGTGTAAAAACTTCGCTCGCCACTGAAAAGCGGTAGCACACCTTTCCGTGCTCAAAAAGAGGACTTCAGGTTGCAGAACTTAGAATGGAGACCATAATGGAGGCTTATGTGTGGCCATGGATCTCTAAGGTGAAAGAAAAGTGTATGACGCAGATAAGAAAGTCAGTGCAACGCTATCGTTACGGCTGTGTGTAGTGTAGATACGTCGATCCCGACTATTCCTAGAACATGCTTTACCTTTTGATTTATTGATGTTGCATTGATCTTCACGTGGGTAATACAATCTACATTAGATATCAGTGCGAACAAACGCTTCCATCACATCCGTGTATACGTGCTTTGCTTTAGTTTTAGATGACTGAACACCCTTCTGTAGGTTCTTCGTACTGCTTACTCTGCAATACTGTGGCGCGCACTCTGTCGCATTGCTGGATATTCTTCGCAGTGGACAAAGACTCGTTCCCTGCGTGATACGTGATTGAAATGTGTGTCGATTATTAGTGCTCGTTTGATATCTGTTGTCTCCTGGGGCGTACCCATCACGGATCGCCCCGATTCTCCTGTAGTAGGAGCTTACCGCAGTCGAAGCGCGCAGCCGGCGCTGTTCACAGCGAGAGGGTCACCTCGCCGGTGTCAGCTGTCCTGTATAGTAGCCAAGAGTTCCCAGCGGAGGGGCCCCAGCAAGGCTACGCTGATGTATGTTGGGTGTTTGGTTTCGAGTCGCAGAGCGAGCAGCTAGGGGCAAGCGGTCGCGGACAGGGCGTCTCGCGGAATGCCCCGGCAGCGACGCCGGATATGCCACCTTGCGGCGAGTCGCGCGCTGCGCCCTTGCAGAGAGCAAGCCGACTCAAAAACGGAGACGGAGGAATGCCTGCTGCGACTCCGGCTGTCGGCGCCGTGTCTCTGGAAAGCTTCAAGACGAGGCGAGGGGCCCTTCTGCCATTTGTATGCAGCGCGCGACGCCGCGTGGGCCCTGTACCTCGGCTGACCTATTTCACGGCGTCAGTACCGGCTCCCTGCCGCACCGCTTCGCCCCTACACGCACACAACCCCTCGATGTCGGAGCTTGCGTCGTTTGCGAAAGGCCCTGGGCTTTGCGGCCGAGCTGTGGTGAAGTGAAGCCGCCTGTAGAGGAATGCTTTTGTTTGTGTTTCCGATCTCGCAATCGGTGGGCTCGTGTTTGCATCAACAACACAAAGAAGCGTGTGTTTTGTGTACTACGATGTTAATGCAGATGAAGAATCGTGCACCCACGCTGTGAACAAAAAAAAAAAAAGAAAATGCGCCAGGAGGAGTTTGAGTGTCCACGCAATCTTAACTGTACCGTCTCGCCTGGTATGTTTTCCAAAACTCTGAGCACTTGAAAAGGGCTCGACAGCGTTCGGGTAAAATATACTAGCTCAAGTGTCAAGTGGTCTACGAAGGCCGAGCTAAGAAGGAAATATTCTGTGCACTTGCTCAACGCAGCGCCAAAATACCGAATGTGCATAGGTTATTCTTTGTGCACAAATCCATTTTGTATGTTATCACAGAGTCTGTGTTTCATGTATTAAGTGGTCTCCACGTCGATGAAGAAGAAAAAAAAAAAGGACAGCTAAGGAGTGTCGCCGCCCAGCGTGAAACTTCTCGTCATTATTTCGTGGTGTCAGTGGTGTTATCAGCGTCATGTGGGCCAATAACGACTTGGGCTCGTAGCCGCGGATTCCAATGCCCAGGTAACAACCTTGTTGTATGTGTAGCAGCGGCGCTCTTGTACACCTACCAAGCGCCGACAGACGCGCTCCTCCATGAGGCTCGTGTCACGAGTGAATCAAAGGCTGCACCTCGTCGTCCATACGGTGTGGTCCAGGTCAGATTTGTACATGCTTTTCGGGAGAGCGACATTGCAAACTATGTTGAATTAGTGCAACAAGAATCCCGCCGCTTTTCAGCACTCTTTAATCATACCACTTGTGAAACTCCCCACAGAGCTCATTGCAAAAAAGAAAAAAAAGAAAAGGGGGAAAAAGGTAGAGAAAAGAAGAACAAAAAAAAACGCCCTCATTGATCGGAAATTTGAAGGCCGGCTTATTTTTCACGTAACCTGCGGCGAACAGCCAAACGAGGAGACGCTGCCATGTTGTAACGTTGCAGGGACAGTTGCGCATGTTCTGGGCCACTCCCGAGAGCCACACACGTCTGCCATGGCTTCTAAAAAGTGGTAACTGGAAATGGCCAGATCTTGAATGATGAATTGATCAAATAACTTCCATTCTTATTATCCGCTGGACCAGGCCGGCCGACTGTGCTGATAAACGTAGGCGGGACTCCGCACTAGCCCACTACGAAGAACAAAAATGAATTGAATTTGAACAAAAAAATTTACACTAATCCTGCCCTCACCAATAATTTCAGCACCAGCCAGCGCCATTTCGTGTCGACGACGGGGCAACGGCAAGGACACAACTCGCGCACCGACGCCAAGTGGCGCCACCCAGTGCACACCGAAGCCCGGTAAACCGGCGCTCAGTGTAGCTCTTGCCAGCCGCAGGTATCTTCCCGAAGAGTTTGTACACTGCGGCTCGGGCCCAAGAGGAAGGAGCCGTCGGGAGTGTCAACGCGATCGCCGAACGGGGGCGAGGCCTCTGCCAGCCTACAGGCCCTCTGGGTCGGCTGTCGTTCGTTACGCCATACGTATTGCTGCAGCTGAGCCGCCTCAGCGCGAGCCCATTCACTTTGTCTCGAATGCAATGTCCTCGAAGCTCGGCCAACTTTTTCAGTTCCGCTGTCCCAGCCATCGGGGCGGCAGCAGAAGAAGGAACATATCACAAGTGGCCAACAGTTTACACCTCTATTTGAAACGAGTCGCGTCGCTGTACAAACACTTTCTCTGTGTCTACCACTTTGCACAAACCACAGGGTCTACGCTGACGAAGATAGAGAGAGAAAAAAAAAGAGGAATTATCCGTGCGTGCTACGTTACAGGTGTATCTATACATGCTCATGTTCCACGTTCATTTGTCACGCCATTTTTTTGTTCGCTTAGGTGTAGCATAACTCGTGTACATTTTGTTTATGTATATATAAAGAAATATTGCTATTGTCATTGCTATTACCAATTATCACCAGACGTTGTCACTTCCGTCGTCATTAAGCAACGTTCGCGGGGCATCCGTTGAGTGTGTATAATTTAATGTACATTATCATTAAAGAAAAGAACCGTATTGTTGATATAATCTGTGCGTGTTGTCTGTTTCTTCTTTCTCTCCCTTCACCTTGGCACGGCCGTCGAGGACGACACGAATGATCTTGAGACTCCCCCCTCCCTCTCTCTCTCTCTCTCTCTCTCCCCCAGGGCACAAAGGTTGCTCACCGCGAGCATTCTAGCGAACCCTTAGCGCAAACGTGGAGCTCGACAAGGGGTCTGTTCGACAAGGCGCAGAGAAGACTTAACAGGAGATGCAAATGAGAGCACTGCGCACATTTCTTCGGCCCATATTCACGGATCTGCAGCGGCAGTCGACGCAGCACTTCTCGTTAATTTCAGCTTCATGAATGGAACCATGATTCGAGAACTTTGCGCAGCTGTTATTGGCGCGAGAAAAAGCACTGCCGACAACTCCAGCCCACGAGTCACGTTTGTCCGTTTTGTCTGTCTGTCGCGGGTAGCAGGGGCCTGACCCGCACCACTTAGGCAAGGTAAGGTGTTCGCGCTGTGAGCATCGGTATCACAAGGGTGGACAGACTGCCCGTATAAAGTGAGCACGAAATTAGAGAAACGGTGCTTAATCGCAATCACTCACAGTGAGAAGTGTTATGAAGGGTGTTTCGAAATAGAGCGCGATTTTTTATTTGAAACAAACGTTAAAAGTGCTTAATAAGAAATCGCTTCTCATATATCGCGACAGAGATAACATTTAATTTTGTGACAGTGATGAGATGTGTTAAGTGGAACAAGATTTTGAGGACGTATTTCTCGAAACCTGGTGCTAAGCACCGGATTTCTACTGAATGGATACAACTTCATTGCTGTTCGGCTTCAATACCGCAAGTGCATGGGACACGTACTTTAAAGTTCATAATTACAAAGTTGTAAAGTGAACCACTGTTACTAGCTGCGATTTTTCGTACAAGTAATGTCCACCTTCTCAAGTAATCCAGTCGATGTAACAGTAGTATCATATGTAAATTTCACGGGGAATATTGGATTAATGTTTCCAATAAAGATTCGAGGATCAGCGAAGTGATCAAAGGAAATTTCTAACAGGGAGTCTCAGAAAAACAGGGAATAGCAAATGTAAGGGTTGTTGACGATAATCGCGCTTCTACAAAATGACGAAGACGCTGAAGAGGTGGGGGGGGGGGGGTGTATTAGCGTGGGTTCTAACAGTTTGTTGCCAACGCGAACTATAAATAAACAAAATACCTGACCGGAAGCAAGTTGCTTCCAAACTCGGCACTCGGTCCTCCCAGATCAGCGTTCCCCAAACGCGTCGCACATTCCAGCGCAGCACGAGATCCACTTGCGCCTTTCAAGCACGAGACGAGCAGTCGAGCCTGTAGGCTGTCGCCGAGCACGACGAAAAGGTAAGCGGATGAAAGCAGGATTTCGGATCAAGTAAATACAAGGTTAAAAGGGGACACTTTGGGGTGAGCAACAGTGTGGAATTGTCGGAGGTCATGACGTCGACGATGTGCCGCTGAGACAAACCTGTTACGAACGGCAAAACGCGATTACTAAGTGCAATTCTGGAGTCTTTCAGTGAGCGTGGGGACTGCGAGCACACTAAGCGCGAGCACATAGCGAAGAGCTTCGGGTGAAGGGAGCCAAGGCACGGCTGCTTCTGCATCTTAGTCGTGGTGGACTAGTCGTGGTGGTGCACCTTAGTCGCGGTGGGCCCACCAACACGCTACGGTGAGTTATAAATGGCACAGGAAATAAACATACCGAGTGGGGATTTGTCTTGCATTGTGCAAAAAATCAGCAGACGCAATACCAGTCTTGACGCGTTGACGTGACGACAGGCATACGTGTGTGCGGATCTCTCAAAAGGGAAAGTGAAGCGCAGAGTGGGCAGGGGGAAAAGTAAGGTTCGCATACGCTTTTCCTTTCTAGTCCTCGCGTTATGTGCCAATAGATATTCCACAGAAAGAGAGCGCGAACGATCGTTTCCACGAATAATTCATTTTGCGCCAAACACAATTGTGTCTTATTTGGACTTCAAAAAGACGCAACAAAACTGAATATGGATGGCTGTGCGCTTTCATTTTACAGACGACACATTGTGCCTGCAGGATTTCACAGCTAGCATCCCAACACGGTTTTAAAAATGCAGGCCTTCAATTCTTCGATGGCCGCTTTGCGCAATTCGTCATACCTAGCGGTAAATGGGCATGGTTCACACCTGCAGCTGAAATAACTGCGTAATAGCACCACGGAGTTGCCAAAAAGTGGCAATTGGCTTGTTAAATAATTATTTGTTAAAATTTGTTAAATAATTATTTATGACGATGTTTTGCTATCTTATAAAAACCCACCCCTTATGTAATGCCCCTACGGGGGACCTTTAAGGTAATAAACTGAACTGAACTGAACAACCTTGTGTAATGAGGGAAGCCCAAAGACAGATGCATTTTAAGCAGCTCTTCTACGTCATAGGCATGTTGGGCGACGAGCCGCGGTTCGCGGTGCGTAATGAAACGAATTTAACGATTAATTTCGCGGCAGTTGTTTCCATATGCAAAGACAGTCTTGCAATATAAAAGCACCGAATTAAGCATTCGTGATATTCCCCTTGAACTTTCCTCCAACATATATATGCGCCGTAAATGTTGCAATTAATAAGAAAATTGATGTGATTAATTCGTGAATGAATCACTTTCGTTTTCCTTGCGTCTGCAGTGACGCGATTGCAGTACATTTTGTAGGCTTGTTTTAAGTGTTTCAAGAAACGAACGTACGCAAGCACACTCGCACCACACTCTGAGACATGAAAGTGTAGCTTAGTTATTGGTTATATGTACGGTAACGCGATTAAAAGACAGGACAAAAGAAGACGCACAGGGACACCTATAGTGCTGTGTGTGTACCTACGTATCTTTTGTCCTGTCTTTTAATCGCGCTACCGTACACCTATTCAAGATGCGTTACCAACAAGCCCACATTGCAACCACCGTGATAATTATTGGTGTTTTGAATTCAAGTAAAACAGATATAACTTCTCAAAAGTTTATTGAGAATTCGTATCTGAAACTTCAGTACCTCAATAAAGGCCAATAAAATGAATAATTTGCGACTTTGTTGAAAGTACTGATAGTAAAACAGACGTCTGAAGTATGCAAAATGCGCGCATATTTAGAGGCACTCAAATTAGACATAGGGATTGCCAAGGTATGCGAGAAAGCCGTGGCTTCACTCATGGGAAAAGAGGTATGCGCCTGTCGTGGCAGTGAGCGTTTGTCCTAATTGGCTCCTTTTTTTTTGCAGCAAACGCCTGGTTGCGTTCGTTCTTCATTCTTGAGGCTCTTGAAGCAATCATTATCAGGTTGGTGGAGCATCCACTAACCTCCTCATACTCGATAATGGTACTCGATGGGCTTCGCTCTGCGGGCAAGGTGGTTGCTCGTGCACCTTGAACTGACGTGGGAACCTTCACGTGCTTTGTACAATATTTATAGCAATGAATAGGCTGTGTTGAAGCACTCAAATAACAGGCTCCTAGCCTAGCTTCTGCGAAAGGTCCACCTTCCAGAGTTGACTGCGTGCTCTCGTGGGAGAGAAAGCTTCACACAATAGGCATGGTTTCTCATAATACGCTGCAGAAACGTTGTAGAAAGGCTAATAGACGAAAGCAACCCACCGCGAGAAAAAAAGCAATTGCACTCGACATTAGTCGAACATCAATCAAAACACCATACACTCCTTGGCAAGTGCCTAGGTTGTAGGTATCATTAAAGCAGCGTAGCTGTCAGAGTGGACAATTAGCACATAAGCTCATGTGCCTTCACTGATGCTGTCATTCAAAACTTGTGTGGCCGAGTGGACTAAAGCGCACATTTTGCGTTCTTTGATTTGGGAAGTGCGAGAAATGCTGGAGGCTGCAGCTTCGACGATACCTTCTGTCGTTTCAGATAAAAAGTAATAGTGCAGCCTTCATTTCAGTTGGTGCAAGGCGTTGCTCGTGGAAGAGTTCCGATGGCAATGTTTTAACGTTTCCAAAAGATGTACAATCAAATTGATCGATTTCCCGTGGGCCGGTAAAAAAAAAGGCGATGAGTCTCCGTATATCATTCCCGTTTACATGAATACGATACTCTAGAAATATGATGCGATGCGCTACTATATAGAATTCATGTAAACTCGCCTATGTAGTTTCACATACTGCCCCGATTTCATTCTTTTAGTTTTTCTTTTCTTTTTTATCAGTTGCTCGTGTCCCCAAATTATTCCCGTCAACACGTTATCACTCGCGCTAGACGCGCTTGCTGTATTCGTGAACGTTGCAACCAGGTCGATAACGAGACGGGATTCTAGCTAGATTTCCAGCGTGACGTGAGTGACGTTGTACAGTCTGGAATCAGCGAGAGCGCTAGCCACGTGTGTTTATGATAGACTCGAGCAGCGGGTTCAACCGTCCGCCTGCTGGCGTGCTCGTCGCTGTCGTCATATTTATAGTGCTGGTTAGCTTTCTCAGGTGCATGATCGCCCAATAAAAGGTTCGATTAGACATTTCTTGTAGTGCTCCTGCTTATACACCGTCACTATACCGCGAATATACTGAAACTACTTGGTCAGTTCTTTTGCGCTGCAGTCGGTCAGCCGACTGCAGCCGCGGGAATTATGGGCAGTAGAGAGATTTGCCATGAATGGGTCTGTCAAGAAAGCACATTCAGCCTCTTTTTTCTTAACAGAATATTTGCTTAGAGCAGTGGTCTATACCTTACAATTTATTTCATTACGTAAATTCCAGAGAAAGACAGATTACGGCAGTTTAGACTATAGCAGAAATAAGGACAGCTGGCATGACAGCATGACAGTGTCGTGACATGGTGAAACGGTGCGGAAGACATCGACGAAGGGAAGCAAACGACAATTAGTTTGAAGTGTACACTCTCAAAAAAAAAAAAGGTGTACACGTTTGGGGGCGTGTTCTTCCCCCCTCACAATAATCTTAGAGAATGGAATACAAGAGCGGACACTCCCATAGAGCCCAGCGACCGAATTGACTGCCGCGCACCAAGCCGCCGACGCTAACACCTGAACCACACTTCCGATTTCGGTTTTGGGCGCGCGCGTTTTGAACGCTAGCTGGTACGCGTGGCGCCTGCTGCGCTGATCGGCTTATCCTACTATTTACGCGCGCTTCTTATTTCTATATGCGCGCGCTGATGCTTAGGGCGCGAAGCAGCATTTTGTAGGATGTGAAAGTATACGGAAAGGCAGCTGCCACACAGGGTTTGTCCAACAGTGCCATTCCACAAAAGAGATGCTAGGATAAGCTTTCAATGGAATATTTATTTCACTCCACAAAAATAAAACCCCAACACAGTATGCAGTCCATTTGGCGCATTAAAAAGAATGCGGATAGATGCATAACATGAGGCTATGAGTACAATACAGAAGCTTAGAGAAAAATAAAAAGTAATGTTTATCTCACTTCCTAAAGAAGCAGCATTCATACCAGTCATACATTCGCGATCCATTTTGCGCGCTGCAAGCAAACCGAAAGACAAAAAGTGACACACACATCCATGTATAATATTGGCGTACGTATCCAACGAACACACAAAGTAGTCTTGTTGAGACCACCACATTTCTTTGCACTTAAATTTATATCCGTGCCCCCTCCCCCCAAAATTATACACCAGCATGGTATGCGATACATTTGGCGCATTAAAAAGAATGCCGATAGATGCGTAACATGTGGCTATGAGTACAATACAGAAGCTTAGAGAATAACAAAAAGTAATGTTCATGTTACATGATCTGACTTCATAAAACAACGTTCATACCAGTCATACATTCACGATCCATTTTGCTCGCTGCAAGCAAACTGGTAGAAAAAATGACACACGCACATCCACGTATGCTTTTGCCGTTGCGTATCCAATTAACACACAAAGTAGTCTTGTTGAGACCACCACATTTCTTTGCACTTAAATTTATATCCGTGCCCCCTCCCCCTAAAATTATACACCAGCATGGTATGCGATACATTTGGCGCATTAAAAAGAATGCCGATAGATGCGTAACATGTGGCTATGAGTACAATACAGAAGCTTAGAGAATAACAAAAAGTAATGTTCATGTTAGATGATCTGCCTTCATAAAACAACGTTCATACCAGTCATACATTCACGATCCATTTTGCTCGCTGCAAGCAAACTGGTAGAAAAAATGACACACGCACATCCACGTATGCTTTTGCCGTTGCGTATCCAATTAACACAAAGTAGTGTTGCTGAGGCCACCACATTGCTTTGCACTTAAAAGGCCGCAGACATCATTTTGCACTAAGGTTTCGGAGTATTACACCTGCCTTCCATCAGGCTTCACCCCAGCAACTAAGCCATCGATTCATCCATGGTGTTTGGCTCGACACGCAGTGCACCTCACCGTACCGGGAATCAGGAAAAAATCTGAGCTGTCATCACCTGCTCTTAAACAACTCTGCTGGTTTTGCACGAGAGGTACGCCGAACACGTACATATTTATACTGATGAATCGGCAACTCTTCAGTGTTCCTCTGGAGCCGTGGTCTTTCCAGCGAAAGCCATTTTACCATCAGTTTCAAGACATGTCACCCAACGACACCGATGGCTGCAGAACTTGCAGCTCTTCGCGCTGCACTTTGTCTCGTCAGCCAAGAGCAACCTCGAAGATGGTCAATATTCAGTGACTCGAAGGCAGCACTGTAATCTTTGCTATCAGCCCTGCGGCGCGGACCACACGAACAACTGGTATTTGAGATTAGAGAAATAATCCATACCTCGACTGAGAAAGGACACCACGTGGCATTTCAGTGGCTTCCAAGTCACTGCGGAGTCATAGGGAACGAACACGCCGATAACGCTGCTAGGTCGGCTCTTGAAGGGGACGAAGAGGAGCCCGCTACCGTTATCAAGGACAGATGCCGCTAGAAAACTTCGAATGCTTAGCCCTGATATCACGTTCTCCTTGTGGAACGCAGGAAGTTTTCAAAACAACCGACTCCACAATCTTGACTCCTCTCTACGCCTTTGCATTCCAGCTGGACTCTGCCGTCGCGAAGCTACCGTGCTTTGTCGAATATGGCTAGGGGTCGCTTTCAACAAGTCTTGCTTTCCGAATCGGATAGGCCGACGACGCCTCGTGTGATAACTGTGGTAAAGAGGAGACTCTTCAACACCTTCTTTGTGACTGCCCTCGCTATAATTTACAGAGACGATCACTCGCAATCGCGATAGCGCGCTTTGACCGAAGAACTCTCACAGAGGAACTTATTTTTAAATGCCGCCATCACAAGTCATCGCAGCAGAGGGCGATGAGGGCACTGCTGCGGTTTTTGAGGGCGACAGAATTGGACAAGCGGCTGTAGCCTGAACAGATGTTTATAGTGGTGCAAGTGCTACTGTGTTGTGCGGTGGCAGTATGCGGCCACAGTGACCGACTGTGATTGTATGCCTACGCTCCTTTCTTTATCTCTACTTTGTTATCACTTTACCTCCCCCTCCCCTCTCTCCCCAGCGAAGGGTAGCAAACCGGATCTTCTCCTCCGGTTAACCTCCCTGCCTTTCTCCTTTGCTCTGCCTCCCTCTCCTAGATCCGGGCCCCCTCCCCCAAAATTCTACACCACCACGGTATGCAATAGATTTGGCGCATTAAAAAGAATGATGATAGATGCATAACATAAGGCTATGAGTACAATACAGAAGCTTAGAGAAAAACAAAAAATAATGTTCATCTCCATGATCTCAGTTCATAAAAAAGAGCAACTTTCATACTAGTCATACATTCGCGATCCATTTTGCGCGCTGCAAGCAAACTGGGAGAAAAAATAACATGCGCACATCCACGTATGCTTTCGCCGTTGCGTATCCAATTAACACACAAAGTAGTCTTGCTGAAACCACCACATTGCTTTGCACTTGAATCAGCGGCCCCTTACCCCATCCCTCGTTCGACAAGCAAACCCCCCTCCACACGCACACATCCATGTACTTTTGGCATTAAATATCCAATTAACACACAAAGTTAACAAACGAAGCTCATTGCTTTGCACTTAAATCCGTGCCCCCTCCCCCCATTGCTCGTTCGACAAGCTAACCTCCCCCTCCACATCCGCGGCGTGCTGCTGTTTCTGGTGCTCTTTCTCTCCCCCTACTTTCATTCCCTACCCCCTGTGCAGCGCGGTTGAGGTGTCCTCTGCTGAGAGACAGTTACTGCGCTGCACTTTACCCCAACCTTTCCTTCCCATCATCAAGAATCTCCTTCTCACTCTCCCCCTCCACGCGCACACATCCACATACTTTTGGCAATATATATCCAATTAACATACAAAGTAGTCTTGCTGAGACCAGCACATTGCTTTGCACTTAAATCCATGCCCCCTCCTCCCATCCCTCGTTCGACAAGCTAACCTCCCCCTCCACACATCCACATATACTTTTCTCATTATATATCCACTTAACACACAAAGTAGTCTTGCTGAGACCACCACATTGCTTTCCACTTACATCTTTACCCGCTCCTTATCAGCTCTATTACGTGTGCAAAATCGATAGAAGCATTGAACTGTTTCAACCTGACGCAGGTAAAAGTAACCTTCCCGAGGCAACCACAGTGCGCACTGCTTCATACTTTGGCACTCCGTAAAGGTTAAAACTGTTTCGAACCTGCTGTTGGCGCCGTGTTCACAATGAATAGCATTTTGCAGGACCATGTTGGTCCCCCCTTCCCATCTCCGGAGGTGCTGCTGCACCTCTTGAGGGTGCCACCACAACCACCTCCGCCCCCCACCACCACCCCCGCTCCCTACCACCACCCCACTACCCCCCTCCACCTACCACCACCATACGCCTGTAATGTATAAATAGTTTGACCCTGCCGAAATGCTATTCAATTTGAGCAAGGGAGCCCCAGCAGAGCTTAAACACCAATTATATGTTATTGGTGCAAAACAAGTCCTGCATTAACCTTTAAATTTTTCAAGCTGCACGCCAGAAACCGATGAATGAAGCGTAACATTATCTAAGTTACGGTTTAGAAACCGAACATGCCAACACAGACGTATCCGGCAATATATTTTGACAAGCTTCTGCCGACATGCAATGGAGCAAAATTTCATTTCCCCAACACGAAACAGATACTGATACAAAACATCACGCACATTTGCAAGATTCGCCGTTGCCTCAATCACGGCAAGGAAGTGGGTCTCGATTATTGAACAAACTTAATCTTTGTGCTGGCACAGTAAAATTTCCAAACAGTTTGCTCGGTACGTGATAAGCCTTCCGTAGTGTAAAATATTGGTGTTCGCCGCTCATTGAATTTATGTCACCTTGCAATAACTGTCGGCAAGTGCACCCTTGGAATGACTTTACCAGGAACACTTTTACCAGAAAGCCTGCCACGTAATATGCTGTTGACTCGTCGATAATATGCGACTGAATCTCTTTTGCAAGAACTAAAATGTCTAAGAGACGGAAAGTCATCAGACCTAATCGATTGGACTACATCAACCAGAGAGGTACTATTTAGAGTGAACGGCGACGCTTCGTAACGGCGACGCTTCGAATTCCTTAAAGGAATTCCGATCTATCTTCTACATTGGCCTGTTCAGAGAGTTTGAAGCTTTCTGAATGCAAATATGTTTTAAACCGGAAATGAACTGAGAGACATTTGGGTTAGTATTGCAACCTTGTTTTTGTCTGATGTGCCCAAACATGTTCTCTAGTGGATCCTGTTGGAGCCTACGAGTTATCAAATAGACGAAGTTTTAACTGGCTGAGATATCTTCTCAAAGATGGATGACTGCCTGAATTATCTGCAAGCCAGTGAATTTTTGTGGCTGGCGTTTGCCAGAAGATTTCCAAAGCGCAATCCACGGAAGCTGTTCTTTCAGAAATTTAATTAATTTTGGCCTTCTTTTTTATGGCATATCTGCATTTCAGAGCATTTCTATGAGGGCTGGAGCTATTGAGTGTGTCGAACAGCTTATCCATACGCTCACAAAAATTTGCTGTAGCTATAGCTGAAGAAAGCTCATTTACACAAACCAATGTCATAACTGCAATGCTAATTGATCAGCTCAGGACTTGTGCAGCTCTGCTAACTTTCATGTTAGAAAATGGCCTCTGGTAGACGTGCCGCTCAGTTAGCTTTGGAGCCAATCGTAATTTTAGTTCATGTGTGGATTTGTAGAGGTGTGTTCAACATGCAACCAATTTACAAATTCACTCCCTATGAGCAACTCATGAGCTTGGATATTGTTGCGAGTTGTTTTAATCAAATGAGGTACATCAAAGATAAAATGGACGCGCTCGCCTAGAACTTCAAAAAATGGTTTCCCAATAGTGATGCCCAATTCTTGAGCTAAGCTCACATTTGACGTGCCTTGGTCACAAATTACTGCTTTGACAATAATTCTGACGGCTTTAAGTTGCTCAATAATCGAGATTAGTAATTTATCAAAAACATTTGCCGATGTCAATACATGCCCTATCGTAAACGCGATTGGCTGAACCCGCCCCTTAGAAACACCCGCCAGAAGCACAACCATGGCTCTGTCAGCAATACTCGAAGACCGCTCGATGCCATCATCTACAAATAAATGGACAATATCTTCACTGGCATCGTAAGACAAGTTCTTTTTTAAAGCTATTTCACCAAACATGAGGGTGCACACTCGGTCGCGCACCTTCCATGCGTGAGTGCTAGCAGAAATACTTCCGACAACTCCGGGAATCACTGCTGGTGCCATTCTAAAGTTGCTCAACAAGCGTCTCAGAGAAAGCTGTGTTGGCAGAAAGAAAATTGGTGCCAAAAAAAAAAACGGTACGCGCGTGGTCCACGAAAGTTCAAATGCAATCTTCTTGAGCTAGATAGGGAGGTGCTTGCCTTTTCCCCTCTGCTGCAACCGCACGTGTGTACACAGAAGTTCAAAAACCTCCACTGTCACCCCATGGACGGATAATGAACAGCACTTCTGAAATTGACGGCGTTAGCTTGCTATCTTGGACTGCAGTCGCCGGATGGTGGTCATAATTTGTTTTGACGGAGAGCTCCTTACTGCGCTCTTGCAAGCAACTGTAACAGACAAAAAATATACACGCATAAATAAAGCAACGGGGACAACCATCCGACAGTTCCTTGATACAACACTAATTTACTGGTTACCTCATACTGAACAGCTCATTAAGAAACTGTAGAACACTACGATGCATTCAACCAAATACAGCCATTATTCGCAGACAGAATTCCTACACAGAGCCTACATGAACACAAAGGTAGACCTGAATTTCTTCTCGTCAAAGCCGCACCATTCACTCATGAAGGAGTGTCTAAATAGTACATAAATCAGACAATATGATGTTTCATTCGACTGTTGGGGGTCAGAGAAAGCGCCAGAAGTTGTCGCAGTATATATGATTTAGTACACGCGAAACTGCGTCACAGCACCCGGTGCGACTAGCGTGCCCAAAAACTACCGAAATAGGTTAAAGTAACATTGGGACTGATAGAAAGTGTCGCAAACATCTCCCAGTACGGGTCATTAATTCAAGTTAACCGCGCCACGACGGCTACGCTGTGTTTCGTTAACTGCGTCACAAGTCTAGCCTACAGGTGCCGTGCCGTAAGCCTAACTGCTTGAAATGCGTCGCAGGCTGTCGAACAAAGATTCTCACCTTGCCGTAGTCCAATAGTGCAGTGGTGCCATGTCGAAGTTCAGAAGGAACGCATGAATTCGCCGGGAGCCCACCAAATCAGGCTAAATCCAAAAATAGAAAACAGGCAGACGGGTGACCGAACAAGCCAACGCTCAGATGCGTGGCCGGTCTCTCTCGCTTCGGCGGTGTGTCTGACGAATGACGCATGCATCTGGCTCGTCATTCGCCGATTCGCCTGTCGCTAGGCAACGGAAGTAAGCCGCAAAGTTTAATTTATGCGCAGATATTTTTACTTTCGCCGGGAATGAAAAAAAAAACCATTTCTGCTAATCTCATTTCACATTCTTTCTTTTTCGATGCTCGCGGCAGCAAACGTACACTCTTAAGCAAAATTACACCCTTTTGCCACACAGCGATAATCGTCATCTGTCTTGTCCGCATTTCCTTTCTTTAACGCTGCGAGCCCGGTACTTCCCAGTAAAGAACGCCATGCGCGTTATCGGCATGACATAGCATTCCCGACAGGAAAGTAGCGGGCGCGGCGTTTTCAAGAAAGGAAATGCCAGCAAGGCAGATGACGGTTATCGCACTCTACACTTATCTGTGACCGCTTGTAATTTTTTGTAGTTGTATCTGTAATTTGTGACCAAGAAAAGTTTACACCCTTTGGAGTGCCCCTTCTGCCACACAACGATAATCGTCATCTGCCTTTATGCGTTTTCATTCTTTAACACTGCGAGCCCGGTACTTTCCAGGGGCGCTATTGTGGACATTCCGCCATTTTCTTCGATGCGTGACGTAGCACGACGCAAACAAAATGGCGCTGGTGGCCCCGTTTTGCTTACGTAAAGTGACGCCAGCTTGACGTTTCGCCTAAGAAACTGAAATAAAGGCACTGAATGTAGCGTTATCGGTAAAGCAAAACAGTTTTCCTCCGCAGTAAAAATAAAGCAGCTATCTCAAAGCGTATAATTATTCCGTCGAAAACGCTTCTCGCTTCCGTCGTCTGCTTCAATAGCTATGATGCGTGTCCCCGGAAAATGGAATGAGTCATCGCATGTTGGCGCCAACGCTCTTGTTTTCTTGCTTGAGACAACATACGCAACCTACCAGTGGTGATGCGCGCACGTTCTAGGCCACTTTATCGCTATCTCGTGAAACGCAAGTGACTCAGCCCGACTCGGCTGGCTGAGAAACGACCGAATATCGCCGATAGCGTTATGCGCGCCAGAGATATCCACTAGCGCGACGCAAGCGACGCAAGTGCCGGCGCTGCAATCTCTTGTTCATTTCGCTGGTTACTCGCACTGCGGGAGGAAACTTCAAGGCGCCGCCTTGCGTACATTTCTTTTTATAAATTAGAAAGAGGCCGTTGTCATAACTTTTGATTGTGCGAAATGGCATTAATCTTGATTACAATACAAATGCCGCAGTGAAAAGTGGACAATATTGACGAAAGTTTGCTATGTTCAACCAATATTATTTTGTATACACGCGTTCGTTTAAAAAATGATGGCCCCAAACACAAATGCCAACACTACCCGAGAGCCATGCATATACTATGAGCACGCGTTATGAACAAAAGATTTTCGTGGCGCCAAACGACGGGGGAAATGTGGCGATACGCATTCCTCTCGGCTGCCATTGCATATGGCTGCTCATTAGCATAATTCGCGCGGCTCGTCGCAGAAAAATTATGGCGGAAAATCTCAGCAATGGCGGCCCAGCGCAACGTCACGCATCGTCAAAATGACGTTGACGAAACAGCCCTTCCTGTGACGCTCCTCACGAGATATTCCTTCAGCCAATCAGCAAGCTGGCATGGTGCACACGAACGAACACGGATGTATACGCGTAAAAATAAATGTGTGTGCGTAGCTTTCGTCGGCATGACCCCCGATGAAGACAATAAATGTATTCGTACCTTTGTTGAAAATTCTTTGTCACCTCTTCGTCGTGTGCTACACAGCTTCGCTGGTCTTCCACCTTCACAGAGTAGTATGGCTCATGATTTTTTCATTAGGTATCAGGTATCAGGTAATTATCAAGTATTTAGCAATATATAATGAAATATACTGAAGAAGGTACACCCTTCAAATTATAATGGCAACTTGCCTCTAATGTGTGCGGAGCTCCCGTAAGCTGCTGCGGTATGGCCTTGCCGTATGGCTGGATCCAGACATGTTAGTAGTTTTCTAGCGTTAATTAAAACCCAGGTCTGACCTCACCGTGGAAGACCAGGGTGGAACCCCTGACAGCCTTAAACGTATCATAGATGACAACGCCAGTCGCGATGGGACAGTGACGGTATTAGGCACTTCTAGTTAATGATGCCTGTTATGCCGAATGGCATGTTTCACATGTTTTATATTTACCTCAATTAGTGTCTGCTAAAATCCCGTGGTAAAGAAAAAAATCGTGGTCCAATGGTTAGAGAACTGACCTGTTGTGCTGTGAAGCTTCATCGGACGGTTTTTCTTTTTCTTTTCTTTTCTTCAAGAGGCTCGCAACGATGCGGGACATGAACCTACCGCGAAGTGCTCCAAATGAGCCAATGAATGCTTCGCATTAAAGGAAGGAAAGAAACAGTGCTAGCGACATTGTATATGAAGCACTGCGCGAACCTGAATACACGACGCACATTTAACACCACAACCGCAGACGGGTCAGAAACACTAGCCAGAAGGAACGATTCGCACGCGCTTTCTTTGACACTTGTGGGGATGTGTGACTCTCGTGCGTCCCCTGATATGTTGTTTTCCCGTATAGCTCCCGTCTCCTATAATCCGGCTTCGCTGCGTGGCTTCATGCCCGCGACAGTCGGTGTGGTTGAAGCGCATCACGAGAGATGGCGCGAGTGTGGCTTTGCTAACGCCACCTAACAGCGGGGGTTACTTCGGCGCGAAAGGAGAAGGCTCTTCCTCTTTGGCTCGGCATCGGTAAGCTGTGCGGACGTTCCGCGCGTGCGCCGATCCATGCTTCTGCGAGACCGTCTCGCGAGGCCTCGTTCGAACGCGCCACCGTTCGCGTGACCGTACGCGCGAACGACCAGGCGTTGGTGTCCAGCATGGGGCGAACATATTCGCTTGTTATCCGGTCGCGGTGAGCCGGACTTCCGCGATTTGTCGCGTGCCCATGGGCATGTTTTGTGGATAGCAACTCGGCTAGCAGGCATTGATCAACGAAAGGTGCAATAGATGCCCTTGTGATTGTTTGCAGTACTGTGTTGTCGTTCCTTTGTCCCAAGAGCGCGGGTGTGAGAGCCCCACATCTGAAGCCCAACGTGGGGCTAGATCCGGAGCTCGCCTTCAGCCCTAGCAGCACGCAGAGTGGAACCCCCGCACACTCGGCGTGGACAAAGTCCACCTCGCAGAGCAGTTCTCAACACAGCTGTTGCGACCGGCGTGTCTCGGGGACGTGCTATGTCAAGAGTCCATTTGGTACGCCTCATAACGCATGTAACGCGACGTCTGGCGCTGCTTTTACCACTATTCGCTCTCGAAAATGTCACTACGATGAACGTTAGGTGTAATACAAGGATTCTTTTCGTTCTGTTCCATATTTTCCTAATGAACCACCGTTGACGGCTGGCCGATCCCGGTGATCACATGGGTGGAAAGCCGCTTGCACAACTGACGAAGCGCTAAAAGAAATAGCAATGGTTGGAATCGTTATTCTATTTTGAACCCTGTTACCTTTACACCAGACAAAAACAAAAGACCGGGAACATAAAAGGTAGTAAAGATGTTATAAGTGGTTATAAGAACGCAGTTGTAACACATAAAAGGGGAAATGTGCGTGCGCAGAATGGCTACACTGTAGACTTACGTCACGTTAACCTTGACTCGTATACTTATAAGGCAGTTACCCGCCGTGGTTGCTCAGTGGCTATGGTGTTAGGCTGCTGAGCACGAGGTCGCGGGATCGAATCCCGGCCACGGCGGCCGCATTTCGATGGGGGTGAAATGCGAAAACACCCGTGTACTTAGATTTAGGTGCACGTTAAAGAACCCCAGGTGGTCGAAATTTCCGGAGTCCCCCACTACTGCGTGCCTCATAATCAGAAAGTGGTTTTGGCACGTAAAACCCCATATATTATATTATTATTATTATTATTATAAGGCAGTTAGCTAGTGCACCCTGCAGAGCGGCTTGTAAGAACCGACGTCGGCCAGCGAAAATCGGTTCTTAGTTGGAGAAAAGGCTTTGCGGATTCGAGGCCTGGCGATCTGATATTCGAAAGGAAAACGAGCATATCGGCGACGCCTCACACTGTTTATAGTCGAATACTTGGGTGTCACAACGAAGATAGTTGAGCCTGAAGGCTGAGGGTATACCGCGATCGTTACCTCGGCAGGCGTTGACTGATAAGCCGCGCTCTTAAAGGAAAAAAAGAAGGGGGGGGCGGGGGGGAGGAAAAGAGTCTGCGCTGGAGTTGTGCCGGTGTCAAGCATAAAGATAAATCGGGTGCCAAATCCGCGTGGGGTAGCGTTGATAGAGGCCGCGGCTTCCGTGGCCACTCGTTGGATTCGCCTCCGCGCGGGATGTTTGCTCGGCCCGTTGGCGCCCTCGGGCTCGCCCGGGGAGGTGCGGGAGGCGCGCGGCCAGACCTGTTCGGGTCTCTGGCGCGCGCGCCATTAGGATGCAAAGCGCGTCTTCGCATTTCGCTTTCAAATCGACGCGCGGGGCGCAACGAGGCGGAGAGCGAAAAACCAAGAAAGGCAACGCGGTTTGCTGCCGTCGCGGAATACTGATGACGCCCCGGCCCGGTCGCAAAGTTTCCCAAATTATCTCTCGGAGCAGGCGATTAGAGGGGGGCGCGAATTCCGCCACCGGCAGGTTTCGGCAGTCCTTCCGCGACGCGCGCGCCCGCCGTTGAGGCCTCGCACACAGGCGCTGCACGCCTGTTGCCGGGCTCGCCTCCCGTTCCTCATTTTTCGTTACATTCGCGGGATCCCCAGGCAGCCTTGTGCATCCGAGGTCACGACGGTAGGCGAAAACTTTGATGAATGAGGCCGGAAAGACTGCCGACAAAAGAGCGGCGCCGAGTGGCATCACTGTTACATGCAACGTCGAAGGCGCGGTGGCGTCAGTTCCGAAGGACGGATTAATAATGCCGAGTCTGGGAGGAGCCGCGAAGCTTTGTGGTTTAAATATTGACTACACATGTGTTCTCTCATAAATGTAGATTTCGGCAGCACAGATGCCAAACGAATTCGAAACAACGACCGCACTTCATTTTAAGCATTAGAACACAACCCCGTGAGCTGCATATGCAACCGACGATGGATTCAACTCGTTGTTGACGATAAATGTGTAGCTGTGTTTCAACAGACTGTAAGTACATTCAGTGTGCAACCTGTACGCTTACACAGAGCATGGAATGAGTGCCATTTTCAATGCTTATTTCACTCTAGTGCGGATATATATAGGTATACTAGATGGGCATCCATTTATCGACGTTGCAGCATTTCCCTTCAAGGTACATCAAGAACTCTAGATATCGTCATGCTATTGGGACGGTGAATAATAAATGGAACTGCCAAACGCGCTAGTTAGTGTTTTAACTGTGGATTTATTCGTCAATATCAATGCTCATTCGATGCCCTTCATCTCGTTCAATTTCAGTGTCCCATCAAGGAGTCACAAAGTCTTCGACTTTGCTTCACTTTCAGCAGCACTAGTTCCGCTGCGGTATGTATATAGTTCCTGTCAAGTATGCCTGCACTAGCGCAGTACGTTTATTTCAAAAATGAATACAAAGGTGCAAGCCTTGTTGTCTGCTCGGCGCATTTCGCGCGTTTGGCGCATTGTGTCGCAGCGTCGGCTTTTGTGACGCGCCACAGCGTGCTGTGGGGCGTGTCGTGACGTCTGCTGCTGTCGCCACATCGTTCTACGGACGCTTTTTGAATTGATGCGGTTCCTCGCGGTTCGAGGTATGTTTTGTTTTTTACTACGCTCGAAGTTTGCCTCCAGTGCTAACATGGTTCTGCATTCTATCAGCACCACCCATCAACTTAGTACAGGCCTGTCGTGAACTATTTCGACAAATTCCCTTGTAGCGAAACAAGAGCATTTCCTTTTCGTTGTCGCAATAAGAGCTGTCATAATAGTACTACCATACTACGTATAGTGAGAACGGAATGGTAGCCGTGGATGCTGGTTTTTAAGTCGGACAACGTCCCAAGCAATTTAACGATCGAGAGCAACTTAACGCATCACACGACTTTACTAAACTGCCCTTACAACCATTCAGGTATCGAAATCGCACCTCTCATTGTTATGCCTGCAACTATAAAACTGTTGTAACCAAAGCGGGAGATATTCACGTCCGCGCGCCATTGTTAAACTAGCGCTGTGCCGTGTCGTCTGCTGCCGAGAGCTTGCGCGATGCCTGCACTTCCAAAGTACTTTGTGAGTGCAGGAGAACCGGGAACTCGTGCAGAACTTGCCTTGCACGAAGTCAAATCGAAGAGCGCAGTGCACAACGCGCGCTGCAGTGTAAAATCGAGGACAAAAGTATTCCACTCCCTGAGCGCAGGACATACGTCACGCAAAAGCAGCATCATATATGGAACGCGTCAGCCAAAAATACGGCCGCAATTTTCCGCCGCAGAAGAAGCTTATAGTGGGACGCACCGTGCAAGTGAGCCACCTCGTTTGTTCCGTTTGATACTATAGCGTTATAGGCACGTTACAACTGTTGCTACGGGCCATGCCTGTCGAAGTAAACGTATATCTTCTGCAGTTTTCCTTTTTTTTTGTACATTCAGAGCATTTCTTCACAGCCGGATTCCGCAACAATGCCGCCGATGCACCCACGCCCCTGTTTTTTGCCCACGATATCTCCAGCAGCCTGTTCAGCGGCTTGCGCGCACCGCCGACCCCAGAACATCCATCACCGAAATTATACAACAGAGTTCGTTTTCTCGCTGCGCGCATATTCGTGTGTGGCAAGCACTGTAGCGAGCTGTATACGCTCGTGAGCCGCAATCCTAAAATTATGCACGCCGCCACAGTGTCCAAACCGGGGGCGGTTGCAGCCGGCGGAACATGTCGCAACCGTTCAACTTCCAGAGTGCGCCGCGATATGCGGCCGGACACGCATGGCGCGTCGCCCGCGTGACGTTCTTGCGCGGAAGAACCAAAACGGTCGTGCTCGGCAACACCGTCGCGACCGGCCTTCGTGTCCATGTTCCCATCGGCCGGCGTTACTAATGTAGATAAGGAAACTCAACCATCCGAAAGAATAAATGTCGGCCGATGACGCAAGGCGCAAAAGTTCGGGCGCAATGTGCGCAATCGACCGGCGGGCGCGGGAGACAAAGCAGAGGTGTGGCCAGAATGTGTGTTACACCTATGGCCCGGGTTAGCGCAAGGCGGCGTCCTTGACGTCGCCGTGTCCAGCCGTCCAGTTTTGTCGCCCGAGACGGCCTCGATGGTTTCAGTTACGCGCAATCAGTTGATTGGTAAGTTTTAGTTTGCTTATCATTAACGTATACGTAAACCGGTCGTGGAGACTCAGCTACGTTTGAGGTGCCGGGGTAAAAAAAGAAAAAGATCGCGGAAAGAGGCAAAATACAAACGCGACACAGTAGAGCTCGAAAGCACGAGCAGGTCGGAATGCAATACAGCAAAGTAGAGCACATATAACAGAACACGTATACTACTTGGAGTTGCGGTGCGGTATCATGTAGCGTGAGCAGTAGTGAACATTAGTTGTAGTAAAACAACAACAACAACAACAAGAATTGCTTAGTTCCTGGTCCTGTCACTATAAACACAGAGAAGCTGTGAAAGCCTTGCGCGATTTTCTAGTGGTCGGTGACCTCATTAGTTCCTTGTGAATAATGCTATTTGAGTGACGCAATCTTTTGACTCAGGATAACCGCATCATGACTTTGTAATGTCACCGACATTTTGCGTGCTTTGGTGTGTTTTTTCCTTCTTCATCTCAATTTATTATATGACACTTTTTCCGCGTTAGTGAATTTTTAAGCGCTGTGCTTCGAGAACAAACTACTGTTGCTTGTCACAGGTCATACGCTGACTCTGCTTTATGCATGATTTATATGGATTTACAACTTTACATAAAGTTCTTTGTATATTTGTAGCGTGAATGTAGAGTGGTTGTTTCACTCTATAAGCCACTCTAAAAGCTTTTGGCTCTTTCTTTTTAATTACATTTTCTACTGTAATGATTTTTAAATGTGTGTGTGTTTAGCAACGACCTTGAGATAGTGGGGCTCTTCAGTATACCCAGACACTGAACACTGCAGAGGAGGTCAGCGCCTATTCGCGCGTGCACTGGGTCCAGACACTGATGAGTAGCAAGAGTTCAGCAATATATACCATATAATTTTTAAGCAACAACATATAATGCAACATATAAGCAACATATAAGCAACATATAATTTTTAAGGTTGCCTGTGTCAGATAGCACAACTCTATAGTTCGTGAGCTGGTCTACTCGAAGCGGCGAACACTAAAAATTGCGCAAAAAATTGAAATGCATAATATACTAGTTATCAAAAATCACTAATTAACTTTGAACTAATTACCTTATGGCCCCTATAACAATTTACAAATTCTAGCCATGGAGTTCACAAGGCAAATCCTTAGGAACGCATTCTCAGGATGGCACCACATTCGAATCATTAATTCTTGAACTTCGCGGAGAAAAGCATTGGCGTTTATTTATTTATTTAGTGTGAATACTTTCAGGGCCCCAAGGCACTACAGAAAGGAGTGGTATGGAAACAAACGTGTGCAGTGAAATAACAGAAGAAAAAAAACGTTACAAGGTATTTTTCCAAGGCGATCTTGAATCGTACTGTATCTGCAATGGCAGAAAAGGGAGGCGGGAAGGCGGTTCCATTCGGTGGCTCTTCTTGGGACGAAAGAATCTTGATATAAGTTAGTGCGACACGACCGCAATCTTACTTTGAAAAAGTGATCTGTTGTAGCTAAAACACAACAAGGTGGTGAAAAGAGAGCGACTTTCAATGCTTGATTGTAATGGCAGATTTTATGAAAAAGAGTCAGGCGGAAGCATCTGTGGCAGAAGGAAAGGTCGGGTAAGTTTAACGTTCTTTTCGGCTATGGTATTGGGCTGGTGAGCACGAGATCGCGGGATCGAATCCCGGCCACGGCGGCCGCATTACGATGGGGGCGAAATGCGAAAACGCTTGCAGAGGCAGAAGAAAAGTTGTTCGATGTCACATACTGGGGGCGGTTAGATAGAAATTATTTTATTTATTCTAAGACATTGGGATCTATATTAAGCTGACTAAGTTTGAAGATAAGTAAATCATGTGAAACCGAATCAAAGGCCTTTGCGAAATCAATGAATATACAAGGTGTTCAAATCCGAGGTCTGCATTAGTGAACAGATCATTAGTGAAAGACAGCAGGTCCGTTTCGCACGCAAACGTTTTGCGGTACCCATGTTGGGAATTACTGAAAAAAACTATTGGACTCAAGTTAGTTCCAATTACTTTCTTAACAAAACATCGTTCTATGCATTGAAGCACAAAAGAACTTATGAGGAACGCCTTAGCGAAGAACATCGGACAAATTTTGGCTTCCTGGGGTTCTTTAACATTCACCTAAATCCAAGTACACGAGCCATTTTTTTTTAATTTTATGTTTGCTCCCAATATATGCGCGTGTGCGGCAGGCGACAGAGACAGAGCGTCCCATTGGGCCCTTGGCCGAAATATATGTAAACTAAGCAGGCTACACGGGTTTATGTTCGCGACGACGGTGATATACGGCCTCCAGGTCGCGAATTTTCACATACTAAAGTCTTACTGCTTGTCATAACCACTGCGATATCTCATTGGCTATAGCCACATTCATAGCCACTGAGCTAGCCACATTGCGAAGGGGGCGGAATGCAAAAACCCTTGTCTACCGTGCCTTGGATGCACTTTAAGAAACCTAGGTGGTCAAAGTTATATATGGAAACTAGAGTGTGCTTTTGGCACGTAAAACCCTCGCATTTATTTCATCAACCGTAATAGCCGTCATTAGTAACCCCATTGCCTCCGCGCATAGTAGCAAGCCATGGAAAGCGTTGAGCTCAGGCCGACCTTTCTGCCGTTTATCAAACAAATCTCGCCTCTCTGTTCAGCCATGTTAGCCTTTTGAATCACTCGCTGTTCATTTTTTATTACACCCATATAGTCCACTCGATGATAAATGCGCAGTGTGCAAGACAACATATAGCGCACGCGGATACTTTTGCCGAGAAATAATCCAGACGGTGTTCGTAAAAGCAATGCTAACTGACCTCAGTCTTTTATGCGAACAGCCCGCTTTCAAGAGTGGCGCATGCGGGCTTCCCGGAGTTGCCGAGTCTATTCAGATGAATCAGCCTGGGCGGAGCACGGGCCGGCTGCGGAAGCCACGCCGTCACCAGAGACGGAGGCGAACCGCTCATATATGACGACGGATGCCGCGCTGGGACTCTCAGCTGCCACTTCGCAAAGAATCAGAGCCGGTCTTCTGCTCGGTTCCTGTGATTAAACTGGGCGCCGAAGGCGGACGCCGGGCTGTTCGCCTCTCGCAATGCACGCTGTAACAGGGTTCATTATGCGGATCTAATTAAGGAATCAATTACCGACGAGAGGACGATGCCTGAAAAGGTGCCCGCAGCGCTATAGCTTCCTTCCGACAAAGCCGTCGCAATTTTTGCGTCGTGGCGCGCACAATTTCAACCCCCCCCCCCCCCATTACTCGACAATCTCAAAAGCTCAGTGGGCTTGTGCGTCTTCTGTGGACGCAGCCCAACGCGCACTATGGCTTGGGCGCAACTTTGCCTCGGTTGTGCGCGTTTTCATTAAATCCGACTGAACCGGCGACGAAGCACGCGCGTTCTGTGAATGGGATCGTGACGTCACGGGCGCGCCCGGGCACCCAGCGCAGCGAGACGGCAGCTGAATGCGGCCTGGGAAGATGCCGCACACTTGCGAGCGCGCACAATGCGTGCTTGTGCGCTACGTCTTGTGTGTTCGTGTGTGCGCGTGCGTCTCACGAAATACGAGCCATTTTCAGAGCGCTCAGTTCTAGATACTACAGAAGTTGCAAATGTTGGATTATTTAAATTAGAGGGTTTTAGGCTCTAAAAACACGATCTCATTACGAGGCATACCGTAGTGAGGGACTCCAGAAATTTAGACCGCCTGAGGTTCTGTAACGTGGACCTAAATCTACGTACACGGGTGTTCTCGCATTTCGCCCCCATCGAAATGCGGCCGCCGTGGCCGGGATTCGATCTCGCGACCTCGTGCTTCGCAGCCCAACGCCATAGTCACTAAGCAACCACGGCGGGTACAGATGTTTGTAACAGTGGAAGAACGCACAGCTTTCATAACTTCCAGCCCCGTTCACATGACTACCTCACCTATATATGTGGGTGCCGTGTGCCAGTAGGAATGCACGACTACCGCAGTACATGTACTAAGTGGCATGGGTTCAGTGTGGCAAGGCACAAACGTCGGGCTATATCAACAATTTGAAGAGCCTCGGCGACTTATTAACGCAATGAATTACATCCGCTGCTGCTTGGTAATAAGCTGCCAAACGCGAAAGAAAAGAAAAAGAACGCGAAAGGTAACGAAAGGAAAGAAAGCAAAATGCTCGAGCAGATGGCACACAACTGCAGCGATATGAAATAGGCCAATTTCGTAAATGAAGAGAATAACAAAAGTTTAGTTGGCGTGTCAGTAACGCAATCAACTTGCGGCGCGTTCAAGCCACATCACTCTCGTGCATTTTTGATGATGAGCGATGATGCTTTATGGCACAACGGCATCTAGGCTGAAGAGCGTCATTAACTTTGTATCAACTGTTCACCAGGTTATATAAATCAAGAGTAAATTTTGATTCATACCGCGCATTTTTATTGCTTAAGGTCACAAGCGGGTGTCAAATTGCACCTGTCGCATTCTTCTGGCTGGACTGGCTTCCTAGGCGTTCAACTGGCGACATAAGTCTTTTGAGAGTGAGTTTCGTGACTGCTGCATATTTACATTTTTTTAAGACTCCAACGCAAAGAAAGCGCTGACACACAAGCGAGAACTAATATATTGCCGTAAAGGGGAAAAAAAAAGAAAAAAGAAGTAAAAACGGTGGCCACCGTTGGTTCGCTACGGCGGCACCCCGAGTGACACCCTCCGCTTTCATTCTTTGCCGCCAGCATAAGGGGGCGTGTTGTCGGTGGCAGTGTTGCCATGGCAACCGCCGAAGAAGCGTAGCACATTTGATGGATTACCGGTCGCGAACCCCATCCTGTTACGAAGCCGCGCGCCTGGCAGCAGCAGTAGCGAGCTGCACCAGCCAGCTTGCCTGATTTATTGATTGGCGCCCTCATATGCGCGAGAAACCGTGAACCCCCCCCCCCCCCCCTCCCCAAGCGTCTGTGCTGCAGGGCACCGCTGCCGCCACGTGCTGAGTCGGCTGCGTGCCCGTGGCTCTCAAAAGTGTCCGCGTATTTCAAGTGCTCGAGCGCTATACCGGTACACGGGTTCTGCTGTAAAAACTTGCGAGGTCACTGCGCCAGTGACAAAAGCTGTCAGCCGAGCTCCGTGTCGGCGCTTCTGTAGCTCTGGTCGTGCTCACTCGGGTCATAAGGGAAACCGGCACATACCGGTAGCACTGAAAGTTATGGGAATTCCACGACGGCGCAAGCGTACGCGCCAAGATGACAGCTCCGGTCGCTTGCGCGATGGCTTACGAGCTCTGGGAACGTACTGTACATGCTAAGAGCAAACCCCTTTGATACTGAGCGCGCTCTAAACAGCGTACTCGTGACTGCGGCACATCTGAACAGCATACTTGTCAAGAAGTCATGCAGCGTTCAGTCTGAATGATATCGTTCTCAACTGTGAGAAGGAACAAAAAATCAGTTTCGCCCAACCGGTGAAGCATTGACAGAGATAGCAAACTACTAAAGAGCGAAACGAAGTATAAGATTAGTAGTTTTATCAGCTGCATAAACTGCTGTGAACATTCGCTTACTAACGTAATTATTTAAATTCTGGGGTTTTACGTGCCGAAACCACGATGCGATTATGATGCACGCCGTAGTGGGGCACTCCGGATTAATTTTGACCACCTGAGGATTAGTTTTGACCGCCTGACCGCCCAACGCACGGCACACTGGCGTGTTTGAATTTCGCCACCATCGAAATGCGCTCGCCGTGGCCGCGGGATTTGATATCGTGCTCTCGGGTTTAGCGGCGCAACGCCATAGACACTACGCCACCATGGCGGGTTAGTAATTAAATTACCAAGCACTTTGTCACGCACGCACCGGCAATCGCCGTCAGATGATTGCGGACACTCGCAGTCAGAACGTTGCTGTGAACAAGAGCGGCAGCAGCGGCGAGCGAATTCCCCCATTCGTGCTGCGTCTCGCTTCAACGCGAAGTAGGCGCGCGAGAACACAGCTGACACGAAGCAATCAGCTATCACTGGTCGGCTAGCCTCGAAACCTACCACAGATTGCCTCCAAGATAGGAAGCGCGATGCCGCGCTCAGCCACCGCAGCTGGAGTGGAAGTGGAGAACCGCACTAACCTGCTCCCTTGCCACCCCCCCCCCCTCTCTTCTAGCGCACGCACATCTCCCGCTCCCGCCCTTGCGGCTTGCGAGAAGACGGCGCGCACTTTCCCACCGTTTCCTCCCTTGCGAGCTCGAGAAGACACCATCGCATCAAGGCACCATCCTTCTCGGCTCACACCGTAAGCTTTTGCTCGCACCTATAGAGCATACGGCGCGCGGCCGCGATATTATCGCACTTGGACTTTATACGGAACATCACGGCGACGGCGATGACGACGGCGGAAATTCTCCTGGAGTGTCCGCATATATTTCGGCGACGAGAGGCAAAAGTCGAAAGCTATAGTTTATATTTTAATGCAGAGATGCTAGTGTGATATTAGTAATCCCAAAGAATGAATCTAGCAGAACGGTCCTAGGGTTTTCTAGAGCTTTAGTGAGATTAGATTGGCGTGTGGTTCGAAAATAGCGCATGAGTATTCAGATTTTGGTCGTACGAGTTCTTTATAAGCAACTGATTTTACGGAAGACGGTGCCACGTAAGAGATTACGGCGAAGATAAACAATAACCTTCTTATGTGAATTGATCGTGTGGGTTACATGTTTCGATGAAGACAAATATTTGGCCTAAGCACTTGGAGGAGTCAACGGTAGCTATAATACAGTTATTATTCTTGTAGGCAGGGGAGGTATAGTGAGGTCGACGATGGAATTAAATATATAGTCTTACTAGCACTCTGTGACGGGAGCCTAGTTGCACACCAATCTTTAATGTGAAAGGTTATCCTGGAGGGAAGAGACCTCAGTGAGGTTGTTGACAGGGCGGTTAAATACAGTTATCGGTAAGAACGCGGATCTATGAGGTTACTGAAAATGACAGGCCATTGCTGTATATAGATAACAAATACGAGAGGCCCAAGAACAGTGCACTCAGGTACACCAGACAGAATGGGAAAAACAGAAAATGCATGGTTGTTAGCGTATACGAACTGCTTTCGGTTGGTTAAGCAACCATAGATCCAGATAAAAACAGGGTGAATATTTACGCATGATAACTTCAGCAAAAGACGAGAGTGTGGCATCTTATCAAACACATTTTTGAAATCTAAAAATAGGTGATCAGTTGGAATATTAATCAAGAAGTTGTGTTTTCTTTTGTTTTTTCTTTACTACAAACACTTTATTTTTTATAGAAGCCCACAAATGTTCTCGGATCACGTCATTATGCATCATTATGTCCCTAGGCGGACATCATTTGAAAAAACAACAAAGCAATCAATTCACAAATTAGACTTATACTTTCATTAACCCTCTTAGTTACAAACTTCACAGCACATGTTTATGTTAAATAGTTGAAGAGAATCGTGATGGAAGTCTAATTCCGTGTTTCAACATTTCAAAACGGCCATGTAAAACGAGATAATTGGCCTGAAATAATTTGTTGAATTTACCTGATTACGTCACTCAGCACTGAAAAGCGCCGCTGGTGCTGCAGCTCTCCTGTGACGTAGCAGGGCGGCGTATAAAACTGGGGACAGATGCATAAAGCGGAGACGGGTGAACCGATCACGTGCGTATCTTTAATGTACACTAGTACAGTCAGCAAAAAAATCAGGTAGAACGATTGTGCAGGTTGTTAGGAATGGCCGTACGGGGTGGCAACGTGCCATTTTCAGCCCGCTGCACGTGTTCCAAGCCCCCCAGACGGGGCGCCCTTCAGAGAACTGCGGATGACCGGCAGCCACGTGACGCGCGGTCAGCTCAGGAATGTGGTACTCGGCAGCGCCACCGGGGACGGAGCAGAGTTCCACGAAGCCCTCTGACGTCGGCGCCGGACATCAGAATGTGTGTGCCTATGTGTACGTAAACTGTTCCGCAGAACGGCGCCCCTCTGTCGTCGGCGCCGGACATCGGAATGTGTGTGCATATGTGTGCATAAACTGTTCTGCGGGGCGGCGGCAAGTTTACAATGACTGGACGAACGTTTCCGTCTACTGGGACTCCGTCCACGTGGCCCTCGAACGGTGACGTCGAACGGTGACGTCGAACGATGACGTCGAACTATGACGTCAAGCGGAGAGGATATAAGCAGCGTTTGCCGGCTGCTAGAGTGCGCTCGTGTCGTGCTCGTCGTCGGGAGCTGAGTGCTCGTTGTCATGCTCGAAATGTAGTAGTGAGCTGTGTGCTCGTAAACTGTTTGCTGTATGTTAGTTTTGCGGGCTCCATATGGGAGTCGCGCTAGACTGCCAATGTATCTTGCTTAAAATGTAAAATCCTGTAAATAAATCCTGTTCACCGAGTTCTTCTCTACGACCTTCAACTCCTTCAAATGGTGGCAGCGACGAGATAGTCCGACGACTCCTACATCTGGTTGACAGCGGTAGGATCGTCCGCCAAATCTTACAAGGTTAAACTCGGAAGGTAGATTTGACAGAAATCGCACGCAATATGACAAGCATCTTGGAGAAAACTGCAAGGCGCTCGAAACATCGAACAAGATTTCCCATTTTGGATACAGAGTGAGCCGTTTGAGTTGATTTTTCTTTTTTAATCATCTACTTCTAATGCTGTTAACTGAAAACGAAGAATATTGCGGGTTGGTGGCCGGCACCGATGCAAGACCGATGGTTGCAGAACGAACCAGACGAAGTAGCCGGGGCCAGCGTACGGCAGACGGCGCATTAACGAGGACGCTGCATAGTGTGACAAGGAGCCAACGCCCTGCTTCGGTGGCGGCCTTAATTGCGCCCAGATGCGGGCTAGCGGTGATAGGGCAACGCGTACGTGCGCCGAAGAAAAAAAAAAAAAACACGAACGCGTCCGCAGCGCGTGATGAGCGGCTGGAGCCGATATGCGCGCGCACGGCCTCGAGCAGGCGGCGCGCAGCCGTGAGACAACCAGCGGTGGCATGCGCCCACGGATCAGCCGGCCGCCGCTGCTGTACGGCATCTTGGCCGCAAGACTCGAGTGTCGGTTGCAGCCGCGCTCTCCCGCCCGGCTTCGCGTGGACCACCGCTGTTCCCGCTCCTTCTCGTGCACGGAAGCACCCCAACCACGCTGCCGTGTCTGGACGCAGACTGCCTGTACTAGTAAAGCCGTCGAGAAAAAAAAAAACGAAGTACGATACGCCTAGCATGGATATCATCGAGTTTCCTACAAAAATCACTTCGGGAAACTATAGCGCTATACCGTGGAAACAGTGGGTAGTAGTAGTTCAGCTACCATGGGAATAATTGTGTAGTGCATAGCTTCAACGAGCCTGGTGGCACCACCAGCCATCCTGTTTCAAGGAGGTCGCTCACAAAATGTATCCGTCGATCCAATTCAAATCTATCCATCAATCCGCCCATTGACACATTCATCTGTCCTTACTGCTGCTTCTGTTATTACTGCTTCTCTGATTCCTCCACAATATATAGTCTTTCAAAATGTTGCAGTGTAATTGCCATTCGAGTCCATCCAAAGCAATACCTCATAATGGAGCTGCGGTCTCTCACCTATTTTTATTTTTTTGACATTATTGTGTTACGGAAACTTCGCCTTCTTCATTTCTAGAAAAATTGGTACCGATAACGCAGTACTATATTCGTGTCTACAATGTAAAATATTTGCCTACGATAGCGCTGCCAGATTTCGTCTCATAACTTTGGTAATCTATACTTCGATGAACACGCGCGGGATATTTGTTCTTTGGACTCCGTAATTACTGCATGCAGAAATTACTTTACGACTTGAGACTGACTCCAACCAAATAACTGAATTTTATTAGCCCGACGTTTCGGAGCCCATTCGGCTCCTTCTTCAGGGGGGTTTGTTCTTCGGGGGTGGCGGTGTGCCGCTTTTAAAGCATCTTTTTTGAAGAAAGGAGGGGGGCGGGAACACGGGAGGTGGGGAGACACTTCACAGACGGAAAGGTGGGGGGAACAAAAGGAAAGGGGGGGTGTGTTGTTGAGCGCTTCCATGGTGCTGGGATGACCGGTGCTGGGGGGAGTGCTCGCGACGGTGCCCTTGATGGGGGGGGGGAGGTTACAGGGTCGCGCCGACGTTCTGTGTTGGTGAAACAAGCGGGAGTCTATCTGGCTGCGCGTCCTTTTCTTCTTTTCGTCAGGTCGCCAAGGCCATGGACATACACCGAGGGTAGGTTGCCCTTCACGCGGTTTATGTTATTCCCCGTATTCTGAATGTGCCATGACTCCAGTAGTAGTCTCTTTCGCCAGTTCGTTTCTGTTTGAAGGATTTCAGTTTCCTTGAAAGCGATTTTGTGGTCGGCGACTTCAGAGTGTTCAGCGACGGCGCTGCGAATACGGTTGAATGTCCTGACGTCGTTCTCGTGCTGTCTGATCCTTTCTTTTAGATTTTTGGTTTCCCAAAAATCTAAACCAAAAATCTAAAAGAAAGGATCAGACAGCACGAGAACGATGTCAGGACATTCAACCGTATTCGCAGCGCCGTCGCTGAACACTCTGAAGTCGCCGACCACAAAATCGCTTTCAAGGAAACTGAAATCCTTCAAACAGAAACGAACTGGCGAAAGAGACTACTACTGGAGTCATGGCACATTCAGAATACGGGGAATAACATAAACCGCGTGAAGGGCAACCTACCCTCGGTGTATGTCCATGGCCTTGGCGACCTGACGAAAAGAAGAAAAGGACGCGCAGCCAGATAGACTCCCGCTTGTTTCACCAACACAGAACGTCGGCGCGACCCTGTAACCTCCCCCCCCCCATCAAGGGCACCGTCGCGAGCACTCCCCCCAGCACCGGTTATCCCAGCACCATGGAAGCGCTCAACAACACACCCCCCCTTTCCTTTTGTTCCCCCCACCTTTCCGTCTGTGAAGTGTCTCCCCACCTCCCGTGTTCCCGCCCCCCTCCTTTCTTCAAAAAAGATGCTTTAAAAGCGGCACACCGCCACCCCCGAAGAACAAACCCCCCTGAAGAAGGAGCCGAATGGGCTCCGAAACGTCGGGCTAATAAAATTCAGTTATTTGGTTGGAGTCAGTCTCAAGTCGTAATCAATTTCCCAACCAGACAGGCAATTCTGTCGAAATGTTTAGCTTCAAGAAATTACTTTGTTTCACGTCAAATTTTATATTCCCACTGCGTCTCTATTGCCCCATCCTGCAGGAATCACTTGTCGGAATGAACTAATAACTTATTTCGCTTAAATTCTAACGTTTCTTGTGTTTTCAGATTCGCTCTGCTTGAAGGTGCCTTGAAACGATTCAGAGTCTTGTGCAGGTTCACATGAATTTTGTCGACAAGTTACTTGAGGCTACTGTCGATCATGTTTAGGCCTGATCAACAGTGAACATAAGAGGGAGGGAACAAGGGGATGTCTCTTTGTAAGGACCCCTTGTTGTCCACATGTCGAAGCGTTGGTTTCAGGCTGCGAACTGTCTCCATATTTTAAGCTCTCTTTCCATAATTCTGTAATACATATACGAATTTTGAAGATATCTCATCCCTACCGATCAAAGTGACAGCTCTCCATGCATTTTATCACTCCTGTGTGCATTTCTACGTAGCATGGGTTAGTCATAATACTCGAGCAAGCGATCTCATTGGTGGCCTATTAGACGTCATTCAGAACATTAAAGCATGCAGTTCCTCTCTAATCATGTTTTCAATTGTATAGGTATACGTAATTTGTTTACCGGTCAAAATTAAGTAAACAAATGTAACAAACTTGAACGGTTTCTTGAAACTAATGCCGCATGTCCACCTGAGAACGCGGATTGTCTGCTGCAGCTGTCCGTACTGTTGTGCCACACAGCGCGCCTGTCGTTCAGGCAACGGGCGCTCTTCTCGCCCCCCTCGTTCTTCTGAAGGGGTTGTGCTGGGCTTCAAACATGCACTGACGACCTGCAATGTTCCAAGAAACTTTCCGTGAGTCGAAGTCAGGAGCCCAGGGGCACAGAGCACCACGACGAAGCTATTGACAGCCTTCAGAATTCCACAGAACGGCTGATCCCTTGCAGTGGAGACCAGTGGTATGCAGCTTGGACTTCTACCGCGACGAAAGAGGAAAGCGACGTGGTTGACGTCAGCACCGGTCCTGCCTCATTCCTGCCGACGACGGGACACCTGCCCCATTGTTAGGAAAGAGTCGCCACCAGCCCGTGCGCGTCGGTTTGGTGCGCTCTTCGACACCGCTACTTGTATGCTATTACCTGCTATATATGTATATATTTTATTGTATTGTGCATATTGTACATATAGTATACGTATACATATACATATTGTACATATTGCTATTTTATTTATTTATTTATTTTACAATACTGCCGCTCTCAGCCGAGAGCCTAGCAGACGGGCATGAACACTTTCTTTTCCCGACATAAATACATGTGCGAGTTACACAAAGAATGAAAAAGCAACAATATTCAACAAATTACAAAGGATAAGGTAGATAAGCTATACAACAGAACACTAAACAAAGCAGAACAAAATGAACAACAACCGGGGCATATCATAGTCGAAGCAAAAAACGTGAAGTATTGGAAACAAAGAAGTGTATACATTTTTTTTTTCTAAGCACTGTTAGTTTAGCATAAAGAGAACAGGGAACAAACATGAGAAATCATTAATAATCTCTTGTGATGAGCTCCAGTTGTGAAACGAACAGGGATAAAGAATTTGTCGCTGTTAATGATGAGTTAAGTTCATTCCATTCTCTGATTACTCGAGGAAAGAATGAGTACCTGAATGCGTCATTAGAAAAGGAATATTCAGTTAGCGTATGTTCGTGTTGATGCCGTGTTATTCTAGATTGCGAATATGAAATGTACCGGGTGATATCAATTTTATACTGATGGTGCAGCATTTGAAACAGAAATTTTAATCGACCTTGTTTCGCTCTCGTCGATAATGTGTTGAGGCCTGAGGAAGCTAAGAGACGTGAAGGAGAGTCAGTAGAACGATATTTACTATGAATGAACCTTGCGGCTTTTCTTTGTACAGCTTCAAGTTTAGCTATGTTAGTTGCTGTGTAAGGAAACCAAACTGTGTTAGCGTATTCTAAAATAGGTCTCACAAATGTTTTGTAGGCCAGAAGCTTAATGTTCGTTGGAGCGATCTTTAGGCGTCTTTTTAGATAAAATAGCTTTCGTAGTGCAGTAGTTGTAATATTAGTTATGTGTGTTTCCCAATTGAGGTTTGATGTCAGCGTTATTCCTAAATATTTCTGTTGCTCAACCATGGAAAGAGGCGTGCCATTAACGATATAGGTGAAATGAGAGGGTTGCTATTTCTTGTTATTGTCATTGCCACTGATTTATTGACGTTAATAGACATTTGCCACTGGGAACACCACTCGGCTAGCGTGTTAAGGGAATCAGAAAGATCGAGATGGTCGTTATGGCTGTTAATTTCCTTATATATCACGCAGTCATCCGCGAAGAGTTTGAATTTGCACCCTATATTATCGGTTATATCGTTAATAAAGATTAGAAATAACAGCGGCCCGAGTACCGAGCCTTGTGGTACTCCAGATGTGACAGGAACGACATCAGATGGCATGTGGTCAAACATAACAAATTGTGAGCGGTGTGTTAGAAAAGCTGTTATCCAAGCAGAAACTTCTCCTTTCCCGATGGCATGCTCCACTTTTGCAATTGATTTAGTGTGACTCACGCAATCAAAAGCTTTAGATAAGTCAAGTAAAATCATGTCAATTTGAGAACGATTATTAATACTAAGAGCGAGGTCATGAACTACCTCTGTTAGTTGAGTGATGGTTGATAAGCCAGATCGAAAACCATGCTGGTGAGGCGATAGGATGTTTTCACGTTCTAGAAATACTGTCATGTGTTTTAGAATGATGTGTTCTAGTATTTTGCATGAAGTGCTGGTGAGAGATATGGGTCTGAAATTGGCAACATTATTTTTGTCTTTTTTCTTGTGGATTGGTATTATTTTAGCCTTTTTCCAGTCATGTGGTAGATTAGAAGTTGCTAGTGATTTACGAAAAATGTGTCCCAGATATCTAATGCACCACTCAGCATATTTTTTTAGGAATTCGTTTGGAATTTCGTCAGGCCCCGTTGATTTCTTAGGGTCAATGTTGAGGAGAAGATTGTGGATGCCGGCATCCGTTATTATTAACCGATCAAGCACTGACGTACAGGATGGTGGAAGAAGGGGGAGTGTACCATTGTCTTCCGTGAAGACTGATTTGAAGAAATTGTTATATTTGTTTGCCGTGGCACTTTTTTCTTCTTCAGTTAGTTTGGTTGTTGTCTGCTCTGTACTGCGCAGATGTTTCCAGAATCTTTGTGGGTTATCTTTTAGGAAGTTAGCAAGAGTGACACTGTAGTAATGTTGTTTCGAATCTTTTAGTTTCTGCTTGAAATGCATAACTGCAGATTTTAACTTCAAGGTTGTAGATGGTTTTGGGTTATTCTTGTTATAATAATAATAATTGGGGTTTTACGTGCCAAAACCACTTTCTGATTATGAGGCACGCCGTAGTGGAGGACTCCGGAAATTTTGACCACCTGGGGTTCTTTAACGTGCACCTAAATCTAAGCACACGGGTGTTTTCGCATTTCGCCCCCATCGAAATGCGGCCGCCGTGGCCGGGATTCGATCCCGCGACCTCGTGCTCAGCAGCCCAGCACCATAGCCACTGAGCAACCACGGCGGGTCGGTTATTCTTGTTAGCCTTACGAAGCCGATTTGCGCGCCGCTTAGCATGGATTATTTCGCGTGTGATCCATGGATTCTTAAGGTGCTGTTTTTTCTTTTGCATTGGAATATAATTAGTTATACAGTGCAGGACGATGGTTTTAAAATGTAGCCACAATGCATCTACATCAGTAGATTCCTGAGATGCTTTTTCCGAAAAGGAATCGAATTCATGCGACAGATAAGTTAGTATGCTTGCGTCATCTGCTTTATGAAAGTTAAAAAAGCTTTTTACTGTTGACTGGGTAGTAATACAATGATCAAGCTGGAATGTACACATAGGTATACTATGATCAGATATTCCTTCAATAATGTCTATTTGTGCTTGACTTGTAGCAAAATGGTTGCTAAGAAATATGAGGTCGAGGATATTTTTCGTTGAGCCTTGAACGCGGGTAGGACGAGTGACAAGTTGTTGTAGGTTAAAATTTAGCATTAAGTCTATTAGCACTTCGGAGGCTTCTGGCGTACGATGCATTATGGACCAGTCTATGTCAGCTAGGTTAAAGTCGCCCGCAAGAATAATCCTGGATTGATGGACGTGACGCTGCATATATTTTTGAATTGCTGAAAGGCATGCACTGCCAGAGGAAGGGCTCCGATAAACGCAACCGGTTACGATTGACGTCCCGTCGCACAAAAGTTTGCAGAAAATGGCTTCAGCGTTGTCCACCTCGGGAAGAAGGACAAAGCGAAGACAGTTTTTTATCAGTAAGGCCACTCCTCCACCTCGTGAAGGTCGGTCTTTCCGGATGATTGTGTAGTTTGGCGGCGCAGTCTCGTGGTCGAATATGGGCTCCCTGCAATGGTCAGGCGGCGCGGCGATCGGCTCAGCCGTCAGCGCCACCGTGTCAGTTGCGCGAAACACTGAGGCGGCCGCTGCTGCGGAGGCATGCTTTTGCGGCGCTCGTTTGAAGCATTTCGAACGTTTTAAATTCCGGTTTTAAGGCAATGGAAAACGTAGAGGCCCATTTTTTACCACCGACGCTTGAGAAAGGACGTCAAATTTACGACTGCAACCACGTATACCGTGTCAAAGAAGTAAACAGCACGGACATTACAGTGAGGTGCTTAAATCAAATTGTGTTTTAGGTGCCAAATCCACGATCTGATTAGGAGGCACGCCATGGCGGGAGACTCCGGAATAATTTGGACCACCTGGGGTTTTTTAACGTGGACCTAAATCTAATTACACGGGTGTTTTGGTATTTCGACCCCATCGAAATTCGGCCGCCGTGGCCGGGATTTACTCCCGCGACCTCGCGCTCAGCAGCCCAACACCGTAGCCACTAAGCAACCGCCGCAGGTCGCGAAGTATTTAGCAGAACAAAGTAAGTATGCTTACGACGTCGATCTCAAAGTGCGTTAACAAATCATTATTTTATGCCACTTAAGTGAGCAGATACGGCCGTGGACGTCATTGAACTGTAATTTGTCGCTTCCTTACTTGGAGCGTGCCTTGCACCTCACATTGCAGAGGTTCTGGCGAATTGGCCGGTAAGTGCTTTTTTCTCCGTTGACAAAGTGCCTCGAGCATATTCTGGTGTTGTCGTTCGGGCTCGAATGTGAGAGACAGGCATTACCGCTGAAGCATCATAGATAGCAATCAGCTGAGATTAAACAACGTGAAGACTTAACAAATATGCGCTTGTGTGTGCGAGGGAAATGCTAATTTTCGAATATTCGACGTGTGCTGCAGTGTACTCCAACCTTAGTTCAGTTGTTCTAAGCGCGAGTAAACATCGGCACGAATGAGCTCGGTTCCAGCATTTGCGTCTTGATCTTGGCGCAGGAAGAAGCACAGCGCATACAAAGCTCCAGCACGGAGCGCTTACGAAGCTAGATTTGACACCTAACAACCACTGCGCGTTTGTTTTGGAGCAAGACGAGCTAAACAACTATCAAAACTGACTTACAACAGCCGGAATCAATTCACGCGTTTTTATGCAGCTGACGCTTTATTGCGTGTTTTTATAGATGCCGCTGCTGGCTCTTTTTCATTTCTTTTTCTTGTTGCACTTACGTCTTCGTTCTTTTAACAGAAAGTCGCAAGACCGACACGAACTGCGACGATCCACTTCAGCCGCCGGGTTGCTTCCCCTGGTTTTGAAGGGAAGCGGTACAATTTGATGCCGACATCCCCTTCGCGGTTGTGACAGTCCTTAACGCAGCAGTATCTGCGCTTGTTCTTTTTGTTCATGCTTCCCCCGAAGGAGCTGCGAAGAGGCCGCGGGGAATCCATTGGAAAATTGGAAAAGCAGGCTTGCAGGCGGGCCTGAGCGCACCACGGGCAATGGTGAAATGACGGTGAGGGCCTACCCGCGGGTGCTCACCGCCGCTGCCAGGTGGCGCGACATGTACAAGCAAACTGCATTGCAGGGAGCCTATAGCGGGTGATAGCCATGTTTCCGTGATGGCCACAATATCGGGCTCGTAATCGACTAGAAGGCTTTCCAAGGCTTCTGTTTTATCTAGGACACTGCGGGCGTTTACATTTATCAATGTTAATCTTTTGATTGTGCGGCTTGTGCCGCTTGTGCGGCTCTGCGGGTTATTCGGCGGTTTGTTTCTGCGTCGTTTTTTTGCATCAGTACTTTGTCCTTCTTCTCTTCGTCCCAAATATATGCGCGTTTGTTAATGTAAAGTTTGTCAAAAGAAAGTGATACTTTTTCCTTTCTTTCACGGTTTGGTATAGCACTATCCCAAAGTTTCTTCCGTATGTCTCTTATTCTTTTAGAGAAGTCTTCACCAATTGAGTAGTCAGTTGTTTTTAGTTTGAAACCTCGGCTTAAGATTGCCACTTTTTGTCTGTAGTCAAGTAACTTAATTATTACCGGTCGAGTTTTATCTGTGGCTCGTTTCCCCAACCTATGTATACGCTCGATGGCAACTTTTTCTAGTCCCAGGGTGTCTTCGATAATGTCTTTGTTTACAGTTTGCTCTAACGACTCGCTAGTTTCATCGTTTTTTTCCTTTAGGCCATAAATAATTAGGTTAGATCGCCTACTGCGGTTTTCAAGGTCGTCAATTTTATGTTGAAGAATGTCTATTACTTCGCTCATACAGGCGATTTCTTGTTGACAGGATTCGACTCTATTTTCAAGGACTGCAAGGAGGTCAAGCTTGTTTTCTATATCTACTAAACGTTTTTCTTTAATATCTTTGATGTCAGCTGCAATATCCTTCAGCTGTTTTGAAATTTGGGTTAGATCGGGGCCAGGGTTAGTTTCAATATCACCACCTAATAGCAGCAATTTTGTCAAGGCCAAGGCGACATCAAAAACCAGGATACAAAGCGGTGGGCACGGCAGCACTAGCAATAAAGGGTCGCTTGAGCGGATGCAATATCCAAAATCCTTTCTCACCTGTACAATGAATGCAAACGGGTTAGCGTGCCGCATACTGGCAGTGCCACCGTGCCCAGTGGCCGAGTCGATCCCAGGCAGGCTATTTAAGGCAGCGGAGAGCAGTGGCGCTGAACGCAGATCATGGGCCAATATCTCCAAGCATGCTATCTTCCGGTGTTGATGGTGCAATTCCCACGATGAGTATGGCGGTGGATCCAGCACGTGGCATCGGGTAGCGTAGAGCTCCTGCGCCACCCTGGTAGCCCCGGCTTGCGCAGTGCCGCCATCCCCGGCATGAAGCAGCAGGCCGAAGGACAGCTGTACAATGAATGCAAACGGGTTAGCGTGCCGCATACTGGCAGTGCCACCGTGCCCAGCCTGATATATGTACAGCTTTTCGTCTCCTCTGCGCCTGCTCCAAGAGTACGTCCCTCGTCTTCGACGCCGAGTCGCAATAGTACACGGGCATTTGTATGCGAGAGAGACTAATGGAGCGAAATAAAAATTTCTTCCAAAGATATGTGCTCCATGATGGATGTGTGAGGATGCATGTAGGCAGGGGAGGCATGAGAAATAATGCGACAATGGTTAATAATTGTGCATTGCTGAAAGAGCCCGGTGGGAGGCCACCACTATTATCTCACACGAACCTGTGATCCTGACCTCGAGAATAGAAATAAATGCCGCGATGTGTTCTACTCGCTTGAGAATGAATCGTGTCAACGGTATACTCTTATATCCCCATGCGTATTCTCAGAAACCAGGGTTCTCATTTTTGCGCTTCTGGTGTGTGCAATGAGTGAAATAAAAAGAATTATGCAGTTTTACGTGCCATAACCATGATTTGATGCGCCGCACAAACCGAGGCTACCTTGGCTGGTCCTGAACCCTGCGGCCTCCGTGCAACAAATCAAGTCACCAGAACTAGCGAACTCCTCCACCCAAGATTCTCGGTTTCGTGTACCGCAGTGGCTACATGTTGGGGAGGTTCCAGAACACTTGATGTTGATCGCATTGATCTTGCAGCTGATCTTGTACCCTCGCTGTCAGCGTGGCCAAACCTCTCGCGCACGAGTGGCACGCGGTGCTCGTCGCTTCCTGAAGGCAGAAAGCGGTTGACAATTCCCAGTCAAAATTTGTTTCAGAAAAGCCTGCGTGGAGAAAGAGAGTGCTATTCTTTCTTTTTCGCTTTTTTTTTTCAACAAAGCGGCATCAAGATGCGCAAACGTAATAGAGAATATAATAATAACATGATATTATTCTTAGTACTAGCACAAGTTGGCATTGCGTTATCCGTATCGATAACGGCTCGGCTTCACTTCAAAATACAGAGAAAAAAAAATGATGTCATTGTGGCAGAATATTGTCGCCTCATTTTCTGCATTACGTATATATGTCGCAATTCTTAATGGCTGGAGCTGCTAGCCTCTTGGCCTGTGATACATGAGAGGGATGAATATTGCTCAACGAATGCAAGCACGTAACGTGAGAAAGAAGTCTTCATCGTGGATCTGCGGTGTCTTTTGGGGGTGGACTATATACCCCTTTCACCGTTGATCACTGGAGAAAAAAATATTACATGGCTCGTGGATTTTCCCAATACGTGCCCATGTTTGTGATGTTTAGCAATGGTGCCTTCAATTCTAGCTGGCACCTTATTCGAAATGACTGGCGTGGCGATGACTACTGCGGGCACATACTTTTATTACGTCGTCTGCTATACGAAGTATAGGGCTCCTTAAAGTTTGTATGGCGCATTTGTTCCAGAGGCTGACTGCACAAAGTTTTTTGCCTATTGACTGTCACCTGAAAAACGTCCCGCGGGTCACCGTATGTTGTTGTATGGTCAGTTTCAAACAGGAGCTACCCGCCTCCCTGGCTCAGGTGAGATGGGCCGCTGGATCATGGCAGGAAGACAGTCACCCAGAGAGGAAAATTGAAGAATGGTATATCGGTGAACGTGGCATGGTTGAATGTTCTTCAGTTGGAAACGTTTTCAAGTATTACTCCTGGAGGGGTTAGTGAAAGAAACTTGGAAGGGTGAAGCGGTATGAACCTTCTGATAGAAGATGAAGCAGTGCAAGAGCCTGGGGAAGGGAGAAAAGATGATAATGTTGGCAGAAAGAAGCGACACTCAAAATATTGTAATGCTTAAGTTGCCTAATGTTTTGTTTTTTGATACTCTGCATTTTAGCCTTCTTTGTCTTTTGTTGGGTGCACCTTTCAATACCACAAGCGTGGTCGATCCCCCTCGTGTACGAGCAACAATAAGACGGATGCCAGGTTCACAACAAATCTTTGTATTGCGTCCTTTTAGATAGTAACCTACAGTTATGTCACCACAGACACATTTACGCCAGCAGATCAGTGGTGTCCAGAGCGGCAGAGGGTTAGAGGGAGGGACGAGTTTTATGAACTTTCCAGGCGTAGAATTAACTCGGCTAACACTGCACAGGAGTAATGGTAATTAATACAAGAGACCTTACTCCTGCAATGGCATTAAGCAGCAAATTAACCGTGATCAATCGGACAGTATACAATAAGTTTCTGCGTTTATTGGACAAGCACAGTGTGACGAGATGTCACTATCACAAGCGCTGCTCATTGCGGCCACGTATACGTAGACGCTCGCAGGTCTCCCTTATGCTATAAGCGATCAACACTTGTAAAACAAATAAAGTTGCTGGCGCCAACGTTTCGACAAAGGAACTTGTCCTCGTCAAACGAAAACGAAGTCCCGTTGTCGAATACATTAACTTCCGCAACATTCCTTGTTCGAGCATTGTTAATCTCTTCAAGCCTCCATCTTCCTATGAACATCTATCTTGTTTATTCATCCTACAAGAGCATCAGTAATGTACAAGGAACAGGGAACATCATGTAAACACTCTTTCAAATCATTAGGCGAGAGGACGCTTAAACGTGGTTTTATTAAGTATATTCGGTACCGTTAATCAATTGCAGTTTTTTATACACTTGCTGGCGAAACCGACAAGACTGACGAAGGTCGTAACCAAATGGCACAAGAACTGAACACATTTCCAAAAACATTTTTGGCACCGTAACGTTTACTAGCTGGAGAACTGCATCGCAACTGGAACATTTGCTTGCACAGTCAGTGAAAATGAAGGGTGACTGCAGGCACTTCTTTCCACTTTCGCTCGTCTGTATCAGAGCTGCTTTGGATCTCATAAGGTCGACGTGGATGTAGGCAAACACTTGGCAGGACACACGACACTTGTTGGACCAGAGATGTTGGACTCCTTGGGGGAGTTTCTGAAAAGAGACAATATTTATTCATTGCTAGCGCCATTACTATATATAATGCTAATGCCAGGGCGGTGAACAGAAATAGAGCTCCAGTGGTGGAGCTCGCCCCCAATACTATACACATTTGTTCTAGACAAATCATTTCTGCAGCATCCCGCAACTAGGTGAAGCAAGTATCATGAATGGGCATATGAATGGGGAATAGGTCCCGCATCAGGACGAATTTTTCCTCGAGCGCGAAGCGTTCTTTCTGAGAAACATGTATCAGTTTCGTTTGTAGCTTCGTGCTACATTCGAGTGAATGACAATTTTTTTCCATTCACGATACTTGCTCCACCTTGCGGGGTTCCGCAGAACTGATTTGCCATATTCTCTGTCCTTGTGCTTCGAGTTGTCAAGTAATTCGCCCTCGCACTGCGATCTGCTAGCCTCCTAGTCAGCTCAGATGGTAGAGTGACCGGCCCGGAAAGGTGTTGGTACCGGGTTCGTATCCTGGACCAGGACGAATTTTCCCTCAGCTGCGAAGCGTTCTTTATGAGACACCCGTATGGGTTTCCTTTGTAGCTTCGTGCTGCATTCGGATGGATGGCAACCTTTCCCTTTCATGAAATTTGTTATATCATTGGTTGCACCACATTAGATATATTTATTATTGTTTTGTTTTCCTAATTTGTGAATGTATCACCGCTTATTGCCATAGTAGACAATGCTAATGATGTGTTCTCTCATTGGCTGCTTGGTTCATCACCAGGCCGGACAGCATGAAACGTGAAAAATAACCTCAGTCGTTCTTGGGGGCGCACTTGTCAATCTTGAGAAGTCAGTGCCGCACAATTTGGCGCCATCTACATCAAAAAACGCCGAACACGGAGAAAAAGCTGTTGGTTTATTCATTCAGTCGTGTAGAAAACGTTTATCGCGCAATGCTACTTGTGTTAATGTCCTGAAGCAAATCACGGGGGCCTTGAGAAACGTCATATAGGGGTGGTGGTGTGACCCAGATTAATTTCTACCTCCTGGGTTTCATTAACGTACTCCCAATGCACATAATGTCGGTGTTCTTGCATTCTTCCCCCATCAAAATGCGGCTGCCGCAGCGGAGATTATTAATACCTGCATGCTCTGCCGCAGAATTCCAATGCCACAGAGTCACCGAGGCGGGTTGTTCAGTTGCAAAACGCTGAAAACACAACTTTGACGCTGTAACGGGAGGCGGTGTTATTCGAGTTGACCGCCATACTGCGAACATATGGCACGGAAGCTAATTATCCTTTTCGCACCTCTTGCTTGTCTTATATTCGACTTACCCAACGTGCCACTTTTTTCGTAACTACACTCTAAGAAAAATCCCGGGGAAAACGGGAGTAACTGGGCCGTTAGTCCTCAAAAAGGGCGCTTTCGTCCCTCAAAGGACTAACTGCATGAATGTGCCTGCCGTGTGCAAATTTTTGAGAGTAATATCATAAGAAGCCAGCAAACACTGCTACCAAGGGCAACATAGGCGAAATTACTTGTGCTTAATAAATGAAATAAGGAAACGATAAGTTAATGGAAATAAAAGTGGATGAAAAAACAACTTGCCGCAGGTGGGGACCGAACCCACAACCGTCGCATTTCGCGTGCGATGCTCTATCAATTGAGCTACAGCGGCGCCATTTCCCCATCCACTTTCTTGGGTATTTATTTTTTTACGACTACAACTAATCTTGGGAGTGTTAGCCAGTGCCACCACTCATAAACCTTGGCGCCGGATATGGATATGGATGTTCCATATCCGCCGCCAAAGTTTGTGAGTAGTAGTAGTAAAAACATAAATACCCGAGAAAGTAGATGGGGAAACTGCGCCGCTGTAGTTCAATTGATTAGAGCATCGCACGCGGAATGCGAAGACGTGGGATCGTTCCCCATCTGCGGCAAAGTTGTTTTTGATCCACTGTCATTGCCATTTATTTATCATTTCTTTAATTCAATTAGTAAGTACAAGTAATTTCCCCTATGCTGTCCTTGGCGCCTTTGTTTATTGGCTTCTCATATTACACAATGTAGGGAGACGGCCTATTGCCAGCCCCAGCTGCCTAATATTTTCTTCTCCACGTATTTCTTTTTTTGAAAAGGGAAGTGGATTCGTACGGCAATCGAATGATGCAATGACAACCTTTATTGTACTACTCAAAATAATTATATCAACCGTTTCTCCTATAACCAATGGTTTCAAACAGTTCTGAAACATGTTTTGTCTCGGTATAACCGCGAATATTGCGTGGGGTGAAGACGATGAAGATCGCGTGCGATCTCACCGCGAGGCGCTCGGCCACGCTGGAAGCGAGCGTATGACGTGGCTCGTTGGGACGCGTCGGGGCAGTCAATCAGAGAACGCATCACCTGCGCTGTGCACGACGGCGAAGCGGGCTACTGGACGACAACACTGCTGCTCCATACCTTCCCCGAAGAGATTGTTCGCAGCGGGAATCCTTCTGGACAAAGTGGACTACAGCCTGGCGAGGCGGATGGCAGAGCAGCAAGCCGACACAACGGGACGCCAAATTTGCCTGATGGAGCAGGGATTTACGGGCCGCGGTGACACGAGTTTCTGCAAGGCGGCCACCACGCTGCGGAACATCCAGGGCAGCATTGGGCTGTTCGGAACCTTGCACGACATCGTGGACGGGGAGCAGGGACACCACGACTATGCTGATGACATATTCCTGCAGCCGCAGCTGTCATCCCAGTCCTTGATCATCGCTGCTCGAGGAACCAGCGCAATGTGGACGCCTCGCACAGGAAACCTCTGCGGAGAAGGTGAGCAACCGTAATGAAAATTTCATTGCGACTGCACTTCTATGGACACTCCAGACGTATGTTTGTTGTCGGCGTCGCCGTCACCGAGATGTTCCATTTAACTTCCAATGGCGATTACCGTCGCCGCGCGCTGTATGCTGTATGTGCGAGTGAAAACGCGTGAGGGGAGACGGCGACCGCCGCTCAATCTGGCGCGCGCAAGGGCGTAAAGCTGAGACGAAACGCGCGGTCTTCCGTTGTTGAAATCGATCTGCAGACGGCTTGTGCTTGCTGTGTTCTCGCAGCTACTTGCGTTGAAGCGACACAGCGCGAAGGTCACTTCGCTCGCTGCTGCTGCCGTGCTTCCTCACGCAAGCGTTTTTACAGCGACTGTCCGCGGTCATCGAGTGGGATGTGTCCATGTTTGCCTATGCGCGCTGACACCATGCTTGTTAATTTAGTTAATAAGCAATTTTTTTTCGAGTTTATACAGCCGATAAAACTACTATCCATACTTCGTATAGCTGTCCACTAATTTGCTATCGCAATCGATGCTTCGCCTTTCGGACGAAACGGCGACATTTTTTGAAGATCACCTACGCTAAATGGGCGCCACACGGTCAACTAATGAGAACACTTGAGTGACTGAGGCTATAGAGAAAGCAACTGTTAGCTACTCTCCAACGCGAGGGACAAATGTAGGAATAACATTTAGTTAGTCTTGCTTGTACATACTGCCGCTTTCGCCCACCCGGGCGCAGCTTCGCATCCTTCTCGTGAACAGTATACTAAGTATTCTATTCACCACCTTACTTAAGCATAGTTGCGGTGGCGCTTGTAATAATTAATATAACTATGCAGAAACTCCTGGAACGAGTCCGACATCCCCGCTCCAACAGGCGTCCTTCTTGCTGCTGTGTCCAACCATCGAAACCATGCCAACGACATCATCGAGTGCCGTGAAGCAGACCGTCGAAACAACGAAGTGTCTGCAATTATTTTAATTTCACTGGCAGTGCTGGCACATGCTACAAGACATGGAACACAGTGCCCCAGCCAGTCAGAGCAATGGTGGAACAAAGGATAATTGAGAAATATGTTTATTTTTCTGCCATTCGCTTGTGCTAGCAATGAACCGATGGTTCGAAAAATGTTTGCTGTTTTAATTACCCATTTATGCAGCAAATGAATAATTCTGTAATGAAAACGATGTCGTACCACTAATTGGTATATTTAATAAAACCAGATTTAGGCGTCCTTGCTGTCTTATTATTCAAAATAGTTTTTGCATGTGTCACTGTACATTAATGACAAACTCACACTGTAGCAGGCACTAGGCGTGCGAGGACAGCGCACGTGAAGCCACCAGCCATCTCGACTCGCCAACATTTCACACGCCGGAGAGAGAGAGAGAGAGAGAAGTTTAATGATACGAAATGCTGAGAGGTCGGCCTGAGGTATATTCCTCTAGCCAGCTACTCGGCATTGGGGGAAGGGGTTACTTCCAAGGTATGGTTCCAGCGGTGAACACGCTCAAACGCTCGGGCAGCCATGCGCTGACACGGCCGGGCTATCGAAGGAGACTTAGGCGATTAATATCTCAAAACTGGTGTCATCCTGAGAATTCGTCCCAATTGGATGTACCTTGCAAACTCCCAGGCCCATGAGAGCGATCTTGTGCGCGACGGCGACGCGCGACGGTTTCGAACGACGAAACGTCCCGTCGCTTGAATAGATCGCTCGGTCTTGTCGCTCGATCGCTCGGTTGTGGAAGTCTAGAATTCGTTGCTCGTCAGCCGGAAGTGCTATGAGCGACTGGCCAATAGCGCGAAGCCGGTATTGGATGTATTTTACTGAAATACTAAGGGCACGTTCGATTCGCCTGCACCACCTGAACCAGCTCACGAGGGGCTGCACCCTGCCATTCGTTTCAGCGGTGCAGCAATGGCGCCCGCTGAGCCACGACGTTCGTTTCGACAGGTCCAGGAAAGGTGCGCAGGGCAGGTTCATGATTTTGCTGCCCCCACTCCGCTGTCGGTGCCGACTTGGTGCAGGCGTACAGGTGCGAAGCAGTGGCGCAGCAGACGCCGCAGCACACGGGCGCGAGCATCGTTAAAACACCGCTTACGCAGGTCTGATGTGTCTACGCAAGTCATCATCTATTGTCCCTTAAAAACCCCTGTCGGGGTATTACATAAGGGGGGAGCGTATACAAGGTAGAAAAGAACAAAGGTCAAAAACATAACAATCAACACAGGGACATAAAGAGAAGCAAGGAACGCAATAGTTAACACGGTGCTTGCCAATATTGCCTTGAAGCCACAAGCGCCACACATGTCGTCGAAAGGTTAGGGCAGCAGGGCGAGTACACAATGGTTACAGGGAAGAAAAAAAAAAACTCAATACAGGAAAAGGGATAAAATTTCATGAACACAAATCGGAGCAAAAAGAAACATGTCAACCCAGATGATTTAACAACATCGCCTTAAACCTTGTCGCGTCGTGCTCATTAGTTATTGTGTGGTGTGTATTTACGCCCCAGAAGCCGATCATACCTGCAGTTCAAGACCTCTCAAACTTACACACTCCGTATACACATTAGTCTGACATAGTATAACGCCTGCACCGTGTCTGCACCTTTGCATTAGTTTCGAGTGTCTCGATGGGTCTGCACCTCAGGAATGAAGCTGCGCAATTTCTGAACTGCTCGTGAACCTCTGTGAACTGGTTTACAGTGGTGCAGGCGAATCGAACAGATCGATTTTGAGCATAAACAGCGCTAAACAACAGGACGAAGTGAGGGACACAGACCACAGCGCTAACAACGAAGTGCCTTTATTCTTTCAGTCAGCATATATATATACTCCTCTACCGCTATCTCAAAGCACAAAAGCAACAGAAAACAGAAAGAAAGAAACAGAAAGCGCGCAAGGGCAATAAATTGCAATCAATGAGATAGGAAGGCTATCTCCTTCGGAAGGACGCAGGGGCAATAAATTGCAATCAATGAGATAGGAAGGCTATCTCCTTCGGAAAGACCGATTTTGTCGCACGGAACGAGCAAACGACTGGATTTTTATACGTGCAAGGATAAGAACCTACTGAAAGACCTTCAGAAATATTTCATGCTCTTTTTACAGTAAAACACATCAGCTTAAACTAATGAAGCACGCGTAACGCTATTTTCGACGCGTATTTGCTGCCCTCATACCGGCAACACCGGGATGACGTCGCTCAAAGTCGTCACTCGCATGGGGTACGACGTGTTGGCGACAAGCGAACACGAGAGCCATCTTTATCGCATGGCTTGTCGCTGCCGCGCGCAAGATCGCTTGAATGTGGTTTATACTTTATAGATTGTAATATGGGCTGTAAAGTAATTAGTTTAAATATAATTAGTGAACTAGCGTTATATTATTCGCTTATGCATCTCGATTTCTCGCCCAGATAATGCTCGCCTGTCTGGGCAATCAATAGCACAAAAGATTATCATTGCGCCATTTGCCACAGATTATTTTTTTTTAATTACTGAAAGACTTCGCAGAAAAACCCGGTATATGCCGTACGATATTATTTATGTGTCTATTATATCGCAGCGAACAGGGTACATATGTGCTGTGCGCGTATGTGCCTTTTGTTTTGTGCTGTGCGGACTATTGGGAAAATCAGCAAGTGCGCTATACACACTCGCTTAATATAGAAAGTTTCTTTTTTTTTCTTTTTGTTCCTGAGGGAAGCATGTCCGAATGGAGATGCTACCGCTATTGGAAGCTGTAAAGAAATATGCTACAATTTTTAAGCGTGAAAGGAATAAGCGTTGTACATGGCGCCATTCATTCACATAGGACCTGCGCCGAAAACGCGAAAGCCATTCGCATCGTCCGATTTTGTCACACAACGAGCTGGAATAGCGAAGGAGGACACGTAGCGCCATCTAGAACGTTGACGCCAAGTTGCGTTTCGTTCTCGCTGAAGGTCGCATATCGCGGGACACTTTGAAACGGTTCTCCAGCGCCTATCCCAGACGCCAGCCGCATCATTACTTCCACACCAACTGACTCCCTGTTTTGCCGTTCTCTTTTCGTCATATTGATGGGCGGGTCCCGATGAATTACATGCCACGTATCACACCATCTTCAAAATTACATGCCTGGGTTTTAAGTGGCAAAACCAGGATACGACTATGAAGCACGCCGAAGTGGTGGACTCCGGATTAATTTCAACCACCTGGGGTACTTTAACACGCACCCAATGCACGGTACACGGGCGTTTTTAAATTTCGTCGAAATGCTGCCGCCGCCGCGGTCGGGATTCGATCCCGCGCCCTCAGACTTAGCAGCGCAACGCCAAAGCTACTATACGTCACAACGACGGGTCAGTGTGAGCGTTCTTATTTCTTCTGCTGATCAGTTTGTCAATTAGCTATGCGCTATACCTTCTAACAAAAAGAAAGAGGAGTGAGACCTGCCACGTGGGGCTTATTTGTTCAATGAGGCGCTTGTGGGCATCCTGAACCAAAAAACCAGAAGAAACGTCCGCGGACTGAGCTCCAGGAAAGTGTGCAAGGGACCATAGCGGCAGCACGCCCTAGATGTCTCTATTCGCGCCCAGTGGCGTAGTCAGAAATGTTTTTCGGGGGCACCCACTTTACCGAGGAAGGGGAGGGGAAGGAAGGGGGGAGAGGCGCTGGGAAGGCTGTGTATACTCACAGAAATTTCGGGAGGGGCGCATGCCCTGTGTGCCACCTCCCGGCTACGCCACTGGTCGTGAACGCCAGTCTAGATGGCTGACAGCACATGCAGCCAAAGGATAGCCACTTCATAAATATTAGGAGGCTTGCGAGCTTTGAACCGCAATCTTACGCAGGTGGGTCGAGAGTCCATGCATTCCAAAGAGAGTCTCGGGCGACGATTGCGCAGTAATTTTGAATTCCAAAGCATAGCTTTCACTTTCAGCGTCTGGCTTTCAAGATGAAGTCACAGGTCGAGTTCGCCAGGCTTATGTTACCTAGGAGGCGTTGGGTAGAGAGAGTCGATTTTTGTTTTCGTTCTTATTTATTTTTTTCTTTAAGCGAGGTAGGACATTAGGCAGTATGATAGCAAGAGCTAGGTGGCACAACCCACCAACGCGTTCCAAACGGGACGCTCATAACATCCATCCATCCATCCATCCATCCATCCATCCATCCATCCATCCATCCATCCATCCATCCATCCATCCATCCATCCATCCATCCATCCATCCACCCCTCCGTCCGTCCGTCCGTCCGTCCGTCCGTCCGTCCATCCATCCATCCATCCATCCATCCATCCATCCATCCATCCATCCATCCATCCATCCATCCATCCATCCATCCGTAGACGTGCTATAAGACAGCTATAAAACATGCTATAAGTAGCACTTATAGCACGTCATTTGTCGTCCCTTGCCTTCTGATGGGAGCATTGCCTTTACCTCTTAATGTTTCTGCGCCTTTCGACATTCGCCAGTGTACTACAAATGAGGTCGTCAGGCCGTCACGTTCGCCGTCATACTGTCGCCGTCGCCGTCGCATCGCATGCTGCTGTCGTCGTAGCTTAAACGTTTATCGCATTCGTAATCTCAGGCACGTCGAATGCATTGGCAGGATGAATCCCTATGCCAACCAACGTGCTCGCTAGCACTTTGAGGAAATGTGTTACGCTGAACCATCTTCGGGATCGGCCCATATAATAATAATAATAACTTCTTTATTTCCATCAGCGATGGAGGAGACTGCGGGTAAAAGTCGCTTTAGAGGCAAGCGACTTGACTAGAGCCCGCAGCCTCCTTTACAAGGCAAACAGCGATTGTACAGGAGGTATATATATATATATATATATATATATATATATATATATATATATATATATATATATATATATATATATATATATATATATACATATATATACATATATATATATATATATATATATATATATATATATATATATATATATATATATATATATATATATATACACACATAGCAATTGACTACATGTGAAATATGCACAAAAAATAAACGCAAAAACACAAATTTTATGAAAAACGCTCTTCATTTATTTGATAAAGATTGAGTGACAAAATGTTCACGTAAAGCTCGTACATCAGTTATATAAATATCAAGACCTGATTTCAGAAACAAAGTTAAAAGTGTTAGTAACGTGTATGATATCATTTGTGTAGAATAATTGGCTCGCGGAGTGACTACCTTCCACTGTTCCGTACACTTTGTGATGTAAGAATGTGTGTTCCTGGTGAGGTTATATAACTCATGAAGAAACTTTATATTCTCTTTTACCTCCCGTTTGAAAGCTTGACTTAACTTGTAATTATAAAGGTTAAACACGGGTATTATATTTGCTTTCGGAAATAAGTCTGATGTGTGGGCATTGTAAGGCAAGTTAAATAGTACTCGCAAAAATATGTCCCGCTAATTTCCTTATTACCAGCTAGCGCTATGTCGGCGCGTTGTGACATTGTGCCACCTTTGGGAGTGATACAGGTCGTAACGGGCAGGTTGCAACATTTATTCGCCAAAGTACAGTACAGTCAGTCAGTCGTCAGGTCATCCCCGGTGCCATCATACTATCTTACAGCCAACCATCTGCAAAATGCTTCGCAATACATCCATTTCCCACGGTAGCTCGGATCCGCAAACTATTACAGTAAAATGTTTTTGATATATCTTCGCACTACAATTTCTCGCGAAACAAACCAGGGTACGGACGATTATGTCGCACATCGGCCGTTGTTTGAGCTGGTACAGTGATAAGCAAGCAGCGTAAACATGCAGGGTTGGAATTAGTTGCATTGCGATGTCTCGTCTTTTTATGTATACCTCCTCCAATTCCATACCACCTCGCTTCCAAGCATCACAGACACAACGCATCAGACACCGATCAGGATTTTAGACTTGTGAATTAGGGTGGAATAGCTCTGCCTATATTGTATGGAGTCGTTCGAAACCACGGAATAACTTCGCACATCGACCGCCATTGGCAGAACGAATCTAACTCTGCGTTAACGACCGTACTCGAGGGAAACTTAAAGTACGCGAAGCATTAGAGTGATCACAGTTATCCCGATATCACCCTCCTATATATTTCGAACCCACATGCTTCCGAGAACGACGTTCACCTGGGCTCCCGAGAAGGTTTTCTTTTTTTTTCATTAAGAATAGCAAATGCATGATGTCGAAGTGTGTTTTACCACTCCGTGATACAATTTCTTATGCCAGGGACAATATGCTACACCTAAATCGGCGGAGTGTTTTGAAGGCCGCTATGTAAGCGCCGTTGTAGCGACATATATGAGTAAATTTGTGTGCTGTCGAAGTGCCAGCGCGCCCAGAATCAATAAAACACAAAATAACGTTGACTGCATCTTTTTACGTTCTACATGAGGCCCCCATTATTAAGTAAAAGGCTTCAAAACTGCACCTCACGGTCATTATTGAGTTTTTTTTAAATATTCACAGATGGTCAAATAAGGTGAAGCTCATTTCGCTCACGGTGTGCAAACTGCTATATCTACTTGAAATACACTATCTGAAAACAAGGACGATCACGGTAAGTAAGTAGATGACTTGTTGGAGTATAAGCTAAGCGGTTACTGAGAACCGAACAAATGATGGCAATGGAATTTTTTTCTAGACAAATTTTTGAGGAATCGTGCTATCACTGTCAAAGTTTTCACGCCACATGCGCACATTGCCTATCTCGCTCTTACAGGAACCTTGATCAGGTGCACCCTTCAACATGCACGCAATTCCTATAATCGACGGCAGCTGCCATTCGATAGAAGCATCAGCGCGTCGCGGCACCTTTCGGCTATGTGGTAGAAGAAGAAGTATTTTAATGATTGGAAAATGTAGAGAGGTCGGCCGGATAATGGAGCATCTGGCCTGCTACTCTACGTAAGGGAGGGGGAAGAGGGGAAGAAAAGGGGTCGCAATGAGGGATGATAATGGGAGGAACGAGGTGAATGACACATTACACAACTGGTATCACAGGCGTGAGTCCAGACCCGTGTCACCTAGAAAACGTGAAAGTGCACGCATTGTCTCTGTTGTCTGCCAACTCTGTGGCCACGCGCCTAGCAAGAGGTCCTCCGGCAGTGGTCCAACTATGTGGTATGTGGCTATGGGTATGGCTATGTGGTAGATTTCCCAATAGCATTACGGAAAAGCTTCATGACCGGTAAAAAAGAAACAAAAAAATCATGAAGAGCCACACTGAGTTCGTATTATCTGCTTGATCGATCAGCCATTGAAATACATTGAGTGGCCTACAAAAGTTGGTTACTGTCAGAAAAAACGGAGGGCAATATTTGTGCTCTAACCACACTGTCAGCGCGTTACCTACAATGTCAGGAAATATGAAACATTTTTATCCATCTTTGAGCCGCTTTCCCACAGAAAGAGTGTTGAAAATTCACTACGCTGTGTCTTCGATTACTTTACCTTGAAATGTAACACTTGTTTGACATAAACTACTAAGTAGTCCTGAGCAGATGCCATTCGAATCTGATGACGTCGCGGGCAGGTAGCGCGGAAGTTAATAACGGTCGTTTGTTGTTACATCTTTTCTAGCTTACCAAGTCTGCACTCATGGTAAGACTTTCCTTTCTCGTATTAATAAACTTCATATCAGGGAGTTTTAGAAATAGCGTACCCAAGCGCCTTCGCGTATACCCAAAGCCTTACGCCCTGCTTTACGCCCTGCGTCTTCGAAGTCTTCGAAATATTTATCTATGTCTATGTGTCTGCATCTGTGAAGGAAGACTGGATGCGTCGTGATGGATAAACAAGACAAGGCCAATGTATACATCAGTCTTGACCAAACCAACGATTGCCCACTGCAATGCAACATCGCCCCTGCCCTTCCACTATAATGGTTTTTTAAAATTCGGGGCTTTTAGGCGCCAAAACCATGATATGATTATGAGGCACGACGTAGTAGGAGACTTCGGAAATTTTGACCACCTGGGGAACGCGCGTTTTTTGCATTCCTCCACCATCGAAACGTTATGGTGGTCATGCACGCCTACCACAGTGGTGATACCGCCAGCGTTTAGTAGCAGAGTAGTCACATCACAAACGGAACACCAAGACAGTGGTGAATGAGAACACGGATAAAAATATACGCAAAGTTATCCCTCCTAACACTTTATTTGGAGCTTTCTAGAATGAGACTATATGATGTAGCATGGATATTTGTTGCCCTGCAAAAGTTGGGGTATATAGCACGTTGTTATTAATAACGACCAGTGGCAATGGTCACATATGCACCGGTACATATGGGTCTGCGAAGTCGCTCTTCTTATCTATATCCGGAAGCTGTCATGTGCCCCACGTATCTAAACTGATCTCAAACAACCTTGTTGCATATTTGCTTGTTTGGTTTCATTGTTTCAGAACAAGGAGGAAGGTAACCCGCCGTGGTTGCTTAGTGGTTATGGAGTTGGGCTGTTAAGCACGAGGTCGCGGGATTGAATCCCGGCCACTGCGGACGCCACGGCGGACGCAGGGCGTCCTGTGAGTCCCTAGGAGCTCCAGGGCAGCCCGACAAGCCGAAAAGTCCGCCTCACTCATTAGCACGAAGCGTCGGCGGCCTCCTCCTTCCCCATCCCCTGCCACTGATGCATACGACCGTGGTGACCTGTTGACAAACATGACTGTCTTTGGTTGTAGGTAAATGCTAGAATTGCATCGGACTATCGCTTCTCTTTCCACAGCGCAGCCACGTCCTAGCGAAGCCGAATGATTCAGCGCGTGGAAAAAGGAAGCTTAGGAGAGGCCCCGGTCCCTCCTGCTGCGTCGGAGAAATTAGGTCCCTATTCATCAAAACACTTTCGCTAGAACTCTTTATACGGCCAACTGCGAGCCAATCCTGATGTTGGAAATATAAAACAGTGAAGTTGGCCAGCCATTGTCAAATTGTCTTTACGAATGAAAACCTTTGTGAAAGTGGACCATGTGGCGAAAGTTTTTCCCAGTAAGGCAGCATTGGTACTAGTTGTAGAAACAGTCACGTTGTCGTACTTGCAATTTTATGGTACAGCAGACAGTCATCGGCAAACATGCATATATTAGAGGAAACGTAAGTAGGTAAGTCATTTATATATATAAAGAAAACAACAAGGGGCCCAGCGCTGATCCCTGAGGCACCTGGATCTCGTACTCGTGTGGGGCGAGGGAACTGAGACTTCGCTAACAACTGTCGGCGCATTTGAGCCTACAAAGCCCAGTGCAAGTTGTAAGTGAATTAAAGGAGCAGCGTATCACACGAAAAATATTTGCGGAGTATGTGTTGTGTAGGAGTGAAAAAATTGTTGGCCTCCAGAAAATTAACCAGATCTGTGAAGATAATGTGCTCCATTATTTTGCAGGGTACGGATGTTAGGGACACTGGCCTGTAATTGTTAGGATTATGAGTTTCCCCGGGTATGTGGATCTGAATTACTTTGCTTGTCTTCCAGTCTGTGGAAATTGGGTGCAGAACTACTCGATTTCCAAAAACTACATTCAAGAATGATGGAACCATATTCAAACATTTTACGCAAGAATTTGGTATTTATTTGGTCAGCCACCATAAGAAGATTTTAGTTTTAAATTCTGGATTATTACCATTATTCTCGTCACGCGGATTACAGTAGGATCCATTAGATCATACTGAAAATGACATAGCACAGGAAGTTTACCACTAAAGTCTGACGACGTAAAAGAATTAACAAACGAACAGTTTAGCACGCTGGCGCAAACGTCGCTGTTCACAGCGTCCCCAGATATTGTTGATAACAATATTTTATTTTCACTATTTCCTCTAACAATATTCCAGAAACAATATGTTTGGATTTCAGTAAATTTGGAAGAGCTGTGTTGAAGACGTCGAAAAAAGAACATGCTGATTAATTAATTCTTAAACATTATTTTTTTGAAAATTCGCCAGTTTTTTTTCAACTGAGCAATAACGAAACTGCAGTAAGAAAGTGTATAGAAAAACAACAGAGAGCTTTGTTAATGGCAAGGAAAGTTAGGTTTCTTAAAAATCTCTGATAGGTTTGAGACGCGTGCGTGGCGTCGCCGTACGGAAAAACCTAAGCCGCGGCGAAATTAAGGTTGCTTGTCGGGCTCCGGATTCTAACCACCCCGCCAGCCGATTCAGCCTCGGTCGTTTCATCATACGCGACCTTTAAAGTGGGGTTTTATATGCATGAACAAGTATACGCAGCGCAAGGCGCGACCCAATCATAGGCGCCCCCTGGAGAAGGGAAAGGGTGAGATACCGCAGAGGAAGAAAACCCTGTCAGAAAGTCCTTAGAGTTCTTTATTGAGGACCAGCAAGAGGCAGAGTATGTCATGTTTCTCGGCACATGGAAAGTCCCCAGTCTACTGAGTCAAGTAAGTCTCAGCAGCAGTAATTAGCACACTTTTCTGTGCCTTCTAGCTCTTGTGCATTGCTCTTCGTGATGTATTTTAGCTCACAATGAAGGGTCTGGAGACCAGACTACTCCCATGATGGAATTCTAACAGCGCATCAAGAGAAAAAGCTGGAATCAGAAATAATTGAACATGCTGGTTTAGGTTATGAAAAGAAGGCTGAAGACACTGAGGCGCCACACCTAAAACGTCAATCAGATGCAGTAGTTCAGATAGCGGTTATCTGCCGAAGTCGGGGGAAGCAATTGTGTGTCCAGGATGAGTTGTAGCTTCTTTCACTTGCCGAGGTACATTTCACTGCATACATAGTTCACTATTCTGCGGTTATGTCATCACTAGTAAACATTTCATTACTCCAGAAAATTTTCTGAGTATCATATATTCATATATCACTCTTTGTAGGAATGAAGAGAGAAGAAAGTATGCAGTCTCGTGCTGTCCAGACCTACTGCTTTGAGATGCCACGAGCGTCGTCACCAGTGTGCCTTGAACCCACATCTGACTCTTGTGACATAGAATCTAGAAATGACACACAGGGTGGGAACGTTGATTCTTATTTTGCATTGTCTGACACTAGTGTTCTCAGGTATGTCAAAGAGTGTTTGCAGTACTACACTACAGTACTGACAGGGCCTATGTAAATTTCAGAGACTATGTTGACCAGACAGCACGGTCCCTAAGGAGCGAAAATGTATTGTATTTGAATCCTCACTGGACCAGCTGCTATTAACATGCCCAGTGTGTGGGCAAGTGTGCTCAGCTGTCGACAAAGGAATAAAAGGCACACTGTGGCGAACTGAAAGGGTGTGCAAGGAACCTGCATTCTATACTTAAACAAACAAGCTGACGATTCAGAGGAAACCAGCTGAAAATGTGTTACTTCCGACAGCATCCCTATACTTAGGGTGCAATGTTTCCTGATTTCTAAGAGCCCCGAAATGTATAGGAATATAGTGCGCCCTACCTATCGTTAATACCATACTGACAGACACATCTTCTGATTCCAGAAGTCAATAAGGTATGTCCCACGATTACTAAGTTCGTAATGAAGGCAGTTAAAATTAGTTCACATAAGAGTATTTGCACTATAATTGTATTCTTCTTCAACTGGTCTGGACTGAGCATCAAAACCTGCTTTTTGAAGAACTCGCTGAGAAGTCGCTGCGTGTTGCTGGGGATGGAAGAGCCGATTCGCCTGGTCACTGTGCCAAGTACGGTACATATTCACTGATTGACACTGACCACAACAAGGTCCTTGATGTGGAAACTGTGCAGGTAGGCACATTTTGCCACAAACTGAACCATGTGGTGTGGGAAATTACATTTTTCTGGATGAAATGTTTATTGCAGTTTAAACCGTTTTGTACAGAAATAAGTATTTTGTTCATCCGACAGTCCACTGAGGTGAATGGGTGCAGTCATTCACTGCTTTTTCCTAATTTTTTAGTCTAACGAGACAAATGGCAGCAAGAGGTCTCTCACCATTTTTGAGGCGAATGAAATAGTGATTCAAGTGATGGTGACTGACCGACATTCCCAAATTAGGGAGTTTGCTGCAAAAGAAGCAACCTTTGGTCACACCTATGATTGTTGGCACGTTGCTAAATGTAAGCTTTCTGATACAAATCTATACAAAAAAAATCTTATTCCTTAGAGAATAGAATGTATATCAGTTTCAGAGTTCACCTGCTTATTTCACGCTTTTCTGTTGAAATCGCTTGGGGCAGCGTGCGACCACGTGACAGGTGCGATCCTTTTAATTTTCTTCCTAATAATACTCACTACACTGACATTATTACAGTGACCTGTTCGCCTGATGTATATTAATTCAAAAATTCAAATTATTGAGTTTTATGTGCCAAAACCAGGACCTGGTTGTGAGGCGTGCCGTCGAGGGGGACTCCACAATAATGTGGACCACCTGGGGTTCTTTAACGTGCATCTAAACCTAAGTACAAGGGTGTTATCGCATTTCGCCCCCATCGAAATGCGGCCGCCGTGGCCGGGATTCGATCCTGCGAGCTCGTGATCAGCAGCCTAACACCGTAGCCACTTTAGCAACCACGGCAGGTCCGATGTATACGTTGAACAAGTCAGAAGTAATCGTTACCTTTTGGGCAACCCTAAGGCGTACAAGTGTTGTTCTGTTGCAAGGCTGATCGCTTCAAAAAGGCCAATGCACAAAAATACCTTCTTTCCAATTATCTCATGGCCGTCGCGTTTACGGCAGTATATTAGTGGTGACAAGGTGAGTAGAGCATTAGATACAGTGATGAGTTTTAGAAAATTTTCAGGCATAGAGTGGCCTATGCTGACGTAGCAAAGAAGGAAGTAGAGATCCATACAAAAAAAAAACCATCCTGCTGTGGACTCATGACGGTGTTTCATGAATTAAAAAAATAAAGCTTCTGCGTTCTTTCGACAGGTACAGTTCGACAGTGTACAGCGTGAGTTTGTCACTAATGTACAAGGTCACATGCAAAAACTATTTTAAATAATAAGACAGACAGGTCGACGCCTAAATCTGGTTTTATTAAACATACCAATTAATGGTACGACATCGTTTTCATTACAGAATTATTCATTTGGTGCATAAAATTGTAATTAAAAGAGCAAACATTTTGCAAACCGTTGGTTCTATGCTAGCACAAGCAAGTGGCAGAAAAATTAACATATTTTGCAATTATCGTCCTTTCCACCATTGCTATGACTTGCTGGGACACTGGGTTCCAAGTCTTGTAGCATGTGCCAGCGCTGCCAGTGAAATTAAAATTAATTGCAGACTCTTCCTTGCTTCGGCGGTCTGCTTCGCGGCAGTCGCCGATGTCCAAGGCACGGTGTCGATGGCTTGACACAGCAGCAAGAGGGACGCCTGTTGGAGCAGGGATGTCGGACTCGTTCCAGGAGTTTCTGCATAGTTATATTAATTATACACAACGTAACACAACCCTTATACACAACGTAACAAATTCACGTAAGATATAAATTGACATACCGAATTTGTCCGCTTTGAATGATCTAATGGGTGCTGCTTACAGAACCGCAATACCTGTTCTTGATCCAGAGCTAGTGATTAATAAACTTCGCGCGTCTATCTTTCTTGATTTTCGAATTTTTCAAAATCTTTTCACAATCTTCAGGCCCTAAATCGAAATTTAACTTTCTCTCTCAAATACAACAAATTTCATTAAAATCGGTCCAAGAGTATTTAAGAAAAGCGTTTTTGCATTTTACATGTATTTGAATATGCCACGTCGGAGTTGAGCCCGAGCTAAAGCTTGTAAAGCGGTTAACGGTATTGGGGGTGAGGACTTACGGAGTCGCCATGTGTCGGAAGCGACTCCCTTGCGTAATATGAAGGATCACGCGGCGCGCTTCTCGTAGGTTTGGCTTAGGGTGCTGAATAAAAACACCCCACGGCACCCTCCTGGACATTTATGTAAGTGTACTCTCAACACTAGGGATGTTTTTCACTGTCAAAATAATAATCTTGGACAAACTGAAAACACGGAACCGTTTACAGACGCTATCTTTTTGCCGAATACGTACAGCGAACGCCACTACGCGCGGTGGCCACGATGGAGTCTCCCGAACCGGCTTCTTGCGTGAAAGGTAGGCTAACGCTGAGAGTAAACTATGTGAAATATGTTCTTATAGTGGGCTGTCTGTATAACCAAACGGGGCATAACAGAATGAAGCCTCAATGCAGCGATGGCATGGGCTCGCAGAGACCGACTGTGCGTCTGCATGCATGTCCGCGCACAATGTTTTGCTTTCGCTGTGAGTGCGTTTTCGCACCGTGCCGTGAGCTTTAGGCCGCAGCATATGAGCATATTACAGTACACTAGCAACCTTTGTTGCGTGGACGCTATCAGAACTGTTCAAAAATAATTTCCTAATAGGGACTTCAACGCCTACGGCGACTCTGATGTGCCGTCGCGATCGACGATTCAATGTTTATTTGTCTTTTAAATTCTTGGACATTTCAATATTATTTATTAAGTTGCGTCACACTTTATGTTTATCGGTCTTCTCAGCGTGCAATTTTCCTCTGCTTCTTTTTTCGTAATCCAGTGTATTAATTCATAACACAAACATGGCCATATCCGCCTTTCTTTTAATGTGCGTCTTACCGCTCCTTTTCCGTTCCAGTGAACTTGCCAGTATCTAGCAACAACAAGTTCATAGACCAAACCTTCCTGACATTAGCCGGGCAGCGGGTTCGGGCGAGCGTCTCAGTGCGCGTTTTCTGCTATTCACCGAACATCGCGCAGTCCCGGTGCCGTAGCAGAAATCATCCTCGCGTGTGTGCTTGCTGCATACGCGAGTTGTAGCCGGTGGCTGTCTACCGGTTCTAAGTTTCGCCAGCCAAGCTTCACGCAGCTCCTTGCTCTGCGGCTACGTGTGAATAAGGCTGACACCGGGCTCCGTTGCGTACGTCCGGCACTGCGGCACCGAGCAGTAGCCTACCATGCTGCACGCCTCCAAAGAAGCCACTACCTATTATTGTACTTTCAAATGTTGTCAAGCAGACACCCAAGGCGGTAAAGGCTCACCACTTAATATGAACCGCAGCGCAGGTGGGACTTTAAGAAGCTTCCGAAGCGGCCGACACGGCCGCTATGTCCACGTGATCCCTCATGCTACATCACGCCGACGTTGGCGCCAGCTTTTCGAGTGGTGGAGCTCACCCCCATAATAATAAAAGAAGAGAAGGATGCGTAGCTGCGCCCGGGTGAGCAAAAGCGGCAGTATCTAGAAGCAAGATTGACTAAATGGTATTCCTACATGTGTCCCTCACGTTTTGGAGTAGCTAATAGTTGCTTTCTATATAGGCTCAGTCACTCAAATGTTTTCATTAGGTGACCATGTGGCACCCATTTGGCGCAGGTGCTATTAAAAATATGTCGCAGTTTCTCTCGAAAGGCGAAACATCGATTGCGATAGAAAATTAGTGGACAGCTATACGAAGTACGGATATTAGTTTTAACGGCTGTATAAATTCGGAAACATTCGCTTATTAACTAAATTACCAAACGTGGTGTCATCGCGTCTAGGCAAACATGAACACATCACACGCGATGACCGCGGACAGTCTCCGTAAAAGCGCTTGCGTGAGGAAGCGCGGCAGCAGCAGCGAGCGAAGTGACCTTCGCGCTGTCTATCGCTTCAACGCAAGTAGCGGTGAGAACACAGCAAGCACAAAGGTGTGAGCCGTCTGCATATCGCTTTCAAGGTAGGGCGCCAGCGACCGCGCGCAGCCTCGGAAAGTACACAGTTGCTGCCGGAGTAGAACGCCGCCGCCCCTTCCTCCTGCGCTGCCTGCCCGCTTTCCGCCCTCCCGCCCCAGATTGAGCTGCGGTCGTCGGTTCCCCTTGCGCGCGGTCGCGAAATACGCAGTTTCCGCCGAAGAACGCAGCCCCCTCACTCTCTCCCATTCCCTCACGGCATTTCGCGCGACGGAAGACCGCGCGTTTCCTCTCAGCTTCCCGCCCTTGCGCGCGCCAGATTGAGCGACGATCGTGGTCTCCCCTCGCGCGTTTTCACTCGCACATACAGCATACGGCGCGGCGACGGTTATCGCCATTGGAATTCAAACGGAACATCACGGTGATGGCGACAAAAATGTGCCTGTAGTTCAATATAAGTGCTATCGCAATAAAAAAATTCATTACGTTGCTCACCTTCTCCGCAGAGGTTTCCTGTGCGAGGCGTCCACTTTGCACTGGGTCCTCGAACAGCGATGAGGACAGGGATGACAGCTGCGGCTGCAGGAAGATGTCATCAGCATAGGCGTGGTGTCCGTGCTCCTCGTCCACGATGTCGTGCAAGGTGCCGAACAGCCCAATGTTGCCCTGGATGTTACGCAGCGTAGTGGCCGCCTTGCAGCAACTCGCGTCGCCGCGGCACGTAAATCCCTGCTCCGGCAGCCAAATTTGGCGTCCCGTGGTGTCGGCTTGCTGTTCTGCCATCCGCCTCGCCATGCTGTGGCCCACTTTGTCCAGAAGGATTCCCGCTACGAACAATCTTTTCGGGGAAGGTATGGAGCAGCCGTGTTGTCGTCCAGTAGCCCGCTTCGCCGTCGTGCACAGCGCAGGTGATGCGTTCTCTGATTGACTGCCCCGACGCATCCCAACGAGCCACGTCATACGCTTGCTTCCAGCGTGGCCGAGCGCCTCGCGGTCAGATCGCACGCGATCTTCGTCATCTTCGCCCCACACAATATTCGCGGTTATACCGAGACAAAACATGTTTCAGAACAGTTTGTAACCATTGGTTATAGCAGAAACAGTTGATAATGTAATTAATTTAGTCATATAATAAAGGTTGTCATTGCATCATTCGATTGGCGTACGAATCCACTTCCCTTTTCACAAAAATAAATACGTAGAGAAGAAAATATTAGACAGATGGGGGAGGCAATAGGCTGTCTCACTACATTGCGTAATATGAGAAGCCAACCAACAAAGGCGCCAAGGACAAATAGGGGAAATTACTTGTACTTAATAATTGAATTAAAGAAATGATAAATTAGTGGCAGTGAAAGTGGATGAAAAAACAACTTTGCCGCAGGTGGGGAACGATCCCACGTCTTCGCATTACGCGTGCGATGCTCTAACCAATTGAGCTACCGCGGCGACGTTTCCCCATCTACTTTCTTGGGTATTTATGTTTTTACTAGTACAACGCACAAACCTTGGCGGCGGACGTGGAACAGCCACATCCAAATCCGCCGCCAAGGTTTGTGAGTGGTGGCGCTGACTAACACTCTCAAGGTGCGCTCTGTGCAGTGAAGGACAGAGCGCTATGGGGATACAATAGGTCCGAGGTGCTCTGGGGTATGTGGAAAGGTGTAATGGTTCCAGGACTTTTGGAAATGCTATTGTTTGCTTGAAATCGGGGGTGCAATCAGGACTCGATGGGGACCGAAGGTCAGTGGGACGCCTCGCATTGGCCGCTCACGGGAAGACTACAAATGAAGCTGTGCAGGGTGATATGGGCTGAACTTGCTTTGAAGTGAGGGAAGCTCTCAGTAAACGTGATTATGAAGAATGACTGACAGAATGACTGAGGAATGTGGAAGAAAGTAAATGGGCTGGGAGAGTGTTGACGTATTTTTACAGGAAAAATATTGATTCACGTACAGTGGAGGAAAAGAACTAGAAAGCTTAGGAGCAAGTACGCGGGCTGTAGCGTGAGTAACAGCAACAAACAATGTCAAGCGGAAAGTCAGAGAGGCTGAAATAATCTCGTGGGTGGCGGCAATGGAAAAGGAACCAGCCATGAGTAACTACTTAAGAGGGAAAAAAACGAAATCTGGGAAGAAACAATTTATGATAACTCAAAGGGAAGCTCATCGCTTTTCGAAGAGAGATCAGTATGCTTTAGGACACGCATCTATAAAGCTAGATATAAGAAGGAAGAAGCATGTGCTTGCTGCGGTAAAGCTAGGGAAACGATGGAGCACGTTTTATTAGAATGGGAAGACATCTGCCCAGCGGTCGAGTTAGGCACCAGTGGCCTCCTTGAAGCCCTTGGGTTCAGCGAGAGCAAGGGTAAAGTAAACATGCCCGTAATAGAGATTAGTAAGAGGTGATTGGAAGACTGGTGGAAGAAAAGTAGGGAAACGACAAAAAATGGAGACGTACAAAAGCACAGTTCGCAATAGGGGATCAGAAAATTTGGTTGTGGGATTCATAGTGTTTAACATAGGTAGGACATTAGGCAGTATAATAGCGAGAGCCTGGCGGCACAACTCACCACCCCGTTCCAAATGGGGCGCTCATAGCGTCCGTCCGTCCGTCCGTCCGTCCATCCGTCCGTCCGTCCCTCCATCCATCCATCCATCCATCCATCCATCCATCCATCCATCCATCCATCCATCCATCCATCCATCCATCCATCCATGTTAGTTGTAGCAAAAAGATAAATACCCAAGAAAGTGGATGGGGAAACGGCGCCGCGGTAGCTCAATTGCTGTGAGCATCGCACGAGTAATGCAAAGACGTTCCCCACCTGCGGAAAAGTTGTCTTCTTCATCCACTTTCATTGCCATTAACTTATCATTTCTTTAAATCAATTCGTAAGCACAAGTGATTTCCCCTATGGTGTCCTTGGCGTCTTTCTTTGGTGGCTTCTCATGATATGATTAATAAAATTCGGGCCCCTCGGTTACACCGCTTTCTTTTCGTTCATTACATTGTGTAATAGCTATATGTTGCTATTAATACGAAGCACTCATTGCCTCACCCCAGCACTTAGCTATAGTTTGGTAGGTTCCTGTTCATTCTCTGATGCGCATCATTTACGAGATATGCACCACCGATTACACCAATGACTTGTCCTCCTTGGATGCTGACAACACCCAAAATTGAACTATCGGTTGAGGAAATAATAGCAAGAGAGGCATGTTCGTGATAGCCGCGCAACAACCGGCACTACACCTGATTTGCACCTTATATCCTCAATAACTCCAGTTGTATACAGACAGAACGTGCCGTAATAATTGCTGTTTATCAGCATTCGCCATACTGCATTTGGCATTGCAGCAAACATTTAAGTTATCCCCGGTGACATCTCCCACCGTCACTGAACTGTTTCCAATACTATCGCGTTGCGCTTCTAGCATCAGTCAATGACGCGGAAGAATTTTTAATTTTTAGTAATTCTCAAGCCTCACTCGTCTCACTAAAAAGCACAGACGAAAATTTGTTGAGTACATATATCTATTGTACGAAACACTGAAAGAGCTCACAAAAGCAAGTGCAAAGAATCACGTTACAGTGTTTTGGTGAATACCAGGCCACTGCAATATTCCTGGAAACACTTGAGCGGATGCAGCTACGAATCGGCGGCACAATAACAAAGAAACATTAAACCTTCCTCTTTAACGTAGTGAAGCCCGCTTGCTCCTGAGACAGTCGTCCGGTCGTCTCACAAAACGTACCTGGTTTGTCCTACAGTGTAAAGGTTCCGAATTATTTTTTTTATAGACCCTTGTATAAAATTGTCAGTTCCGCCAAAGCTGAGAGATAAGAGAAAATTTGAGACATTACTGCACTGCCTGCGATTTGGTACAGCATATACGTGGCACTTTTTGTGCAAGGTTAGCCGTGCCCTATAGTTCGCAGTGCTCGTGGTGTGGCCACCCGGACGAAGACCACCTCCTTCTCTAGTGCTCAAGGTACGAAACTGCAAGACGAAATTTGAGGGCACATCTAATGCTACTAGATCGACCGCCATTCACCTTAACAAACAAAAAATACTTGGCCCATGGTCATCAGTGAGGCTTCAGAGAAAAGCCCTGGCCACTTTAAAAGTTTTCTTAAAGAACACCAGTATCTTGCATCTACATTAAATTTTAGTGTCCGCTGAAAGATACGTGTATGATGTAAGTCTATGCTGATAAGTTTGTCAAAAGTTGATGTAGTATGTTATGCATGGGTGTACTTACGGTCCGTGCACGCATCTGTGAAACTGAACTTCATCTGTCAAATTGAACTTCTCTGTGTACACGGACATGTGTTCACGTAAGCAACTGTATACATGGTCACCTTCTGTGGATCCCTGGACTCATGTACGGAATGTTTTGGTATTGCTGACTCACTGCTTTTGTGATTATGTTGTGCTGCATTTTGGTGCAAATTTTGAGACAATATATTTTTTTTTCAAGGAGCAGCCAGTGCTAAAGGTTCTAAAGGTGCCAGCCTCTCCTATTATATCATGTCAATAAAAACATTTTGAAAATCTTACTGTAAAATTACACTATCGTTCCACTTACTTTTATAAAAAAAAACCTGTTTTGTGCATTAAAGCACAAAAGTAACTGGACCAACAATGTAGTTCTTAGATAAGTTCGGGAACTAATATCTCGAAATTGGTGTCATCCTGAGAATTTCTTGCACGTGGATCCCCCTTGTGAACAACCCAGTTAAAATTTGTAAATTACCATTTATGCTGTACTTAGTCGAAAACTTCATTATTGCATGTCTGTTAATTCTTGAAATATGCATTTCGATGTATCGTCCAAATAAAGTCCGCCTGTTTGGGCAATCCAGCTCAAGGACTATACTTGTGGTATCTGCCAAAGATTATTTTGAAAAATGGCTGAATGTCGTCGAAATTACGGTTGTTGGTTGCATTAGATATACTGATGAGTGTTAGAAACTTTTCAGGCATAGGGTGGCCTATGCTGACGTAGCAAATATGCAAGTGGAGATCGATACAAAAACCATCCTTCTGTGGACAGATGACCATATTTGGTGCATTAAAAAATATAGCTTCTGCGTCCTTTCGACAGGCACAGTTCGACACTGCACAGCGTGAGTTTGTCATTAATGTACAAGGCCACATGCTAAAGCTATATTAAATAAAAAGACAGACAGGACGCCTAAATCTGGTTTTATTAAATATACCAATTAATGGTACGACATAGTTTTCATTACAGAATTATTAATTTGGGGCGTAAAAGAGTAATTAAGAGAGCAAACATTTTGCAAACCATTGGTTTTATTCTCGCTCACGCGAATGGCAGAAAAATTAAGATATTTCTAAATTATCGTTCGTTGCACCATTGTTCTGACTTGCTGGGGCACTGTGCTCCAAGTCTTGTAGCATGTGCCAGCGCTGTCAGTGAAATTAAAATTCATTGTAGACTCTTCCTTGTTTCGACGGTCTGCTTCACGGCAGTCGCCGATGTCCAAGGCACGGTGTCGATGGCTGGACACAGCAGCAAGGAGGACGCCTGTTGGAGCAGGGATGTCGGACTCGTTCCAGGAGTTTCTGCATAGGTATAATAATTATCGCTAGCGCCACTGAAACTATATGCTTAAAACGAAACTTTAGGTCGGGTGTTAGTATCTGAATACGTGTAATAGAAGAACTCGTTTATTTCGGCAACCACTGCACCAAATTTGACGAGGTTTCTGCATTTTAAAACAAAACTTAAAATCTAGCAACTGCTCGTTTCGAATTTTCGATTTAGGTGGTAAATGTTTTATTAAAAACTGGCAAAAATCGAAAATTTTCAGAACACGATGCTATCAAGTTTACAACACTGTAACTCAGTAAGTGAAAATGATATCACAATTCTGCGAATTGCATCTGATAGTACATCTAAAGCGAACAAAATTGGAATGTCAAACATGAATGTGAAAAATGAAGCAATCTGAAAATGCAGCTTTTGCAATACCCTTATACACAACGTCACAAATACACGTAAGACATAAATTAACATATCGAATTTGTCCGCTTTGAATGATCTAATGATGCCGCTTACAGAACCACGCTATCTGTTTTTGATGCAGAGCTATTCTTTAATGAACTTCGTCTGTCTATTTTTTCGAACTTTCGAATTATGTATAATTCTTTTCCCTAAGTTCATGCCCTAAATCGAATTTCCGTTTCAAACAGTCACTAGAATTTACCTTTCTCTTTCAAATGCAACAAATTTCATTTAAATCAGTCCAAGAGTTATCTCAGACAATCGTTTTTACGTTTTACATGTTTTTGAATAGGTCGCGTAGGAGTTGAGCCCGAGCTAAAGCTTGTAAGGCGGTGAACAGTACACTAATAAAAGAAGAGAAGTATGCATAGCTGCGCGCTGGTGGCGTAAAGCGGCAGTATATTAAAGGAAGATTGACTAAATGTTATTCCTACATGTGTCCCTCACGTTGTGGAGTGGCTAACAGTTACTTTCTGTATAGGCTTAGTCACTCAAGTGTTCTCATTAGTTGACCGTGTCGCGTCCATTTGGCGCAGCTGGTGCTCTTTAAAAAATGTCGCAGTTTCTCTCTAAAGGCGAAGCATCGATTGCGATTGCAAATTAGTGGACAGCTATACGAAGTACAGATACTAGTTTTATCTACTGTATAAACTTGAAAATATTCGTTTATTAACTAAATTAACAAGCATGGCGTGAGCGCAAACAGGCAAACATGAACACCTCACACTCGATGACCGCGGACAGTCTTGCGTGAGGAAAAGCGCTTGCGTGAGGAAACGCGACAGCAGCAACGAGCGAAGTGACCTTCGCGCTGTCTATCGCTTCAACGCAAGTAGTGGCGAGAACACAGCAAGCACAAAGGTGTGAGCCGTCTGCAGATCGCTTTCAAGATTGGGCACGCCCGACCGCGCGTAGCCTCGCAAAGTACGCAGTTGCTGCTGGAGTAGAACGCCGCCCCCCTCCCTTCCTCCCGCGTTGTCTACTCGCTTTCCTCCCTGGCGCCCAAGATAGAGCTGCGGTCGTTGGTTCCCCTTGCGCGCGGTCGCGAAATACGCAGTTGCCGCCGAAGAACGCCGCCCCCTCTCTCCATTCCTCCCATCCCCTTACGGCCTTTAGCGCGACGGAAGACCGCGCGTTTCCTCTCAGCTTTCCGCCTTTTCGCGCGCCTGATTCAGCGGCGATGGTCGATCCCCCTCGCGCGTTTTCACTCGCACATACAGCGTACGGCGCGCGGCGACGTTTATCGCCATTGGAATTTAAACGGGATATCACGACGACGGCGAAGCCGACAACAGAAATGCGTCTTAAGAGTCCATATAAGCGCTATCGCAATAAAAATTTCATTACGTTGCTCACCTTCTCCGCAGAGGTTTCCTGTGCGAAGCGTCCACTTTGCACTGGGTCCTCGAACAGCGATGAGGACAGGGATGACAGCTGCGGCTGCAGGAAGATGTCATCAGCATAGGCGTGGTGTCCGTGCTCCTCGTCCATGATGTCGTGCAAGGTTCCGAACAGCCCAATGTTGCCCTGGATGTTCCGCGGCGTGGTGGCCCCCTTGCAGCAACTCGCGTCGCCGCGGCCCGTAAATCCCTGCTCCACCAGGCAAATTTGGCGTCCCGTGGTGTCAGCTTGCTGCTCTGCCATCCGCCTCGCCATGCTGTAGTCCACTTTGTCCAGAAGGATTCCCGCTACGAACAATCTTTTCGGGGAAGGTATGGAGCAGCCGTGTTGTCGTCCAGTAGCCCGCTTCGCCGTCGTGCACAGCGCAGGTGATGCGTTCTCTGATTGACTGCCCTGACGCATTCCAACGAGCCACGTCATATGCTTGCTTCCAGCGTGGCCGAGCGCCTCGCGGTCAGATTGCACGCGATCTTCATCGTCTTCGCCGCAAGCAATATTAGCTGTTATACTTAGAGATAACATGTTTCAGAACAGTTTGTAACCATTGGTTATAGCAGAAACAGTTGATAATGTAATTAATTAAGTCGTATAATAAAGGTTGTCATTGCATCATTCGATTGGCGTACGAATCCACTTCCCTTTTCACAAAAATAAATACGTAGAGAAGAAAATATTAGACAGATGGGGGTGGCAATAGGCTGTCTCACTACATTGTGTAATATGAGAAGCCAACCAACAAAGGCGCCAAGGACAAATAGGGGAAATTACTTGTACTTACTAATTGAATTAAAGAAATGATAAATTAGTGGCAGTGAAAGTGGATGAAAAAACAACTTTGCCGCAGGTGGGGAACGATCCCACGTCTTCGCATTACGCGTGCGATGCTCTAACGAATTGAGCTACCGCGGCGACGTTTCCCCATCTACTTTCTGGGGTATTTATGTTCTTACTAGTACAACGCACAAACCTTGGCGGCGGACGTGGAACAGCCACATCCAAATCCGCCGCCAAGGTTTCTGAGTGGTGGCGCTGACTAACACTCCCAAGGTGCGCTCTGTGCAATGAAGGACAGAGTGCTATGGGGATACAATAGGTCCGATGTGCTCTGGGGTATGTGAAAAGGTGTAGTGGTTCCAGGACTTTTGGAAATGCGATTGTTTGCTTGAAATTGGGGGTACAATCAGGACTCGATGGGGACCAAAGGTCAGTGGGACGCCTCGCATTTGCCGCTCACGGGAAGACTACAAATGAAGCTGTGCAGGGTCATATGGGCTGGACTTGTTTTGAAGTGAGGGAAGCTCTCAGTAAACTTGATTATGAAGAATGACTGACAGAATGACTGAGGAATATGGAAGAAAGTAAATGGGCTGGTAGAGTGTTGAGGTATTTTGACAGGAAAAATATTGATTCACGTACAGTGGAGGAAAAGAACTAGAAAGCTTAGGAGCAAGTACGCGGGCTGTAGCGTGAGTAAACAATGTCAAGCGGAAAGTCAGAGAGGCTGAAATAATCTCGTGGGTGGCGGCAATGGAAAAGGAACCAGCCATGACTAACTACTTAAGAGGAAAAAAACGAAATCAGGGAAGAAACAATTTATGATAACTCAAAGGGAAGCTCATTACTTTTCGAAGAGAGATCAGTATGCTTTAGGACACGCACCTATAAAGCTAGATATAAGAAGGAAGAAGCATGTGCTTGCTGCGGTAAAGCTAGGGAAACGATGGAGCACGTTTTATTAGAATGTGAAGACATCTGCCCAGCGGTCGAGTTAGGCACAAGTGGCCTCCTTGAAGCCCTTGGGTTCAGCGAGAGCAGAGGGAAAGTAAACATGCCCGCAGTAGAGATTAGTAAGAGGTGATTGGAAGATTGGTGGAAGAAAAGTAGGGAAACGACAAAAAACGGAGACGTACAAAAGCACAGTTCGCAATAGGGGATCAGAAAATTTGGTTGTGGGAGTTCATAATGTTTAACATAGGTAGGACATTAGGCAGTATAATAGCGAGAGCATCCATCCATCCATCCATCCATCCATCCATCCATCCATCCATCCATCCATCCATCCATCCATCCATCCATCCATCCATCCATCCATCCATCCATCCATCCATCCATCCATCCATCCATCCATCCATCCATCCATTCATCCATCCATCCATCTAAGTGGATGGGGAAACGGCGCCGCGGTAGCTCAATTGCTTTGAGCATCGCACGAATAATGCAAAGACGTTCCCCACCTGCGGAAAAGTTGTCTCCTTCATCCACTTTCATTGCCATTAACTTATCATTTCTTTAAATCAATTCGTAAGCACAAGTAATTTCCCCTATAGTGTCCTTGGCGTCTTTCTTTGTTGGCTTCTCATGATATGATTAATAAAATTCGGGCCCCTCGGTTACACCGCTTTCTTTTCGTTCATTACATTGTGTAATAGCTATATGTCGCTATTAATACGAAGCACTCATTGCCTCACTCCAGCACTTAGCTATAGTTGGGTAGGTTCCTGTTTCTTCATTCTCCGATGCGCATCATTTACGAGATATGCACCACCGATTACACCAATGACTTGTCCTCCTTGATGCTGACAACACCCAAAATTTAACTATCGGCTGAGGGAATAATAGCAAGAGAGGCATGTTGGTGATAGCCGCGCAACAACCGGCACTACGCCAGATTTGCACCTTATATCCTCAATAACTGCACGTGTATACAGACAGAACGTGCCGTAATAATTGCTGTTTATCAGCATTCGCCATACTGCATTTGGCATTGCAGCAAACATTTAAGTTATCCCGGGTGACATCTTCCACCGTCCCTGAACTGTTTACAATACTATCGCGTTGCGCTTCTAACGTAAGTCAATAATGCAGAAAAATTGGTAATTTTAGTGATTCTCAAGCCGCACTCGTCTCACTAAAAAGCAGATGAAAATTTGTTGAGTTCATATTTATTGTAAGAAACACTGAAAGACCTCACAAAAGCAAGTGTGAAGAATCACGTTATAGCATTTTGGTGAATACCAGGCCACTGCAATATTCCCGGAAACACTTGAGCGGATGCAGCTACGAATCACAATAACGAAGAAACATTAAACCTTCCCCTTTCACGTTGTGAAGCCCGCCTGCTCCTGAGACAGTCGTCCGGTCGTCTCACAAAATGTACCTGGTTTGTTCTACAGTCTAAAGGTTCTGAGTTAATTTTTTGTAGACCCTTGTATAAAATTGTGAGTTGCGCCAAAGCTGAGATATAAGAGAAAATTTGAGACGTTACTGCACCGCCTGCGACATGGTACAGCATATACGCGGCACTTTTTGTGCAGGATTAGCCGTGCCCTATGGTCGCAGTGCTCGTGTGGCCACCTGGACGAAGACCACCTTCTTCTCGAGTACCCAAGGCAGGAAACTGCAAGACGAAATTTGAGGTCACATCTAATGCTACTAGATCGACCGCCCTGCACCTTAACGAACAAAAAATACTTGGCCCATGGTCAACAGTAGGGCTTCAGAGAAAAGCCCTTGCCAATTTCAAAGTTTTCTTAGATAACACCAGTATCTTGCATCTATATTAAATTTTAGTGTCCGCTGAAAGATACACGTATGATGTACGTCTGTGGTTAGAAGTTTGTCAAAAGTTGATGTAGTATGTTATTTGTGGGTATACTTACGGTCTGTGCACTCATCTGTGAAACTGAACTTCATCTGTCAAATTGAACTTATTTGTGTTATCGGATATCTGTTCACGTAAGCAACTGTTTACATGTTCACCGTCTGTGGATCCCTGGACTCATGTGTGGAACGTTTTGGCATTGCTGACTCACTGCTTGTGTGATTATGTTGTGCTGCACTTTGGCACAAATCTTGAGTCTGTTTTTTTTTTTTTTGTCAAGGAGCAGCTGGTGCCTAAGGTTCTAAAGGCGCCAGCCTCTCCTATTATATCATGTCAATAAAAAACATTTTGAAAATCGTACTGCGAAAATGCGCTGTCGTTCCACTTACATTTATGAAAAAAACTCCGTTTTGTGCATTGAAGCACAAAAGTAACTGCACCGCCAATGTAGCTCTTAGATAAGTTCGGGAACTAATATATCGAAACTGGTGTCATCGTGGGAATTTCTTGCGCGCGGATCCCCCTTGCGAACAACCCGGTTAAAATTTTTAAATTACCATTTATGCTGTAATTAGTCGAAAACTTCATTATTGGATTTCTGTTAATTCTTGAAATATGCATTTGGCTTTATCGTCCAAATAAAGTCCGCCTGTTTGGGCAATCCAGCTCAAGGACTATAATTGTGCTATCTCTGCCAAAGATTATTTTAAAAAATTGCTGGATGTCGTCGAAAAAATACCATATATATATATATATATATATATATATATATATATATATATATATATATATATATATATAGCTATATATAGCCCTATATAGCCCTATATAGCCCCCCACATGAGGATGATCATGTACAGATGACAAAGAATACCTTATATCTCGCTACAATATATATATATATACATATATATATATATATATATATATATATATATATATATATATATATGTGTATATATATATATATATATATATATATATATATATATATATATATATATATATATATATATATATATATATATATATATATATATATATATATATATATATATATATATATATTGAGAAAAGGCGAGGGAGAGTGCAGGGTGTCTACCAACCGGGAAAACCGGCAATTCTCAGGTATTTTGAGTAGTCTGGAAATACTCAGGGAAAACACAGGGCATTTGTGCTTCTATCAGGGAAAATTAACTCTAGGTTTATTGAAGTGGAACGAAGGCTGCGGTAGTGCTGGCTAGAGTAACAGGCAGGAATCGCAACGAATCGTGTTTGACGCCGGGTCGTCGTCTGAAGGAGTTGCCAATGTAAAGTCAATGACAGACTATCCGGATGCGTGATCATTCGGACGGCATCGCGGCACCACCACGTGCCCCAAAGAGTCAATGTATGAGAACGTCTCTGAAGACGTATCTGAAATTTCATACGCAGGAACCCTACGCAATCCGATCTTCCGGACTTTTTGGCATGACCGCAGGTCCGAAATGACATTAATCAAAGCCACCACCACTGCCGTTTTTATTACCTCGCCGCCTCGAACAGGCGCTCTCGCACGCAGATCCGGTGGCAGCTGTAGCCACCACTGCGGCAACGTTAGGCCTAGCTGCTTCGACGTTCGCTATTAAGCTTCTTGTCGTTCAGTGCCGTGTTTTTCATTGAAAGCATTCGCCGCTGTCGGAAATGGCACCCACTCCGCCTTTGCGGTCCTCGCGATTAGCTTCGAAGCTCGGAAAGCACGGTGCGTTGCATAATGCCGGTTCCAGAAAGTCAGCTTCGCCTCAATAAGAAAATGTTACGCTGTGAAGCATACAAAAAGTATTGCGGTGAAGCATAACAAACTTGGAAAGGGTCAATTGTCACGGGACACAGTATGTATTCCTTAATTATACACGCGTGCACCCGCCATCTCCTGTCAAAGTACAAGCACCGATATGCCTAATAAGTGTACTGGCAGGCCTTTAAAGCCTTTTCGGATGTGCCTGTGGTGATTTGAGCCCTAATGGCGGTCGGCCCAAGCGCTGGTGACTAATTAGCACATTTACATTATTATAAATGCGAAACGAAATGTCGCTACATGTCAATAATAATTACTCTAGAAAGAAACACAATTACAACCACAGAAAAACTGAACACGCTCATGCCAATGCGCAACGTACCCTTTACGGGGCACTTATCGCGTTCGTCTTTCCTCGTTGTATGTCTTTAATGGAGCTTTTGTCTCTGAGTGTTTACACTGCTTTTATGATTTAGCAAGCGATGATTGCAGGGTCCCTTTAAAGGCCAACTGCAACAAAATTTATAAATTGGTTGTGCCCTGGTCTGAACAGTAGATGCGACTAAACCGATCATTCCAAAGCAGCAGTACTGGTAAATGTCTGTCTTTTTTTCTTTAATTATTAACAGCATTTAAATTGCACTTAATCATCCGAGGCGTGCATCTAGTTGTTTAGCGGATGTGACTTAAATCCCAGCATCTCGGGCATCCGAGGTTCTTACCGCCCGAGGTATAGACTCACTGTATAGCATTCACGGGGTCCTTGCGCGACAGTTACGCTAACCGCATGGCAGCCGCGAGCGCCGCCTCATCTCGGAGGCCATGCCTAAAAAGATGCGTCGTGGTTTTCCATGTTCTGGCTCGTGCTTCAATTTCGGCGAGTGGGAAAGGCGCCGTTTTTGGCCAATTTCGTTATCGAAAGCGCCAGTTTCTTCGAGCTACCCGTGACGCACCCACTCGTATTTTCAACGTAATTTCTTGCATGGAGGGTGCTCTATACGTAGGGCGTCCCAGCTAACTTTAGCCAGAGTTTAAAAATATGCAAATGTCCTCGTAGCTCGACAGAACAAATGTAATGTTGTTTGCCGTTGCTTGGAGATACTCAAACTATTTCTTTCGTTCCACCTAATTAGATAATCGGTGTTCTTTTTAATTAATCAATCTCGAATGTTATAATTTGATGGGAAGTGTCAAAGACAAAATTGTAGAGCGTCATGAAAAATTCCTAATGCAGCTTTCTTTTGCTCAAGACGTGCTGCATAAAAGTGTTTTACTAGCCTGAAATAAGCCCGCGAATGCACGCAAAGTGACCCGAGCGACCAGTCCTGCGACAGTATTGCGTGCATTTGCAGGCTGCTTTCATGCTCAGAAAAACACGTTCACGCAGCACGTATTGAGCAACAGAAAGCCGTAGCGGAATTTTTTCATGTGGCTCTACAATTTTCTCATTGACACATCTCATCTAATTATAATATTTGAGAAGTTGATTAATTAATTAAGACTAATCTAAGTAGGCGGAATGAAAAGAAAAGTTTGCTCGTCGGGCTGCCGATTCGAACCAGAGACCACCGGGTCACGAGACCACCCCGCTAGCCGATTCAGACGCTGTCGATTTTCTTTTTTTTTCGTTATGTCCAGCTTGGCTACACGCCTCAAAAGAGTTTGTGATCATAGATCACACTCGTTTTATATGTGTCAATGTATCAAGCATTGACACCACAGCTTCATCACAGTCCTTCGTCTTGTACACGTCACGTACCTTCACAACCATTTCCACAAAATATTCATACACAGTTCGGCCTTTAGCATCACATTGTCTATATGCCAATGCACTTCACCAGACTGCGTGCAGCCCAAGTAAAGAGATAAAATCCATCTGTTCAAAATCGCGTTCAGGTGGTAAAAAATGAATGCCATGTGGATTGAGGGGTAGGTCTATCTTTAAAGTTATCTGTAATATATCCCAAAAGAATATGCCATTATTACAATCAATGAAAACATGTTCGATCGTTTCAGCTTTGTTGCACCGAAAGCTTCTGCTTCCCCATGGCATATAAATCCCTTTTTCCTCTAACCACATTTTAACAGGCAAGGCTCCCGTGTGAAGCTTGAAGAAAAATGTTTTAACGTTTGCCGGTATCCACATATTTTTAACCCTGTTAAGTGTGTCTTGCCAGGTCCTTCTTGAAACATTAACGGATACAATGGAACAAACTTTTTTTATTATGGGGTTCTACGTGCCAAAACCACTATCTGATTATGAGGCTCGACGTAGTGGACTCCAGAAATTTTGACCACCTGGGGTTTTTAACGTGTACCCTAAACTAAGTACACCGGTGTTTTCGCATTTCGCCCCAATCGAAATGCGGCCGCTGTGGCCGGGATTCGATCCCGCGACCTCGTGCTCAGCAGCCCAACACCATAGCCACTGAGCAACCACGACGGGTCAGGAACACACTCTCAATGAGATCCTTCATAAGACGCGTTCTTTTTACATTGGAGAGGTACTCAAGGGAAAATCTTGCCCTAAGGAAACTATAGGACGTTACAACTTCACGCAAGAACCTTGAAATTGTGTAATGAGGGCCAATGGCTGAATAAACAAAAAAAAATCAGGCATAGAAACTGTTAACATGGTTAGAAGAAAAATAAACAGAAACGGGTCTATTTCGTCCCTTATCAATATGAAACGTGATACAACTTGCTGAAGAAACAAGTGGCACACCGACAGACCACCTTTATTTACTCGACGAAAAAAATGTATTCTTGATGTTCGCTCCCACGTATAGACCGTTTCATCGGGCGAGGAGGATAGGGCGCGCGGAGGGCCTTTCCTCCTCTCTGGCTTGGGCGATCCGGCGCGGCGCAGCTTGAAAGTACTGCTGTCGCGTGCTGCGGAACGATTTCTTGATGTTTTAGATCGTACTCTGTTAAATTTACGCCGTGTCCGTTCATATAAGGTCGTCAGGGAAGCCTTTCGGTGCATCGGTAACTACAATAGGCGGAAATATCTTTTGGGGGCGCGAAAATGTGACGCGTTTTATCAGCCGCGGTGTACCCACATTATCAGTCGCGGTGTGTGTATGTGTTGTGAACTATTTTGCTTATATCGGTTTTAACTCAGCAAAAAAAACCGGTGTCTCTTTATTAGCAGCATGAAATGGTGAATTTGCTCAATATCTGATCGCTTGGCGTAGGGAGTAAAACATAAAGCATAAGAGCGCATGCTCGTGCACGGCCAACCTAAGGCAACCACGAAACATCTAAGCGGCAGGCGCAATCAAATATTTGTGATGCACCGGCATCATTCTCGCGCATTTCAAGTCTAGTAGGCTTGAAATTACCATATGCCTACGCTAGCCTTCCTGCATGAGGCCGATGGCGCTGCTCAACACAGCGATCACTGCGGTTGGTGATCCAGCACGGTACATATGTAAGCTGTGCGCTTCGGCATTGCCTTTTTGGCCTGCGCACAGCCATAATATATGAGGGATCGCATAAAAAGAATGCGATGCCTATTTTTGAGGACAAAATTTCCGTAATACGTGTGAGTGCGTCGTAGAGAACGGAACGAACACAATTACCGAAAAAGAAATTCGGTTATCATCCTCTTTCTAGAAAACACAAGAGAAAACGGGCTAACACCGCAACAGGGCCTAGCATAGTCACGCCGCACAACGTTTATAAATATATAACCGCTGATGCGGTATGCTTGTACCAAGCGGTATATAGAACAAAGATATATGTAATCCAGCACCTACCACTGCTTAGGACGCTCGCGCAGTTCGTAAACAGTCCCTTTGCTGGACAAGCGTAATTCAGACTGTAAGGTATGCTGCTATCACTTGTCAAACCTATTTTATTCAGGGGCGGAAATCTCATCCATCGAACCAAGTAGTCACACAATGTAACCTGCAGCGAACAGTTTGAACGCTTGTCCAAGTATAACATCACAGCTCCTATCGTAGCAGAACGGTACCCACGCTCACGCTGTTACGATCGTCGCGTATGTTTCATGGCTCCTAAACCGCAGCTTAGAAATAGAGGACAATACTGCAATAAGGTCACATTAGTGACTGGAACATTCAGAAATACACAATTCATCTCCGAGGCTGAAAACTCGAATATGCGCGCACACATCGCGCTGCGTGTTCCGTCCACCTCAACGCCAGCAGAAATTCCGGTCATGACGCCTTAAAGGGAAGCTGAAGCGGTTTTCAATTTCCATGAATTGCTGGGATTGGGAAGAACAGACCTAATAATTTACGGTTCCGAAATTTTTTTCTTCGTTTTGTTAATATAAGGGGCGGAAATCGCTTTCTAAATCACCCCCGCGGACACGCCCCCATCACTTCCCGGAGCGCCGGGTGAGGAGGTTACCAGAGGAGAGAACCGGCGAGAGTGACGTCACTGGCGGGGACCGAGCTGCCGGACCGGCGTGCAGGCATGCGCTGGCATGTACTCCTTCCGTCCTGCGGTTTACTGAACGACGCTACGAGAGATTTGCCGCCGCCGCCGCTCACGTTTGTTTTGCGATTTTCGTAGACTGTTCTTTCCTTCTGTGCTGCGTGAGTGCCTACAGCCAAGGGCGCCCAACATGCCCTCGTTCTGTGCAGCAATCGGCTGCGCGAACACACGCGGGCGAGACGATGTGGTGTTTCACAGGTTCCCGAAACACAAGAAGCTTGTAGTGCGGTGAGGAGAGATAAGTTCGTGCCGACGAAATCAACTGTGCTGTGCTCGGACCATTTCCGCGATAGCCGGATAGCCTTACGACAAATGCGGAAACGCGTTGTTGCTAGCGTTGCTATACTCCGTTTCATACATCAGGTGCAACGCTGTGGAGGCTTGAGATACTTCTTGCAGTGGCTGCGTTCGCACTTAGAAAAAGTTCGGTGTCTCTTGACCCGATTTTTGAGAAAACTTTTCATATATAAGCTCAGTTCTGAATGAAAAAAAAAGAATTTACCCATAGAAACAATCCGTGTACTTATACGGCTGCTAACACGTTCTTTTAAATCAATTTTCTTTTCGGCATTCTTTAATTGCAGCCCGTCGCGGCAGCTTCACGTGCATGCTCGCGCGAGCAAATGCCGCTGGCACGCTGCGAACCATAGACGGAAACGCGCGCAGTAATAAATTTTGGTAACCGGACTTCGTGCGTAGTTTCCACAGCGTTGCACCTGAGGTATAAATTTGAGTATAGGCTTGCCTAGTGACATTCGACGTACGGTTGCAGTTATCATGTTTACCACACGGCGGTGCTAAAACTGCCTAATATCTTTATGTCAACACTAGCATGGAGCGCGCATACCGATTCTTGATCGAGCCACAATCGCAAAGTCGTCGAACCATATTCTGAGTAGTGCACATATAATCCCCCTGACCATCTCGATCTGGATGTGTATGATAAGCAACTTCCATGACTGTACCTCGCAGCACTGCATGTGCGCGCTTTGAAACGCGGCACTTATGTTCGCGATCGTGTATCAACGCTCAGAAAACCACGGGACTTCAGACAAGCAGCGGCAAGGTGCTTGACATCGCGGAATTGTACCCGTGTTTACAATCTAATGAGAAGTTTGTGCTTCGGCATTCTTCCAGCAGCAAGTTCCCAGTGACACTTTAGCGCATTTTTTTCTCCCGTCATTGTAACGTGCAGCTACATGAAAAAAAAAAGCATATGTAACAGCTAAGATTTCCAGCGCGCGAGAAGGTGTACACATCGCTCTCGCTTTTGGCACACTCAACATCGTCGTTGCCACCGTTGCCGCCATCGTTTTCCGTATCGGCTGTCGGTTCGAACATGTACGGCGAAAATACAAGCTGTCCGAGACAGCGAGAACGTTCCATAATGCTTACAACTCAGCTATGCAGCCAGAACAGAACAGCGTGCTACGCTCTCAAACGGCGGCGCCGACCGGCGACTGCCGCCACTGACGTCACAGAGACTCCGACCAATCACGGGCAACAGCGGCGTTCGCGAGATACCCTGAGGCGCTGGTGCGCGTTTTCATGAAAAAACAGCCGCTTGCGCTTGTTTCCGCCCTTTTTGAACGAGATATTCGTGTTCAGGGGACTCAAAACTGTAGAATGCCGCAGAGAACTCATTTTTTTCGAAAAGTGTTTCAGCTTCCCTTTAAACCACTTCAGCACGTCTCACAGAACCGTTTACCACGTAGAAGACACACGTAATACTAAACAGGCCGCACGCCGGCGAAAACAAACGCCAGAACCTGCCGCCGTGCAAAAAGACCGCTTTCACCCAAGCCAGTATGGCGCTGCTCATAGGCGGCGCCACTGCGCTCGCAATATGGCGGCGCCTACGAAAAAACGGTCTATAGAACGCCAAATAAACGTGGCAAAGATTCGGTGAAATTTTTGAATGTGCTTACGTGTACAATACAGTGCCTGCAGAAGACACATAATTTTCGCAGCGAGAAAAACGTTACAAATAGTGGCACGTGCAAAAGTCGATAATTCGCGGCCACCCCATGCTTCGGCCATCGCACGCATTTCATCCGGTTTTTCGAGCCAAAGTGACTCGTTCTACCCATCCAAAGGTAGAACGAGTACCCATCCAAAGGTACCCCCGGGTAAGTGCTAGGCGTCGTGAGCTACCGGATATTTTCAAAAACATCGGGCGTGACATTCCAATGGCCATGGCAGATACCAATACTCTTTTGCTTATTGATTTCACTGCCACTTTTCTCGTCAAACCTTGCAGTGATTCTTAATAATGAGCTAACACTCCCCCTATATGCAGCAAATAGGGCAGCGTCATCGGCATCAGATAGAACACGTAGTTCACAGGGTTGTATATTGAAACCCCCTGATTTCTGTACTATTAACTATTTTTCTATAGAGCGGCTCCAAAAATAAAGCAAAAAGTAAAGGACTTAGGGGACAACCCTGTCGAACGGAAGAGAGTACTTGCATGCGTTGTGAAAGTTCACCATTAACAATTAAATTGGTACATGAGCTTTGATATGCCATTTTGATGCCTTCAAACATGACGGAACCAAGTCCTACATAATTAATTAATAAAAAGAGAATACTGCGTGGTACCATGTCAAAAGCCTTAGCTAGATCTATTTGCAGCATCCCTACCTTGACGAGAGCGCTATCGCAATATTCTAAATGCTTCTAGCTTCTAGCAAATATGAATATTTGTAAATATTTTCCAACCCCTGATGCCGCATGTCTGATGCACCCCCAACTAACTTCCGTAGAACTCCCTGCAGCCTTGCTGCAAGAACTTTCATGAAAACCTTGTAGTCACCATTTTTCAACGTAATTGGCCTGTATCCCGTTACTTTACGTGATATATTTCTATCTTTGCCTTTTGGAATTAGTACTGTGTGCGCACGATTGAACGATGGAGGTTAAGTCCCCTGCTCGAATGCCTCTGAAAATACTTCATGTAATGCTGTTGCCATATCCGTCTTGAACACCTTGTAAAATGCCACGGCAATCCCATCCGGACCTGGAGATTTGCCCGAGCTTAGTTCCTCAATAGCCCTCTCAATCTCTCCCATACTAAGATACATTTCTAATAAATTCGTTTCCTCTTTGCCTAGCGTCGGCATTTCTGCCAAAAAGTCATCCTCGTAGCCCGGCACCTTTGGCTCACGACAAGCAAACAACTCTCTATAGTAACTTTCAAATGCCGTCATGATAACTTTCTGTCCTCTGAATATCTTACCATTATATTCTATTTCCAATATTTCATGTCCTCGAGCGTACGCCTTTTCATCTGACAAAGCTCACTTTGTTGGTACTTCCCCCGCGAGATATTTTTTCAGCTCGTGCACGTATAATTTCACCTCTGTATTTATCATCCTCTAAGCTTTCTAGTTTTCTTTTAATGACTTGCAGTTCTTGCTTCACCAAATCCGGATTAGCTGCTTCGATTCTCACCAAGCATTTCAGACCTTGCCCCAGAACTAATTCCTGTTTTTGAGCTTGATACTTCATATGCCCACCTCTTTCTATTGCGTTCAATTTTACCCTTTGTTTAAATATTTCCCAGTTCTGTTTGGCACTGCGTAGTGTGTCATTAAAGAACTGCTCCATTTCTTTTTTTTATCTATGAATACGTCATCGTCGATTAGCTTGGCATTCAATTTCCATCTTTCCCACTCAAGTTTCCTTTTTTGCTTTTGGCCGATCTCAAACGTCACTAAACAATGATCACTGAAACAAACAGCATCAACATCGTAGTTCTGACACAAAGGCGCAATTTCTGAACACACATACACTCGATCTAGTCGTGCATGACTGGTGTCTTGAAAGTGTGTGAAGTGCTAGCGACTTCCACCTCTTGCGAACTGTGCCACATCAATTAAAGAAAATTTGCTCACGCATTCTTGAAGATACGCAACGCTTTCATCATTTATACTAGCAGTGGTTGAATGGTCTTCCTGATTAAAGACACAATTGTAGTGATCCAACACAATCAAACACCTCTCACAATCAAAATACATACTCAATTCGCGAAAGAACAAACATATTAATTTCATGCGGCTTTGTAGGTGCGTAGACACAAATAAACCTAAATTTCACTTCCCCGTAAGAAAGATAGCAAAAAACAAAACGTCCTTGCAAGCAACTTGTAACCGTTTCAACGACAATGCCAATTGAATTTTTAACAAACAACATACCGCCGGCTGATGATCCCACCGCATGGATTACGCATACATTGTACCTTAAAGAAAATTTTGCCACCATGGGCCTTCGGCCGAATCCTCTCTGCTAAACTTAGTTTCTTGGACCACAAGCAGATCTAGGTCTCTTGCATTATGCGTTTGACCTGATATTGCTTGCGACTAGCCCCTAGACACCGTACATTGAGCGTACCGTAATGGTGCAGGTATACTAATCACGGTGATTGCGAGCGCGAACCACCAGGACAACGCTTACCGTGGCTCTACCGTCAAGTGGAAATACCTGGCTGTTATAATGTTCTCACTTTGGACAGCAAAGTCAACCCAGTGCACTTTCAGGATGGCGTCGTGTTGGACGGAGTAAATGACAGCGCAGAAGCCGCCTTTCACTTGAAGTCCACCCGTTTTCACCAGAGCATCCTTGTCCGCCGTGCCGCGCAACTTGACTAACCAGATGTGGTTCATCTGGAAGGCTCCTATACCCGTGACGTTCTTGATGATGCCAGCTTCCTCCAATGGCTCTCGAAAATCTTCCAAGCGATATGGTCTTCTTGCCAGGTCACCGTGCAAAAAAACGCACTGCTGCATGCTCTCACCTGAAGGTAATGTTGGCAGCAAAATCCTATAATCCGAGTGTGCAGAAGAAAAGCTGTCACCGCGGCCAACAGCGACCGCCAAAGAACCTCGCACGGAGCGAGCCATCACGCATTCGTCCTCCTCGAACTGTCTAACTGTGGGTTCATCGTACACGACCTTTAAGACGGGGTTTTATATGCATGAAGAAGTAGACGCAGCGCCAGGCGCAACCCAATCACAGGTGACCCCTGGAGGAGGGAAAGGGTGACATACATAACAGGAGGAAAACCCTCTCAGCAAGTAATTAAAATTTGATATTGAGGACCAGCAAGAGGCAGAGTACGTCACAGTTTCTCGGCACATTGAAAGTCCCCAGTCTGCTGAGTCAGGTAAGTCTCAGCAGCAGTAATTAACAAAATTTTCTGTGCCTTCTACGCAGTTGTGCATTGTTCTTCTTCGTGATGACTTTAGCTCACAGTGAAGGGGGTGGAGACCAGACTACTCCCCTTGATGGAATTTTAACAGCGCATCAAGATAAGCAGCCGGAATCAGAAATAATTGAATATGCCGGTTTAGGTTATGCCAAAAAGGCTGGAGACACTGAGGCGCCACACCTGAAACGTCAATACGATGCAGTAGTTCAGACAGCGGTCATCTGCCGAAGTTGCGGTAAGGATTTCTGTTTCTCCAGGATGAGTTTGTAGCTTCTTTGACTTGCCGAGGTGCATTTTACTGCATACATATTTCACTATTCTGTGGTTATGTCGCCACTAGTAAACATTTCATTACTGCAGAAAATTTTCTGCGCATCATATATTCATATATCGCACTTCGTAGGAATGCAGACGCAAGTCAGTATGCAGTCTCGTGCTGTTCTCACCTACTGCTTTGAGATGCCACGAGCATCGTCACCAGTGTGCCTTGAACCCACATCTGACTCTTGTGACATAGAATCTGGAAATGACATACAGGGCAGCAACATTTATTCTTCCTATGCATCATCTGACACTAGTGGTCTCAGCTATGTGAAAAAGTGTTTGTAGTACTGCACTACAGTACTGACATGGCATATGTGACTTTCATAAAGGATGTTGACCAGGCTCTACCATCCTTACATGAGGAGCGAAAATGTATTGTATTTGAATCCTCACTGGACCAGCTGCTATTAACATGCCCAGTGTGTTTGACAAGTGTGCTCAGCTGTCGACTAAGGAATAAAAGGCACACTGCAGCGAGTTGAAAGGATGTGCTGAAACCTGCATGTTTATACTTAAACAAACCAGCTGATGACTACGAGGAAAGCAGCTGCAAATGTGTTACTTCGGGCAGGAGCCCTATACTTAGGGTGTAACGTTTCCAGATTTCGCAGAGCCCCGAAGAGTATAGGAATATAGTGTGCCTTACCTATCGTTACCACCTCGCTGTACAGACATATCTTCTGATTCCAGAAATCACTAAGGTATGTGACACGATCACTATGTTCGTAGTGAAGGCAGTTAAAATTAAATCCCATAAGAGTATTTGCACTGTAATTGTATTTTTCTTCCACAGGTCTGGACTGAGCATCAAAACCTGCTTTTTGAAGAACTCGCTGAGAAGTCACTGCTTGTTGCTAGGGATGGAAGAGCGTATTCGCCGGGTCACTCTGCCAAGTATGGTACATATTCACTGATCGACATTGACCACAACAAGGTCCTGCATGTGGAAACTGTGCAGGTGGGTACATTTTGCCCCAAACTGAATCATGGTGTGGGAAATTACATATTTCTGGATGAAATGTTTATCGCAATTTAAACCGTTTTGTAAAAAAATAAGTATTTTTTCATTCGACAGTCCGCAGACGTGAAGGGGAGCAGTCATCCACAGCTTTCTCCTAATTTTTCAGTCTAACGAGGCGAAGGGCAGCAGCAACATGGAGCCCGAGGGCCTCAAAAGGTCTCTCAGCATTTTTGAGGCGAATGGCATGGTGATTGAAGTGATTGTGACTGACCGACTTTCCCAAGTTAAGGAGTTTGCTGCAAGGGAAGGAACCTTTGATCACATGTATGATTGTTGGCACGCTGCTAAATGTAAGCTTTCTAATATAAATCATTACAAAAAAATGTATTCCTTAGAGAATAAAATGCATATCAGTTTCAGAGTTCATCTGCTTGTTTCACGCTTTTCTATGTTGAATGCGTTTGGTGGAGCGCACGACCACGTGACAGGTACGATCCTTTTTTATTTTCGTCCCATTAATACTCACTATACTTGGATTATCACAGTAAGCTGTTCGCCCGATGTATATTAATTAAATTCAAGTCATGTAGTTTTACGTGCAAAACCCACGATCTGATTATGAGGAATGCCGTAGAGGGGGACTCCGAAATAATCTGGACCACCTGGGGTTCTTTAACGTGCACCTAAACCTAAGTACAAGGGTGTTATCGCATTTCACCCCAATCTAAATGCGGCCGGCGTGTCGGGGATTCCATCCCGCGACCTCGTGCTCAGCAGGCTAACATCGTAGCCACTGTAGCAACCATGGCAGGTTCGATGCATACGTTGAACAAGTCAGAAGTAATCGTTACCTTTTGGGCAACTCTAAGGCGTACAAGTGTTGTTCTGTTGCAAGGCTGATCGCTTCAAAAAGGCCAATGCACAAAAATACCTTCTTTCCAATTATCTCATGGCCGGCGCGTTTACGCCAGAAGATTATTGGTGAAAAGGTGAGTACAGAAATAGATATACTGATGGAGTTCTAGAAAATTTTCAGGCATAGAGTGGCCTATGCTGACGTAGCAAAGAGGCAAGTGGAGATCGATACAAAAAACCATACTTCTGTGGACTAATGACGATGTTTCGTGCATTAAAAAATAAAGCTTCTGCGTTCTTTTGACAGGTACAGTTCGACACTGCACAGTGTGAGTTTCTCATTAATGTACGAGGTCGCATGCTAAAGCTATATTAAATAATAAGACAGACAGGACGCCTAAATCTGGTTTTATTAGATATATCAATTAATGGTACGACATAGTTTTCGCTACATAATTATTCATTTGGTGCATGAAAGTGTAATTAAAAGAGCAAACATTTCGCAAACCGTCGGTTTTATTCTATCTCACGCGAATGGCAGAAAAATTAAGATATTTCTAAATTATCGTTCGTTGCACTATAGTTCTGACTTGCTGGGGCACTGTGCTCCAAGTCTTGTAGCATGTGCCAGCGCTGTCAGTGAAATTAAAATTCATTGTAGACTCTTGCTTTTTTCGGCGGTCTGCTTCACGGCAGTCGCCGATGTCCAAGGCACGCTGTCGACGGCTGGACACAGCAGCAAGAAGGTCGCTTGTTGGAGCAGGGATGTCGGACTCGTTCCAGGAGTTTCTGCAAGGTGTATTAATTATCACTAGCGCCACTGAAACTATATGCTTAAAAGGAAGCTTTAGGTCGGGTGCTACTATCCAAATACATGTAAAAAAAGAACTCGTTTATTTCGGCAACCACTGCACCAAATTTGACGAGGTTTCTGCATTTTAAAACAAAACTTAAGATCTAGTAACTGTTTGTTTCGAGTTTTCGATTTAGGTCGTAAATGTTTTATTAAAAACTGGCAAAAATCGAAAATTTTCAGAACACGAAGTTATCAAGTTTACAACCCTGTAACTAACTCAGTAAGTGAAAATGATATCACAATTCTGTGAATTGCATGTGATAGTACATCTAAAGCGGACAAAATTGGAATGACAAACATGAATGTGAAAAATGAAGCAATCTGAAAATGCAGCTTTTGCAATACCCTTATACACAACGTCACAAATACACGTAAGACATAAATTAACATATCGAATTTGTCCGCTTTGAATGATCTAATGATGCCGCTTACAGAACCACGCTATCTGTTTTTGATGCAGAGCTATTCTTTAATGAACTTCGTCTGTCTATTTTTTCGAACTTTCGAATTATGTATAATTCTTTTCCCTTAGTTCGTGCCCTAAATCGAATTTCCGTTTCAAACAGTCACTAGAATTTACCTTTCTCTTTCAAATGCAACAAATTTCATTTAAATCAGTCCAAGAGTTATCTCAGACAATCGTTTTTACGTTTTACATGTTTTTGAATAGGTCGCGTAGGAGTTGAGCCCGAGCTAAAGCTTGTAAGGCAGTGAACAGTACACTAATAAAAGAAGAGAAGTATGCATAGCTGCGCGCTGGTGGCGTAAAGCGGTAGTATATTAAAGGAAGATTGACTAAATGTTATTCCTACATGTGTCCCTCACGTTGTGGAGTGGCTAACAGTTACTTTCTGTATAGGCTTAGTCACTCAAGTGTTCTCATTAGTTGACCGTGTCGCGTCCATTTGGCGCAGCTGGTGCTCTTTAAAAAATGTCGCAGTTTCTTTCTAAAGGCGAAGCATCGATTGCGATAGCAAATTAGTGGACAGCTATACGAAGTACAGATACTAGTTTTATCTACTGTATAAACTTGAAAATATTCGCTTATTAACCAAATTAACAAGCATGGCGTGAGCGCAAACAGGCAAACATGAACACCTCACACTCAATGACCGCGGACAGTCGCTGTAAAAGCGCTTGCGTGAGGAAACGCGGCAGCAGCAACGAGCGAAGTGACCTTCGCGCTGTCTATCGCTTCAACGCAAGTAGCGGCGAGAACACAGCAAGCACAAAGGTGTGAGCCGTCTGCAGGTCGTTTTCAAGATTGGGCGCGCACGGCCGCGCGTAGCCTCGCAAAGTACGCAGTTGCTGCTGGAGTAGAACGCCGCCCCCCTCCCTTCCTCCCGCGTTGTCTACTCGCTTTCCTCCCTGGCGCCCCAGATTGAGCTGCGGTGGTCGGTTCCCCTTGCGCGCGGTCGCGAAATACGAAGTTGCCGCCGAAGAACGCCGCCCCCTCTCTCCCTTCCTCCCATCCCCTTACGGCCTTTCGCGCGACGGAAGACCGCGCGTTTCCTCTCAGCTTTCCGCCCTTTCGCGCGCCTGATTCAGCGGCGATGGCCGATCCCCCTCGCGCGTTTCCCTCGCACACACAGCGTACGGCGCGCGGCGACGGTTATCGCCATTGGAATTTAAACGGGACATCACGACGACGGCGAAGCCGACAACAGAAATGCGTCTGAAGTGTCCATATAAGCGCTATTGCAATAAAAATTTCATTACGTTGCTCACCTTCTCCGCAGAGGTTTCCTGTGCGAGGCGTCCAAATTGCACTGGGTCCTCGAACAGCGATGATCGAGGACTGGGACGACAGCTGCGGCTGCAGGAAGATGTCATCAGCATAGGCGTGGTGTCCGTGCTCCTCGTCCACGATGTCGTGCAAGATTCCGAACAGCCCAATGTTGCCCTGGATGTTCCGCAGCATGATGGCCGCCTTGCAGTAACTCGTGTCGCCGCGGCCCGTAAATCCCTGCTCCACCAGGCAAATTTGGCGTCCCGTTGTGTCGGCTTGCTGCTCTGCCATCCGCCTCGCCATGCTGTAGTCCACTTTGTCCAGAAGGATTCCCGCTGCGAACAATCTCTTCGGGGAAGGTATGCAGCAGCCGTGTTGTCGTCCAGTAGCCCGCTTCGCCGTCGTGCACAGCGCAGGTGATGCGTTCTCTGATTGACTGCCCCGACGCATTCCAACGAGCCACGTCATACGCTTGCTTCCAGCGTGGCCGAGCGCCTCGCGGTCAGATTGCACGTGATCTTCATCCTCTTCGCCGCAAGCAATATTCGCAGTTATACCGAGACAAAACATGTTTCAAAACAGTTTGTAACCATTGGTTATAAGAGAAACGGTTGATAATATAATTATTTTTAAAGAACCCCAGGTGGTCAAAATTTCCGGAGTCCTCCACTACGGCGTGCCTCATAATCAGAAAGTGGTTTTGGCACGTAAAACCCCAAATATTATTATTATTAATTATTTTTAGTGGTGTAATAAAGATTGTCACTGCATCATTCGATTGGCGTCCGTATCCACTTCCCTTTGCAAAAAAAAAAGAAAAACGTAGAGAAGAAAATATTAGCCAGTTGTGGCAATAGGCTGTCTCACTACATTGTGTAATATGAGAAGCCAACAAACACAGACGCCAAGGACAACATAGGGGAAAATACTTGCACCAGAGTCTTTTAAAGTTTTTTTGAAAGACTGCTTGTACTTACTAAATGATTTAAAGAAATGATAAATTAATGGCAATGAAAGCGGATGAAAAAAACTTTCCCGCAGGTGGATGCCCGATGATTCGGACGGCTTCGCGGCATCCCCACGTACCCCACATAGTCAATGTATGAGAACGTCTCTGAAGCATACAGAATTACTGGTCCCGTCTTAACTCTATTAAAAAGCTATTTGTTGGATAGGCAGTACATGGTTTCTGTAGCGGGCGGCCTTTCTCAAACTAATATAATTAACTTAGGTGCACCCCAGGGGTCCATTCTTGGTTCATTACTATTTATTATTTACATTAATGATCTACATGACCTTTTACACTCATCTCACTGCGTTTTATACGCCGACGACACCACCTTATCATTATCAGACACGTCGTTAATCTCATTAATATAAAAGTTAAATGCTGCGCTAACGGACGTTATAGAATGGTGTCGCGGTAATTACCTAGTCATTATTCCCGATAAAACGAAATATACAATATTCAGTAGTGGTCACAGGGTCCTAACTTCTCCGCTAGCGTTAACACTTGGTGCTAATCAAATTCCAGTCGGTGTCTTGGTTCTATTCCTCGATGTTCTTCTGGACACTAACCTCAAATTTGACTCGCGCATTAACAATATTAAGAAAAAAACGGCATTTGGCATTCGCCCTCTGATAAAAGCACGTGCCTTCTTTTCCCACAAGGCTCTTTTATCACTTTGTTTTTATTCGTAGTTACACTAACTATGAAATCGATGCCTGAGGTAACGCGTACAAGTGTCACCTATCATCAGTTCAGCATTTACAAAATAAAGCCATTCGTATCATTAGTAGCAGTCCTCGCCAGTCAAATTCATCCAATTTGCACCGTCAAAACCTCATTTTAACTACCGTGAACTTGTTTCAATACAATTTAACAATCTTATTTTTTCAAGTTACTTAACAACCGATTGCTTTACGAATTCGTTCACGCAAATGATTTACATAACTACGATAGAACTAGGTTGTCCTTTAAAGAAATTTTTTTACTGCCTAGTGTTCGTACCAATTATAGTAAACTAACGTCATGTTTTGCTGGCATATTTTATGGAATCGCTTACCATTAAACATAAAATCACCCACTTCGTTCTATGCCTTAAAAAAAATCCCTTAAAAATTTCCTTTTGACACATTGACAGAATTATGGTTACAAATGTTTTACTTATTTATTTTCTTAACACTGTTTTTTCCTACGTTTTGCTGTTCACATGCTTGCCGTTGCCCTTCACTTGTTTTGTTTATAAATGCTTCTTTTTATGTCTGTTGAAATTTTCTGTATGTATATTTTTTAGTACACAGATATCTTTACTTTATATTCATTTGGGTCTGCCGATTATATTTTTTTCTCTATTTCGTTCTGTTTTTTCTTTACATAATTTAAAGGTTCTGTTGTACACCGATTTCGTTTTCATTTTTTTTTTTCATAGTAACACTGTACATTGTAGTCCTAATCACGTTTATGTTGTTGCACTTCACCTCTTTGTTTCTCTCAGTGTACATTTTGTACATTTTATTTCTGTCCTGTCACCCATGTAATTTTTTTTTTATATTTACCCACCGAGGGTCCCGGTTACAGTCTTCGACTTTGGGACCCTCGTCTGTAAACCAAAAAATGCAGCCGTTTCCTTTTTTTTGTAATGAATGAGCTTGATTTGATTTGATTTGATTTGATCTGAAATTTTGGACGCAAGAACCCTTCGCCGTCCGATCTTCCGGCGGACTTGTTGCCGTGACCACAGGTCCGAAACGGCATTAATCAAAGCCACCATCGCGGCCGTTTCTGTTACCTCGGGTCAAACGCTGGTGACTAATTAACACATTTACGATATTATAACTGCTAAACGGAACGCCGCTAGATGTCAACGATAATTATTATAGAAAGAAGCACAGATATAACCATAGAAAAACTGAACACGCTCATGCCAATTTGCAACGTACTGTTTGCGGGACACTTATCGCGTTCGTCTTTCGTCGTTGTAAGCCTTTAACGAATCATCGGTCTCTGAGTGTTTCCATTTCTTCTATCATTTAGGAAGCGATGAGTCAGGGTCCTTTAAAAGGCCAACTGCAACAAAATTTATCTTTCGTTAAATAGGCTATGCCCCGGCCTGAACAGTAGATGTGACTGAAGCGATCATTCCGAAGCAGCTGTGCTGGTAATTGTCTTTCTTTTTTTTTAAATTTATATAGCACTTAATCAGCCGAGGCGTGCATGTCTTGTTTAGCGGATGTGACTTAAATCCCAGCACCTGCCCTCCGAGGTTTCTACCTCCCAAGGTACAGACTCACTGTACAGCATCCACGGGGTGCTTGCGCGAGAGTTACTCTAACCGCAGGCAGCCGCGAGCGCCGCCTCATCTCGGAGGCCATGCCTAAAAAGCTGCGTCGTGGTTTTCAATGTTCTGGCTCGTGCTTCACTTCCGGCGAGCGGGAAGGGCGCCGTCTTTGGCCAATTTCGCCATCGAAAGCGCCAGTTTCTTCGAGCTTCCCGTGACGCACCCACTCGTATTTTCAACGTAATTTTTTGCACGGAGGGTGCTCTGTATATAGGGGGTTTGAGTATAACTTTAGTGGCTCCAACCGACGGCAAACAACATTACTTTTGTTCTGTCCAGCTACGTGACATTTGCATATTTTTAAACTCTAGGGGCGACGGTACTGCGCATGTGCAGACTCCTACATCAGGATCTGCGCATGCGCAGTACCGTGGCCCCTAGTTCTTGCGTACGCAAGCCGCTTGCGTCCCCTAAACTAAAACTCTCTATTAATTCCCGAACTTTGCGGAGAAATTCATTGGCGTTGCAGTTAATTTTGTGCTTGAATGCATAAAACGCCGTTTTTTCAAGAAAGTAACCGGAACGCGAATGCATTTCTCTGCAATGTTCGAGAATTAACATCTCGAAACTGATGTCATCCTTCGTTCCAAGTGGATCCACCTTGCGAACTCCACGGCTAGAATTTGTAAATTGCAATGTGCGCCATAATGTAATTATTAAAAACTTAATTAGCGACGCCTTGTTAATTAGTCGATTATGCATTTCAATGTTTTTGCAAGTAATGTCCGCCTCTTCTAGTAGACCAGCTCATGAACTGGAACTGTGCTGTCTGCTACAGGCAAACATTAAACATTTTTGAAAGTTCCCTGAAACACCATAAGTATGCTATCTGATCTGATACCTGGATTTTAAGTGGCCCGAAATTTCGTTGCAGTTGTCATTTAAGCAAGACATAGGAATAAATTGTTCTTTTTCTAGCAAGCTAAGAAGCTATTCTCTGTTTTCTTCTCCATCATTACTTATACGAGTTGTTGAATGAAAATCCTAAGCGACCGACTGTTTCGTCCATTTGGTACTTGGCCTTTCTCTTCACGCCATATCTTACAACCTAAAGGGTAGCTCTGCTAAATGCGAAGAAAGAATAATATTTCCGAAAATATAATCCCATCCCCCCCCCCCATAAATAAAAGAAAGAAGAAATAAACAGAAGAAAAATGACGCGCTTTCCAAGATCGAAAGCAGCGAAGAATGACAGAAAATCAGCTTTATATATACCCTCGAAATTGTCCTTTTTCGCCATATAGACCAGAAAAGCGAGGAGTCCTCGGGAGGAAGAGCATGGAGCACGTTCACCCTTTATATTCAGGCCCATTTCTTCATTAAAGGTGATGGATGGTTGAGCTGACTCTCGCTCTAAACGGTGAGAGAGCAGACCGGCACGCGTCGAGATGGGCAGCGCACCCATAGCGCGGCCGCAGCGTTCTCTTCGTGCAAGTGTTCGAACTTGTCTCGAACCCCGGCGATGTGCATGCGTGTGCCCCTGCGCCTCTCGTTCCTTTCTTTCTCCCCTCGCGTTTCAAGGTGATGCAGATCCACGGCGCCGCAAGATGCTGACGCAATCGTATCTCGCCGTAAGTGATCGGAGGCCGTTCGGCGGCCATAGCAGTGGCCTTTGGCCCTTCGGCGTGGGAGTAAAAACGCAGCGGGCTGACGCCATCGGAACTCGGCCATCTGTCTTCGGGCGCGGGATATCCCGCTGTCGCGGACTGAGATCTCCATTTAGATCGTTTAGGGGCCCCCCCTCTCTCTCGTTGGCTGCTCGTGCGCGCGCTCGCTCTTTCTCGGCCCGGGCTCCTCTCGCCTCCAGCACGAGGGGCCAAAGCAGCAGCGAGCCCGTGGACAGCGCGTGATCATCGATCATGAATACGATCTCGCGCAGCTGGGCGCAAACGAGCTACCGCGGGACGGGCAGGCCGTGCCGGAATGCGCGTGTGTACCGAGGGGCTCCGCGGACACGAAGTTACGAGAAGGCGCCGCTCCCGCAGCGCAGCGCGGGCTCCTTCCACCGCGCCGTCAAGAGACGCGCGAGCCGCCTCTGACAAGAACCTGGCACGGCTAATGAATGATGCCCGCCCCATCTGCGCCTCTTCTGTCAGCGTGGTCGTTAAATGGCTGGTGTTTCTCGCACGGTGTTGTGTAAGATCATCGACCCCGCGATCCTGAGTTACGGTACGCGTCGACAGCACCGGAAAGCGTTCTTTCTTCGATCTTTCCACTTTTAACGCTCAGCATTCGCGTACCGCGACAACGTGCGCTCCGCGCCTGACGATTAGAAACCAAACGTATTCCAGGAGCAGCACGAATGCGCTGCTGCCAAACTGTCATCCGAATGTCTTCAACTTCATCGCAGTCCGTATGTGTCGCCGCCACACAGGATCGTTCGCAGTGGAGCCGTGGGAGAAGTGTTATGTTGGGAGGCTGCGAACCACTGCGCCAGCTGTTTTATGAGAGAGGAAAGGTGGAAAAACGCCTGTCCGCTAAAACAAGGTGGATGCCCAATGTGTGAGCAAAGTCGCTTGGATTAGCCGATAACGCTTAGTTTACTTTCAAATGTTCTTCTTTTCTAGCGACGGAGAGCGCTTTGTTTTCAAGCCGAGTTAATGAGTCGGCTGCGTATATCTTCGAGATCGCGTGCTGTGGTTTTGTCGTAGCCAGTGATGCATAGTCAATTTACGAAAGCATCTGCTCTTTTATATCCTATTATAAGTCACAATGTATCTGCTGTCCATTAAAATGTGATGCTGTGACTTTGTATAAGGTTGAGAAACTCCGGAACTTCTAGAGCTATAACGTAATATGTGTCACGTCTCATGTCTTATAAGATCACAATAAATCTGTGATCTTACGCCCTGTACAAATTCTTAGAAAATAAAATCCAAGGGCTGCCTGAGAAAGCTTTAGATTTATTTCAGATATGAAGCTAGGCTATATTATCAATTAACATATGCCTGCCCCCCCCCTTTCATATTTTTTTTTTATTTTTGTAACTGGCACAGACGTGCGCTTCGATTGTAAAATGTGCGCAAGTACTCAACAGACCTTGGACGGCAGCAATGATCGTGTCACCGCCTGCCGATAACAATAATTCGGTCATGGTGCGCCAGGGGGAAACAACTTCCCAACGACTGCTTATAAAGGAGTCAAGAAGCGTCCATGCTTACATTTCTGCAGCGGCGCATGTAGGATGCGCATCTGACCAAGCCATCTCCTTTTCGTAAGTAAGACATACTAAGCTATATCACGTGTGTAAATCTTGAGCGGGCGTTCTTTCCCAGCTGTGCACAGCTGCCGAACGCATAATATTTTGTTGGTGTGTGTTGTTGCTTTTCGGTATTTTTTTTTTTTTTGCGCTGGACATGCATAAATAAATGCGCGAGATTTTCGGTGCAAGCAGAACAATCGAGGACGGCTTGCAGGATGTTAAAGACTTGAGAAAATGCAGTGTAAAGCTGCTAGAAGAAAACCGGGAATTAAACGCTAATAATGCCCAACTTTCTCGTAAGATTGAAGAACTACAGAGCAGTATCAGCGCTCCAACAACTTAGAAATCAAATGAATACGACTTAACGAAGAATCTGCAGTTGCGTTGAAGAAAACTGGCGAACATGTCCAGGAATAAGCAGCTGAAGCTGACATCGACGTGTGTCATAGAGTGCCTACCGCGCAACATGATGAGACGAATATAATCGCATGGTTCGTTCCACGAAGCAAGATGAATGCCGTCCTTTCTAAATCAAGAAAGAATAAATACTACCAATCTCGGATGTCAGGCATTTTCTCCAGTCTTTGTTGATGAACACCTAACCCGTGAGATCAAGCAGCTTCTTCGTGCAACGACTAAAAAGACGGAAGAACTCAAGTGGTGATTTGTCTGGTCATCGGAGGGGGCAAAGTCTTCATTAGGAGAGATGAAGCCTTTTCAGCAAAGCGCGTTGTAACCGTGCATTATATGGAGATGATGACCGGGGGCACTGAATAAATGCCCCTTCGCCCTGTTTGTTGTACAGTGCTTCAACCAAAAAATGGTTGTTCCTACATCGTATACCTACCTTGACCCATAATTATTAAAATGCTCAAGGACCCTGTAAGCAGCTTCCAGTATTTCATTTAAACGCATGCAGTATTTGTGATAAGCATGATGAAATACTTCATTTGTTCGGGTCACTCTCCGTCAACAGTTTTGTTATGTTATTCACAGAGTCATGGCTATTGACTGATGAGAATCCGCCTTACTTTGCAAACTACTTGTACACTAGTCTTCTACGACAGTATAGCAGCGGGGCAGTGGTGTTGCAATTTATGTCAAAATAGCCTGCCCGACAAGTTATCGAAGACCTCTCAATTACATGCAGATATGTCAAATGCCTTTCGGTTCGTATTTCGACAACAATCGTTGTAGCTCTCTGTGGGCCACCTGCCGGAGTGTATTTCATTTGTTGAAAAACCTCTTGGTTACTTCGGCAATACAAGGTCTGTATTTTATGGTATACGTCAGACGTTGTCCGACGATGCGTCTTCAAAAGAAATGTCCGACTTAGCAAGCTAGGGCCTTTGTAGGCGTGAATGTGATTACCAAGCCAACCCGTCTGATACCAGAGAGTGCGTCGTAAAATGACATCTCCGTCACGAATGTACACACACTCCGCGGTTAGTACTGCTGGTCTGCTGGCTGTCGACGTTGGCGATCACCTTCCTTTATTCTGTTTTATACGTGTTTATCACAAAAATGTTAAATCTAAATTTAATATAATGACTCGCACTATATTAACGAACATCCATTGGAGACATTCCGTTCACTTGCGTGCACCGCAAGCTGAGAGGGTAAAACAAATACCTATGACGAGAATAAGGCTTCTGGTGCCTTCTTTAACAAACTTATGCAACCATATTACCTGGATTTTCCACTCAGATCAATGAAAGGAGAAAACAAGAAAAAAGATTGGATCAACCAAATTCCTTTTATAAATATTGTATAGAAAACCATAGTATGTTCCGCTCATTCTTGAAAAAACCGCTCTCTCGCCTTCGAGCTCAGAGGTTTAGGCGGCCCTCGCTGTAACACTAATGCATGCATCTATATCAAATGCCAGGCGGATGTCGCGTGTTACAGAGATGTTCGTAAAGCCAATTCTTCTTGTGCTAAAACTCCAGGGCTCGCCATTTTCTCCTCCCCCGCGTTTCTTTTCTTCTTCTTCTTCTTCGTTGTCTTCGTCTTCTTATTATTCTTACCGGTATGACGTCATGGCAGTTACCTCTCTTGGAGATAGTAGTGCTCGGATTGCATAGCGGTGCATATCTGTTTCTCCATTTTCTTTTTTGCGCTATAATATATGTAGAGTGTTATATATCTGCACCAATTTTTTTTAGATCACCTGTGGCTGCAGACAGCAAAATTCTAAGACATTACTTCCACGAGCAATCCAAGGCGTAATTTATTAACAAAATTTCCTTTGTTAGCCTTTCTTTTACTAAATAATTTAAATCATTTGCAGCAGATATTGCAAATTACAAATTGTAGCTAGTGAGTTTGCAACGCATATCGACTTGGAATGAATTCTGAAGTTGGCACCGGTTTCGAGATATGTGCCGTAAACTTGCGGTAAGCAATGCACTGTTGTTACGCTTGCCTTTTTAAGAAAACGCAGTTGTATGCATTTGATCACTAAAGTAGCTGGAACACCAGTGTATTTCGTCACACACTTTCAAAATTAATATCTCGAAACTGGTGTAATCCTGAGAATTCGTTCCAAGTGGATACGCCTTACGAACTCACCGGCTTCAATTTCGTAAGTTGCAATTACCTGGCATACCATCAAGTTCCTCACTCAGAAAATACATTTGGCTTGCCATTAGATTTTCTCTTCGTTTGTTCGCAACTGGCTCATCTACTTAAAGGACACCTCACCTGGACCTATTTAACAGTTTGGTTATCCATCACTTGAACTTGCCAAACGCCGTCTAAAGGGCGCTTTACCCCAACAATTTTTCGAAGTGGCTCTTTATTGGAGAATATAGGAGAAATTGAAATGTCGCATGGCGATGCCGCCCGGAGGCAAGCTTCAGTGCAAATACAAACTTTGCCTGGGTTAGAGTCCGGAAGCGACTTACCTTCCTTACTTTCTCCCATAACGTAACCGAGGTATCGCCTTACCTTTACGTCAGAAGAACCACTTCCTTGTTTTTTAATGTGTGTGTGTGTGGAGGGGGGCGGGGATGGAGGGGGTCATTATTTGCGGCACGGTTTGCACTTCCAGTGGAGGCAATTGCGCGATCTGTATGCATTGGATGCTTTAGCGAAGTCACGTGCCGTAATCGGTTACGTTGCAGGCAGCACGTCTTATGGAGAGGAATTTGTACGTGTGACTGCGACTCTCTGGCTGAGCGGGGCTCCGTCAAGAGAAAGGGTACGCCGGCTTCTGTTTAAAATTTCCTCTGTTTTCGCGCCGCGCAGCCGTTTGATACTTTGCAGATACGATTTCCAGCACGTGACCTACGCAATGCACTTGCGTGTTTGCAATGCGCTACCCTGCAATAGCAGCTCCTGAAGGGTTTATGTATTCTTTTGATCATCATCAGCGATGAAGTATAGCGGCGTCAGTGTGTATGGTAATTAGTGTGTCACGATGCTCTATGTTAAGATCGCACCTCTCCCTCTCGACATTCCGAAGGTTTAAAAAAAGTCGGGACTCAGCTTGCCCGAGCTTGGCTTTCACCACGTTCACGGCGGCATCGCGCCAAACGCTTGAGCAATATGCGCCGCTCGTTCGGTGCTTCGATCCCATCGCGGGATGGCCCGCGCGGTCACGACCCCCATTCAGGGTCCAGGGGCTCGCATGCCTGGAGGGCACTCTGCGCGTCGGATTTGGTGCGTCCTGCGGTAACGAGAAAAGCGGCCAGCTAAGCGAGAAATAATGGAAGCCGCTTGTTGGGGGCGCGTATACCCCGCTCGGCGCCCCGCCGACGGCGGCGCGTGCTGCCGCCGCGGCATCGCGATTAATCCGGCCGGCCCATCTCGGCCCGTTCGCTGCCTCGTGGGATGTGCGCCGCGGGGCAATCGCGCGGTGCTCGTAAATTCGCCACCACATCTAAGTCGTAAAACGAGAGGTGTACGCGGAAACGCAGATTTATGCGCCGAGGAGAACGGCGCGCGCGAAGAAGCGCCCACTCAGCTGTGCACGGCTGGACGGCGGTGTTCGAGTGCCTTGTCTGGTTAATGCACACGCAACTGCCAGGCTCGTTCGAACCTTGAGTGCAAACATTGTAGCGATGGATGTAGTCATGAGTGTCGACAGAAACTGGTCCCGCACCACCAGTTCTCGAACGGACCAAAACTATGTATAGTATATATTGTGAAATTCTCACACCCAACTGCAAACTTCAGCGCTTCACAGAGGAGCTGAGACGATGGCTTCGGTGTTTTAGTGTATACTAAATTAAATTCTGGGGTTTTACGTGGCAAAACCACGATGCGATTATGAAGCACGCCGTACCTGGGGCCTCCGGGTTAATTTCGACCACCTGGGGTTCTTCAATGTGCACCTAATGCGCGGTACACGGGTGTTGTTGCATTTCGGCCACATCGAAACGTGGCCGCCGCGGTCTGGTTTCGATCCCGCGACCTCCGGGCTTAGCAGCACAACACCAAAGCCACTACGACACCACGGCTGTTTACTACATATCCCGACCCACGAACTCGAATTATCTAGATCATTTCATGTGCAGACGAGACACCGAGCGCGGAATATTTCGTGCAGATGGCTGTGGGAACGCTGGAAAAACTGCGCCCGCACCTCTGGCGCGGACACGCGGGCTCCAGCGCGGCATATTCGCCGGGTGTTCTTGTTACGCGTATATATTTTAGGTGTATTGACTCGAGTTGTGTTAGCTTTGAATTACAACTCCTCAGCGATTTTGAATTCTGTGCCGGGTAATTATTCGAATAACAATAAACGCATGAAGTCGTTGCGCACAACTCCGGACACGCTGCAGAATATCGCTTTCGCACTCACTATGCAACCTGACTCTCCAAGACAATGCAGTGACGCTAGTGGTATTTAGATTGTTTTCATTGGGTATGGAAAATGCAAAAGTAAAAGCCTCAGGCATCGTAACTGTCGCACCTCTCGCTGAACACGTGAACTGTCCCGCGGCTGCGGCGAAGACAAAAATAACGGAAATAATGGGTAGAAGTGACGGAAAAGTTCCAGTAAGGTATAGTATGAATGAATGAATGAATGAATGAATGAATATGAATGAACTTTACGTTCAAAAAGAGGGGTGGGGCATCGAAAAAAAAAAGAAAGCTCGACAGAATTTGACGGGCTCCCGAGTCGCGCGTTTCTCGACAGCAAATGCGGCGCCGAAAATAAATGAACATAAACAAACAATATACGATACACAGTAAGAGGTCACATTTTGTGCAAAACGTGCAAATGCCGTTAGGTGCCGAACGTCCTGCTCGCATATTTTGCTCGTAGCTGAGTCTGGCGCCCAAGGCACTGTAGGAATTCGGAGCACTGACGCAGCAACCAACTCCACACCTTCGTTGAGTGCCGTGCATGCCTGACCAGGTCTGACGCGGTGTTGTGATGCACCGCTCTTCACGGTGTATTCCGGGGAGAGGGAGCTACCGTGAACACCTGTTCTTTCGGGGCATTCCCTTCTCTCCCTTAAAATGCACTGCTTTGCCTTCTTTCTTTAGCACGTGATGCATCGCGCCCTCAGCGTTAATCTGGCACGAGCGGAGAAACAGACGAAGGTTCTGGGGTGTTTCGCGTACTTGTATAGTGGCACGTGATCGTTCTCGATAAATAATTCAACGGTGAGCACACGTTCGCTTTTGCGCAAAGTGATTTGTTAGCCCGTTAAAATGGCGGAGATTGAGTTAATTAAAAGGCCGCATCATTTCAATGCAACTACCTGTTTGGCGTCTTAGGAATTGCTACAAACGTGTGACATATAGGTAATGAGCTTTCGGTGCGAGTTCTCAACAAGGGCTGTGTTATTTACGAGCGGGGTTTCGGGTGCGGCGGCCGTGTTCCGACGGAGGACAAAGTGCAGAAGCGCTCGAGCGCCGTTCTTTGTGTGCATTTTAAATTACCACAGGAGGTCAAAATTAATCGGGAACCTCCAACTACCCGCCGTCCCTCGTAGCTCATCTGTGCATTTTCGGGAGGTTAATCGCAGCAATTCAATTATTTTTTTAATTTGACCCGCCGTGGTTGCTCAGTGGCTATGGTGTTGGGCTGCTGAGCACGAGGTCGCGGGATCGAATCCCGGCCACGGCGGCCGCATTTCAATGGGGGCGAAAACACCCGTGTGCTGAGATTTAGGTGCACGTTAAAGAACCTCAGGTGGTCGAAATTTCCGGAGTCCTCCACTACGGCGTGCCTCGTAATCAGAAAGTGGTTTTGGCACGTAAAACCCCATAATTTAATTAATTTTTCTTTTAATTTGCCATCTGCACAATTCCCGCCTCTGTACCATCCCACCATGCCCTCGCCCCTTAGAGCTCGCACTGTGACGGGGTAGGGTCCGCAACACACGCGCGTGATAAAGTGAGAGGCTCGTTGACCGGGACGGATGTCGTATTCTTGGGTTCTTTATTCACCGCCGAGAACAATATGGCCGAGACAGAGCAGCTGTGCTTCGCTCGTGGCGGGTAGGTTGGCCTGTTTTAAGGTTACGCGTGGCCGAGACAAAAAGCGCCTCAGTTACAGCACGTCCCGCATCCAAGACAGCATGGTTGCCATAGCGAAGACTCGGTGCGCACTGGTGCTAGGCGTGTTGTTGTCACTCGCTACCAGGAGCGCCCAAGCCGCCCCACCGCCCCTGGACGAGAGTGAGTTCACTGCACACAAGTTTTAGCACCATCTCTAACTGCATTCGTCTGTAAGGACAGAGTTCCAAGAAAACGTCTGTCCTTACTTTTTTTTTTTTACTTGAAACGCTAGTGGCGGTACTGGAGTCCTTAAGGCAAAAATCTGGGCTAGTTGGTTTTTTATTTATTTCTTCATACTGTCAATCCTTTGGCAGGGTTGTTACAGGAGTGGTCTTTTGAAGATAGCATACTCATGAACAACAATAATAGGCAGGAGCAAGAAAACAGTTGGCTAACATGCAAACAAAAAGAATGAAGAGAAGGCGTGCACAACGCATAGTACTTGCGTAAGGGTAGTAGTCCACATAATATAGAAATAAATAACTGTCTAAGCTACAGAATAAATTCAATTAAAAATCGATCTAACGAAAGCCGATTTTACGAAATTTCCGATGTAACGAAGGCATTTCTATTCCCCGGCAAGTACCCATAAGGTTCACTTTTGTCATCAAACCGAATTAAAGAAACTAGCCTGCATTAAACCCGATTTAACGAAGCTTTTCCAGAAATAAGCGAGTAAAGAAGTGCTGTGATTTCTTTCTGATTTTGACGCAGACGGGTCTTTCTTCGCGCTTGCACTCTAACGCTATCGCCTTAAAACATCTAGGCACCCTAGTCACGGCCCTAGCTTTATTTTGACGAAGCTGCACGCCGTGCCCATGCACGGAACAACGGACTCGGCAGTCGCCAGCGTTCTTACGTACCAGATGCCGCTAGGGGCGCTGCTAGTTGGGCCCCCCTCGCGATCTTTTTAAACGCTCAGGCGTGGGTTAGCGGCAAATGCAGTGCCGCAGTACCTTTTGGGTGTCGCTACGTTACAATTTTAGATTTCGAAGGACCGAAAAATCCCTTACTCAATTTTCCGAACTTTCCGATTTAACGGAGTAATGCGAGCGTAGTCAACACTTCGTTAAATCGAGTTTCAACTGTACAACAGTAAGCAGAAATGCAAAAGTGTGAAGAGCGCCATTAAGGGAGAAACATCCTATACGAGGGAAGAAGAACAGTTATCTCCTTCCGGAGATAGGAAGCAATTATCTCCTCTTGTTTGGAAACACTCGCTGAATATACAACATGAAGAAGACAGAAACGGCGTTTGCGCCCCTTCTATCGCTCTCAAAGAAAGGCTAAGCTGCAAAGTCCACATACGCGATGAGCGGTTAATTTTTTTAATATTTTTTTCATCATCGCTCCCTGTTGTTTACCGGTGCTGTCTGTGCACTAGTAAACCAGTTCGGGGCCCGTCCTGTCTCCTTCATGGCGTGTGTTTCCGTTTTGTCAGGCAACTGGAGTTACCTTGGCCCCTCGGTCGTCCTCGCATGCGGGAGGCAGCTCACAAAGCACTGCGTGACTTCCTCGAGCAGTCGGGCCTCGCCACCCGGCTGCTCTATACGTGTCCTAACAGTGCCAGCGTGTGCGGCCGGGTGACAAACTCTCTAAAGGAAGTTGCTCCACAAGCGAACTATGGATAACCTTCACATATATATAGTCGCTCTGTTGCACATATGTAAATAGTTATCTTCTTTGCTCTGTGTCCTCTCTCCTTGTCCTTTTGCTCCCTTACGCTTAAGGTCTGCGATTAGGAAAGCCCTCCTGAGCGCGACAAAACGTGTGGTGCCGCAAGAACCTTGTTTGTAGATTATTTAGGAGCTTCAGGTTCACTCCACCGATGCACTAGCGCGATGACCGTCAACCCGGATTTATTGCGCAAACACAGCTGCAGCTGCGCACTGCTCTTCGAGATCCCGTAATACGATTTAGTCGAGTACACGGTGCAGTTATAGCACATAGCACCTACGGGTTATCTACTAAAGCAATGCACTTCCGCGCAAACCACTGCGCATGCGCAGAGTCCCTGTAAAGGCGCTCATCGCGGTAGCGAATCGCCCATCGTACTATGCTAGAAGGCCACTAAAAGCCCACCGATAAGGTTCTATAACATATGTTTAGTTCGCGTTTTAAACGTAATGTTATTCTCTATTCCAAGTTGTCAAAAGTTCAATTTCTTCGCTTCGCGTTATCTTCGTGCTAGATACAGTAAGTTCTTGAGTACGCTCCTTTTTAATTGGTCACGCTAAGACCACGCGCATATACACTTCCGTAGTGCATGTACATGACATCTGGGAAATGAGCGCTTTCATTTGCATGCCGACATCAGTCTACCTCATGTATACGACAAGAAATATTTTTCTTGTCGTACCCTGATGGTTCACCATTCTATAAACTGTGTGCTTACGCGCGGTCCGGCCGCGGATTCATGCACGAAAGTATTACTTAGCCTTTTTGCGTCTTGCGTGCGTCAGCTGATGGATACTTACTGTTCTTCACGTGTCCACATTCCGCACATAAGATGTATTGCTTAACTGAGCGCACTAACACCAGCCTACAAATCCGCGTCCGAAAGATAACCGCTTACTTAGTCCGTGGGTTTATTCTAATTCAGATTTAAAGCCTTTCGACTGTTTGGATTTTACAGAAGGTGACAGAGACGTACGGAATGTGGAAGTGTCCAGAGCCGATAAAAAGCACCAGGATCACGCTGTAAACATCGATCTGCCGCACCACCAACGGTCCCCCGGCCACCTCAAGACCAAGTACGTCGCGCAAAAGTTCAAGTGACCACGGCTCCAACATCCCCGCATCGTAACAAAGAACAAGTTTCAAAACCATTTGCGATGCAAGCCCAAAAGAAGGTGGATAAAGATAAGGTCATGAAAACAACGCTGCGGTCTGGCGTGGTTTTGTTCGTCCACTCATGCACGAGTTTTGCTAACGCATTTTTTTAGTCTTGCAGTTCTGCAAGAACACCTCTATAAAATGTGTGCTGAGCTTGTTTTGTGTGTCTGTGTGAAATACACCCGTTGTCTCAGCAGTTGCCACGATCACACACCCGATCACACACACCCACAATGCTATTGGAAAGACTACCACATTGTTACGCATGTACAAATGGAGCTCTAACCTGAGGTACGTTTGTAATGTTCGTCTCTTTTATTACGCACTGCGCTGCTGCGATTTTTCACTTGTCGCGTTTATGTGTGTCTTCACTTCGCTCGCGACAGGTTTGCAGATATGTCACCGCTAGGCGTTGCCAAAGGTGTGCCTAGTGCGCGCGCCATATTGTACACGTCACGTCGAAGCCAACGGGGAACAGATGGCGCTACTGGCGCTACGACATCAGTGTATAAAGTGAGCGCGTTCATGACATTCCGAGGTCTGCAAACGGTAATGCTTTCGTATTCCCACACGTAAGCAATCGTGTCTCTGCCGGTTTTTTTTTTTTTGTATAAGTAGTGAGACGATCGTCTATAAAGAACACACCTATATAGTATGCATCTGGTTTCCTATTGCTAACCGGAACAAGATGAAAGTTTTGTGGGTCGATTTGGTGCAGCTTAATGTCGTATCCTTCATCAGTGCGCGTGCTCAATTCATTAGCCGCTGCAAGATCGCGTAAAAAGCAGGTTCAAAGCGGGCCTATAGATCTTCGAGTACGCGAACTAAACATGCTATCCTGCATCTAGCCAATTGGAAAATTAAGCGTCCTCACAAGTTCGTGAAGCTTGCAGAAAGCTGTTCCACATCAGCCGGCAGAATTTGGCGTTAGAGATGTGCGCGTATGGCTTCGAATAGTTGCTTCTTAACAGAAAGCCGTGTGTACCGCAATATCCGAAGCGATTTGTGCAGTAGCAGCCCATATGTGACAGAGGTTCCTAACCTCGTAGTTCCCTTCGAAGTTGTACGTGTAGACGCGCTCGCAGCCGACAAGTTCCTGACGCCAGGAGATGACTAACGCACGAATAAAACGATTATGGCAGCTGAGACTTTCTTTCGTACTTCCCCTAATAATGAAAAAGTTAATAAAGAAAAAAGTAGCTTTGCAACACGGAAGTAATGCAGAAGCTTTAATAAAACGGGGAAATTTGTGAGGTACTATAATACTTCGGCTCAAGCTAGGTTCGAATGGGGATTAATGTAAAACCGTTGGCTTCACGGCTTAAGCTCTGTCTGTTTTATAGTATACTATAGCAGAGTGGCGTGTGCGTTGGAATATGTCATTAAATATTGATAAAACTGTTCACGTCACGTTCACAAGAAAACACGCTAATCATCCGTATACACATAAAATTCATGATTTTACTCTAAGCATAAACAAGCAGTTTAAATATCTAGGCGTCTATTCTACTTCTGACTTACGATAGAAAAGGCATGTTAAATATATTGGGAAAAAAAGCAGCACCAATTTTGGGATTCTTGCGGCAGAATTTCAACCCTTCACCGAGTAACTTAATAACGCATCTGTAATTCAGTAACGCAGGCTCAATACTTGAATATTGGTGTTTGTGTTGGGACCCACATACATATGCGCTTATAAATAAATTAGAAAAAAATCCGGAATAGCGCAGTTCGATTTGTTCTTGGTAACTACAGCCGGCAGCTTAGCATCACAGAAAGCAAACATAAACGTAAATGGCCAGAACTGAATGACCATAGAAGGCATGTCATATTAAAAATTTTCTTTATATTTATTATTTTAAACAGGCATAAACCGCGAACAATATACCCAGGCACCACACTATATTTCAAAGCGACTGGACAACAGCTTCAAGGGCAGGGAATTTTCTTGTAGGGGTAACGTCTTGCGCTTTTCCTTTTTACAGCGAAGCTGTATATGGCTAGCCGATTCGTCCGTCCGTCCGCCTGTCTCCTCCACGCCGAAAACTCCTCCGGCGCAGCCCCATGCGCATGCCCGAAAAAAAGAGAGAGAGAGAGAGAGAGGCGCGCTGTTGGCTGTGCCAGCAGTGACGTCGTTCCTCTCCGTCACAGCCGAGCGCGCGCGCAGCAGTTTCTCTGCGGCTCCGAAATGGGTAGGCCACGCGTCATACGTAATCCTGAGGAGCAGGCAGCTTTCGATCAGCAACGCCGCGAGCATAACCAAGAAAGAGCTCGTCTACGCCATGCCGATGCTGCAGCCTGGGCACAAGAACAGGCTCGTGCGGCCTAGCGCAAGCAGCAACTGCATACCGAGGATCCGGCAGCCTACCAAACCGTCGTTTAATGAACCGTCGATATTAACCCAGTGATAAACACCGGGGCTACACGTTTCAGCTTCGGTGCTTAACCATCTGTACGGAGTGCTCGGACGGTGATTTCTTGTTGCTAGAACTGTTCGAGACTGGAACAGTTTGCCATCGAGAATTGTATATACCAGATCAAATTATGCTTTTTTCCACGCATTGAAATAATTTGTTCATGTACCTACTTAAGTCTGTAAGCTCCCTGCTGTAATGCCCTACGAGGCGATGCAGGTAACTAATAAATGAAATTAACAAAATTCGCTTTCTTGTCATGTCATGCATTCTCTGCGTATGTCATGTCATTCCTGTCATGTTATTCATGCGATTTATGTTATGTCATGAGATAATATTGACACGTGTACTTATCCTTTTCTGGGGGACTGCATTTCACCCACTAACAATTTAAAGTTATCGCTCAGCGTAAGATGCGCATGCGTGATTGGAACTTACTGGAATGTTATCGATGGTTCTACGCGTTGTCTGTTGTCACTGAAACTTGCGTAATCTGATTGTATGCGCGACGCGAATTGTGTAATACTTTCTGGAAGACACTCGGGCACCTGTGATTACTCGGGAAACTTCCATGTCTCATGTATAAAAGCCGACGCGCTTGACCGGCAGATCAGATTTTCACGATCGCCGACTGTATTCGCCGCTATGGTTGTGCTTTGTGTGTAACTTGCCTTTGTGGGCACAGATTCGCCCATTAAAAATTCAGTTTCACTGCTGTGTTTTTCACTGGCATTACTACGTGACAGTATCGTACTATTCATGACATTGATGTCCCGTCATGACATGTAAATCATGAAAGCCCGAGAGAGGCGCCTGGCTGCATACACGTCTCATACATGACGCGTGTTGGCAATACGGCGTGCCGCTACGTTGTTTCACTGTTAATCGCCTTAACGTCGACCATGAGATAACGGGAATAACGTGTACACATGAGATGCAATGCTGCATATATCCAGCTATCCGCAAAATGCGTCGCATAAGATTGATTCCCACAGTTTCGTTGGTGGAATATCAAAACAGCAAAAAGGTAAAGCCCTGTCAGAGGCATACGCAGGATTCGATTTCGATGGGGGGAAGGTCCTCGTTCGAGAAAAAAAAAAATATATTATTGTAGCATCTGTCTGTTATGAAGATACTTTCCCCAGCTGGCCAACATTACCGAGCGTTCGTAGCACCTATTATTATTATTATTATTATTATTATTATTATTATTATTATTATTATTATTATTATTATTATTATTATTATTAATAACAGCCTCAGGAACCATACTTTGACGTACGTGCTCATTTGGTAAGAAATTGGCGTGCTCCTGAAATTGTCCAAATCCGCGTAGGGACGACGTGCCCTACGCCGTAAAGATTTCCCCAAGATGTTGACGTCGCGAGGGCTGTTTGGCATTGAGGCACCCTACCCACAATAAAACCCCCTTTATTCTGGAAAGTAGCAATACTCTCCTTGCCGCCGCTCCCTCACCCGCGCCGCTGTACTCCACTCTTTCATCCTCGCTGTCGCCATGCCTGCGCTTCCCGTGCGCTGACTGGTTGCGGCGCGCGAAACCGCCCTATCAACTCACCCTTTGAGGAGACGTCAAGAAACTTGTTTTAGCTAAAGCCCCTGAAGCTTTAGTTTTAGCCACTCTTTTAGCGTGTCCGCTATTGCGGCAAACGGGGGTGCTTGGGCGGATTGCCGGATTCGTGAGCGGCCTGAGCGGTGCAGCCGCTTGGCGGTGTAGAGCTCAAGCAGACAAACATAGAGCAAAATTTGCAGTAACCTGCTATATTCTGCTTCGCTGCTGGTGCAAATTTTCGGCAGTGGCGTAATTGCGAACACGATTCGCCGCTGTCGAAAATTTGCACCAACAGCTAAGCAGAATATAGTAATTGGCTCTGTGTTGACGTGGTTGAGCTTTTCGCCACCAGCTGGCGCCACCAATCTGGTCGCTCACGTTTACGTCCCGCTATTCCGGCAAACCGCCCGCTCTTCCCAGAATACCGGACACGCTAAATTTCGCAGACCACTGAAGCCAGGACACGGGGGCTTACGGGCCACGTGTTGATAGCGCTGCCACGGCGCACGTGCGTTTTGCAAGTGAGGTGAGCTTCCTTTGCCGGAAATATGCCTGACTGTTGAGCGTTTGAATGCAGCAGCAGGCGGGAAAAAGGAGTGGCGTTCTTTGCAATGGCCGGAGAAAAGCGGGACGTCGTGCGGCGAAAACAATGGCTGCACAATATCGGAAGACTTTGCATCCTCGAAACACGCCGTCTTTTGCGAGGCAAGTACTGTACCTCTCTTAATACTTGCAGGCAAAGTTGCACAAAGATGTCTATAATTTTATCAAGAGCATGGGCATGCACGCCGCTATGGCAAAGATGCGGCAAATATTTTATATGCTTGCAGTAATAAATGTTAATGCAAACATTGATTTTTTTGTGTATGCAGTGTGAAGAAGAAGGTACTTGTGATATGTGTAATTTTTCTTACCCATACGTGTTCTCTGCTGTTTACTGTATGAAAATTATGTTTGGTTGCTTCTGTAGTCTACATTATAATTGGTTAGTCATAAATAAAAGTTATATTGTGTGTGTCTAAAATGTTTCCCGCAAGTATTTTGAGATATTGCTTGAATTTTTATGAAAAAAAGTAAAGATCTCCACCCAAATTTGTTGGTCGGCTCTGTTAATCAGTGCAGTGAGCTTTCAGGCATAGTGTTAGTTCACTGGGCAAAGTACATTACGCACATATCTAGTGCAAGTTAAATTTCATGTTCATTATAATATTACTAACGTGCCCTTAAGAGCTACGTTTATCTAATAAAATTATATTCACCAATGAGAAAAAAACTTTCAGGTCACCATAACGACTCCAAGGCTAATGTCCGAGAGCATTTTTTTTTCTTGTTGAGAATCGCCTACCAGTCGTGAACGCTTAATCATGCTTAACGCTTAGCTCACCGGCCCGTGGGAAAATGAAATGTGAGAATGAGGAGGGAAGCGCGCGCTAGGAGGACAGTGTCGGTACTTTCCAGTATAGAGAGTTTCACGAAAGTAGCGATACTCTCCTTCCCGCGGCGCTGTCCTCGATTCTCCTCACGCGCCGGCTGCGCACGGCACGCTTTTTCTCCTTCGCTCCCGCGGACGGGCTGCAGCATTCAATGGAGGCGGATGATTTTGGGCCAGTTGCGTGCCCCAGTGGTGTAAAAAATTTGAAAAATAGTGATAACAACATCGAGAATGCTTAAGGTAACGTTTATGAGGTGTTTGGTTTCTTCTTTAATCCGTACGAATGGGGCATACAGATGTAAAAGGAGCTTTGTAGCGAGTTCTTTACTCCAGACATTTTGCCACATGATAAGCTTATTTACTTTGTGCATCTGATCTATAGTCGGATACAACTTTAGAAAAAAAGGGAACGTTTACTCCTCCGAGGCGGATGCACACGTGCATCCACCAGTGGGCGCGCACTCTGGACCGACGTCGTGGGCCGGACGGCCGGTGACCCCGCCGTCGGAGAAGATGGCCGCCCGGGCTTCGAACTGGGCTAAGTCACGTCAGCTGTGCGCGTCAACCCTTCGTCACACAATGAATCCCCAAACTGTTTGTAATTGTCTATCATGCCGGAAATATTACTGGGATCTTACTATGCCGCATTTGTGCCGCGTGTGTTTATTCTAAGCCGTGATCCGGAGAATAAACATTGCAGCGAGCATCGCTGACGCTGCGCTACGCTATGCCTGAAAACAGGATCCCGCTGTGACCGCTGCAAACACACATCCTGCGAGTTTGTTCCATGTTTTTTTTTTCGCTCCCGAGTGATATTACGACGAGAAAAGTTTGCCAAAGTCTGGTGCCTACTGCCAGCGGCGGGTGTGTTCGTGTAATGTGTACCACGCCACGAAGGTAGCGATTCCGCCATTCAGCGATGTCATCTCGGTCGATAAGCAGCGAATTGCGGCTCCTCTTCTCGTGCTTGAATCCGATCTCGATAGGCAGACGACGCACAGTACACCACTTCAGTGATGGGAGATCCATAGGGTTCGAGAACTCGTTAGTTATCTTCTCGACCGTCGGTATCTCGTTGCGGCGAAAGAAATCGTGCACACAGGACCTCAGCGCGCACAACGTGAAGCTGTCATACTTCGTGCTGCGCCTTCTTTTCTCCGCATTTCGTGAGCGCTTTCGCGAGGGCGTTGACAGTTTGCCACCCGAAATATGCGACGCTTTGCCCTACCTCCTCACCTTGAACACTGTGCTTTCACTGACACCGAGCATCACGGCGACAAACTTGGTCGTGGCCTCCACGCTGTGCTCAGGCTCCCTGTCACGCCAATACGTGTAGCAGTGGAGGATCATGTTGCGTGAATCGCTGTTCAGGATGTGGCCACTCTTGTTCTTGTCGAGGTTCCTTGGTGGTGTGGACATCGAGGCGACACAAGGCTCGTTCGGCAACAAAGGATCGCATTCCGATGTCACCTCGCTGGGCTCCATGGCTGAAAACTCGCACGGAATGCCTTGCGCGAACTGGCGAGATTGCAGGCTCGCAAAAGAGAGAAGGAAAAAATTGTGAAAACACAAAACCAAGAAATATAAATTTTGTGCTATTTAACGCCAAGAGTATTTATTTAAAACGATGAATGCAGTGATTTTGTACATTTCCTGCCTCGAGTATTCACGCCCCAGGTTTGTAATGGTTGCGATAAATGCATTGTTTTATATAAGTACTTGTTCAATAGCAACTGATTCATTTTAAGCTCGGAAAAGTAGTAGTAAATGTGCCGTGTACATGTAAACAAGCGCAAGAGCCATGGAGAGCTGCTCTTTCTACTTTTGTCACTTGCAATGAAGCTAAAGAGCAGACGACGGGCAGTGTTGTGAAAGGCACGGGGTTATTATTTTGTCGCGATCCGGCATGTGCTGTAGCACATGAGAGCTTTACTAAACCAGTCATCAAAATACAAAAGTCTTTGTTTATACCGAGAACTGCGCATTTCAGAAGCACGATTTTTTGAGCGGGATCATTTTAGTCGCGGAGGCAATCGGCTGTCGCGCTTCGGTCGTCTGGGCGGGGCCTCCCCTTTTTTTCTGAAGTTGTATCCGACTGTAGTATTGCTTTTGGCACATCAGACAGTTTTAGCAGAGCGTTTGCTTGCGCTCCGCTCCGCACACGTTTCGCGCGCACCGGTGGCCGTATAGAATGCAGTGATTTCGCTTATCTAACAAGCGCGTCTCCCAGAGACGCCACTGACGTGCTCTCAGCTTGCCGGTAAAACGATTACGAAAGCAACTACACGCCCCATGACGCACCGCTAATTCAGGTTCCGAGCGGAACGGGGTCAGCATCCCACGTTCCGCTGCCGCTAAATGTGCTGTGCGCACGCGCGTCAGTGTTCCCGGTAGCGTTTTGATGAGCGGCTGCGTGCCAATTGTTGTGATGGGCCGGTCTGAGCGGAGCGGACCGTAAACGCTCTGCTAAAACTCTCTATTCTTCTGTGTTGGGCTTTCTTTTTTTTTTGCCTGTACGCGCATGTGCACCGCAGGTATCATATTCAGCGTGCCTTCTTATAATGAATTAGTCGTAAGTGCATCGTCCGTCCATATGTTTGTCTTCTCAATGTGAAAGTATACTATAGCTTTTGCGCTGCGATCTCTAAACTGAATAGGACGGTTGCGCAATTTCACTGCGAGCAAGCGTGTGCGATCATGTGAACACCCCCTGCACATTGCCTCTTTCCGTGAAAAAACCTAATAATGATCATCACCCACTCATGCGTGTGTGGCAGCCCAATTCGAAGCATATTCGAGAACTGAAAAAAAAAAACGCAATACGTGGACTAGCTAGCACTGGCCACCCGTGATACCTCGGGTATACTTACCTTAATTTTTTTGCAGGGCCTGCATTCATTGTATCTAAGTGACTAACGCACACATCCAAGTAAGCTGGAAAGAAAGCTCCTCTACAAGCCGCTATTTCGATTTTCAGTGAAACAGGCAACAGATCTAACCATCATGAAAAGTGCAATCGCGAGGCTGTATCTTCGCACATAACTGTTCACAGCGGAAAGCAGAAACTCTATAGTGCTGCATTTCTGGCTGAATAACAGTTGACGAAGTGCGAGGTGGAGTCCCAGCAGAATATTCAGCATACTGAGGACAATATATATATATATATATATATATATATATATATATATATATATATATATATATATATATATATATATATATATATATATATATATATATATATATATATATATATATATATATATATATATATATATATATATATATATATATATAATTTTTATGCAACGTCCAAGTTGTCGCAGCAGAAAACGCTTATGAGCAGGCCGGAAGAATTAAATAAATGCATCACTGGGGGATGTTTTGATACGAGCAATAATAAATGTGATTGCCTCGCGAACAACACTGTAAAAAAATAAATTGTGGGACTTTACGTGCCAAAACCACTTTCTGATTATGAGACACGCCGTAGGGGGGGGACTCCGGAAATTTTGACCACCTGGGGTTAACGTGCACCTAAATCTAAGTACTTTGTCGGAATAAAGTTATTTCGGCCAATGCTGTGCAGCCACTGCTTCTTGCGCAAGCCATCACGCTTCTTGTTGTATCGTAAAAAAAGAATGCAGAAACTCCACTAGAGTGGTCCAAGTGTGCGTAAGCATACCTCCAAATTTAAGTTGGGCCACGTGCAAATTTGGGTAGCCAAGAAGTTGGCCCACCCCCAGGTTTGAAGTTGTCCCATCCTGAAAATTTCATGTTGGCCCACCCCTAAATTTCATTTGGCCCACGTTAAAATTTCAAGTTGGCCTACACCCAAGTTTAATTTGGCCCATGTCCAAATTTCAAGTTGGCCCACCCCCAAGTTTATGTTTGCTCACCCCCCAAATTTCAGTTGGCCCACCCCACATTTCAAGTTGATCCACCATCAAACTTCAGTTGGCCCACCCCTACCATAAGCTTCCCCATGCACTTTCTAAGGAGCCCTGTTTATCCATGTGGGTATTCTCTTTATATTTTATTAGTTTAGAGAGTTCCTTATAGCATGTAAAGCTGCTAATCATCTACATTTACCATACTATAACGATTAAATGTCTTAGCTTCGCAAAATATGCATTTTTGTGCAGATGCAAGACATTACACTTTTCGCGTGACGGTACTGGGGTACTCGCGAAAGAATGCTTGCGCATTAAAACTGCATAACCATTTTCAGGCTTGTTGCTGCAGTTATATGCACTACCAGCACGACATAACTCAGCCACACAGCCGCGCAACGTTCGCTGCGCCGAGCCAGCGGAGGAGACAAATGGCGCCAACAAAAAAGTAAAATAGAAGTAGAACGCAAGACGCGCGCGTTTCCAAGGACAACGGTAGGGAGACCAATCGTCGTGCAGAAAAGTGGTTCCCGCGGAGGGGACGCTGAAGGGGCGAGGAGGTCGCGCGGCGGCGGCAAGGTTCAAAGAGTGGCGGTACTTTCAAATTATCAAGGGACTTCACTCACGACGGCAAAGTATCGCCATCTCGCGGATTTGTGTTATGATGATTGCGTGACGTATGCACATATGGTACATATTTTCGGTATAGCCCTTCATAACGCACTATCTGCTAAAATGTAGGCCGTTCCAATGGGTACGTGCACCACTGGGTGTGTGCCGCTCTTCAATGAGCCTCTTTAACGCCAACTGGGTTCAATGTGTATACGCCACTGCGTAAGCTCGGAATTCACGGCGGTGCCGCCAGAAAACGCGGCGTGCCCAGAGGGAAGCGTGAGAGGGGAGCCCAGCTTCAGTATACGCCTCATACACGACGGGTTATGGCTATTCGAATACTTGGATAGTGATTGAACATGAGTTTTTCGGATTTTTTTTCTTCTGTTTCAACCGAAAACGCTGAACCATAGTGATAATTTGAATATATGCGCATGCTCAGTGGGGGACCCATACCAATCTAAACTGGCAACAGCACTGGAATCCATACAGAATCGTGCAGCAAGGTTCATTCACTCTGACTACTCTTACCACACTAGCGTCACTAAACGTAAGTCATCTCTGTACCTTCCACCCTTCGAGCACCACTGCAAAAGTTACGGCGTAGGTAGCCAAGCATGCGGTTAGCATTGCGAATTACGTAGTCGGTATGAACATTCCAAGATAAATTATCAGGGATATGCACACCTAGGTATTTATAAGAGTGAACTAATTCTAAGGGAACTTTATTTAGATAATATGTATGCGTGCTGCTAGTTATACGGGATACCCTCATCACCCTCATCACATACGGGATACCCTCAACGTTTAGTTACATTAGCCTATGTTTGCACCAGTTTGCTACACTAATTAGATCAGTCTGAAGGTGGTTAGCATCCTGTGCATTAGTTATTTCACAAAAGATCAATTATTTCACGAAAGCCATAAACACGAAATTGCGCAGCACCGTGAAACACTTCTGTGTCAGTGACATGCGCAGGTAACCATGTTTCAGTAAGCGCAATGATTTTTGCAGAACAGGTTTCAATTGCAGAAGATAAAGAATCGTATTTGTTGGAGGTGCTTCTGACGTTAGAATATAAAACTGAAGCTTGAAAAAATGAAGAAAATAAATCACTGCCCCTGGCGCTTTCCTAGACCGGAGGACGTGGCCGAACAGGATATGCACGCGCTATATTATCACTGAAATGCTTGAGTTCTTCAATTTGATCTGAATTCGCGTTGCACATGTATGATTTCCCGTTCAGGATTAACTTATATCGCAATTTGAAAGGTTCATAAGAGGCACTTGGCTCTTACCGAATGCAATAAGTTTTCTTCGCTCGGTTCGAGTAGCAGCGGAAAAATCTTCACTTAGATTGATGTTCTTATGCTTGAAATGGCTGCGCAGAGACAGTAGTTTTTCTTTGATTTTGAAGTTTGTGAACTTCACAAGAACAGGAAGGGATTTATTAGGCGCATACGAACCTAGGCGGTGCGCAAGTTGGATTGCGTCTGCAGGAAGTGGGTCGGTAGTACTGCTAGTTAATGTGATTATATTCAACTCTGTTGCCATTTCTGATTATTATCAGGGAGACCATGGAAAAATACATTGTCGCGGCCATATAAGCCACATATTGAGCATATATGCGCATTCTTTCCAGCGGTGCGACAGCCGGCATAGAAGGCGACTGCCGTCCTTCACTCCTGCCGCTGCTGCATGTTCCTTAAATAATTCTTTTAAGAGGTTGGTTACTGCATTGTATAGTACGAGTCCTACACCTATTAATGCTACTGTATCTGATGTTGGTGCTAAGTGCATGCTTTATGACATTAGGATGATGATGGTTGCAGTGAAGGTAGCAAGTATGAATCCCGATCCTTCCCAATCAGCCAATGGCCTTCAGTCCCCACCACCTGCGGAGCACCTGACCAAGGCGGCGGTCAGACCTGCAACGCAGCAGGTTGTGCTAAGAATGTCTGGACCCGGACAGGCCGCCAATGGAAACTGACCCTGGTAACGTATAACGCCCGAACTCTCACGAGTGAGACTAGCGTAGCAGGACTCTTTGATGAACTATCATGCATTGTTTGGGATATTATTGGCCTTAGTGAGGTTAGCAGAACTGGTAAGGTTTATACAATGCTGACTAACGGCCATGTCCTCTGCTATAGAGGACTCCCAGATAAGAAGTAATACGGGGTAGGATTTCTAATCCATAAGGACAGAGCGGGCAACATTGATGAATTCTACAGCATTAATGAGAGGGTAGTAGTAGTCGTAATAAAACTTAATAAGAGGTATAGAATCAAGGCAGTAGAAGCCTACACTCCCACCTCCAGTCATGATGATGATGAAAAGGATCAGTTATGTTGAATTAGCGATGAGAAAAGTGCAAACTCAGTATACTGTAGTATTGGGCGACTTAAATACAAAAGTGGGGAAAAAGAAGGCTGGCAAACAAGCAATTGGCAACTACGGCGGTGCTGGTAGAACTCGCGGAAAGGAATGAGCTGCGAATAATGAAAACCTTCTTGAGGAAGCGTAGCAACAGAAAATGGACGTGGAAAAGCCCTAATGGTGAAACAAGAAATGAAACAGATTTCATACTTCGAAGTATAGTAATGAACAGGTTACAGAGGCTCCTGCTATAGCTAGCGATGAAGTTAGAAAGGCCTTGCAAGACATGAAATGGGGGAAAGCGGCAGGAGAAGATGAAATAACAGTCGATTTAATTAAAGATGGAAGAGACAATGCTTGAAAAACTGGCGGCTCTTTATACGAACTATCTATCGACTTCAAGTGTCCCAGAGAACTGGAAGAATGCCTACATATTATACTAATCTACAAAAAGGGAGACGTTAAAGAATTGAAAACTTATAGGCCCTTTAGCTTACTTCCAGTATTATATAGAATATTCACCAAGATATTTTCCAGTAGATAAGGACAACACTGGACTTCAGACCACCAAGATAACAGGCTGGCTTCAAAAAGGGATACTCTATACAATGGATCTCATCCATGTCATCAAGCAAGTAATCGAGAAATCCGCAGAGTACTATCAGTCTTTCTATAAGGCTTTTATAGATTACGAAAAGGCATTTGATTCAGTAGAGATACCAGCAGTGATTGAGGCATTACGTAATCAAGGAGCACAGGACGCTAACGTAAATATCTTCGAAAATATTTACAGAGATTCCACAGCTACCTTAATTCTCCACAAGAAAAGTAGGAAGATACCTATAAAGAAAGGAGTCAGACAAGGAGACACAATTTCTCCTATGCTATTCACTGCGTGCTTTGAAGTATTCAAGCTATTAAACTGGGAAGGCTTAGGAGTGAGGATCAACAGCGAATATCCCAGCAACCTTCGATTTTCAGATGACATTGTCCTATTCAGCAACATTGGAGACGAGTTACAACAAATGATTAAGGACCTTAACAGAGAGAGTGTAAGAGTTGGGTTGAAGATTAATATGCAGAAAACGAAGATAATGGTCAATAGCCTGGCAAGGGAACAAGAGTTCATAATCGCCAGTCAACCTCTAGAGGAGTACGTTTACCTAGGTCAATTATTCACAGGGGACCCTGATCATGAGAAGGAAATTTACAGAATAGAAATGGGTTGGAGCGCATACGGCAGACATTCTCAGATCCTGACTGGAAGCTTATCATTATCATTGAAAAGAAAGATGTACAATCAGTGCATTTTACCGATGCTAACATATGGGGCAGGAACTTGGAGATTGACAAAGAAGCTTGAGAACACGTTAAGGACCGCGCCAAGAGCAATGGAACGAAGAATGTTCGGCGTAAGGTTAAGAGACAGAAAGAGAGCGGTAAGGATCAGAGAGCAAACGGAGATAGCCAATATTCTAATTGACTTTAAGAGAAAAAAATGGAGCTGGGAAGGTCATGTAATGCGTAGGTTAGATAACCTGTGGACAATTAGGGTTACAGAATGGGTGCCAAGAGAAGGGAAGCGCAGTCGATGACGGCAGAAGACTAGATGGGATGATGAAATTAGGAAATTCGCAGGCGCTAGTTGGAATCGGTTGGTGCAGAACAGGGGTGATTGGAGATCCTAGGAAGGGGACTTCGTCCTGCAGTAGACATAAAATAGGCTGATGATGATGATATTTTGCCTAGTTGCTTTAGGCGTTTCCTAACGGTTATACATGACATATAGTATGTGGCATGTTTATGAAGTGATATGTATATTTCCTCATCATTTATTAGAAATTATTCTCGCTCTTCTGTTATGTTGAAGTTTACTACTTCACCTTGACACATAATTCATCGTTTATATTTTATTTTATCATTTTTCACACACGCATAGACTTTGTATAAAAAACGGCTCGCCCAGACACAAAGGATATCACTTGTGCTAAGATTGCAATGGAACGCAGTTCGTTCAACTCAGAAGTCAGTGGAGGTCACAGTACAGGTGTCCTATAACGAAGTGGGGATATATTGACAGCCTTCGTGGCCGCACAAAAGTTGCAGCAACTTGTCCTGGCAGTGCGACCACACGCATGCTATTTGTTAACAAGTGACTCCTCTCTCCTACATTCCATTATCTGCGTTTTGCGTCTTCCCTCCCTTGTGGACACGACTGAATGTGCACCTGTTCACGTATGAGTTATTCACAAACTGCCTACCGTCTTTTTTTTCGTTACTCCACTGTATGTACGCGCAACTTTGTAGTCCCGTTGGAGCACCACTGCATGTGCGCTCAAGTTTGTATTCACGTTTTTTCTCTCTCTCTCACTTCCTTTTTTTTTTTGCGGAGAAAAATGTATAAATTGAGCTCGAACCGCACTCTTGAAGAAGGCCGGCGTCTTCAATTAAGAACTACAAGTAATTATCCCTATGCTGTCCTTAATTGGTACCATTGTTTGTTGACTTCTTGTGATGGGACTGATAAAAATCGGGCCCCTCGGTTTCCTTTCTCTCTCGTTCATATATATGTCTTGGCTTCTTCTGCACTTAAATGTATTTGGTTGTTACTCCACTATCCACAAATAAAAAGTATAAGTATGGCGTACTGGAATGGGGTAGTGTGTCTTCCGGTGGTGAAAGCGTGACTCTTTTTTTTTTTTTTGCGATGGCTACCTGGAGGGCTAGAGCACTCCCACAGAACACCTACGGATACATGGATGAATGTAGTGATTGATGGATCTTTTGAGCGTCCCACTTCGAACGGGGCGGTGGGTTGCTCCACCAAGCTCTTATTTTATTTCCTAATGTCCTACCTATGTTAAAAGAGAGAGAAAAAAAAACAATGATTAATTCCTATAACCAAAGTTTCTGAACCCCTATTGTGAACTTTGTTTTTGTACGCCTCCGTTTTTTGTCGTTTCCCTACTTTTCTTCCACCAATCTTCCGATCGCCTCAATTACTAGTCTCTATTGCGGACATGTTTACTTGCTCCCTGCTCTCGCTGAACCCAAGGGCTTCAAGGAGGCCAGTGCTTCCTAAATTGACCGCTGGGCAGATATCTTCACATTCTAATTCAACATGCTCCATCGTTTCCCTAGCTTCACCGCAGCAAGCACATGCTTCTTCTTCTCTATAGATATCTTCATATTCTAATTCAACATGATCCATCGTTTCCCTAGCTTCACCGCAGCAAGCACATGGTTCTTCTTCTTTCTTATATGTCGCTTTATAAGTGCGTGTTCTAAGGCATCCTGATCTCGCTTAGAAAAGTAGTGAGCTGAAAACGAAACCTGTAAGTAATGACCTGAAAACGAAACTATCAAGTTTAATACTCTGTAACTCAACAATGAGAAACGATGCCACAATTCTGTTAATTACATTTTATAGTACATCTAAAGCCGACAAAAGTGATATGTTACACATGAATCTAAAAATTTAGTAATATGGAAATGCAACTTTTACAGAACCCTTGTGCACAGCGTACAAATTCACGTAAAATATTAAATGACATATTGAATTTGTCCGCTTTCGATGATCGAATGGGTTCCATTTACAGAACCGCTATATTTGTTCTTAATGCAGAGCTATTCATTTGTTAACGTCGTGCTTCTATCTTTTCGAACTTTCGAATTTTTGAAAATTTTGTTAACAATATTCAGGCCCTAAATAAAAATTCCGTTTCCAACAGTCACTAGAATTTAACTTTCTCTCTCAAATGCAATACATTTCATTAAAATCGGTCCAGGGGTTATCTCAGAAAAGCGTTTCTGCGTATTACATTTATTTGAATAGGCTGCATAGGAGTGGGGCCCGAGCTAAATCTTCTTCTTAAGAGGAAGCTTTAAGAGAAGTCTTAAGAGAGAGAGAAAACTTTTATTTTCAAATCAACAAGATTCGAGTCCGGCGACCTTTTAGTGGGTCTGGGCACCCGCCGCGGACGCGGTTCCGAGACATTAGACAGTTTTAGTACTGCGTCATGACGATACGTACGCAGCACGCAAGGGCTTTGCGGAACGTAGGAGCGCGTGTCGCGTTAGGGCTTTTAGTACTGCGAAATGCCTACGTACGTAAGAGGGCGAGCGTTAGACGCCGGGCGCGTCGCAGCGCATTGGCCGTGTCCGCCAGTAAGTCGAACAAGACGCTGTTGATCTCGCTAACGTGATTTAACGTGTGGGCGCGTTCCCGCTTCGTCGAACTATATTTTTGTCTTTAAGAGACTCTACTTTTAATGCGGATATAATGCACGAATCACATCGACAAAAATAAAAACCGAGTACTTGCTTTCTGGGGCTGGCACGGTCATTTGCGACAAACTGCGACAAAAGCAGGTCGAGCCTTTCGCGCAAACAGCACACACTGAACACTTTCTCAAAAACAAAGTTCCTATTTTTGCTATGCATTCCCAACGTGCAGGATCTGGGAATGGGTTCTGCGTGTTCACTTCACGCAGCAAAGCCAAATCGGAGGCCATTGAAAAGTACCGCTTTCCGCTGGTCGCCTTTGACGCTGCCATTTTTCGAAACTCTTGTCTCGCGCTCTCCCGAACGAACGAGAACCACGAGAGCAGCACGCAAGGCTCCCCACGTACGCACGCAAGAATCGGATGCGTGCGTACGCAGCGGCCGCGTACGCATCTCGTAGCGTTTGTGTTGCGTTCTGCACATGCGCAGTTTGCAGAACGCAGCGATCTTACGTACGCAACGCCGTTGCGTACGCTACGTACGCAGTACTAAAACTGTCTATTGTCTCGAAGCGGCTTCCTCGGCTCGCTGGACGGTCCAGAGTTGTGCTGTCAAGTTCGAGCTGAGCAGTGTGGTCTTCCAGCGCGAGCGGAGGCTGGCGGTGGAAGAGACGGAGGGGTCGGCGCTGCCCGACTTGTTTGGTAAGTCCCGAAACTCCCATAGCATGTGATTAAGTGTGGCAACCTCGCCACATGATGTGCATTTGTTAGTGTATATGTGTGGGTACATGGCATGCATGAGTCTGGGGTTTCTGTAAGAATCCGTTTGTAATTGTCTGAAGTGTACTGCTTGTGTCCTGTCTATCCTATAGCGTGAGGGAATGGGTATACGCGTCTTTTCAACTGGTAGTGTGTCGTGATGTTGTGGAACCTGTTCATACGATCCTCCCACGCCCAGACGTTTGCAGTACCCCGCGGGGGCTCATCCTCCGATGATGCTCGGTAGGCCTCGAGCAACGCGGTGAGCCGCTTCGTTGGGGGTGCTCAATCCAGTGTGTGCCGGGATTCATAGCAAATGCCTTCGGTTATCGAAGTCGGCCTCTCCCTGGTGTATGGGATGTCGCTGAAGTATGTGATACGCCTCTTGCGACATGTGCCCATTAGCAAAATTGCGAATTGCCGTTTGCGAATCACAGATCACGTATGTAGCTTTCGTTTGTGTGAGGGCCAGTGCTATGGCTGCTTCCTCTGCCGCTTCGGCATGTGCCGTGTTCGGTGGCTAGTAACTGCCGCCACAAAACTCTTCCTGTCTCGATAACGGGCTGCGTCGGTGGAGACCGCCTCCTTGTCGTTGGAGTAACTTTTGTTCATGTGTTGTGCCCTGGCTTTACGCCAGGCTTTACGCCAGGGCTGGAATTTGGTTAAAACGATTTTCAAAAATTCGGAAGTCTGAAAAAAATAGAAGCATGAAGTTTACAACTTAATAGCTCTGAATTTAGAACAGATATCGTGGTTCTGTAAACGGCATCTATTAGATCATTGAAAGCGGACAAATTCGATATGTCATTTTATATCTTACGTCAATTTGTTACGTTGTGTACAAGGGCTCTGCAAAAGCTGTATTTCCATATTATTAATTTTTTGAGATTCATGTGTGACATATCAATTTTGTCCGCTATAGATGTACTATTATATGCATTCACAGAATTGTGATATCATTTTTCATTGCTGAGATACAGAGTCCGAAACTTAATAGTTTCGTTTTCAGAAAATTTTCAATTTTTGACAATTTTTAATAAAAAAATTGACCTCATAAATCAAACATTCGAAACAAACAGTCACTAGATTTTAAGTTTTTCTTTTAAATGCATTAAACCTCGCACAATTTGGTGCAGTGCTCGCCGAGGAAAACGAATTCTCCTTTTGCATGTATTTAGATAGGAGCACCCGAGCTAGTCATGACAGGTTTCTTTTCCATTGCCGCCACCCATTAGATTATCTCAACCTCTCTGACTTTCCGCTTGACGTTATTTGTTGCTGTGTTGCTCACCATACAGGCCGCATACTTGATGGTAAGCGTCCTAGTTATTTTCCTCCAATGTGAATCAATGTTATTCCTGCTCATACTACTAATGTTATGTGTTATTATCAGTGGCGTAGCAACAGGGGGGGGGGGGGAGGCGTGGGCCCCGGGTGCAAGGGGGGGGAGAGGATGTCATATACGTCTGAAGACATTCGGAACTTGTTGATATCCTCGCTTTCCTCGACTACAGCCGGGGGGGGGGGGGGGGCGGGGTGACAGAAGACCTATGGGCCCCGGGTGCCAGACGACCTAGCTACGCCACTGGTTATTATGTGTTAATAGAACGCTATTCTGTTCCTATTCCTGTCCACTGCAGCGCCATCTGTCGCTGCAGCCTGAAGTCATTGCTGGCAAGCGGAAAAAGAATGGTGCAACACGAGGCCTTCGGGATCAGCCATTAGGGTTGTCGCGGAAGTGATGCATGTTCATGCCGAGCTCGCCCATTGCTTGCTGCTGTTTCTCCTGCCACGTTCGCACATTGCTTATGTGCACGGCAAGCGCTGGGTTTGTAAACGCCTCTCTCTCTCGGTTTTTTTTCTTCATTGAGTTTCCTGCACAACGATCAGAACAACTCCGTGCTTCTTCAGATCGGGCACATTAAGAACATTGGCTGTTGTATTGCCCTTCGGCGCCCTTTTGTGGAGCAAAATGGCCAAACGATGGTGGCCGCATTCGTCACAGATTATTTTTTTAACGCGATAGCGTTAAGGAGCTCGTGTCGCAGAAAAGCCGGTGTCATCGGCGTCCCCGGCGTTGGCCGTGAGCGATAAATCCTGGCAGGCATTTCATGAATAAAAACAACTTGCAAGATGGGCTGGGTGGGAATCGAACCAGGGTCTCCGGAGTGTGAGACGGAGACGCTACCTCTCAGCCACGAGTACGACGCTTCAAGGCGGTGCAAAAGCGCCTCTAGTGAATTTTGCCTTAGAAACGGGCCGTAGAAAGTTATACTGCGGTGTATATCGGTAATTATGAACATGTAACTTACAGAAGTTGCAGTTACACGAGTAGCGAAGTGCGTTTCCGCTGCATCTCTTCAGCGCTTTCCGCACACGTAGAGCCATCTTCCCGCAAACACAGAAGACCCCCTCCTCTCAATGTACGGTGCTGCCCCGACAGTTGGCGCGCCACGCGCGCATTGCGGTTGTGCGGGGACAGGTGCGAGGCACGTCGGGCCCCGGACTCCCTCTCCCCTGACGACGTTCCTCCTTGCTCCCTCACGGGTTGCAGAATCAAGCGTCCTTTTTTTCTTCTTCAGTGAAACCGCGCGACCACTTATCTGGGCGATACAACATGAAAGATATCCCGTGGAACCCACCAGGCGCAGTACAGGTTCTCATTCTGGTCCTTCTCTTCCTCGCGTGTCTCGAAATAATTTGATTGCAAAAACATATGTGTGCTTACCGAACGGAACGAGCATACAAGTGTTCGTTTGTCTTATGCAATCAAAACGCTGAGCAGGCAATCAGGAACACTGCAGGAACTGGTGGTTGGAAACGGGCAAGCTTAGACGGCGTTATTGAAGTATCCTAACAGTTTGTATGATTTACTTCTCGCAAATTATTTTAACTTCCATTAGCTTTTGAGGGCGCTTTAGTTTATAAATGAGAATTTTGCAGGACATATTTAAATTTCGCGCGTAGTCACGCCGGTCGATCGCAGCGCCTGTCGGGGGCCCGGGTATCGTTGCCGAAGCGTCCCCGTTCTCCCATTGTTTTGCTATATGGACGACACACGGCGCTATTCCAGTACACCACAGTATAAGAACATATGCGAGGTCTATTCGAATCGCCTTCACCACCTGAAGCAGTTCGGTTCTGCAGCAGCTTGGTATAGGTGCGAGCAATTGGTGCGAGGCAGCAGCGCAGCAGACGACGCAGCACACGGGCGCTTAGGCACGCCTGTTGTTTCAATACAACGTCGGGTGTGTTGTTGACACCTAGCTCAAAAACCGACCTGCGTTCCGGGACCTCTCTAGGCAGACAAAATATAAGGTCTGCACAGCGTCGACACTTCGGCATTCGTTTCGAGTGTCGCGGTGTACCTGCACGACTGAAGTCGAGCTGCTCAACTTCTGAATATTTTCTTCCCTGCCTTGAACTGGTTCACAGCGGGGTCACTTAAAGAGACTGGCGATTCCTTTGCTGCGGCTCCCAAACTGCGCTCTCGCCTCCAAGACAAAGCACCCTAACGAACTTCATTCTCAGCTGGTGACAGCTCAGGCGCAGAAACGACGAAAAAGCTAGGAAGTACTCTGGCAACTGTTTATTTCATGGCTATCGCTGTGAGCCCAGTGATGTGCGCCTGAACTACAGTGTTTGTAGGCTGAACCAAAGCAGCAGCAGACGACGCGCAGCAGGGGACCGGCGCCTAAACCGGCGCCGCCGGCGGAAAGCCACACTACGCATGGTATACTCATAGAGGATCTTTGTTTACGAAATTACATATTTTACGTGGACTAGATTACGTTACACCCTATAATTATCAGAGATTTTCGCCGTCTTCGTAAGCAGACTGTAAGCTAAATACAACGGCTTTACGCCGGCCAGTACGCTGGCGGCCTCTCTTGTCGCGAGTTGAAACTTTGCATAAAAATAAGAAGAAGCGCGGCAGAGAAAATAAGATACGTAAACAAGCCCCCGGTAGGCAGTGCGTGTTCGTAATCGTTGCAGCGTTTCCTGATAAAATAAACTTAACTTGGAGGAAGAACACTGTCAACATGACGGATGTGATGACCGCACCAACGCCATTTATTCCTAACCGCTCTAGTAAGTCAAGCTGGGATGCAGGTTCTACCAGTTCCACGGACTGCAGCGGTCGCCTCGTGTTCCCCGATCTTGCCGGGACGCCCGCCATTGCGATGCTTCTCCATAGTAAATGTTCCTTCGTCAGAGGTTCACAAGAACGGCGCAAGAACGGCGCTGAACGGACTAAGGAAGAGGCAGTCAAAGAGAATTTTGACTGCATTTGTGCGTTGCAGTTGCAACAGAACGGGTTAAGTATATCTAGCGCCGTTTTAAGGCTCCTGGAACACCACGAGGCACGTGTCTGTTTATATGCAGAAAAAAGGTTCCCGTGTGCAAACTTGCTCACAGGCGTGTATTCTATTTACCGCGGCGCCCCTTTCGGTTCTGACCGTAGGCACACTTCTCCGCGCCCCATTTCTGTGGAACGCACAGCAAACCTCGGTCGCCTCGAAGGCTGGGTTGTGGTCACGCTTCCCCGGCTTTACGCAAGTTCATCATTCGGGGCTGCCATGGAGCATTGGTGCGGTGAACCTAAGCTCGTAGAAACATCGCGGCCCTGCCTTGCATCGTCACACCGTCACCACTGCGCTGTCAAAAAAGGAGCCGCGACCCCAAGCGCTCTGCCTCGGTTCCTTGTTCGGCAGTCGGACAGCATGCTCATGCTTGTGTTCCACACCGTAGCCACTAATCCCTCTACTGTGTCCGGATCGTTTTGTGCGTGTAAATCGGCGTTTCAAGTTGTATTCTCCGACTACCACTCGCCTGAAGAAGTGCATAGCGCGGCTATGGCAACTCCCTATGCAAGGGACTCCCTCGTTGACGCGTACAAAGTAGTCAACCTCCAGAAGACATTATTCCTTTTCCTCTACAAAGCTGAGTCTGCATTTGGTACCTGGAAGACATTCTATGTGGGCACTGACTTCGGTCATCTTCAAGCACTGGAGTTCGAACCTTCGGAGTCTGTGCGAATGGCTTTGACAAAAAGGGTGGGTTTCTTTTATTTGGTTCGTTAGTTCCGGTTTTCGTTTCGTTTCGTTTCTGTTAGTCGGCTATACAACCATTGTCTGATGCATATTAATTGTCCAGCACCTTACGTAGATTTTTACTGGTCTATATTTCATTGATGCTGCAATGTGGCTAGCGCTTTCATAATCACATACTGCGTCTAAAGTGCGCCCAGAGTAAGATTTTGTTAAACCTGTAATATCCAGACTATGACGATGCCGCGCTAAAATCTTTAAAAGTTGTTCACTTTCCAACCTGTGGTTCTCGCAGAGTGAAAGTTTAATAATTAAAAGAAACGGGTGCTCCGCAAAATGTAATAAGCACACACAGCACATGTTAGAGCTCTGTAAAGTAGTGTGGTTGAATATGAAAAATGCACAAAATGTGCTTTTTCTTTTTCTCGTTATGGCTCTTATTACCATTCAAAGCTATTAAACCTCTAAAAGCTATCAACCTTTCTGAAACCTTTCTGAAAGCTATCAGTAACCTTTCTGTAAATGGCTACATATCCAGTTCTGCAAACTTGCAAGACTTAGTGCTTGCATTCCAGTGTCAAATTAAGTACAGAACATTTTTCGGTTCGAATTCATCTTCTGTAATTATGCTATCTCATGGTATGTGAATGATGTTCTTGGTAATTATTTGTGCCGAGGTCTACTGGTATATGATTTGGTTAGATAAAACTTGATGTTTGCCACTTCATACAGAATGGTTAACTTGGCAGTTCAAAGAATAGTGGCGGCTTGTGGTGTGTAGGTGTAAATCGCATGTAATTTATAATTTTCTTCAGTAACATGGCACTTTTGCTGTTTTATCATTTGGCTGTTTGAGTCTTTAGATGGAAGAGAGAGAATTTTTTAAAACAAATTTTGTTTTCTGCAAGACTATTTTCAATGCACATACGAAGCCTGGCACAAAGTGTTTTTATTAATTCGGTTGCTAAAACCGGTGCCCGGTGAGCACAGTACTTGTTTTTGTTCCTTAAAATTTTTTTTAAAAATTGAGATGATTCGTTATTTGTTGTATGTTGACAAATTGAGGCCTTGTACATTCATATATGGAGTCAGAAGCTATTAATAAATAAGAATACTGAATCACAAAGTGTTTGTGTCAGCTATTTCTTGTAAGCATGGATGTCATTAAGGATGCATCTTTGATTACCATATACGAACTTAATTTTTCATTTAATTTGCTGGATTTCAAAGGCAACAATTTTGCTCATGCCTTTTACTTCTATGAACTTTGATTCCTGTGTCAGTTGTTCACTAAGAGGCAAACTGAAACCTTTGATTATTATTTTTTTTTCCTATCATAATTTTTGCTCCCTTCTGGTGTCCATCTTAGTAGTTTGCGAAACATCAAGGAAGATACTGGTTGTTTGGCTGAATTTTGTGTCTTATGCAATGTATCGCATAGAAATTGTATGTAGTTCAGACATAAATGATATAAGTAGTGACAGCAATGATGTTCAAAGCCTGTGGTGTTCAAATTTTTCTGTAGACATGGTGAAAATAACGAAACAAAATACAAGCAGAAGACGATGTTGGTAGCACATGCTACTGCATGGGGAATGCATTTTCTCTTAAGAGGACTTTTGTAGATTGCAAACTTTTCTTATGAAAAAATGGTGGCTAACTAACGAAAATATTGCATAATAACCCTGGCCCATGTGCCAAGTCCATTTTGTGTGCCATCTACCTCATCCCCTTGGTATCCACTGTGGGCTTGCCTTTTTTCCAGTTGGGACATATAAAAGTGGTTTAAATAAGCCAGTGAAATGAGTTTAAAGTTTTTCATGATATATGTTTACTTACTCCTGTGTTAAATGTGCCTTATGCTTGAATTAGTCAAAAGAATGCCTGACGTGAACATGCCGAAGGAAACACAATGAGTGTCTTGGGCATTTTCATGCCAGGTGTTATGTGGAACGAGTAAAGCATGGGCTTCAAGCTAAAGCACATTTCTGAATTATGGGGTTTGACTGCCTTGGTGATGTGACTGTACTTATGCTTTGGAAGTGGGCTTTATACATACTATGACTATGAAGTGCCGACATACATCGTTGTTTATCACAAATAACCACTGTACAAGTCTAGGAAGCCTGGCTACCGCTTCATTTATCAGTCCTGTACAGTCTGCTGTAATTGCATGAGCATTGCCAATGTCTTCATGAGTGTTGCAGTAGGTCTATACAGGTATGTGAACAGTGTATGTGCAGTTTCCAGTCATGGTTTCAGCTCCCCCTTCATGTCTGCAGCTATTATTACTGCCCTCTCTTGGCTCTTTTCACCATTTTCAGCAGTTTCTGCATGAAAAGGGAACATTTAAAAAGTTTACCTTTAAGACAAGATTTTTTGAGTGGCAAATAGGAGCATGATTATGCTATCCAGATGCATACACATCCCTGTTTAAGTTAACGTCATTCTCATGTCAATACTTAAATGGTTCGTACCAAAATTTTTCTTCGTTGTCTGACTACTACTTCACCATTTCCAATACAGCTGTCTAGGCAGGCTCAATTCTCAAAGTGCAACTCCGTTGAATTGCCAGAGAAAAACAAGGTGGAAGACAAGAGCAACTTGGTGTCAAAGGCACTGCCTGTCTGTAAGTGCACTGTTTTATAATATTAATTCAAGCAAATCTTATTCTTATGTGCTGTACTGACTTTTGTTGTTTAGCAGAGGCAGAGTTTTTTTTACATATAGTTACCAACGCTGTTTCTGCATTAACGCATGAATGTATCACTTTTCAGCCCGCCAGCAACGATCCCTCTCTGAGTCTTCTGCATATCAGGTGTGTATTGTTGGCCATTTTCTTGTGTGATTGCTGTACCGTATCATGCCAAGAAGCTAAAATAATAATAATCATCAAATTATGGAGTTCAATACCCCGAAACTGCACAGCAAGTTGTGAGGGTTGCCATAGTGGCAGGCCGTGGATTAAATTTGACCACCATGTTTCTGCATTCCACCCCCATTTAAGCTCGCCCGCAATGGCCAGGGATTCGAACTTGCAACTTGCGCTCAGCAGCAGAGCACCATAGCCAGTGAGCCACTGCTGCAGATAACTTGCTAACACTGCTGCATATCACAACATAACAAAAGGAAGCAATGGAGTAAAAACCCTGTCTACCCTCGAAAAGAAATGGCTATTTTATTTACTACAACATCCATCTGTGCTGCGCACCCATTTCAAGCAACTAAGGGAAATAAAACTAGGTCTTGCAGGAACCAGGGCAAGTATTGCAACAAATGTCAGACTTCCTCACTGCTTTTATTATAATTAAGTCGGGCCTTGTGCGCTCTCTTTTCTATTTGAAATATTACCTTTAAGTGAGCACTTGGTTGTCGCAGTAAGGATGTGGCCCCATGCCTTGGATATCTTTGCACCTAATATAGGTCATTCTTCAGCTCTGAGTTTTAGCCAGACCCTCCTTGCCATTAGCACTGATTTTCACAAGAAATTTGTATATGTGCGTCGTATTTGTGGATGGGCTTATGTATTGTGCACCTCAAACCTTGCAGGATCATGGAAGATGCTAAATGAAGGCCTGTTTATGCATCGACTTTTGCTTTGCGAGTGAATTGAAATTTTGCTAAATTTTACAAGTTGGCAGCCATGCAAGGCTTTGTTCCAACTGGAAAGTCTCATCCATATACAACTTATTGACTAGTTTCTGAGCTAGTTGGTTTGGGGTCATCATGAATGTCTGTGTGCAGCCCCAATCTTTCATTGGTAGAATGTTTGAGGGCACCAAAGTCACTGCCCGTAAGTGCATAGTCACGTGCTATTTTTTCAAATATTGTGTGCTTTCTTTGTAGCCCTGAAAAATTAAAACCATAGCAGCTATCAGCACGAAAAGAAGTTATTCAGAAATTTCTCAATAGGCTCTACAACTTGTACATTGAAGATTTTGTGTTTCAAATGTAAATCAAAGCTTTAAAGTGGGTAATTATTAACTGTTAATTACTTAAGATAGTAAAAAATAATTTTATTTGGTCAAGAGGACAGCGAACAATACTAAGTTGGTTGCAGAAAAGCTCCTAAGATGTTAGTGGGCATTCTGTCGCACCCCGGCCGTGACAGTGCAACACCTTGGTGGTGCTACGGGACCAGCACCGACACCTTTGTTAACTGCTATGGGGCTTGTTTGAGGGCACTGCATTTTGACTCAGGCAGGCGGTTAGTCACGTGATATTTTTCATTTCTCACAGGCTTTCTTTCTCAGCCGGATGAAATAAAATGGCAAAAAGCACCTGGCTGAGCACCTAACTTTCAATATCCTACAAATTCTTCATTGACAGCACACTATTTAGAGCAGTAATGAAAAAAAATAGCTAATTGCAACAATTATTATTCAACTGAATGGCATTAACAAAAAAGTGTACTAGTGGTTGCTCTACTAGGGTTATCTTCATGTAGATTGGCTGGTCTTTTTGAAAAATGCAAAGAATGATAGCTGGGACACCCTCTGTATGCAAATGTCAGTGCTTTTGTCCCCTCTAGTAGACCTCAACAAAGGATTAAGCGAGAAACAAACCTGGTATTGCTTCATGTTAAAGCAAAGCTATTCTATTATATTGTTTCATGTCATTCAAACGTTTGTGTAAACAATGTAAAGCATTCCGTTAATTGGAAGAAAAGTTGACAGCAAACAGGTTCTCTTATGATAGTCAAGCCAAGCATATGTGATGTGATATAAATATGTCCTACAATGGAGATGATGCTGCCAAGACATTAGTGGAAAATATTCAGTGGCTAAGTGTTCGGGAATTGTGAATGTGCACAGTCATTAACGGCCGAAGCCAAAGTTGTGTTGTGTTCTAGGCACACACGCACATTTGACTGCCTTACTCCAAAAATGCAGTCTAACAGGCATTTTCCTCACATTTTCCAAGTTCGAGAAAACCAAGCAATCTTGTTTTGTCTGTTGTGGCATGCTAGATACCTTACTCTTAATGATCATGTGCTTGTGCATGTATGTTGAAACGTCTGATGGACAGTGTGGTCTACTGTCAAAGGGAAAACTGCCAGTGCTAGCTGAAGCTGTGTCAGTGTACTGTACAGGTGTGTAGAAAGGTGCCATTGTAACAAACCACATTTGATCTCCTGCAGGGCTGGGTGATTCTACAATTGAGAGATGTGAAGGAAACGCACATGCTTTGCCCTCGTGGGTTAGCAGTGCACATTGTACACTGTACACATTGCAGAAAATTTTGAGTTTTGATTCGAGGAGCAAAAAAGGCCATTGAATGTCCTTGTCAGTTGTGGGCCACTACTCAACATGTGCTGCACAATATATACGGGGTGGTAATTTTTAGGTGTCGTGAAATTTTTGAACATCGCCTGTTGCAGATAACATAATTATAGTCTTTGAGTAGGATTATTCAGAGTGGCAAACAGTACCTACAAGAAATCGAAACACATATTCAACTAAAGAACAAAAATTCACTACTTAACTTCTGAATTAATTACTTTATGGCACATACTGAAATTGGGCTGGTTGGTGAAACATTACGTAAACAAGGAAAACAAGCCTTTTTTTGGTGTGCAATTCGTAGGACGAAAGAAGGTGACAGGACAGAACATGCGCTTTGTCCTGTTGCCTTCTTCCTTCCTTCCTACGAATTGTGCACGAAAAAAAGGTTTTTCCTTGTTTAAACAATTACAAATTGTAATTGGCGAGATCACAAGGTGTATTCAATTGAAATAAATTTCCAGAACGACACCACCTTGGAGATATGTGCCATTAAACTTGCCTTAAAATGCACTGTTGTTCCACTTTCTCAACACTCTTATGCATTGAAGTACAAAAGTAACTGAACGCCCATGTATTTTGTCCTACAATTTGGGAAATAATAGCTTGAAACTTGTGGATACGCTTTGCAAACTCACCGGCTACGGTTTGTAAACAGCAATATGTGCTGTCTAGTAATTAAGAAGTTAATTAGTAAAATTTCGTTAATTAGTTGTATATGTGTTTCAATTTCTCATGCTAGTAATGTCCGCCTCTTCAAATAATCCAGCTCAAAGACAAGAATTATGCTGTCTGCCACAAGCGATGTTTTTAAAATTCTGCAAAACTGGAAACTGATCTCCCCATATAAAACACTTTTTCAACACATCAATGATGTGTGTTATCACTGTGAAAGGTGAACTTTATTTGTAACTAACAAATAGCAGTGCTCATAGTGAAGGGATGTAGTAACTGCCACAAAGCAATTTATTGTGTGGTTTACGCCATTTATTCTTTAATAAAATAGTCAGAACATTTGGCCTTCTGCATCCATCTGTAGCTTGTGATTGCACTCTGATTCTCTACATGTCCCAGACGCACTTGACCAATGTGGCCTTGGGCCCGCATGTCATGACTTGTATAATGTCTATTTATTTGTAGGTAGGAATGGTGTGCTGTATTTTCTCTTGTGGTTAATTAAGATCTCTTGCATTTCTAGATACCTCAGGGTTCTCGTCGAGGCATTCTCAAGAATGGCACTGACTGGAGACGTACCACCTCTGAGTCAAGCGATGAATTTCTCTCATCCTTGTCCCTCGATTCAGACACTTCACTTCCAGCCAGCTCCCTTGAAAGTGTCCAGCCCAAAAAGACAGTTAGCTTCAATGACCACATCAGCCATATTGTATACAGGTATATCTCTTTCATTTCTTCATATAAGGGGTACACTAAAAAGAAATAGGAGTTGTAGTTGTAAATTACGCTTCTGTAATGCTGAAAAGGGCACTCGTATTTTTGAGAGGAGGCATGGTAAGTCTGGAAAGATGCAGAAGTGAGACGTGGGCGATGCTGTTTTTGAGGTTTTCACACCAGCTTGTCATGTTGCCATGGATTTTGATGACTTCTGCTCGGGCCTATATGAAGAAATAATTTGAAACCATTGGCATCATACTGACGTACTGTTACTGGGATTTCAATGCAAACTTCTTAGAAATGGACCTTTGGCCTTGTGGTGAGTTAAGGTTCGGAAGTGACTTTTGTAACCAAGTGTTGTCTCGGTTCCACAGTGAAACTATTGACATAGAAAAATATGGCCACTTGCACTCACGGGAAACTTACTTAAACATTCACAAAACCAAGAAAAGGATGCAGATAGCATGGCGGGTTACCATAAAGTTACTCAATCCAATTCAGTTCTCCACGTATAAATTTTCATGCCACTCTAACTACACGAAAAGAGTTGTAAAATAGTCACCGAATCCTAGTCAATGATGGCAGCTGTCTGTGTGGTTCATAACTGGTTCACTGACTTGGTCGACGAACTAATAGAACTCAAGTTGCTGCATCGCATCACCAGCAGGCTGTAGATTCTTGGGGAATAGCTGGCCATTGCGCTGCCATTGATAATGCTTGCTGCTAGGAGTCGCCAGGCCATTGCGGTAGTCTTGAGGCAGCTGAGTGAAGGCCTTACGCACCAAGGTCCCGATGCGCCCTTCTAGCACACTCCTTCGCACCTCTACTTCCATGCTCTCAAGCTGCCGTCATGGGGTGCCATTGTCAAGAGACACCGGGTCATCGAGGAAGCTTCCATGCAGCTGTCTTGCACAGTAGGGTCCCTCTGGCCCTACAAGTCACCTTTGCAACCAAAGCCGTCTTCCACTGATTCTGTCATCTCTTCTTCCTTGGAACCTCAGCATGGTCTTGCCTGATTGGCTCTTCATTTGGTTTTTTTGTTGACGCGGAAATCTCGCGCACATTCTTGGCATCGTTGTATTTATCCTAACACCAATCATGTGCAGACGCTAAATTTAGGTGCACATTACAGGCCTTCATTTTCTCTTCTAATGATGAACCTCTTACTGCACTGTACACAGCTTTCTTCTGTTCAGTGTCATTGGATTATGTTCTTGGCATTGTCTACTGACATTAGCAGCAGAACTTGTAGGGCACTATACACAGACCACAGTTTAACACATTCGTGTGTAAGATAGCAAGGTGGGTGAGTTGGTTAGGTTAGGATAATAGTACAATTTATAATAGCACAAAAGCAACACAGACAAAGGGAAGGAAAACACTACAACACGGGGCTTACTTACAACTGATATTTTGTTCAGGAAGTTCGCACACATATATAGGAACTGAAGTCCAAAAATCCAGACATGTGCAGGACAAATGGTACGCTTAATTGATGGATGCTAGATTTCTGAGCACTGTCATTGCCTGTATGGGAAGGTATGCTTTCCAGGATTACGTACACCCATAAGAAACATGAGTGTATTCAAACTGAGCGAAGCAAAAAAAAAAAAATGTGCAGTAAGTGATTGTGTACATACACAAAATGGCACTTCGCTTACAGAATGTTGGTTCCAGGTACAGCGTAGATCTGTTTTCTGCAAGAAATAAGGTAATAAGGTAGGACACCTCTGCCTTAAAGTTGCCAATGCTAACGGATAAACAGGCAAAGGGCAGATGTACCGTGAACCATGTTAACAAATACAGTAGAACCTTGTTCATACATTTTGGGAAAAAAATGCGAGAGAAAGCGTACTAGGAAGGGATACTCTACAATGGATGATAGCCCTGTCATCAATCAGGTAATCGAGAAATCCACAGAGTACATTCAGCCTCTCTATATAGACTGTTTTTTCGTAGGCGCCGCCATATTGTGAACGCAGTGGCGCCGCCTATGAGCAGCGCCATACTGGCTTGGGTGAAAGCGGTCTTTTGCATGGCAGGTATACGCTCTGCGGTAGGTTCTGGCGTTCGTTTTCGTGGTCGTGTGGTCTGTTTAGCATGATGTGCGTCTTCTACATGGTAAACGGTTCTTTGGGACGTGCTGAAGTGGTTTAAGGCGTCATGGCCGGAATTTTTGCTGGCGTGTAGGTGGACGGAACACGCAGCACGATGTGCGCGCGAATATTTGAGCCAACAATCAGCCTCGGAGACGAATTGTGTATTTCTGAAAGTTCCAATCACTAATGTGACCTTATTGCAGTATTCTTTATTTCTAAGTTGCGGTTTATATACATAGGAGCCACAAAACATACGCGACGATCGTAACAGCGTGGGTACCGTTCTGCTACGATAGGAGCTGTGCTGTTATACTTTGACAAGCGTTCAAACTGTTCGCTGCAGGTTATATTGCGTGACTACTTGGTTGGATGGATGAGGTTTCCACCCATGAATAAAATAGTTTTGGCTAGTAACATCAGCATACCTTACAGTCTGAATTAAGCTTGTCCAGCAAAGCGTCCCTTTACGAACTGCGCGAGCGTCCTAAGCAGTAGTAGGTGCTGGATTACAGATATCTTTGTTTTATATAGCGCATGGTCCAAGCATACAGCATCAGCGGTTATATATTTATAAATGTTGTGCTGCGTTAGCCCGTTTTCTCTTGCTATTTAGGGAAAGAGGATGATAACCAATTTCTTTTTTCAGTTGTGTTCGTTCAGTTCTCTACGACGCACTCACACGTATTACGGAAATTTTGCACTCAAAAATAGCCATCGCATTTTTTTTATGCGAACCCTCTCATATATTATGGCTGTATACGGGCCAAAAAGGCAATGCCGAAGCACACAGCTTATATATGTATCGTGCTGGCTCACCAACTGCAGTGATCGCTGTGTTGAGCAGCGCCATGGGCCTCATGCAGCAAGGCTAGCGTAGACATATGGTAATTTCAAGCATACTAGACTTGAAATGCATGAGAACGATGCCAGTGTATCGCAAATATTTGATAGCGCCTGCCGCTCAGATGTTTCGTAGTTGCCTTAGGTTGGCCATGCACGAGTATGCGCTCTTATGTTTTGTGTTTTACACCCTACGCCAATCGATCAGACAGTGAGCTGATTTACCATTTAATGCTGGTAATACAGAGACGCCGGTTTTCTTTGTTGAATTAAAATCGATATAAGCAAAATAGTAAACAACACATACACGCACCGCGACTGATAATGCGTGTACACCGCGGCTGATTATGCGCGTCACATTTAGCTTAGGCTTAGGAGGGAGGATCAATGGCAAATACCTCGGCAACCTTCAGTTTGCGGATGACATTGTCCTGTTCAGCAACACTGGGGACAAGTTACAAGAAATGATTGAGGACCTTAAGAGGAAGCTTTAGCTCGGGCCTAACTCCGACGCGGCCTATTCAAATACATGTAAAACGCAAAAACGCTTTTCTGTGATAGCCCCTGCACAGATTCTAATGAAATTTGTTGCATTTGAGAGTGAAAGCTAAATTCTAGTGACTGTTGGAAATGGAATTTCGATTTAGGGCCTGAATCTTGTTAAAAAATTTTTTTAAACTTTAAATATTAGAAAAAGATAGAAAGCAGAAGTTTACAAATTAATAGCTCCAATTCAAGAGCAGATATCACGGTTTTATAAACAGCATCCATTAGACTATTCAAAGCGAACAAATTGGATATGTCAATTTATATCTTAAGTGAATTTGTTACGTTGTGTACAAGGGTTCTGCAAAAGCTATATTTCCATATTACTAAATTGTTTAAGATTTATGTGTAACATATCAATTTTGTCCACTTTAGATGTACTATTAGATGCAGTTCACAGAATTGCGATTCATTTTTCATTGATGAGTTGTAGAGTTGTAAGCTTCATAGTTTCGTTTACTGAAAATTTTCAATTTTTGCAATTTCTTTGCCAAATATTGTCGACCTAAATCTAGAATTTGAAACCAACAGCCACTAGATTTTAAGTTTTTCTTTAGTGTGCAACAAACCTCGTCAAATTTGGCGCAGTGGTTGCCGAGAAAAACGAATTCTCCGTTGACATGTATTTAGATAGGAGCAACCGAGCTAAAAATTAAATTATGCAGCTTTACGTGCCAAAACCACTTTCTGATTATGAGGCACGCCGTAGTGGAGGACTCTGGAAATTTCGACCACCTGGGGTTCTTTAATGTGCACCTAAATCTAAGTGCACGGGTGTTTTCGCATTTCGCCCCCATCGAGATGCGGCCGCCAAGGCCGGGATTTGATCCTGCAACCTCGTGCTCAGCAGCCCAGCATCATAGCCACTGAGCAACCACAGCGGGTCCAACCCAGCTAAAGCTTCCTCTTAACAGAGAGAGTGGAAGAGTGGGGTTGAAGATTAACATGCAGAAGTCAAAGATAATGATCAATAGCCAGGCAAGGGAACAAGAGCTCAGGATCGTCACTCAGCCTCTAGAGTCTGTGAAGGAGTACATTTACCTAGATCAATTACTCACAGGAGACCCTGATCACGAGAAGAAAATTTACCAAAGAATAAAAATGGGTTGGAGCACATATGGCAGACATTGTCAGATCCTGACTGGTAGCTTACTGTTATCATTGTAAAGAAAGGTGTACAATCAGTGAATTTTACCGATGCTAACTTATGGGGCAGAAACTTGGAGACTGACAAAGAAACTCAAGAACAAGTTAAGGTCCGCGCAAAGAGCAATGGAACGAAGAATGTTATACATAATGTTGAGAGACGAGAAGAGAGCACTGTGGATCAGAGAGCAAACAGGGATAGCCGATATTCTAATTGAGATTAAGAGAAAGAAATGTAGCAGGGCAGGTCATGTAATGCGTAGGTTAGATAAGCGGTGGACCATAAGGGTTACAGAACGGGTGCCAAGAGAAAGGAAGCGAGTTGAGGACAGCAGGAGACTAGGCGGGATGATAAAATTAAGAAGTTAGCGGGCACTAGTTGGAAACCGTTTGGCGGAGGACAGGATTAATTGGAGATAGCAGGGGGAGGTTTTCGTCCTGCAGTGGACGTAAAATAGGCTTATGATGATGATGACGATGATGATGAGCCGAGAAAACGTACGATCCGAAGTAACTAAGGAAATCGGACAGACTAATTGGAGTTGACATCGGCATAATGCGAAGTGTTGCACGAGTCTTTGTGGACGAGACATGTACAGTCTCGTCCACTCTTAGGAAAACGCGGCTCACCGTGGCCGCGCTCCGCGGGGCACCAGTGTGCCGGCGTGGCGGCACATCGTAGCGAAGCGGCGTAGGCGCACACGGACCCAAAGAAGGTGCTTCACGTCGTCTGCTACAGCGCTGGAGCGCGCCGCCTCTTGCTTTGCTGTAAAGTACACTTTGCTAGACCCAGGTGACTGAGTGCCTGAGGCAGCATTGCGGGAAGGCACACATCACTAACTAGAGCATTTTCCAGCTGGTTCCGTCTACAGCTTGTGAACAGCCTGCTTAATCAATATACATATACAGAAACAAGCTTCTCACCACATAACTCACTTAGCACGTTTTTTATAAGTGATGAGGGTAAAAATACAGTCATTTTTTCGCGCTTCTTATTAGGCTGGGGCCCTTTATTTTACTCTCACAGCACTTGGTGTAGTGCATACCGAGAAACCTATTAGGCGCGCTCTTGGTTGGTGTCATTATGTGATGAGCCTAGCGCGCCGTTTCGCGCATGTCTTGGTGCTAGAACGAATGTGCTTAATTGACTTAATAAAACGACCGAAACTCGCTCTAAATTTCGCAGAAAGTTACAGAGCGATTGTTCAATCACGCATCATCATGTTTGCCATGGATTTTACCATTAAGGAGGGCAATACTATTACTTCGACAGCAACTAAGAAGTGATATCTGCTGCTTCGCACTCTTATTGAGGCGTTAATGTCGCTGGTAGGAGAGCATGGAGCGCTTTACGCAATGTAGGAAAGTGCACTCCCCGGCATAGCAACTGATTTGGCAGCAATTTTACTCCCCTGTTTTCTCTTTCTACATCCTATAAAAAAACTAAATTCATTTTTGTTGTCACAGTTTGAGTAAAACCACCGAAGCGGTGCCGGTCCTCTGACGGCTACCTGACGCGAGAAGTCGCATTCTCATTTAGAGGAATCGTCGGTCAATTATTTTATTACATTAAGTGAAGTAAAACATGTAGCGCTGATGTTTTTTTGGTTGTTTGTTTTTTTCTCCTTGGAGTCAATGCACGCCGCATGCGAATCCTGTTTCCGTCCGTTTCGAATAGGTAATTGGAGTGGAAAATCTATAATCTACATGTCTGTTTTCTAGCTTAAATTATGTCTTGCCGGGTAATTAGGTCGTTATTCGCTTCTATTTCATTGCAGTACTTCCTTGGAATAAGCCATATGCATATTCTCGCTAGCATATAATAATTTGTTAATTGTGCAGTATACGTCCCGAAGCAACACATGGCCTCTGAGTTATGCAATAGAGGTGGGCATCGGATCCAAATTAGAAGGAATTGATTTCTTTCTTTCTTTTTTTTTTTTCTATTGGGGTAGGTGGGGGTGGGCTGGGCTGAGAGGGTAAAACCCAAATATGGATATGGTTTAGGAACCCTTGCCGTGGACAAGCGATGCTGTTGCCGTCGTGGGGAAGTGGCCGGTCCGTGGGTTGGACGAACGCGGCCACGATATTTAAACCAGCGGTCATGAGGCCGGCCCGGTGTCGTCTGCCCACAGCATGCCGGTGGTTGGCAAACGGGCTCGCCATTTGTAAAAGCGAAGCCCGGCCTTAGCCAGATTGCTGTGGTCGGGCCAGTCTACTCTTTAACTGATCATGGGCGTCGGTCCGGTCAACCGCCGAGCCCCCCCCCCCCCCCCCCCTATTTTTTTTGCTTAGGTCATGCTACCCCATCTTAGCTTAATATGATGATGCGGTGCAGCCAACGACTACTCAACTGAGCAACTGGCCGCTCAGGAGTTAAAGATTCTGGGATGACTCGCCAAATCGAAAGGCACCGGAGTATTTTCCATTAAACGCATTTCCATTGTCTTGCATGATGAATTGCATTTTGTTCGGTTGCTGGTTGCCATGGCACTTCAGCGATAAAAACGCTGTAACAGTGCAGGATAATTTCATTTCCCCGGTGCACTTTGGAAACTAGCCATGTCGCGGGTACTGGAAAAAGAAATACGACGCATTGTAGGTCTGTGCCTACAAAACTATTCTCAACGCATTATATTGGAGATGACAAAAAGTCCACTGAAAACTGTAAATAGAATTGTCCAGGCTTACAAGAAGGACGGAAGAATTGCGGATGCTCCCTGTAAAGCCTGGCAAAGAGTGACCATTGTTGCGGCGGCTGCTGCAAACCTGACCTCCACCGTTTGAGAAAGAACAGATTAAGAACAGCCTCAGGCTGGGTGATGTCCCTGCAGTGGCGTAGCTAGGTCGTCTGGCACCCGGGGCCCTTAGCTCTTCTGTCGGCAGAGCTGACGGCAGAGCTGCTGCAGCAAGTGCCACGCCGGAGCCGACGCCTCGCTCGACTGCCTCCGACACCGCTTGAGATCCCGATGTCCCACAGCGGCGACCAACGGCCTTCTCTGGCTGCTCCAGTGCGAACAACCAGCGCCTGGATGCATCAGATGGAGCCCCGCCCTTTCTCAGGAAAATTCAGCGATGACTTGGAGGAATGGCTCACCCACTACAAGTATGTGAGCAAGTACGATGACTGGAACTCCATGGCTCAGCTCAGCAATGTCGTTCTATTCCTCACAGACACTGCGCTAGTGTGGTTTGAGAACCATGAAGATACCTTCACAACGTGGGACAGCTTTGTTACTGACCTCACAGAGTGCTTTGGCGATTCCACCACGAAAAGGAAGCGGGCGGAGCAGACATTGCTTCAGCGCGCTCAAGTCCCAGGTGAGACCTGTACTACGAACATAGAGGTGATCCTGGAGCTTTGCAAAACGGTCAATCATCGAATGTCCGAATAGGAAAAAGTTGGTCACCTTCTCAAAGGCATAGCCGAGGATGTTTACAATTATTTAAACAGAAAGAAGAGTCTTGCCTCAGTCGCTGACCTCATCAAGCATTGCCGCACGTTTGAGGCCTTGAAGCTGCGTCGTATCACGCCAGAGTTCCGCAGGTTAACGAATGTCACAACGGTGGCAAGCGTTAACGATAACAACAACTACAGTTTTCAATTTGACCTTGCAGCAACTGTAAGGCAAATTGTCCGCTAAGAACTTGAACGACACACCAAAGGGGCGGATGTCGAAAAGTTTGGTTGCGTTTCCAACCAACCTCAAGAACATGCATCTGCTGTGTCCGCATTGTCTGCCATGCCAGGCGTTGCAGACTGTCGTGTCGGTCAGCTGCGACAGCACCGACGTTCCTTTCCCGACGACATGACACACGATCAACGCACTCGTCGAGCTACCGCCACGAATCGGAATTCGGAAGATTGCTTTTATTGTTCGCAGTGTCCCATGGTTTACCCCGAGACTTACGAAGTCAGTTGCGCATCGCCTGTGTGTTACAGCTGTGGCGCCTCAGGACACATTGCTCGTTTTTGTCCCCGGCGCCGACAGACAACAACATATGGCCCACCACCAACTTGGCCTAATTTTGAATGGGACAGTTATGACGACCGTTGGCCAACAGACCCTGATACTGCAAACACCACAGGCACGCCACCCCGGAATACCTTCCATCAATACAGTAGAAGGAGTGGCTCGCCAGCTTCAGCCCGCAGCCTGACGCCCCCAACCAGTCGCCAACGCCGTTCACCGTCACCGCGCCGACGTGTTACGTCACCACCGCCATCAGGAAACTAGCCGGCGCGGCCGATGGAGGTAAGCTCGCCGGACAGTCTGTGTCTCTGCAAAATACTCCTCTGCCTATTATGATGGTGAAGAACAAAGTGCATGTGTTAAGTGATAGCATACCTGCAACAGCATTAGTGGATACTGGTGCTACCGTTTCCGTCATGAGTGTGACTTTCAAAGGGAGGCTGGGTCGGAAAATTAGGTTCCCATGGAATGATGGTGTGACATTTCGTGGTGTCAGTGGAGAGTGCCTAGTTCCCCTTGGTATTTGTGTTGCAAGTGTTTTATTCGGAGGAGATCTTAAAACAGAGTTTCTCATACTACCGCGGTGCACTCATGATGTTATTCTCGGCATTGACTTTCTTCAGGATTGTGGTGCATCGATTAACTGTGGCACAGGCGAAATTACTTTGAGTAGTGCGCTTCTCGCCACCCTTGCTGACACATCCTTACCAGAGAAAAACTATTGTGTTGTTTCGAACGATTTGCTGCTGCCGCCTTGGTCGCTGTCACATATCCCTGTCAATTTCACTGCTGCCGACCTTTCATCGTTTGACGCGCAAGTCCAGCCACTAACGTCGAGCTGTGCAAAGAAAGATGTACTTGTACCACGCTCTCTCGTGAGAGCAGTGAATGGAATGGCGCCTCAAATTTGTGGGCTTTCAATTGTTCTTGCGTCCCTGCTGTTCTCCCACGTGATATGAAGCTCGCTGAATTTGACGAGATTACTTACAGCTCCATTACAGTTCTAAGCGAGGGGGAGCAGTCTCATACTAGCGATCCCCACCGAAGAACTTCTGAAGAGCAGATCCTACAGATGATCAACAAGGCGCTGCCCTCACATGAGCGCCATGCTCTCGCACAAGTTTTGTGGGCACATCTTTCTGTGTTCGATTTCACACAATGCGACAAGCAGGCTTCACTCCCGCGTTCTCGTGCTCGCCACAGAATTGACACCGGATCTGCGCACCCCATTCGGCAAAAGCCTTACCGCATTTCTTCAACAGAGAGGACAGTTATCGCTGAACAGGTGAAAGACATGCTACTGAAAAGTGTTCTTCAAGAGTCCTCTAGTCCGTGGGCAGCACCAGTAATCTTAGTAAAGAAGGATGCATCGTGGCGGTTCTGCGTTGATTACAGGAAACTGAATGCGGTCACCAAAAAGGATGTGTATCCGCTTCCTAGAATTGATGATGTCATTGATTGTCTACATTCCGCTGCCTACTTTTCATCACTGGATTTGCGATCAGGGTATTGGCAGATACCCATGCACCCAGACGATAAGGAGAAAACGGCCTTCGTGACACCAGACAATCTTTATGAATTTAACGTTATGCCGTTCGGCCTTTGTAACACGCCAGCAACATTCGAACGATTCATGGATACTATCCCTTGAGGACTTAAATAGGAAATTTGTTTGTGCTACCTCGATGATGTGATTTTTGGCAGCACATCGAGTAAGCATAACAGCCGTCTCAGTCTTGTTCTTAATTGTGTCAAACAAGCCATCTTGATCCTAAATTCCAAGAAATGTTGTTTCGGGGAAACCAAGACGTTAGTACCTGGGCATCTGGTCGACAAAAGCGGTGTGAGGCCAGATCCACGGAAGATTGAGGCAGTCAGCTCCTTCGAAGCACCGAAGTCAATGCGGGAGTTGAGGAGTTTCTTGGGCCTGTGCTCGTATTTTCGTCACTTCGTCCCAAGATTTGCCGACGTGGTGTGCCCCCTAACATGTCTTCTCCAAAAAAACCGTCCCTTTCAACTGGACATCGGCTTGCGACGACGCGTTCCGCCAGCTAAAATTTCTGCCAACGTCAGGGCCCATATTGTGTCACTTTGATGCAACCTCACCTACGGAAGTGCATGCCGATGCCAGTGGCATCGGCATCGGTGCCGTACTAGTGCAACGTCATCAAGGAGCTGAACACGTTGTGGCTTATGCTAGTCACTCTTTGACTAAGGCAGAACGCAATTACACTGTGACCGAGCTAGAATGCTTGGCAGCTGTTTTTGCTGTCCACAAATTTCAGCCCTATATCTATGGACGCCCGTTCACTATAATTACTGACCGCCACGTGTTATGCTGGTTGGTGAATCTCCATGACCCGAGTGGACAACTGGCATGTTGGGCTCTTCGACTGCAGGAGTACCACTTCGTTATTTCCTACAAGTCTGGGCATCGCCACGCAGATGTGGACTGTCTCTCCCGCCTTCCTCTGACGACGACGAAGTGCGACGAAGACAATTTCGATGACTGTTTTGCTCCCATTTCTTCTACATTCCCAGACTCGATGACTTTCAAAGCAGAGCAGGAAAATGATATTTGTTTGGAACCTCTATTTGTAGCCGCATCGCGTCCTGGAGCCACTGGTCGATTTTGTGTCCGTGACGGCCTGCTTTACAAGACCAATTATTCGGCTAAAGGCACCCGCTTCCTTCTGGTGGTGCCGCAGAGTCTGCGAGTGCACATACTGAAAGCCATGCACGACGATGTGACCTCTGGCCATCTAGAATTCATCAGAACTTTCAACCGGACACAGGGGCGTTTTTACTGGCCCAGAATGCGGGACACAGTCAAGCACTACGTCCCAGTTGCGAACAATGTTAACGCTACAAGCGCCCTACGACCGCTCCGCCAGGTCTTGTCCAACCTCTGTCGCCGCCTCGCCTGCCATTTGAACAAGTAGGTATCGATCTTCTGGGCCCATTTCCCCAATAATCTAACGACAACCGATGGGTGATCGTATGTGACGGCCATCTGACCCGTTACGTGGAAACGACGGCCGTACCATCTTCAACAGCTGCGTCCGTTGCAACATTTTTGCTTCGATTCATTATTCTTCGGCATGGTCCCCCCCGTGTCATCATTAGCGATCGTGGTCGTCAGTTCGTTGCAGATGCCGTAGAAGAACTACTTCATCTCTGCAGTTCGCAGTTCCGTTATTCAACGCCTTATCACCCTCAGACAAATGGGCTTGTAGAATGTACGAACAGAACTCTAACTAACATGCTGGCCATGTGCGTATCTTCCGATCACAGAGACTGGGATGACGTACTCCCCTTCATCACTTATGCTTATACTGCAAAGCATGAGACAACCGATTACAGTCCTTTTTATCGCCTTTACACACGTCCACCGCTAAGCTGCATTGACACTATACTACCGTTTGGCTTTCAGAGCGAGTACTCTGTTGCCAAGACGCTTTGTCTTGCCGAAGAAGCTCGACGCATTGCTTGTCTTCGTACATTGGCATCGCAAAACCGATCGAAAGAGCGCTATGACAACCGACACCAGTCTGTCCCGTATGCTAAAGGAGACTGTGTGGTTGTGGACTCTGGAATGCAAGCGTGGCTTATGCGAAAAGTTTTTACCCCAGTACGCGGGCCCATTCGTCATTTTAGATCGCTTGGTGTCCACTGGAAAGTGTATAGAGGAAAGTGTATAATAGCTGCGTCTTACCAGTACTCACCTACGGGGCAGAAGCCTGGAGGCTTACGAAAAGGGTTCTACTCAAATTGAGGACGACGCAACGAGCTATGGAAAGAAGAATGATAGGTCTAACGTTAAGGGATAAGAAAAGAGCAGATTGGGTGAGGGAACAAACGCGAGTTAATGAAATCAAGAAAAAGAAATGGGCATGGGCAGGGCATGTAATGAGGAGGGAGGATAACCGATGGTCATGAAGGGTTACGGACTGGATCCCAAGGGAAGGGAAGCGTAGCAGGGGGCGGCAGAAAGTTAGCTGGGTGGATGAGATTAAGAAGTTTGCAGGGACGGCATGGCCACAATTAGTACATGACCGGGGTTGTTGGAGAAGTATGGGAGAGGCCTTTGCCCTGCAGTGGGCGTAACCAGGCTGATGATGATGATGATGTCCGCTGGTCATCGGTCTAGCTGGACCCAGTTAGTACATGTTGCTCGTCTTAAGCGGTTTCACCCTATGCTTTCCGAGTGATTTGGACTTGCCCAGCGGGCTTCGTCTGGCAACCGGGGATTGCTACGGCATGAGCCGGGCGAGAAGAGGAGGAAGACGTTAGCTGGCGCAGCCTCGGGACGCCATCTTGACTTCACCATCAACCTCATCCCTTAAATAAAGCCGGTTCAACATTAACCATAACAATATTATACGATTGCAGTTTGGCAATGTACTGAATGTTGGTGCCAAAAACTCGTGTTTTCCGAGAACGTATGAACTGGTAAAAAATAAGTATAACTCTCCTGAGTTATCTTTTGCGTTCTCGAGTATGAAAATTGGTGCCGGGAAATCATATGTAATGGAATCGTATCATCAAGGCTCTACTGTACATTGCATATGCAAAAAAAGTTGTGTATGTCATTCCTCTGTTGTGTGGTAATGAATGTGTTGGACAAACCATGTGCTGCGTTAATGTTGGTCTTAGAGAGCATGAGTTATCTATACAAAAGGCTGTGCCGCTACGTCTTCATGTACGTTGCAAATTATGTGGCCGTGTTTCTATGTTTGGTGAAACTTCTATTACCTTCAAGCATGCAAGCCAGATGGCAAGAGAAATACATACAACATAAAGATTAGGGGGGGTGTCACATGTATAGGAACCAATGGTCATTCTTCACAAGAAAGAATTTTGCAATTTATATCAATCCTGATTGTGTGCACATATTTCAATACATCATCGAAGCACACAATTTGTCCTGCACATGTCTGGGTTTTCGGACTTGGGTTTCTATATCTGTGTAATCTTCCTGAATAAAATATCACTTGTAAGTTAGCGTAGTGTTGTCATGCTTTTCTTCCTTTTGTCCGTGTTTCTTTTGCACTGTTACAAAACGTATGTGTTTGTAATAGTTGTGAGATGTGTACTTATTGGTATTGCACAGCAGCGCTGTAACTAGGAAACTAAGGCAACAGGGCTCATACCACAACTTTGAAATTGGCTTTTTTTTCCTCGGCCTGTTCATGCTGTAATATTCTGGCAAGACACTTTTACAAAGAAGATGAGATAGCATGAAACGTATTGGTTGTCCATCACAGTTGAATGAGTATTCTGAAAGAAGAGCTACTTGGCTTTAAAGAAAAGATGTTTAGATTCTATATAAATGTGTTATGAGAAGTTACAAACATGATTGAAGTATGAATTATTGAGTGCCCTTACGTTTACTGTAAATGTTGCCGCACTGGCCACACTGCCATGCTTCGTAATAAAGATTTCGGGTCTGGTAATGTGCATTTTATTAACAGGAGGCCTCGCACATCTGACTTCAAATGTATATGTAATCGCAGTGGACTGCGCATGCAGTCCACTGCGATTAGTGATGATGCTAGTCATGATGCTAAACTGTCAATATCACTTTGGCTGCGTAAACATAATGTTACAAGGCGAGAGCTGTTTATTTAGAAGGCTTGCCGCTAAAGCACTGGATGGAGCAAGGCTGCCAGACCAAAAGTAAAGTCCTCGGCTTCCTTCCTTTCTGCTGCTCCTTCTCCTCTTCTTCTTGTATTCAAATGTGCCTTTACATTGCTCTTCATATAGTCGAAGCCCACTAGGCAAGTCAAGTGGCCTCGCGCTGGGTGTATGGTTTGAGCATGGTATGGTATGGTTTGAGTATGGTATGGTATGGCGTATGGTATCACAAAAGGGGCATCATAGTGTGCCAAAAGCTTTGTGCACAGACTGCGCTTCCGTACTGGGGTCAACAACCAGGCCAAGTCACCTGCGGAATAGGCAACAGGGCAGGGGTCGCTGTCATATCTTCCCTGTGATGTATCCTGCGAAGCTAGTGTGTATAGACGAGCAAGCCTACGAGCCTCTTCCACACGACAGTGCGTCTCAGCTATAGAATGATTGCCAGTAGTCGACAAAGGGAGACTGGTGTCTCATGTCGTGCATACAGAAGAAAGAATGGGCTGAAGCAAGACGTCTTGTGCCTCATAGTGTTGGAAATTTTACATCATAAACCGTAGAATCTCATCCCAATTCTTATGATCTTGCGTGACATACATTGCAAACATGTTGGTAAAGCATTCGGTTGACACGCTGTGCAAGTCCATTTGTTTGGATATGGCGTCAAATGTCATAAGGTAGAAGTGCACAAGCGTAGTAGCCCTCCCACAAAATCAGCAGTGAACTGGCACCCACGGTTACTGATTATCACTCGAGGCGGCCCATGCCAGAGGATGATAGAGTGAAGCAAAAAAGAGCAACTGCAGCAATATTTTCCTGTCTTTATTGGGGAATTTACAGGAATTAAAAAGTTGCTTCACTGCAAATTTCCTTCAGAGCAGGTAAACTATCACTAAATATCCGCAACCTACTGCAGTTTCATTGAAGCGTAAAACACCAAGGCACTTTCAGCGGGAACATTTAAATAGTTGTTAAACCTTCTTTCTTTATCGCAAAGACTAATTGGGCAAATGTGACAGTAGAGTAACTGTGTGGGCCGACATTTGTGTGTGTGTGTACATACATACGCAGTAGTAGAACAGCTATGCCAATTGCGCCAAATTGCACTGAGAGTTGCCTCGGTAGTAAAACTGAAACCAAAACCTAGTGTGCTATCATCATCATAGAGGTGAACCGAGTGGCCATAACCATAGAGAAAGGGGGGGGGGAACTAGGAGGGAGCATGGCTTCACTCGTCTAGCCTTGGCAAGCCTACCTCCTCTGACGCTGCCCGATTCTCCATGCCCTATCTGTGCAGTGGCTCTTGGGAACAATGGGGCCCTCATGGTTGCTAGACCATTCAAGAGATTGTTTGGTTTGTAGTATCCATTAGTGGTGCCTGCCATCACAGTTACAGGCTTGGAGGAGGAAAGAACAAGTGGTGTTCTGTTTCCACACGCGTCACACTTCGCTTCAAGGAAGCATTGAGGAGGGCTAAAGGGCCTAGTGCACACCATAGAATTTTCAAGGCGTCACTTGCGTTTACCACCAGGGTTAATGGAGTTGCCTCTGCTTTTGCCTCGAAGCGCTTGCAGGACACCCGAGCTTGGTCTTGCTTCTCCATGCACTCCTTAGGGTTGATCATGTCAGCCGCAGCGCACCTTGAACTGTAGTGGTTGTTGAAGCAAAGCTTTCTTTACATACCCTACCTGGTTTTCTTGGTGGTGTTTGGCTCGCACCTCTCTAACACAACATTTGCCAAAAGCTTGAGCATGGACCCATCAATCACACCAAGCAATACGCTCGCATGAAGGTGTTAATGGCCAATCTTGTGGTGTAAATCAGAGTGGTGGCGAGACAAGACCACCAGAGATGCCTAGGCAGACCTCTGAAGAAGCGGAAAGCCATAAGAGATAGGCAGCGCTATGCAGCAAACGTCTGGCATCAGCGTCTGGCAACAATGTCCATGCAAATGCCTTGAAAGCTCGTGCTGTAATGCTTCCAACACAGGCGTCGTACCTGTGCAATTTTTTCTTGCCAATTTTTGTCCCACCACCTTTGCACCTTGGAAGAGGCAAGAGATCAAACTACCAAAGCATATTTATGCAGACTTAACCTAAGGGAGGCGACTAGTAGCTACCGCTTACCTATCACGTGACAAAAGCGTATTTTTCCTTTATATCTTTTTATCACTAGGCTAGCTTCAAGATTGTCTTGTGATGCTCCCTAGTTTTTTCCCTCCTCCATGGCCATAGCCAGGGATATAGCTAATGTCATTGGTCATGCCTCCATTTGCTGTTTTAGCTCTTTTGCATTTCTCTCTGGCAGAGGCTAATGTTCTGCCACTGCACAGTCTTGTTTGTGCCATTTTTGGTGCATTTGTGTATTCCTCATGCTACTGTAGCACGGAGCTCACTTAAGGAGGCTGTTGGATCAAAAAGCAGCTTTGGGTAATGTTCTGTCGCATATTGTTTAGCATAGTTGTTGACGATGCCACTTGAGGTACCTTGTAATACATGTACTGAACCGCTGGCTAGGAGGAGGAGAAGGAGGAAAAAGAGAGGGAAGGACAGGGAGGTTAGCAACTGCTGGCTAATTACTCCTGGGTACCTTCCTTCCACCCTGCAAGATTGAAAGAGCAGATCTCGAGGTTGTAATTTAAACAGCTTTCACCTGGCCCAACGTTCAATTATGCAAGAGAATCTTTGCATGTAGAAGTAAAGAAATCTTCGGACCTCTTCACTGTAACTTCAGTATAATCCTGCACGTCCTATAGAGCATGGTCTTCTTACCTGTCCTTGTCCTGCTATCCTCGTCTTTTTTTTTTTCTTTGCTTGGACTTGGAGCGTGGCGAATGGGCAAATGTCTATTGCAAGTTAAAATGGTAGAAGTGGTTCTATACCACATTATGCATACATGAAAAAGCATTCGATTAAAAATTACAGAAACTAGCTCTTTAATATTTATTCCAAATGCTGCATTTATACACACAAAGCTGGCTCTGCTATATTTGTTGGCAATTTCAATTAATATTAAGACTATGTGGTGCATAGATATATATGTGACACTGCGTCAAAATTCTTATCACTGCACTATTACTTTTTCGGATGCGACAAGCAGTGGCGTAGCAACAGGGGTGCACGGGGCCAGTAGGGGGGCGTTATATATGTCTGAAGACACCCGAAATTTGTCGATATCCTCGCCTTCCTCGACTATACCCGGAGGGGGGAGGGGGGGGAACGACAGAAGAGCTAAGGGCCCCGGGTGCCAGACGACCTAGCTACGCCACTGGCGACAAGGTCTGCACCAATAATGCAAATAGCTGTTCAACCATCGTACTATACATCTTCTGGCGGTCCTTACTGCTGGGTGTATTCAGATAAGGACAGTTGGAGGGGGTTCCCAACTATTCTGTAGAGCGCAGCTCTTAGGTGCTTATTAGTATAAAATATAAAGACACCAAATAAACGGACACACACAAGAGAAGAGAACGAGACAGGGCGCACGTTTCTGCGTTAAGCGTCGGTGTCCCTCGGACTCTTTCAGCGTGTTCGAGTGAATGAGCACAGGAATGATGACAGAGCAAGCACAATGAAAGACGTCTGTAGCTAAGAGAGTATGAGGAGGAAAGTGGAGGAGGAGGGTATGGCAAAAGCGTGAGAAGAAAAGCATAGTGCTGCACAAAAAGGGGTGGAGATGATGGCTACGAGATGGTGCCAGAGTAGCGTGTGTCTTTTGTTCACTGATAGCGCCACTGATACCAAATATAGGAATAAAGCGCTGCATGAATGGTGGTCTGTCTGCGGCGGCTGCTGTGAATACGCCCACGCATCACCCACACATTGCCTCTTGGTATCTTTTGATTAGCAAGGCAGTTGCACCGCAGCTTACTCCATTTGCAGTGTGCTGCATGAGACAGATATATTGTGAAATGAATACACGTATAGAGCTGAGCTCAACTTTCACATTACGGAGTATCGTAATAGTCTGTGAATTTTTTTTTATTTCAGTTGAATCTTTATAGTATGACATAGCAAAATCTCTCCACACATCAAACTGCACATATCTTTTGTTTTGCCTTGAAGTCTTAGGTGAGACAGTCTAGCTACACAGTTGTACATTGTTCCAATTTTGAGAGTCTAAAAAATATTTTCTCTGCTGTCATACTTCATATGCCTACTTAAAACAAAATTGTTAATGAAAATAAAATGAACTCAATTGTCTGCACAAGCCCACTGTGCAGACAAAAAAAAGACAAACTTGGCTTTTGAATGAGAGGATAAATATGAGCCTTTATGTTTTACAATTTTTTTTTCTTACTACCATGAGTTTCTTTCAAAATGTTTTCTTAACATACCTTGCTGCATGCTAAACATGTAGCATAGTGTATTTAATTGCCCTTATGTACCAGGTTCTTAATTTTGGCGGCAAAATTAGAAAAATCACAAAGTATAAGAAATGTGACAGTTTTTGCATGCGAAAAAAAAAAAAAAGCAACAATCATCTCGATTTGGATCAAGTTTCCCCAGGACTACCTTTGCTATAGACAAAGACTTGCGCTTACAAAAAAAAGCTCAGCTCCAATGTGTAGAGGGATTTCACTATGTCTAGATGTAAGTTTGTTGAAATAAAAAAATTGTCGGGATCCCCCTCGATTGTCCTTACATGAACGCACCCAGCAGCTCTTGCAGCTCCGTGTACTTAGCACCGCCACCAATAAGAAGCACTAGCATTTCTGCAACTATATTGTTGCGTTTTTTTCTTTTGTGCTGGCTAACACAATTTCCATATAATATACTGTTATCATACAATACTCAAACACTGGTGCCCTTCATCAAAGTGTTTGGCTGTTTGTCCCATTGGACGTTGCTTTTTGCTTCAAGGATGGGAGGCTGCCATAAATAATGTGGAGTGCACCAGTGGTGCCAGTCCATATTTATTGTAAAACAGTTAAGCTATTCAGGATGAATAAATTAGAAACTTGAAAGATAAGAATTCAACGGGACACACTGAATCCTTCGTTATACAGGTAATTCTGTCAAAAGGGCAATTTTTTTTACTAGAAGTGTTTGACTGTAGTTGCTAATGCAGTGTGTGTTTGTGTGGGAATGGGCAAGCGTAGTGTGCCTCAGCTAGCAACAGCTTGTACACTTGGCCACAAAATTATACGGACTACGGAATCTGAGGAAAAGCTTAATCTTTTTGCAGCCTCACAATGGAGCCTGGTGTTCGTATTTCCAGCCGCTGCTAGTATATGCAAGCAACATATTGATGCACTGTTTTATTGGCTACTTTTGCAGGCTGCTCCAAGTTTTATGAGATCCCGTAGTCCGTAAAATTTTGCGGCCAGGTGTACATGTGCAATGATAATGCAAACTTTGAGATGTACAGCGGATATTGTGATGGTGTTCATCATCCACTAGCTTGACACGGGGGAGATGCGCAAGTTATCTAGGGTTCCGACTTTACATGAAAGGCAATCTCCGATTTGTAGTATTGCACACAAAAGTGTCTGTGTGCGTCAAACTGAGGGCAGTCACACAGCAGGTGGCCAAGGTGTCTGCGCAACCGCAGACACCTTGTCCACTTGCTGTGTGACTACCCTCAGTTTGGCACACAGAGGAGACAATTCAGGCGACACTGTGAGCCATTCTGAGCAGGGCAGAGTAGGCTTTCATAAATGCAACTCCAAGCTACAGGACAGTTGCGAGGTGGCCAGAAATGGGCTGGTAGTCTCCCAAAAGTACAGTGCAGTGAAAAATGATTTCTGCAGTTTGGAAGTACATAAACACTTCCATCATTCTGACAAAATTTATGCAGTTGGAGGTGCGAGAGCTTGAGAAAAACAGAATTTTAAGAAGCAGAAGAACCTTACTTTTTTTTCTCTGAGCATAGAAGGCAAGCAAACGCAAGACTAAAATTGCTCAGTATAATGAGGCACATTATGGTTTATGGTACAAAACTGTTGTGTCACTTTGTAAATATGAATTTTCATGATACGCACTTCATTCTATTTAACATTTACAATGCCAAGTAGTGTGCATAATCTCCATAGTTTATTCCTCTGAGTAGTAAGCTCAACATGCATCACATGTTATAAGACATAGGCTCTAACATTTACAAATAAAATTAAAAATAAGGTAACAGAAGTTGGTAAGGTACTAGCAATGCTATGATTGACTCATAATCTGCAAAACCTGGCTTCTACAGCCAAATAGCATGCCTTGATGCAACATGTAAAACAGAATTAGCCCATGCAGTGCGATTGTGCACAGCAGCAATGATTTTGGCAGATATGTGCCCCAATCTTCAATAGTTATGTGTTTCTTTATCTCGGTGCCAGAAAAAAACATGCTATAGTTTCATTTTAGCTTTCCTCTCTATGGTACCAAGCAGGCCTGAAGAGCTAGAAAAGAAATCTCATCAGTGGCTGTTTCCTTTATTTGACAGAGGCTTGCTGCTATCATATCACTTTTGTGAGGTCCTCATTGAGCTTGGCTTGGCTTTTGATTTTGTTCTATAGAGGAGAGGCTTCATAAGGAAAAGGTGGCAGCGCAAAGAAAAGACATGGACGGAGACAAAACGACAAGCACAAGTGCTGAACTTCCAACAGCTTTTATTGTGAATGAGTCACGAATATACATGCTCTCCAAGCCAGGGGTTATCATCTGCGCATGTGTAAATATGCCAGCTCTTTGTCTGAAAGCATGATGGACACATCCCTCCCCGAGTCTAGAAATCCATTCAGATTCTGTGATTTCTCATGTCACATGCGTTTCACTCTTCATGATAATGGAGGCGTTTACAAGGTCCGGCGAGCAGTCCTTACAAGTCAGACAATGACTTGCCAGAAAACCTTCGAAATCTTTTCCTTCACGTGCATTTTTTACATTGTTTACGTGCTCCCTTAACCTTACGTGAACACATCTCCCAGTTTGGCCAGCATGCACTTTTCTGTACCTTAAAGGAATTTCATATACTACGCCTTTTTCACATTCAACAAAAGGCCGCCTGTGCTTTATGCTGCAGTCGCGTTGCTGGGTTGCTGCTGGGTCGGTCAATCTACAAAGCTTTGACAGCTTATGGGGGGCAGAGAACACGCTTTTCATATCGTGATGCTGGGCCACGTTTTGCAGATTGTGTGATAGCATATAAACATAAGATATTACAGCTACCTTCTGCCTACACTGTGCACGGGCTTCACACATTTGTGGCTTTGTGTGTGTCTTTTTGAGAAGGCCCTCTGCAATCGAAATGAGGATACCTGGTGCTCGGCAGTCTTTCAACTTGATAGTTGAACTTGTCTGAGATACAGTGCAGGCAATATTTGCCGAGAGCATTCTTTAGGCAAAATGTGGCAATAGCTCATTTGATGAGCTTAGTGGGGGCAGGCTTGAAAGGCAGAAGTGGTTTGTTGCTGCACGGTTCATAGCACCAGCAGACACCAACACCTTTAAACTGGAACTGGATATCTAAAAATCTAATTTGACCATTGACCAGGAGTTAGTGCATTAGGTCAAGCAGGTTCATTGCATCTTTGAATGTAGCCAACACCATTCTGCTTTCACATTCAATGGCCTGGGCTTCACAATTTGAAAACAACCAAAATTTGACAAAGTAGAACGCTTTAAGAACATTCTTGTCCCTGAGTGATGATTGGCAGTTGTCCATTGTCGATGATTTTTTGGTTGTATTAAATTGGTGATTTTTGTTTTTGAAAGGTGGCCCAGCATTACGACATGAAAGTCGTGTTCTCTGCCCCCCACAAGCTGTCAAAGCTTTGCAGGTTGACCGACCTGGCATCAACGCAGCAACATGACTGCAGCATAAAGTACAGGCAGCCTTTTATTGAATGCACAAAAGGTGTTGTGTAGTGTAGCACCCGACCTTGTAAACACCTCCATTATCAAGAAGCGAAAAATGTGTGTGACACGGGAAATAGTTCTTCAATGGCAGATTCTCCAGCTGCATAACTTGGACAAGCTCCTGGAGCAAGATTTTGACAGTGATGCCACCGATCATTTTGCTGATTCACTGGACAGCATGTTAGGCCGACACTTTCGACGTATTGCAACACGCAACAACTGCAGGACAGAATGGAATATAGCACTGTCTGGTCCTTTGCCATTATTCAAACAGTGTGTCTGTATTAATTCATACATTTGATTTCTGTCTCACCATAGTGAATTCACAAAGTGAAAATGACTGTGTAACACAGACTAATCCAAACTGACTCTGTACACAGGCTCCCAGACCGATCCCAAAAACTTAAAGGGACACTAAAGAGAAAAATGATTTCACCTGCATTAGTAAATTGCCCTTCAAAAATGCCATGATTAACACAAAAAGAGGCCGAGTAAGCCAGAAAAAGGCGCAATAAAATGAAACAATGGTGCCGACACTGCCTCGAAGCTCCTGCACTAGCTTGTCATGATGTCATAGATTTTTGACGGCATCTGTTAGGGCCTAGGTAATTGTTTATCACTAAAAATGGACTATTTATTTATTCATTTAGTACATACTGCAGACCACATTCTGGTCCTTGCAGGACGGGCAACATTGAATACAAGACATCTACAAGATACGTTTGTATACATTAAAAAATATATATATATATATGTATATATATATATATTGCTCACAGAAACACTTCGTGAAAAGATCAAAACACAATACCTTAATCCATGGTGTAAACAGAATGATGTAAAAAAAAAGGCAAGGGAATTGCACACTGAAGGCAAGGGAGTTTGAGAGCCGAGGACTTGCTTTGCTCATTCAACAGCAAGTTCACTACGTTGTATTGTAAAGAAACTGAAGACGAAACATAGCAAGTTTAGAAAAATTTTGCTGAGGAAACATGGCCCAAATAATAAAAAATATCTTGAATTTTGTGATGTCGCACTGGTGTGCCGGCGCTGGGATTTCGGCAGAATAACTCACATTCATTTTCTCTCCTAATAATCAACTGCTTATACCAAAATTAACTAAAACGTAAATAAAAGTAGTCCCAGCGATCCCAGGTGCTGTCGCGCATCGCCTTATGCCAGGAGATTTCAAAAGACTACATTATCAGTCTAAACTGAGTTAGTGTCCTTTTAAGTGCTGCATGTGCAAGCAGTGTGCCAGCCTTCCCTGCAAAGAAGAGCAGCTTTTGTGATCAGGCATGATAATTAAGAAAGCCAATGAGAACCTTTGAGAGCACTTTCTCTCATATACCCTTTTTGGCACTTGATTTTATTTCACTATATTCTGGTATTTTAAGATATCCTTCCTATATTCTGTTCTCAGAAGAAATGTTTTTTTCATGATTTTTCTTGTTAATTTCATTCTTAAGGGAATGCTGACATGACTTCTTTACTTTTATTTTGCCCCTTAAAATGAAGGCTCTGGACCTCAAAACCCTAGAAAAGATACTGCCAAGCCTCTAAGCACCCTAAGTAATTTACTACAATAACGTTTCTATTCCCAGGAAGTGTACATCTCATGATGCAGAAGGTGGTCACATAGGACCATGTGGTCTTGTGAGAATTGAATGTTGTAATGTTTTGGCACCTGCTCTAGCTCACTCGCTCATCTGCTGTGCTTCCACATCTAGCCTTGCAACAAGTTGCAGCGTAGCAGTTGATCGTGCGAGCCAGGGCAAGTACAAATCGTCGCATGTTTCACTCTAACATGACCACCTTCTACATCATAATGTCACAACACATACACCTCATGAGAAAATAAACCAACTGGTTCGTAGAAAAGCTATTGTAGTAAATTATATAGGGTGCTCTCAGGCTTGGCAGTATTCTTTTTAAGGTTTCGAGGTCCGGGGCCTTCATTTGACGCAGTGAATGAAACATGAAAGATGTTACAAAAGTACTCCTTTAACATGATTAAATTGAAATTAATTTAATATTAATGCAGTCTGCAAAGCTGATTCTTGGCCCCTTTTGAATTAAAGAATAAATATGATTCAAAAATTATGCGGGTCCCACGCACTGTGGGAGGCAATGTAAGCGAAGCTTTCTGTGTTGTTTGCTTTGATTAACTATAATTAGCAGTGATGTTGACGGCGAATGTTTAATTTCTTCAAAGTTTAGTCCGTCACAAGAGTAGTGAGTTGATGTTAAACATTACCTTGCTTACACCACTGCTTTTTTTCTGCATAGTACACAGAAAACACAGGAGGAGGTCTTTGCTTGAGGCGTGTTGTGCGCCATACTTCATAAGCTCTGAGAAGGTTGAGCATATTCATTGCCTCACATGGCACATCACATCATGGCAGAAGTATTAAACTTTAATTGAATTCTGGGCTGTACGTGTCAAAACCACAATTGGATTATGAGGCATGCCGTAGTGGCGGACTCCGTATTAATTTTGCCACCCTGGTGTTCTTTAACATATCCCTAAACCTAAGTGCACAAGCACTTTTTATTTCGCCCCAGTCATAACGCGACTGCTTCAGTCAGGAACAAACCCACGACCTTGAGCAATACCATAGCCACCAAGCTACTGCAGCGGGCACAGTGTGTTAATTTGATGTGTGACCACTTCTGTAGTGTCACCTATACCTTACCGTGTGCTTTGATGTGGCTCTGCTTCTGCACACCCTGTGTAAGTTGTCCGCTTGACAAATTTGCATGGTGTTTATTTTTCAGAAATATCAAAAACGTACCATACCGTGCCTTGAACTTATCCTGTTTGCCTGCAACCGGTGTCGTGTCTATAGCAGTAGCGTTTCCTTGCCTTCTCGCATCACCTTTTCCCTATTCCCCCTCTGTATGGGAACTGTGAGTAAAGAGTGGCAAGGCTGTTATTCACTCGTTTCGCGACTGCATTGGTTCTACCCACCCATTCTCTGCCCCCTCTCTACCATTCTGTCTAGCATCCCTCTGGACTTGCACATTAGTAGAAGGTAAGCGCTGCAATTTCTGCAATGCTTTTGCGGAGAGTCACGGATAATTACAGCTGTCAAGAGGCTAATGTGGCAATGTCCAGGGACCTCTAGAGGGTATTGTGCACATTCAACGTGGTGTATCGGTTCAAACGAGTTTCTCGCATAGCCTTTCCTCTTTGCCATGCTCCTCTCATGTTTTCACACGCTCCGAACCACCCCCTGACGCTGCTGTGCCAGACAGCAGCAGCAGCTGTGGGAAAGTCGAAGGAAGAGGCAAAGAAAGCTTCACTTTAAAAACCACCATTGGGAGTGTATTTCTAGGGATGGCCAGAGCAATAGCATTGCATGTGATCTTAGGAGGCTAAGGATGGTGAAGTCCATTATTTTCTGCTGCTTTAATCTGAGAAAGCAATGGAATTTGGCCCTTTCGCAGTGTTCAAATCTTGTATTGAGCTCTGTACAAGCAACAATGCACTAAAGAGAGAAACTGAACAGAGATTATCATTAAATTTATCTCGAGATGTTTAAGGTACCCAGCAGGGAGCGTCGATGGTGTCTTGCGTCGCTGGCATTTCTCACACGCAGCTACGTATCTTCGAACAGAGCGAGCTAGCCCTGGCCCAAAAGAAGCGCCGGTGGATCCGGTCATAAGTACGTGACACACCCAGGTGACCACCGGCAGTGGGGAGGTGGTGAAGTTCGTGGAGAACAGCCAAGCGAAGGTGTTTAGGGATCACAAAGAGTAATGCAGGGCCGTCGGGGTGAATGTTGTGGCCGTAGAGTACGCCATATTGAAGTGTGAATAAGTGAAGGGAACTGTCGGCAAGTGCCGATTCCAGGCAGTCAATGATGACACACAAGGACAGGTCACGGCGCTGCTCGTCGGCCACATGGAGCAGTGGAAAAACAGAGAACACAGGCGTCTGTGTCAGTATCAGACGTAGAGGTCGCATCTTCGACTGGGTAGTGAGAGAGGCAATCTGCGTCCTGGTGTTGGCGTCCCGACTTGTAAGTCACTGTGTAGGGATATTCTTGTTCTCGGAGGGCCCAACGACCGAGCCGGCCAGTAGGATCCTTGACCAACGCATAATGGTCTGTGATTACTGAGAAGGGCTTGCCATGTAAATATGGGCGGAACTTTGAAACAGCCCAGACGAGAGCAATACATTCGCGCTCGGTAATCGAACAATTGCGCTCTGCAGTTGTCAGGAGCCGGCTAGCATAGGGTATAACGCGGTCTGAAATAAGAACAGAGCCCCACAAAACTACGGACGTCTTTGACAGACTGAGGTACAGGAAAAGCCGTTGCTGCTCGAACCTTCTCCGGATCGGTTTGTACGCTGGAAACATCGACGAGATGGCCTAGCACTGTAATCTGTGTGCGCTCGAAGTGGCACTTCGATGAGTTTAATTGGAGCCTAGCCTTGCTAAAGACGTCTAGGATAGCTGCAACACGCTCAAGGTGCGTCTCAAATGGAGGAGAAAACACAAGGACGTCGTCGAGGTAAGAAAGGCTAGTTGACCATTTGAAACCTTGAAGCAGAGAGTCCATCATCCGTTCAAATGTGGCGGGGGCATTGCATAAACCGAACGGCATAAACTTGAATTGGTAGAGGCCATCTGGAGTGACGAAGGAGGTCTTTTCTTGGTCTTGCTCATCGACGGAAATCTTCCAATAACCAGATTGAAGGTCAATGGACGAAAAGTATTTGGCACTGTGAAGACAGTCAAGAGCATCGTCGATTCGTGGTGAAGGGTAAACATCCTTTTTAGTGATTCGGTTTAGGTGGCGGTAATCAACGCAGAAACGCCACGTGCCATTTTTCTTTTTGACGAGCACGACCGGCGACGCCCAAAGACTCGACGAGGGCTCAACAATGTCTCTGGCGAGCATCTTGTTTACTTCCTACTGAATAACTTGCCGCTCTGCCGTGGACATGCAATACGGTCGGCGGTGAATGGGACCAGCATCACCAGTGCGTCTTCACCAGTGCATCACCAGGGACGTCTGACCAAGTGTTCAGACGTCCCTTGCACTGACCACTTGCCTCGCACCTCGACTTCGCCGACCTCGTCACTCGACCTCGCACCTGACCAAGCAGTGCGGCTGCTTGGTCAGGTGCGAGGTCCGGAGTGACCATGGGGCGTAATGGGCCGTCGAGGTTCAAGGCATCCTGCGGGTAATCAGGAGGATCTGGAGACACGTCGGCTGCAAAAGCAGTGACATGGTCATCTGTCACTGACCGGAGCATGGCTACCGCTATGCCTTCAGGTAACACTTGCTTCGTCAAGCCAAAATTGATAAAGGGGAGACACATGCGATCAGTGGCAAGGGTTACAACAGAGTGTAGCACAAAGATGTCGCACGCCAGAACGACATCACAAATAGGTGCGACAACATAGTCGCCATCAGGCACGGTTGCCATTGAGGCCAATTCGACAAACGTTAGGGCTTGTGAAGGTAAGCAAACAAACGCTGTAGTGCAGAGGGTGTGCAGTTGTTCGGGGCGAACGTCTGAAAGAAGAGGAAGCTCAAGGCACAGCGTACCTGTGGAAGAGTCGATGACGGCAGAATGCGCCGTCAGAAAGTCGAGCCCGAAGATTAGGTCATGAGGGCAACTGGTCAGCACGGTGGACAGGACTGGAACTTGGCGGCCAGCAATTCCTATGCGAGCAGTGCACATACCACTGACGGCAACAGTGGCGCCATTGGCAATGCGTATAGCTCGAGTGATGGCAGGCGTACGAACTTTTTTGAGGCGACGACATAGGCTAGCGCTCATTATGGACACTTCGGCTCAATTATCAATTAATGTCATCCAACGAAACACCATCTACGTCTACTTCAATTAGGTTCGTGTTGGTGAGGAGCATCAACAGAGGATTTGGACAGAACGAAGGTGATGCAGCACTACCTCCAAGAACTGCATGGCCTAGTTTTCCGTCCGTGGGTTTGGCGAGGTTGAGGCGACGGCGATCGCACGAAGGAGTGGCTGTCTTGGGCATCAAAAGTAAGGTACAGACGGCGAGATGAATAACGGCGAGCGTCAGCGTAAGGGCGAGGAGCAGGGAATGAGCTCCAGTACAGCGGCATCCAGGGGGTGCGGCAGTGGCGGGCTTCATGACCAACGCGGTGGCAGCAGAAGCAGATCGGTTTGTCGTCGGGGGTTCGCCACTCAGCAGCTGTGGTCTGGGAGCGAAATAATGGTCATTACAGGTTGTGGACATGGGAATGGGTGCCGAATCAGGTCGGGAGACAGAGCAGGCAGTAGGGATGCCAAGGTTTGCAATTTCTTGCCGCATAACTGCTTTAATAATGGAAATAGTGGGGGCCATTTGGTCGAAGGTTCCATCAAGGGGTCATGGATGAAGGGCGGCCGGACTCGCCGCTTCAATCTCACGGTGAATGATACGTGTGACGTTCTCTTGAAATGGTCGTGCGGCGGTAAGAGCGGAACAAGAGGACATGGCAGGGGTGTTTGGGAGTCGGGAAAACTGTGGGACAAGGCAGCGGCTTTTGGCTACCACGAAACGGCGGCATTCTTTGACGATGGCATCGACAGTAGAAACGTCGTTATAGACCAGCAAATTGAAGTCATTGTCCGCGTTGCCTTTTAGGATATGGCCCACGTTGTCAACGTTGGTCATGTGCTCGTCGACTTTCCGGCAAAGCGTGAGCACTTCCTGTATGTAGGAGACGTACAATTCAGTCGACGACTGGACACGGGTGACAAGCTCCTTTCATGCTGCTTGTTGGCGACCTGACGGCTTGCCAAATAGGTCCCAAAGCCTCTCTTTGAAAATGCCCCAGCTGGAGAGCTCGACCTCGTGGGTGTGAAACCAGACACGCGGTGTCCCGTCCAGATAAAAAATCACATTGGCAAGCATGATGGTAGGGTCCCAGTGGTGGCTTTGGCTAACATGCTCATACATGCTAAGCCAGTCGTCGACGTCAACACCATTTTGGGCGGAGAATGTCGCAGGATCACGGAGACTAGGAATCGTAACGTACATTGTGGTTGGTGCCGCAGGTGTAGGTGACGACGGAATGGTTCAATCGGAAGCCATGGCTGAGAAGACGACGGTGCAGCTGCTTTGGAGCTCCGTGGTGAGAACGGTGAACGTTCCACCTCCACGGCAATGTTACGCGAAGGACGAGTCAGTAAGACGAGCAACTATATACGGTTATATTTACAAAAGTGGTTGCAGCGCTGACCCGTTAGATTCACCGCACGAGCCCAGTTCGTTCTTCCATCTCTTTTCTTGGGTGATGGCGCCCACGTGCCTCGTTCAGACAATCAAATTCCACACACGTGTAGCAATATTATGTCCTTCGGCATTCTTCAGGCTTCTCAAAATAAGGAGCACTAGTCATACATTCCATTTGCCCTGACTGCAGGTTGCTTGGCCATAGCAGCCGTGAAGGCTGCATGAGCAGGTAGTGTAAGATCACTGTAGCTGGTATTTTAGGGAAGGATAAGCGATAGTTAAGCACAGTGCCGGAGAGATATAGAAACAATATATAGTCAAACACCTCTATAACAAAGGATTGATTGCGTCCCGGTTGAATTCCTATCTTTCTTATATATTGTGAATGCCTCTACAACGAATTTGCTTGTATAAGGAAAGAAATTAGGCATCCCTTACGGCTGATTTTCTGCTTTACAATGAACGCCACGTTGCAGTGCTGGCACTGCCCTCCGTTAACGTCGCCAAGCTGCTCTGCGAAAGCACTAATGGCTGGAGGAGCATGCGGATGTCAGAAGTAGTACATCTGCACTGTTCCAGGAATTCCTCAACTCGTACAATGTTTTCAAAACCATCTAGGGTGTAAATGACACAATTGTCAATGAAGGCTAGCATGCCAGAGGTCCTTTATACGAACCAATAATTATGACAGCAAGGGAGGCAATAGCAGCATTAGGTGATCTGCAGCTTTACTTTGTGCAGCTTCTGCATTTTAACGCTGAGCGTGCTTTGAACCTTGCTGTAGTAAGGTTTGCCTGAAGTCTCAGTTCCATCAGACAAAGTGTGCACAAGAAATTTAGCCAATTCTTTCACTAAGATATATATTTTTTTTTGAACATGGTTAGCCTGCTCTATTGTGACTTGTACAGAGCATGACCTTTAAACAGAAGTCGCCTGTATAACGAAGAATTGTGGGTGTCCCAAGCATCTTGTTATAAAGGTGTTTGACTGTATTCAGTAACACATTGCTTGTTTCAGTAGACATCGTGAACTGTGTGACAATTGCCGATGGATCTACTTTGTAAAATCCACAGGAGGCATGCTATAATTGCCAAATTGAAGGCAGCCATCTTACAAAGCATGGTCACATGCTAGAAATCCTGTGCTCAAGGTGCTCACTTTCGAGAAATACTCACAATGTGTGGGGGAAAAAAACAGTTTCCTGCAGTGCAAAAAAAAAAAAGCCACTTCATATCGACATGTAACTTTTTTGCTGGAGAGCATTCCTGACATAGAAGTAAGCAATGGAAAGTGAAAAGTGGTTACTTCTCATTGAATGTTTTTAAAGCAGAATTTACTGCTTGGCTTGTGGCATGTGAATAATCAGTGGTTGACCTGTAAACTACCTTGGTGGCAGAGTGGCTTAATTGTCACACTGGGTTGACACTGACAAGATGGCAAATACAAGCCCATTTGTGTGTGTGTGTGTGAAGGGAGGGGGGGGGGGGGCAGGGGGAGACTTGAAAGAACCATTCCAATTTCTTTCAGTTATGCTGAACATGGCACATTGGTGCTCTGTCATTCGTTACTGTGTTGCCTCTTTAAATTGTTGCAGCTAAGTTAACCCATATATCTCACCAATATACCCTCTCTGTGCCTCTTTTGCAGGGCTAATTCAAGTGTTTTAGCACGTCGCCGCAGAAACCAGAAAAAGGCAGCGAACAAAAAGAAAGCTGCTGCTCGACGTGCACTGAATCGTTGCGACTCAACTGACACATCGGGTGTAAGCAGTGGCAGCGAAGCCAGTCTTGAAGATGTCTCACAGAGTTGCCAATCACACCCCTCTAAGTAAATCGCAAAGTAGGGGCTGTAAAGTCTGTAAAGTTTGTAGGAATTGTTCTCACATTGAGTGTGGGCTAACAGTCATTCAAAATAGTGTTACGCACACTGTTATGACATTTAGTTCTTGAGCATTATGCGAGAGATTTCATTCAACACCCCAGTGTTTACAAATCCTAGCTAGTTGAGACTCATGTTGGTGAAATGCTCGGGCAATAACCCAGTGTTTTAGTGGCTTTTTGTGTGCCCTTACAGCATGACACAACTTACTTGCCTGAGGGCTAATAAAATTTCATTTTCTTGATAGGTTTGCAGTAGAACTGCATGCACCTTTACATTTTTTCTTGAATTGCCAGCCTAGGCAGTAATTTACATTTGTAGAAAGTATTCCTTTTTTGCTTGCTCAAGTGTATTTCCTGGCATTACAGAGGCATTTATATAAGGAACCAGCAGATTTTTCTTCTCTTAATTTAGGGATTTTGAAGGGAGTTCATTAGTAGTTTATATAATTTTGTTTATGCTTTCCTGTGCCTTTTGCAGGAAAAAGAAAGACATCGCAAAATATTTTTGGTATTTGTATAATTTCTTTACACAGACACAATTCTTGCATTAAGAAGTGCATTTTCCTCTGGTGCTTTAGGGCATTGCCACCTGTTTCCTTCATGTTCTACATGTCATTTGGGTCTATTTACACATTGCATCTATACATTTGAGCATTTTTCAGCATAGTTCATCTGTGCTTGGCACATTCTGTTGCTCATTTTTGATGCTATATAATTTTGCTTTTTGCCTGTCCCTGTGATTTTTCTCTAGCACACACTTTTTGGTGCATCAGTCCTGTTTTGCAAGTGGTATTAAATGAATATTTCCTTTCCTTTTTGAGAAAGTTACAAAGTAGTTTTTTTCCTCTATGGTCATTTCAAAGCTTGAGGCACTAGGTAGGTGTTGAATTGTTGTCCATGTCAGTTCCCTGTGATACATTATACATAGTACAAACATGGTGAGCTCTTTCTGCCTGATGGTGTCTTCCCGTTCTATTGCAGCACAAATGAAATTTCACTGCCCAGTTGTTACAAACCTTACACAAAGTTGGATACAACAGTGTCTGCTTATAAAGCCAGCCATTGAAAGAATATTTTGTCAAAGCTGTTGCCATGATCGCTTGTCAAGTGTCTGCATAAGTATGCATGCGCTGACTTCAATAGTCAACTGTATAATATAAATCTCTGCATCACTGCTTAAGCTGTGTTGAAAGGATTGTAAATGCTTTATTGCGGTGCAGTTGTGGCTTTGAGAAATATATGTTTGTCTTTATGCTGTTGTCCGTGTGTATTGGATTGCAGCCATGATGGAAAAAACATGGCATCTGTTATACTCCATTTCATAATAGCAGGTAACTCTATGCAGGCTAAGAAGACTTCTCTCACTGCTTGCATTTGCAACCCGAAAATAGTGTGTCACATATGAAATACACAGGTATATGTGTCATGTAAGTCAATGTAACATTGTTTCACACTTTTATGGCACAAAATATATGACATGTTAATTAGTACTTGAAAAGCATCGCAGATCTGAAGCTATTTACCCCCAAATGAGCAGGGTGGTACATTTCTGCGACTAGCAGCTACAGTGCAGTATGTCGCATACTGGAAACACAAAGCAGCACAAATGATGCATAATTTGACGCAGCCTTACACCCGGAAATTGTAGTTGAAGTATATTAAGTAGTTATTTCTTAGAAAGCGTCGCAAATCTAAAACGCCTGTACACTGAAAAACATATTTAGCGAGGCTTCTATGACCGCACCACTTGCATAGCTTCCACAGTGTTCCACTGTTATGAAACTACAGTATACACATCAGACTGCGTGTCATTTTAGTGGACATAACTATTTTGCATCGTTTAGGCTGGGACAAGAAGTACAGCAGCGTATATACTGTTTTTGTCAGCGCTCGTAGCGAATTTCATTTTGTGATGCAAGCTAATGTAAACCCTTCATGATGGCTTTGTGGCGAGTGGACTCCTAAACCACACAAGTTTCAAAGCATAGTGATGCAAACGGTCTCAACCCAGTGATACAGCGTTAAGCCTCAATTCCTTCAGAGCACAATAAATAATCGCATCTCTTTGTAATGCATCCAGCTTGAAACATGTGCCAAGTGCAGTACGCTGTCCTTAGAAACTGAGTGACTCATAAAGAATCCAAGTGGACTCAACTCCAATTGACATCTACGTAATGCTGTAAAACAAAGTGTTATGTAGATGTCACTATGTTGGTGGTGGTACTACCCACTGACCCAAGTTGGCATCAAAGAAGTTTGTTGAGGCACACATTGAGGGGAACATGCCCAGGAGCACGTACCCAGTGGTTGTAGTGGCATATATTTTTAGACTGCACAATCTTGAGGATCAGCTCACAAAAACTGCCAGGTACCAGATGAAGACAAAAACTGGGTTGGCTCGGACAAGAATGCTTCACATTAAAACTGAGGTGGCCATCGATCTCGTGGTATCACACACTGATGCATGCACTTACATTGTGTGCAGTCAACAGCAAAAGTTTATGGGATGCGGTTTCCCCTTCAAATGTAAGTTCTTGCACTGCAAGGCATGACACTTCGTATTTGATGAATCACTGTGTAGGTAGCAAAGGCTACTACATGCTGTAACATTTACCTAATTCGAGGCTGTGTGACTATGCTTCACTTCGAATTCAGCTTCTTGGCAGATCCTGCGTCCCGTAAACTTTTGCAGTTGACTTTACATACTGCCATAAGTGCTCAACCTATCCGGATAAAGGGGGTAATGAAGCGAGTAAAACCCCCTGCATTTGCAAGGAAGTAACAGCAGGCGAAGGTTTCATGTAGAATGGTGCAAAGTGCATAATAAACAAATTTGGTCTGCTTTTGGCAACACAGTCATTATGTGGCCTTCAAGAACGAAGCAGGAAGAGTGGCGCCAGTGGCATAGCCAAGAAATGTTTGCATGGAGTTGAGCCGCATGGAGTTAGTGACAGTACTCGGTGAGAAAGAGAGAGCCCATGTGGGGAGGGCAGCGAAAGCTTGCGATAAACTGCGGCAGTCACGTATTCGTTCATCAAACGCCAAACTTTTTAATTTCGAAATATTTTTGTGGCTGTATGTCTTTTGTAGACTGGTACACAGCTGTCTTTTTTTTTAAATCAAACATGGAGTGTGTTAGGGGCCTACTAAGAACCAGTTAGGCCATCAGCGTGCAAGGAAAGCGAAAAGGAAATTATTCATTTGTAACAAACTTTTAGTTCTGTTTGCCTTTCTTCGTGTGGTTGTGTTTACTGCAAAGAAATTTGTGTGTCATTGGGTGTGCGTACTTAAAACATGCAGCGTCTTGCGATTGAGCCCTTCCAGGATCAAATTTCTCGGTCGCGAGTGGCTGCTTTGCGAAATCTGCGGATAATTGCGAATCGCTGTTGAAAAATTTAGTCCCGATCGAGCTCGATCGCGAGTGAAATGCAGCGCGTGACACTTCTATTACTTAACGCCATTGCATGCGTGCTTTTGAGAAATAAGACCGATCTCCGTGATCTCGTAACCGATGAGCCGCGATGTCAGTGGCCGCGGGGGCAACACGTGCGCAGTGTATTTGTAAGCTCGGCCGGTCCAGAAGGCAGTGCACTGATTCATTATATCAGATATGGCAACGAAGTTTATTTGTCTTGCTAACGGCCTGAAGCTTGGCAGCCAAAACGTGGATTACTACATGAGCACCTACTACTTGCCCGTAGGTCGGCAATCGAGCCGGATTTTCCGGTCATAACACAGTGTCGCCAGCATATAATCAGGCATAGCGTTGCTCGAGCGCCAATGCTAAACAAGAACAAACAAGAATATGAAGGAAAAAACTAAGTACATAAGCAGAACAAAAAGTATAGTTTAAGAAAAAAAATCAAATGTTATCGTGTTCATTCCGGGGCCTGATGCGTTCCTGCTTGTTTAAACAAACGATTTACGACTCCTTCTGTCATAGAGTTACTATACTGACTCTAGAGGACAAGCTACCCATAGGGCCCATGCATTAAAATCGGGAACCTCAAGTGCGCCGCCATGTTGCTACGCGCCGAGGTTGCCAGCTCCTGAGACGCTTGCTAGACTTGGTGACAGTAGTCAGTTTTAATCCGGCAACAGTAGCAGCGTAGCAGCATGGCGTCTCGCTTGAAGTGTTGTGATGTGTGCGTGCAGCCGTGTGTTTGGGCTTCATAAGTCGGTTCTTTATTCTATGTTGCGGGATGGTGTGGGTGTGGTCCATGTTGGCCGTAGAGCTGGCAGTTATGCAACCGAGGGATGATCCTGTTCAAGCTTCTGGCGGTATGCGGTTTTCAGCGGTCACGCCTGTTGCAGGAGTGTCACTCGACGACGTTACGAGCTCGAAGCTGTGGTCAGATTCCTCGTTGGCGTTCCGTAATTATCTTCGCACGGGCGCGGTATGTTGCAAAAGCCGCTTTCGCGATCTATCGTCGTGACGATAGATCGGGTTTTTTATTATTATAAGTAATGATCCAGCTGTAGGGCACATGTAACCGACAAACGGAAGTCTCAGGAGAGCACCTGAGATGGTAGTAGAGCAGGCGGCGCAGGAACTCCAGGGCACCCGAGGGACAGTGGGGGGATCAAAGCTCGAAGCAGAACGGTACGTAGGTTGGGGCCGCCGAGGCAGGTGTGTGCCAGGGAGTGTTCGCACGGACAGCTCCCCTGGCACGCGCAGCCGTGCCTCGCAAGGTCGAGATACTTTAAAGGCACCTGCGCCCATGGTCTTTCTTTTGCCTCGGCGCAGTGAGCACGATTAACGAGAATAATGTGGAGGGCATCCGGTGCAGTCGCGAATGCATCATGACAAATGTAGCTCGCGTCGCCTGGCGTCTGTAGTAATATCAGAGTTGGTTGTATGAACTTTATGCATAATACGTTTTGTTACGGTACCTCAACGGAATGGGTCTAGAGGACGGTGTTGGTACATTTTTTCGTACCGCCCTAATCCTATACCCCCACTACAAACACACACATACCCCTTTTTTTTATGTATACATACAATTCCTTGCCATGACGGATCATAGGCTCCTTTATTTTTGAAAAATAGAGGAGGCTATGGACCGATTGACCAGTTCAAGTTGTCAACTTGTCAGTAACTGTCGTAGGAATCACTGTAATAAACATAATTCCACGATCGGATTGTTTACTTTCATTTTTTGTTGTAACACTGAGGACTACATATAACTTTATTTTGTATATGTGAGAGAAGTATGTGGATATCACGAGCTTAAGCCAATGTGCGATACACAGACAAAGCAGCTGCTACAACATGAACTGCATTGAGGGCCACACAACACATACGTAATTAAAGGTGCAAAATATAGGGGGAAGCTTCAAAATACGCTCTGTAGCACTGCAAAGTATAACATATATTGTATGTGTACAATAAATGTTCAAAAATACAATGCATCAATGTACCATTTGCCTTCAAGTTTATTATGAAGTTCAAGTTTACTGAAGTTTATTATGAGCATATGTACAACAGGGATCAACTAACACACCCGCAGTCGAGGTGGCTGTTCGAGGTGTGCTGGCTGCCTCAGTGTAAGAAAAAGAAATTGGGTAAATGTCGACACCAGTGCCACTGCTTCTTGCCTCTGACCTGCACGTGCCTCTGCGGCATCTTTGTGCACAAGTGTGCTGGCGTGGTGAGGCGTAGGAGTCATCCGAGAGAAAGAGTATTGTTTACATGGAGGAGTGGCTGTTCACATTGCCTGTCACTTTCCCTCAAAGTTTCCTTGGCGACTAGGGTGACACACCCGCAGTCAAGGTGGCTGTTCGAGGTGTGCTGGCTGCCTAAACGAAATAAAAAGAAATTAGATGAATGTCGATACCAGTGCTATTGCTTATTGCCTCTTACCTGCATTTGCCTCCACGGCCTCTTGGTTTGCGGAGTCTGTATGAGGGAGCTGCTGTGGCTAGGCGTAGGCATTGTCTAAGCAAAAAGAAAAGGCCATTTAAATGGGGAGTTATGGAAATAAATGCAGTTATGTCTGCTTCTTGCACTCTTCTTGCCTAAAAGTTTTCAAACATAGTGTCCAGAACACATCAGCACTTTGACTGCTTCTGCTTTTTACCTGCAGGTGTTGTTGCGAGATCCTTAGTATGGCTGCGTGCAGCATTGTAACACTTGGTGGAGGCATTTGAAGTGGTAGCCAAAAATATAAAGAATCATCCTTGTCTGCACGAATGCTTTCAATTTCTAAATGCAGTGGTAACTATCACTATTGGTGGAAGGCCCCCCCACATCTATGCGGCAAGTGCCATAGCTCAAAACTGAATTGTTCCTTTATGTTTCACAAGGCATCTGATATGTCCACATTAGATGTGATGTGTTTGTTTTTATTTATCCCAGTGTGGAGAGAGCATCATTAAATGGCTGAAGTACTATAGCGCCAAACAGACGACACAAGCAGAGACACGGACGAGCGCTTATGTCCGTGTCTCTTCTTCTTGTGTCGTCTGTTTGGTGCTATAGTACTTCAGTAATATGCACCAACTAGCCCAACAAAAAGTTCTGCTGAAATATCATTAAATGTTTTGTTTATTTTTGCGTGTCTTGTTTTTTGGTTTATTTCTGAATTTATCATGATGCTAAAGTGACTTATGTAATGGCAATCAGCTTTTGTTTTGCAGAAAAACAATGCATTTCCTGACCCATTGTTTGACATCCCCTCACTCGCATAATTTTGCAGAGTATTCTACCTATATTGACTTGCTTGACTTCCACTAAAGGGTCTTGCATTTTTAAATACGACTCTTTCCTTAAAATCATTCGACACTTCTCATAATTTCTGTACCTTGGGCTTCTGATACTCTGCATTCACTATTTTTGCTTGTTTCTGACTAGAAATGTCTTCTTTAATTTAGAGCTTAAATTTTACCTTTGGAACACGCGGAAGGGCTTGCCATTGCATATCTGCATAAAAGGGAAACATGTTTCATTAAACATTTGCAAAATCCCATTGAAGATTGATGAATGCAGCTTGCAGTGTGATATGACTGAATGAGCCATAAAAGTAACTCATCTCACTTGGTAAATGAAAGCACATATTAGTGTGATGCACAAGATACGTTACACTAACGTGGTGGGTTCTCTTGCTTATAAAGCAAAATAATCGGTGCGCGAGAAAAAAATTATTTTTGCATAACCCTTGTACACACTGACTTAAGGAAAATGAGCTGGAGCTGTCCACATGATGTACTTATTTTACCTGCGAGTATGGTCAACAAAAATGTGTCCCAGCTGCTTAGTGGTATTCCGGATTATGTCAGTATTGCATATGTGCCTGTTGTCGAAAATAATTGAATTTTGAAAGTGCTCGCAGGGATCTGATGTGCATATCTGCAGTTTATGGGTACATGTAAAAGACTCAGCATCAAGTGCAAGTGAACGGTCCTACAGGCCCGGAGTCGATCATGCAAATAGATTCGCTGCACAAATTTGTGACCAGAAAAGATATGCCACATGAAATGGCATGCAAGGAAGTGTTGAAAATATTGCACAGTTAATAAAACGCCTAAGCTATTAATATGTGGCTTGATGCACTCGTTATGCAAAACGGAGGTGAGGCGTGCAGACAGGAAACAAGAGTAGAGTATTTACAAGCAAACAACACGCGCGCCGCCCACTTCTCTACTCTTGTGTCCTGTCTGCACGCCTCACCTCTGTTTTGCATAATGAATCCTTACGAACTAGCTCAGCTTTCTGTCGTTCTAAGTCTCGATGCACTCTATTTCGTCCGCATTAGGCACTCGCCTCTTGATTACTTCGTGACACAGAAATACTCGGTCATCAGGCTGTTTTTCTGCTGTGGCCTTTGTAGAAGCATGATTGTTCAAAGTGCAACAATTAAACAGATTCTTTGAGTTGCTTGTGGCTTCGCCAGTACAATTCCGGTGCGCTGGTCCGCCTGTCCAGCAATTTCCTACTGAAGGGAAACCTGCAAATAAAAACACCGCTCCGCATGCAGAAAAATGCTCTACTGTGACGCTTCTCGAACGATTGTGATGTACCACAAGAGCTGCCTACTCGCGTGATATTCTCAACAAGGAGATAAATTCGTTTACTTACATGTGAAGGTATATGCGAGACCACTTCGGGGCTTCGGTGGCACATAAGGCACGAGTGTGACATAGCGTCCGATGTCGACGCGCGATCGCATGTCAAACGAAACTACTACGCATCCAAAAAACAGATTCGAAACCGAAATTCGCGCCATCCTTTATTGCATGAATGCGTACATCGTGATTTACATAAGTCACGGACTTAGCGATCGCTTTCTGTAAACTTAATATTAACGTACCACCTTCATAAAGCCATCAGGTATGCGTTTTTAGGTGACAAAGCATAAGGTGACCTGTACTTGTTCTCAGCTCTTTCAATAGTAATTGCGCTGGCCACATTGACCAGTAGCAACAGGGCGGCGCCCTAGAGGTTCCCACTTTTCCGGCCCAGCTTTTCCTCTAGAGTTGTTCTACTAACTCTATGCCTTCTGTAATATAGTAAGACAGAATATGGCCACATAAAAGTTTTTATTGAACATGATCTGCAGTGCTACAGCACGGTCGCTGGAGTCAGCGTAGCACAGCTGGTTAGCGTGTGCTAGTTTCTTCGTTTTTGCTATGTTAAAATCATCGAAAAATGATTTTGTACTTACCGATGTTCTGGTCTTGATAACGTTTCGCAAAAAGATCGCACTTGAAGATCTACGTCGTTTAATGTAACAATTTGCACAGTTACTTCTCTGGTTTTTTTACGGAAGAAATGCAAACTTTGCATTTGTTTATGGGGATCCAAGATTCTGCCAAGGCGGCGCTAGCATAAATTTGTTTCGCCACCTGTCAGCAGCTGTAGAAAGCAGTCGTTCAGGGATGGTTTCCGCGTGTTGCGCGCACCTCTGGTCATGGAGTTTCCTACCCTCTGGTCACCGTTACTAGATTACTTCGTTGCCTCTGGTAGCCTCTGGAACATGAGGCGACCTCCCCTGAACGGCTGCTTTCGGCCACTGCCGACAGCCGGCGAGACAAGTTTATGCTAGCGCATCTTTGCAGAAGCTTGCATTTCCATAAACGAAAGCAACTTTGCATTTTTCCCATTAATTACCAGACAAGGAACTGTTACAAGTGTTACATTTAAGGGCGTAGGCTCTAAAATGCGATCTTTCTGCGTAATATGATCAGCAGCGGACAGCGGTACTTTTTTTTCTTAAAAAAAATGTCGGCAAAACATGCACGCCCTTCCGTTTTAGTTCCTATGTCATGGCTGTATGCTTTTATGAGAAAGCATGCTTTGGAGAAAGGTTTATACAAACACAAACAAGAAGGTAGCCCTTCCTATACTTGGATGCGACCGAGGAGGTTAACGAAAAACTGCTGGCCTGAGGCCTGCCAAGAACTTCGCAGTGCTTTTCGCAGAATTCTCCAGCAGTTTTTTATTGCTTAACGGATGTAGTACAAGTTCTAATATAACACTGTGGGCTATGAGGCGAGCCATATTGGAGGTCTCCGGATCGCAGATATCCGATTACTGAAGAATTTTTCCGTTTTATCAACATAAATATGCAGCTGCCGCAAAATAGAAAAAGAATTGCGCAATAATTAGCGTTTATTCGTCTTATTTAATGTAGTGTAGAAATTGATCAAGAAATTGATCAATTGAGTTGTCAGAACAAAATCCAATTAAAGACTGAAAATGTAGCCTATAAGTAATAGCAGTACATGCAACAAACATCTTAGATGCAGCATCAGTATAACTCCATTATCATGCTGCTCAATTGTACGTCAACTTTCCTAAAAACACCCGAGCGCGCTTGTATGATGTCCGCAATGGGGCTCTTGCATTGCCCAGGGGGCGCTGCGAAAAAGGTGCTAAAAAGCGCCCTCTGTGCAAAAATGGGTCGTACCAAGCTCGGTCGTCTGCTTCGGAAAGCACGTTTACAATATGGACCTGCCACTTTCGGTTGTGCTGTTTAACGGCCTGCAGCGAATATCGGGCGCCGAAGATTTTTTCAGGGGTGGCACGCTGCGTAAAGGCAAGAAATTATGCAGTGCCGAATAAATGTATGCCGTTCAAGAATTAGGCGGCGAAGTTTTAGCACCGTGTCAATCGCAAGTGAAGCGAGTCGCGTACGAAGTGGAACTTCAGGTAAGGTTTGCACGCTAGCTGCTAGATTCAGACGCACAAACGCGAGGAAATGCTTGCTATAAATGAATCCACAGCAGCGATAAACAGGCATCATGTGTACGGAACTGCTCGAGCACACGACGGTACGCGCCGCGATGTGCGAACTGCTCGAGCGCACGATCGTACGCGCCGCCACGGCAGCGGTCTGTCGACATGCCGCGAAACGGCAGGCCTCCTGCAATCTTTGTTGACTGCATGCCGCTAAACAAGTAGTTATGCCTGCATTGTAGTAGCGGCCATCTGTCCCTTTTAGTAACTGGTAATAACTGATGCAATGCATATGAGCTCGCACGCACGTGCGAATCGCGCTGCAGCGCGAGCTCGTGCGCTGCTCGCTTGATGTAGGTTTTAATGACAGCGCTCGAACATCGATGTGCTGCAATCAATACTGCCTTGCTGCGCTGCCTCAAAGTGCTGGCTTGGATCAAGGATGAGCGCATTTACCTCTCTTAACCTGTGCTGCTCGTAGTAGAGTAGTGAATCGTCATCGAATGAGCCCGACCATTTGTGCTCATTTGCACACACCTGGTCACTTCACCACTTCGCATCGGTCGAATTGTTAATTGTCGCTGTGGCCGGGTCTCGAATCGTCAATTACTAGCCATGCCTGCTGCTATGTCGGTCTGCTGTCGGGACTGTAGGTGCAAAAAACCGAACATTACAACGCAGATAATCAAGCAAGCTTCAAGACAGGCGAAGCAGTCAGCATGGCGCGGACTAACTGCAGCTATGCAGCGCGCTCGACGCTCCACTTCGTGAGACCTTGAAGGAAAACGGCAGAATCTTATGTTGGGATTCAGCCCTTCTTCTTCATATGGCAGCCCACGACGCAGAAGTAATGACGGTGACGCCTTTTCGAGGCTGGGCTATGTAACTCCAGATCGGCGTCACCGATTCCTTCTGCTCCTAGCATTACGTCCCACGGCACACGGAGAGTCCGTTTTTGTTAAACTATAGGCTGCGGCGAGCTCGCAGCGTGGTCGGCGTGGTCATTGAGAAGTGACGAACCTTTTCGCACTCGCAACAGGGCATAAAAAAGTGCGAATCGACGCAAAACTCGGCCTAGAAACGTGCTTCGCCACAGCCGGGGTTCAATACGACCCAAGCTCAGCGCGACGAACTGCAGCTATGCAGCGCGCTCGACGCTCCACTTCGTGAGACCTTGAAGGAAAACGGCAGAATCTTATGTTGGGATTCAGCCCTTCTTATTCATGGCAGCCCACGACGCAGAAGTAATGACGGTGACGCCTTTTCGAGGCTGGGCTATGTAACTCCAGATCGGCGTCACCGATTCCTTCTGCTCCTAGCATTACGTCCCACTGCACACGGAGAGTCCGTTTTTGTTAAACTATAGGCTGCGGCGAGCTCGCAGCGTGGTCGGCGTGGTCTTTGAGAAGTGACGAACCTTTTCGCACTCGCAACAGGGCATAAAAAAGTGCGAATCGACGCAAAACTCGGCCTAGAAACGTGCTTCGCCACAGCCGGGGTTCAATACGACCCAAGCTAGTACGACCCAGATGTCGTTTGCCGCGCCGCCACCAGGCGCCGCTACTATACCTCAAACTCCAGCGCAAGACGCCCATTGGTGGAAGGAAAGTAGGGAAACGACATTAAAACCGAGGCGTACAAAAACAAAGTTCACAATAGGGGGTCAGAAAATTTGGTTATGAGAATTCATCGTGCGTTTCTTTTTCTTTTTACCTAGGTAGGACCACAGTGTTAATATGGGTAGGACATTAATAAGTACAATAGCAAGAGCTTTCTGACATAGAGTTAGCAGAACAACTCTAGAGGAAAAGCTGGGCCGGAAAAGTGGGAACCTCTAGTATAGAGGCTAGAAGGTTTTCTAGCCTCTGTACCTCTAGGGCGCCGCCCTGTTGCTACTGGTCAATGTGGCCAGCGTAATTACTATTGAAAGAGCTGAAAACACGTATAGGTCACCTTATGCTTTGTCATCTAAAAACGCATACCTGATGGCTATATGAAGATGTTGCGTTATTATTAAGGTTACATAAAGCGATCGCTAAGTCCATGACTGATGTAAATCACGATCTACGCATTCATGCAATACAAAATGACGCGAATTTCGGTTTCGAATCTGTTTTTTGGATACTCATTAGAATTGACAAAATTATTGTTTAAGGTGCAGAAATTCAGTTGCAGTGTTTTTACTGCAATACAGTTTAGTTGCTTCTCAGCATGACATTAGAGATGCTAACAGCCCGTACGGTGTATGGCATCGTCATTGCCGTATGCATCAAGCCGTCAAAGCTTCGTGTTCTTTTTTCTATGGCTTCGTGATATTGACAGACGCCAGCTAGCAGCCAGCTTTGAACTAGCCTAATTCAGTCAGCTGAAATGTCTCGCGTCTCTGTGAGCGACGCCCTCTCTCCCAGTACGGAGGATGCGGATTGCGCTACAAAAGAGCTGGAAGCAGAACTGCAACGCCTCGCCGTTAACGACGAGGCGGTTAGCCAGTCGAACGAAGCTATACGTGATGTCGTCACTGGAGTCGTTGACAAGGTGAACGAACTTCTCGCTTCTCCCACAGTTTTCGGTGACTCAGAAGACGGCGGGCCTGATGCCGACCGACTCTTGTCCTACCTGAAGGCCGAAAAAAGTTACTGCGCCAGCGTCAGGAAGCAGGCGAAAGGCATCCCGCCGCCGCTCCAAACCCGAGACGCGACCGGAAAGCGCACGACTTCGGAAGAGGACTCGGAAATGCAGCGACGACTCGCTGCGGTCCTGGATAAAGACATCGAGTTCCGGGCTTGTAGCCAAGAGCGACGTTGCGCCGAGCTCGTCGGCCTGCTGACCGACGATCACGAGTCCGTTGAGGCCGCGAAGCCGTGGTCCGCGTCCGAGCCGGGTTCCGCAGAGCGACCCACCGAACTGGACCGGATTCTGTTGAACGCCGCGTGTTCAGCTCTTCCTCGGCTCGTCGAGTCCAGCGCCCGGAAGTGGCTGAGCGAAGTGGACGAAGAGGAGGACCACGACGAGACGCTGCACGCGTCCGTTGTAGCCGAGACGGCGTGCTGGCGCGGTACGCCAGGCTCGCGGCAGTTCTGGACGCGGAGCAGGCCCGTCGCTCGTCGGACATCCTGGACTTGCGCGCGGAGTTCCGTAAGCGAGCTGCATTGGTGAGGAACTTGTTGGCCCAAAGAGAACGGCTACGCCGCGTCCAAGCGTCCTGCGAGCAGAGCGAAAACCTCGTGGGCGGCGTGACGCGCAGCGTCTCCGACGTGCGCGATCACCTCGCTTCGAGGGTGAAACTGTGCGAGTCGCTGATGGCAGTTGCCGACGCTCAGCCACAGCGAGAAGATGCCGCGGTATGCCCTGACGCTGAGTCCGTGGCCGATCCTGGAGCCGCCATAGGCGAGCGCTGCGCTCGACTGACCGAAGGCGCGGCTACGAAAGTGGGCGCAGTTGAGGAACTGCAGCACAAAAGGGCGTCCATGAGAGGGCTGGCCGATAGGCTCGACAATGATCTTGTCGCCGCCTGCCGGGGTAGCGTAGAGACGTGGCTTGAAAGCACGAAGGCACAGACCCAGCGCGACGAAACTCAGGACATGATCCGCGCGCTGTTCGTTGAATTCCATACGGCGCCGGAACGTTTCCTGCGCCGAATGAAATCTACGGTCGCCGCCGATGAAGCTACTCCCCAAAGCTAAAGAAATTTAGGAGCAAGCTGCAAAGTCAGTACGAAGCAGGCCTAAAGTTGACGTGCGGTGAAACAAAGAAACTTTGTTGTTCCTGTGTTGTGTTGAATTTACGAGTTCATGAGTGAAAAGAAAAAGCAGAACAAGTGGCCTGTCTGGCTTTCTTGTTTTGAAGAATGCTGCAAACTCGACAGATGTTACGTACGTACAATGCCCAGCGACAGAAACGCGATACGCGTACAACATGGCAGCCGGTGTGTATATATATATATATATATATATATATATATATATATATATATATATATATATATATATATATATATATATATATATACACTGCCACATGAATTAACTTTTAATGCGCCCTAACTGCATTCTGCCTCAACGATCACCGGTGGCGCAAAAAGCGCCGGCCGCCATGCTGTCTGAGCATCGCTTTTCGATCGCTGAGCACTACATGCAATGTGTAGGTCCCTTTACAGATTACTGGATCACTAGGTACACCCATTCAAGTCGTTTCTTCTGCAGCTGTCCTTGCCTTCCGACGGGTAGCCATTCAAAGCAGAAAATGGCTTCTGCTGCCTCTTTTACATCCATCTCTCTTTTACATATACATCTATCTATCCACCTATCTTTTACATCCATCCATCTCTTACATATTTTACATATCCCTACTATCCTTATAAATACCGACAAAAATAACCAGTGGTTTACGCAACACCTAAAACGTCTACTTAATAAGAAAAAAACGCCATTATCGGAAAGCAAAGTTAACTAATAACCACAGAGCTTGTGATAGGTACGAACTAAGCGTCAAAAAATACATCAAGGAATTGAAAGCTTCCAAAAAGAAATTTTTTTCAACTGACGTCTTATCGATCCTTCAGTCCAACGCTCGTAAATTCTTTCAAATTATCTCCCCGCCTAAGCGCCAAACTCAGCTACAACTATCAGACGACGACAATGTACTAATTGACACTGAAAAATGTGCTACAGCCCTTAACAAATTCTTCACATCAGTATTTTCTCCTGCTATAAACTTCAGTTCTGACGAATTACCAAAAAAAAATTATGGGGTTTTACGTGCCAAAACCACTTTCGGATTATGAGGCACGCCGTAGTAGAGGACTCCGGAAATTTCGACCACCTGGGGTTCTTTAACGCGCACCTAAATCTAAGTACACGGGTGTTTTCGCATTTCGCCCCCATCGAAATGCAGCCGCCGTGGCCGGGATTCGATCCCGCGACCTCGTGCTCAGCAGCCCAACACCATAGCCACTGAGCAATCACGGCGGGTGACGAATTACCATGCCACTCGCTGTCCACAATGCCCGATATCCAGATTAACGCTGATGGAATAGCTGGACTAATACAGGCTCTAAAATTATCCTCCTCGGCTGGTTGCGATCAAATCAGGAGCAAATTACTTAAGAACACCAGTTGCCTGTCAAGCGCAATACTGAGCTTACTTTTCCAGCAATTAATCAGCACTGGTGAAGTTCCCCACGATTGGAAAAAGGCTCAAATCATTCCCGTCCATAAATCTGGTGATCGAACAAAAGCATGTAACTATCGTCCAATTTCTCTATCCAGTATCCCCTCTAAACTGCTGGAACATATCATAGCAACCAATCTAATGCACTACCTTGAATCAATTAACCTCTTCTATTCATATCAGCATGGTTTTAGAAAACTATTATCCTGCGGAACTCAGCTCTCTGAATTCACCGATGAAATCTTACAACACATGGACAATCACCTACAAATTGACGCCATCTTCTTAGACTTTTCGAAGGCCTTCGACCACGTCCCTCACAATCACCTACTTGCCAAATTATCTACTCTTGGAATCCTCCCATCACTGATCACTTGGATCGAACATTTCTTGAAAGGACGCGTACAATACACATCCGCTAACTCTCATGACTCACACCTTTCTGATGTTACATCCGGTGTCCCTCAGGGAGCAGGCTTATCCCCGCTGTTATTTTTAATCTATGTCAATGACCTGCCATGTAACACAAAAACTAGACTGCGTCTTTTTGCTGATGACTGCGTCATCTACAATGCCATCCATAACCCTGGTGATTCCATTGACTTACAAGAAGACATAGACACATATCGTTTCATGGTGTGAAAGATGGTTCATGCCTCTTAACCTTAATAAGTGCCAATGTATGTCCTTTTCACATGAGCGCAGCATTACAAATTACGCGTACCACATAAGCTCAACTACAATACCACGAACAGACTGCTATAAGAATCTAGGTGTTCACTTAACATCATCATTATCATGGGTTACTCACATTGAAACAATATGCCCAAACGCCTCGCGCACACTTGGTTTCTTGCGTCGCAATCTGAAATCTGCATCGCCCGCTATAAAAAAAACTTGCATATCAGACATACGTTCGGCCGAAACTGGAGTACGCATCATCTATCTGGCACCCCTCGCAAGCATATCTCACCTACGAATTAGAAGCCATTCAGAATCGTGCTGCACGCTTTATGATGTCAAACTACTCAAGTAAAACTAGCATAACTGAACTAAAACGCACACCCGATCTTCCCAGTCTCCAATCACGTCGTATCATCTCGCGTCTCTGCATGCTTCACTCTTAAGGCCAAGATATAGTCCGGCGTTCTCGGCGCGCCAGGCCGCGGCAGGCGAAGTCGGATACGCTGCGCTAGCGACGCCAGGGGTGCAAGAAATTTGCGTCCTCTAGAGTTCGGCGTGCGCGCCCAGCTCGAGGCTGGCGCCATCTGTGCGTCCAGGAGCGCAACTTCGCCGCGGCGAACAGCTGTTTACATGGCGCATGCGCATCGTTCGGGTAGCGCGCGCGCTTCTCGTTCCGCGCGCTGTTTGTGCGCTAAAATGAAAACTTTTGCGGGATGGCGTTAACTTGTCCTGACAGCCAGAAAAAAAAAACATAAGATTTTACGTGCGAAAACCACTTTCTTTCTGACCTGGGCTTCTTTAACGTGTACCTAAATCTAAGCACACGGGTGTTTTTCGCATTTCGCCCAAATCGAAATGCGGCCGCCGTGCCTGACAGCCAGAACATCGCACTCATATTGCTAGTACTTCGGCTACGTCAAAAACGGAAGCGGACCATGTATGTACATGCGAAAGCTATTCGACAAGCGCCCTCAACTCGGCGACTACCACCAGCTAGTACAGGAGCTGCGAAATGCAGCTTACCTGTGGCGAGACCACACTGCTTTCGTATAGCTTCCCACGCGTTGTTCTTGCGCTCTGTGTCGCGGTGGTCCATGCGTTTCACATCGTATACACATGGAAGGTTGCAAATCGCTTCAAGCAGGCGTCCTCACTCGCGCTGTCATCACACACAGATGTTGAAAAAACCACAGGCGCACTGTCAGTACGCGCACCGCAGGCCGCCATTCTGCCTTCTGCTCGCTGCCGCTGCAGCGCGGTGCATTCTGGTCTAGCGGCAGCCGCGTGAAATAGAACACGCTCTATGTCCGCGCCGGCGGCGTTGTGCTCGCCAAGCGCGCCTAAGCACGCCGGCTACGCCGGGACGCCGGACTGTAGAGTGCGCGCTTTTCACCGACGTCGCTTAACCGCGACGCGCGTGGCCGCGCGCGCGCGTTACGCCGGACTATATCTTGCCCTTTACTACTATCACCCAATAGCCAGACACCCTCGACTACAACCCCCGCCTAGAATCTCTCCCCGCCTCAACCACAGCTGTCCAATCGCGCACATTCAGTGCCGTACGTCTTCGATGAAGGATCCTTTTTTTTCCAAATGCAATAGCGCTGTGGAACACTCTGCCCGACATTTGTTTCTTCCGCCGACCACAAGACTTTCTGTGAGAAACTAACAATCCACTGCACCTAGAATGGTTCGTCTCAAATGCACTTGCTTATTGACCCCTTTTAAGTAATTAATTGATAGTGATTCGTTCTCACGCATATGTTTTTAATAGTATTTATGTAGTATATATTTTGTTGTATATTATGGTTTCTTTACAGTGATTTTGATGATAGTACTGCTTGCTCGGTTCCCTCCTGAGCGTTGTTTCCTTTTGTATTCTTCATCTATCTTTTCTTCCTCTTTTCCCTCTTTAGCGTGATGAAGAGTTCCTCATACTTTGTTTGCCCCCGCCTTATGCAATGCCTCCGGGCCTTTAAGGCTTCAATAAATGAAATGAAATGAAATATCAAATCAGGGAGGGGGAGACACACGTAGCCTCCCGTCCCCGTTCTAGTGTGCCCATATCGCCGAAAAAAATTCCTGCCTTAGGCTCTGTGTCTGCCTCTAACCTCTTTGATGCCAACTTCAAAGGATGTATGTTTCATCGAACAGTGCTGTGGAGAAGGTTACAACCCTTATTTTTAAACTGCATTACGCTCGGGATAGCCAACATTTCGTTAGACAAAGGTAATGGCAGACCGAAAAGTGCCTGAAGTATTCAAAGAATGATAACCGCAATAAAAAGCTAATGTATTTTTTTTTATCACACAGGCTGTCTCTGTTATGTGTGTACATACAAGCGCCCATTTGGTTGATCTCGAAATCGGACATCCAAACCTACTGACACCTGAAAATGGTATTGCACTCATCAAATCCGCGGCACATGTTCCGCTGAAATTGAGCCTGTGGGACACAAAAGCATGGCCTACGAGATTAAACACACAACTTACTACGCATGCCGTTTTTAACAGTACTCATTAGAATTGACAAAATTATTGTTTAAGGTGCAGAAATTCAGATGCACTGTTTTTACTGCAATAAACTTTAGTTGCTTCTCAGCATGACATTAGAGATGCTAACAGCCCGTACGGTGTATGGCATCGTCATTGCCGTATGCATCAAGCCGTCAAAGCTTCGTGTTCTTTTTTCTGTGGCTTCGTGATATTGACAGACGCCAGCCAGCAGCCAGCTCTGAACTAGCCTAATTCAGTCAGCTGAAATGTCTCGCGTCTCTGTGAGCGACGCCCTCTCTCCCAGTACGGATGATGTGGATTGCGCTACAAAAGAGCTGGAAACAGAACTGCAACGCCTCGCCGTTAACGACGAGGCGGTTATCCAGTCGAACGAAGCTATACGTGCTGTCGTCACTGGAGTCGTTGATAAGGTGAACGAACTTCTCGCTTCTCCCGCAGTTTTCGGTGACACAGAAGACGGCGGGCCTGATTCCGACCGACTCTTGTTCTACCTGAAGGCCGAAAAAAGTTACTGCGCCAGCGTCAGGAAGCAGGCGAAAGTCATCCCGCCACCGCTCCAAACCCGGGACGCGACCGGAAAGCGCACGACTTCGGAAGAGGACTCGGAAATGCAGCGACGACTCGCTGCGGTCCTGGATAAAGACATCGAGTTCCGGGCTTGTAGCCAAGAGCGACGTTGCGCCGAGCTCGTCGGCCTGCTGACCGACGATCACGAGTCCGTTGAGGCCGCGAAGCCGTGGTCCGCGTCCGAGCCGGGTTCCGCAGAGCGACCCACCGAACTGGACCGGATTCTGTTGAACGCCGCGTGTTCAGCTCTTCCTCGGCTCGTCGAGTCCAGCGCCCGGAAGTGGCTGAGCGAAGTGGACGAAGAGGAGGACCACGACGAGACGCTGCACGCGTCCGTCGTAGCCGAGACGGCGTCCCTTCCAGAAGAGCTGGCGCGGTACGCCAGGCTCGCGGCAGTTCTGGACGCGGAGCAGGCCCGTCGCTCGTCGGACATCCTGGACTTGCGCGCGGAGTTCCGTAAGCGAGCTGCATTGGTGAGGAACTTGTTGGCCCAAAGAGAACGGCTACGCCGCGTCCAAGCGTCCTGCGAGCAGCGCGAAAACCTCGTGGGCGGCGTGACGCGCAGCGTCTCCGACGTGCGCGATCACCTCGCTTCGAGGGTGAAACTGTGCGAGTCGCTGATGGCAGTTGCCGACGCTCAGCCACAGCGAGAAGATGCCGCGGTATGCCCTGACGCTGAGTCCGTGGCCGATCCTGGAGCCGCCATAGGCGAGCGCTGCGCTCGACTGACCGAAGGCGCGGCTACGAAAGTGGGCGCAGTTGAGGAACTGCAGCACAAAAGGGCGTCCATGAGAGGGCTGGCCGATAGGCTCGACAATGATCTTGTCGCCGCCTGCCGGGGTAGCGTAGAGACGTGGCTTGAAAGCACGAAGGCACAGACCCAGCGCGACGAAACTCAGGACATGATCCGCGCGCTGTTCGTTGAATTCCATACGGCGCCGGAACGTTTCCTGCGCCGAATGAAATCTACGGTCGCCGCCGATGAAGCTACTCCCCAAAGCTAAAGAAATTTAGGAGCAAGCTGCAAAGTCAGTACGAAGCAGGCCTAAAGTTGACGTGCGGTGAAACAAAGAAACTTTGTTGTTCCTGTGTCCTGTGTTGTGTTGAATTTATACGAGTTCATGAGTGAAAAGAAAAAGCAGAACAAGTGGCCTGTCTGGCTTTCTTGTTTTGAAGAATGCTGCAAACTCGACAGATGTTACGTACGTACAATGCCCAGCGACAGAAACGCGATACTCGGACAACATGGCAGCCGGTGTATATATATATATATATATATATATATATATATATATATATATATATATATATAATCAATATATAAACATGCGGCCGGTATATATATATATATATATATATATATATATATATATATATATATATATATATCGTTGTTTCCGTTTCTATTCTTCGTCTATCTTTCCTTCCTCTTTTCCCTCTTTAGCGTGATGAGTTCCTCATACTTTGTTTGCCCCCGCCTTATGTAATGCCTCCGGGCCTTTAAGGCTTCAATAAATGAAATGAAAAAAAATATATATATACACATTGCCACATGAAATAACGTTTTATGTGTCTTAACTGCATTCTGCCTCAACGATCACCGGTGGCGCAAAAAGCGCCGGCCGCCATGCTGTCTGAATATCGCGTTCCAATGGTTGAGCACTACATACAATGTGTAGGTCCCTTTACAGATTACTAGATCGCTAGGTAGACCCATTGTGTCGGCAGCGGCAGGCAAGTGGGGGGCCCGCGCCCAGCGAACGCGCGGCGAGCGCCCGACGCAGAGAGGGAGACACGGAGCCAACTGCTCCTGATGAAAACTTTTATAAGGCTGCGTTCACAGCCCGTTCGCAGCCCGTTCTAGTGTGCCCATATGTCCGAAAAAAATTCCTGCCTTAGGCACTGTGTCTGCCTCTAACCTCTTTGATGCCAACTTCAAAGCATGTATGTTTCATGGAACAGTGCTGTGGAGAAGGTTACAACCCTTATTTTTAAACTGCATTACGCTCGGGATAGCCAACATTTCGTTAGACAAAGGTAATGGCAGACCGAAAAGTGCCTGAAGTATTCAAAGAATGATAACCGCAATAAAAAGCTAATGTATTTTTTTTCTCACACGGGCTGTCTCTGTTATGAGTGTATGTACATACAAGCGGCCATTTGGTTGATCTCGAAATCGGACATTCAAACCTACTGACACCTGAAAATGGCACTGCACTCATCAAATCCGCGGCACATGTTCCGCTGAAATCCGCAAGCGCTGTAGTACCAAGACGTCTGCTAATGCTCCTGGACATGGTATTATATTTAGTGCGGAGTGAATTGCTCGCCTTCGTCGATGCTCAAGACAGCATTCGTGTAACGAATGTTCAGTTACACTATATTCAATTTGTCATTATCCAGCCTAAGTAAGTAAACCGCATGCATCTAACGGAGATATCTAGTTACGTATTTCTGTGCTGCCTGGACCGAAAAGTTCTAATAGCACTTCATAACGAGGCGCTATATGCCGCGGCGAGGAGTTACGGAGTCGCCACCTATCGGAAGCGCCTCGCTGGCGTAGTATGAGGGATCACGTGGCGCGCTCCTCATAGGTTTTGCTGTTAGCGCTCACTGAAAACACCACGCGCGAGCTCTCCCGGACATTTCTGTAAGTACTTTAGAAATGAGAGAAGTTTTTTACTGCCTAAATAATAATATTGGGCAAACTGAAAGCGCACAATCGTTTACAGACGCTTTCTCTTTACCGAATACGTACAGTGAACGCCACTGCGCGCGGTCGCCGCGATGAAGTATCCCAAACCAGCTTCTTGCGTGAAAGGTAGGTAAACGCTGAGAGAAAACTATGTGAAATATGTTCTTGTAGTGTTTGTGTAACTAAATGGAGCGTAATAGAATGAAGCCTCAATGCAGCGATCGCGCAGATTCGCAGCGACCGACTGCGCGTCTGCATGCTTGTCCGCGCACTGTTTCGCTTTCTCCGCGCGCGCGTTTTCGCACCATGCCATGAGCTTTAGGCCGAAGAATATGAGCATTTGACAGTATGCAAGCAACCATTGTTGCGTGGGCGCTATCAGAGCTGTTCAAAAATAATTTCATTGTACAGACTTCGACGCCTACAAGGACTGTGATGTGCCGTCGCGACGATTCAATATTTTTTTTTCTTCTAAATTCTTTGAACTTTCAATATTATTTCTCGAGTTGCGTCGCACTGTATGTTTATCGGTGTTCACAGCGTGCAATTTCCCGCTGCTCCTTTTTTTGTAATCCAGTGCATTAATTCATAACATAAACATGACCATATGTTATGCTTTCTTTAAATGTGCTTCTTACCGCTGCCTTTCCACTCCACTGAACTTGCCAGTATCTATAGCATCGACAAGTTCGTAGACCAAACCATCATGACATTAGTCGGGCAGCGGACTGGGGCGAGCGTCTCAGTGCGCGTTGTCAGAACATCGCAGACCGGGCGCCGTAGCAGAAATATTCCTCGCGTCTGTGCTTGCTGCATACCCGAGTTGTAGCCGATGGCTGTTTGCCAGTTTTATGTTTCGCGAGCCAAGCTTCACGCAGCTTCTTGTCCTGCGGCTACGTGTGAATAAGGCTGACACCGGCCTCCGTTACGTGCGTACGGCCCCGCGGCATCGAGCAGTAGCCTACCATGTTGCGCGCCTTCAAAGGCAGCCACTACCTATTGTAGTGCTTGCAAGCGTTGTAAAGGAGACACTCGAAGGGGGAAAATTTCGCCACTAAATGAGGACCGCAGCGTACGAGGGAATTTAAACTCGTTTTCAGCTCGCTTCGGCGCTCCCGAAGCAGCCGACGTGGTCGCTATGTCCACGTGATCCCTCCTAGCACGTCACGCCGACGGTGGCGCCAGCTTTTCCAGTGGTGGAGCTCGAGGCCAATAGCTAATGTAGCACAGCAGACCTAGCTATATATGCGCCAACGTACTTCGGGCTGCCTCTCGCTTCAGCGCGTCTCAGAAACGAGGTTCTGCGACCTCCAACACAAGGCACGCGGGAATACGGCGCACACGAAGCCGCCACCCATCTCGGCTCGCCTCCGTTTGCACCCGCAGCAGATTGCCTCCGAGATATGGCGCGCGGGTCACGTGTTCGCGGGCACATCCATGAATTAAGACTGAAGGAGTATCCCGTTCCACTTACATGTAGGCACCAACATCTTGAAAACACATGACAAAAAAAAAGCGAAGGCTTCCACTTCGCGGCGTCTTTCATGTTGCAGGTTTGCGAGAGTAAATTGGTCAAACATATCAACGAAAGTAATCCTCCCAGGATGTTCATTTCCTGGGTGCGACAGAGTGCGCCACCGGCAAGGTCATCGGAGGTTATTTCCACGGCCTATGGATAGAAGCATAGCTGCTTGCACACGTGCGCCTGGTCTTTTGCGACGTGGTTTCGATTCCGCTCAGCATCGGAGAACAGGGATGTTTTTTTCTTTTTTTTCGTCATCGCAGGGCGTCCCATTCCCAGTGACACATACATGTAGCGACCCAAGTCGGCGTCAAACACGTTCGTTGAAGAACGGCACACACATAATGGCACACCTGTTTTTATCCAGCGGCCGTGGTATTTCTATGGTCAGTCGTCCGGCGTTGTTTTGTCGCATGGTTCAGTACGCACTACATATACCTTGCCTCGTCAATGCGCTGGCATCAAGGGTGTGGACAAAGCGATGGCGTAATCGCTAAGGAAGGAAGGAAGGAAAAAGTGGAGAAGGAAAGGCAGGGAGGTTAACCAGTTTAGATTAACCGGTTTGCTACCCTACACATGGGAGAGGGATGGGGGCGATGAAAGATGGGGAAGGGGAAGAGAGAGAGAGCACATAGCACAGCACACACACATCGTCTGTTAAATGGCTAAAATTGGCACGGTAGTATATGAGGCACGCCCTCGCGGTACATGCCTTAATTTGGCATTGTAAGTGAACGATCACAGCGCCTCTATATAGTTCTCTATAGTAACTTTTGATTGATTGATCGATTGGCGTTATGGCGGAAGGGCACAGTTCTGAGCAATATAATAGCTTTTCTAGAAAGCTCTGTGAAGCCAATGCAGTCTCTCCAGGTGGCGTTTGTCAAACGTGCGGTGCTCTTTCTACTCCGCTTTCGTCGACAACAGCCCATTAGAACATCATCGCCGCTTCGCGCGAGACCGCTCAATAACACCCGCACGCTCGCCCGCAAGTCCGGCGTCCTCTTCTTCTTCCCAATTTAGCCTCGCTTGCTCCAGAGCATGATGACGCTAGATTTACGCAACGTTTCCTCCGAGCGAGTCACATGTAGCTGCCTCGGTCTAAATGTTCGCCCGGCGACGCCTTTCACTGGACGAGCGCTCGGCCTGAAGCAGCCCGCCATCGGTGCTGGCCATGTGCTGTGCTCAATTCTTCCCCATTTTACTTTTTAAATCGCACAGATTTTTTGGCTCTTTGTTTATTCTCTTACCTCATAGATTCCCGAAGGACTATTGCATGAGAGGCCCCCGGATGCAAAGGAAAAAAAGAAAAGATGCGTCGTGGAAGTTGGAATCAGTTGGCGCGGGACAAGAGCGGAGGGAGGGACCTTCATCCTGCGGTGGACATAAAAGATGATGATGATGTGTTTTGGCATATTCACCCCTTTCGCGGCTGCGTGCGTCTGTTTGTCTATCCTGTGGGCGCCGCCATGCTGATCATGTGGTGACGCGTCCATTGCTTGCCTCAGCTGCCTCTTTGTTTAAAATGGATGTACTACATGACACCGGTGCGGCTCTGCCAACCTCTGTTCCGGTGGATATCGTATACGGTTATTGGGTGGACGACACGCGAAGGCTTGGCCGCACCTTCAAAGGACACGTGAGCGATTTTGGAGCTCATCACGCTCTGTCCAAACGGCGCGTGAAGCGTACACTGAGCTTGTAATAAAAGCAGAGCTTAAAATCTATTCCTAGCTATCCTAACTTTCCGCTTATGAATCGAATCAGTATCAGGGTGTTAAGCTCTTTCTCCTTTATTTAGCAAACACTCTTAACAACGGCTTGTCACGTTTCTCACGCAGTAAAGTTCTTCTGGCGTCACTATCCGATTGTTCATTTTCTGCCTGATCGCTCGCGTTTGTGCTCAGTTACGATAGATTTGTTCCTGCTGGGCACAATGCTTGTAACGTACATGTCGTGTACGTTGTGATATCTTGTAGCAAATACGCATTATCGCTAGTCACTAGCTTACTTTGTGGACTGTTACGAAACGTTCAGCTTCGAACATTAGTGTTCTGTCGGTGTAGTCTCCGTCACCTATGCTTCGGTGAAATGATTCAAGTGTGCGCCCGTTCACTTATTCTTGATATGCTTCGTGAACTTGGGCACGCACACATTCCATGCCTGAATGTGCCGCTTACAATTTTTGCATTGAACTACTGCGCACGTCTTCACTCCACCGCTCCATATTTTCCAACGCAAACGCAGCACACTGCGTTAGCGAAAAACCCAGTTGTATTTCCGACAGCTGATCGCATAGTAGGAGGGCAGAAGAGGTAGTGGTTTCGTATTGGTGCGCTTTCGCTGAGGCAATTAACGTGCGGCGCGCCGCCGAAAGCACCATCTCGCTTCTCTAGAACAAACTACCCCGCGAAAAGTGTCAATAGGTTATTCCAATGTTGGATGGCCCGTGGCAAAGCTGACGAATGGAATGGATCGGCCAAAGATCCGCGATAAGCGTAAATAATTATGCAGACGCCGAGTTCATACGAGGTAGACGATTGAACGAAAGGGTGGACGGGTGCTTGCTGTGGGGATCGTTTTGAGAAAAAATTGGAAGACGCTTAAGCTTCGCCTTCAAGAGTGGAACGCGATAGCGTTATTGTATGCTTCGCTCGCACCGCCCACTCATTCGCTCGGCATGCTCTTGAGTCACACGAAGACATAGTTTTCATACACAACACTTCTAAGTGCACAGTACAACTTTTTTCTAATTATTTGTTCAAACAAGTGCTTCTCACAATCTACATTATGGCACTGTGTTGTGCACACTACAACGTTTCATGCTCCCCTGTTCCTTTAGCGTTCACACGCACTGAGTATGTCGGTCAGTCAGCACACACATACACACACCACACTGGCATTTTCACTCATCGTAGTGTAAGTCATTGTGGACTCCTTCAAATCGCTCTTCTGACATGACACACCTGGATGAATGTCGTCCCCTGTCTTCAAGAGCACTGTCATCACGCTGTGATTTCGGTAGTGTCAACAGCACCCGTATCAGCATCATCCGCGTTGGCATCCCCTCTGAATTCGTCAATTGGTGCCTCCTCTGGTCTGCGTTCTATTCCTTGTTCTTGCTCCCCTTCGACTTGTCGCTCTTCTGTTGGCTTCTTCCGCCCGACCGCAAGAAGCATCGCCTTATGGTCTGTGAAATGGCAACTGCAGTACTTGACCTCTTTAACCGTGCCCATGGTTATGGAACACGAGATCTATACACGTATTGCGGTTGGTCGAAATTGCGTTCATAGTAGTAGCCATCTGCAAACCAGCCCGCACGTGTAGCAGTAGCACGTCCGGAAATGTTCTAGACATCCGAACGTTCTGATTGAAATCTCCGACAACCAACAACGTCTCCTTCCCAATCCAGGGCTGCAGCTCTCTCACGATAAGGTCTGCCGCTGCCGTCTCACCGGTTCCGGGCGCGATGTATATACACGCAATTACCACACTGCCAAGTCGCACAGCACAAACTTCACCGTACTCGTAGACCCGTTGGACCAGGAAAACGTCCTCCGCCTGCACCTCTCGTTTGACATAAATGGCCACACCGGCAGCGCGGTTGTCGGAGCGCTTCGCCGCGCTGATGCAGCGATACCCACCGATGTCGTAGGGAGGCTTCCGGTACATCCAGGTCTCGGTGAAACACAGTACGGTAGTGTTTGCGAGAACAAAATCCTTGGCGACGTCCAGAGAGTGTGCACCCAGGGAGCGCACGTTGACACAGCCCACGATGACAAAGTACTCTGCCATGCTGGCAGAGTACGTTAGGTCGCAGAAAAGCCGGTGTCGTCGGCGTTGGCCGTGAGCGATAAATCCCGGGAGGCACTTCATGAATAAAACACAACGTGCAAGATGGGGTGGGTGGGAAGAGTGGAAGAGTACTCGGCAGCGATGGTCTGGAGACGATGGTTGCCGAGTCTCCTGAACTCGTCGGCAAGAGCGCGATCAGGGTTGTCCTTGAAATGGTGGAAGCGATGGTCGTTGTCCTTGTTCGTCAGGTACAACCCGTCGATGGAGGTAACCCCGCTAAGAGCGACGTACACGAGCGACGGAGGTCTTTGTGCAGGTTCGACATGCCTCAGTTTGCCTTGTTCACATATTCGACCACGTATGTCGCACACGCGTACACAACTAGGACGATCTGTAGGTCCATAATAGAGTTCAGTACGACGCGTTCAGTACAGACGCTATTCACGGGTTAAAGAAATTGAAGTGAACTTGATCATAATTCCTGTTCAACATCAGAGTCGGGCGGGAAATGCCGGCACGTACAATCGTAATGTACTCTTCGGCATCTGCGACGCTCCTCGATCGATTCACAGACTTGTTTCAAGAGCAGCGTGAATGTTGTATATCTCCTTCAACTTTGTGCGAGACTCCATCTTCAGTATATATTGGCAGGCGGAAGTGGGATGATCACTCGAGTTTCTTCCATCGGCCAGAAAGGCGCTTTAAACCAACATTTTAACGCGGCAGCGTTAAAGAGCTTGTGTCGCAGAAAAGCCGGTGTCGTCGGCGTTGGCCATGAGCGATAAATCCCGGGAGGCACTTCATGAATAAACCACAACTTGCAAGATGGGCTGGGTGGGAATCGAACCAGGGTCTCCGTAGTGTGAGACGGAGACGCTACCACTCAGCCACGAGTTCGATGCTTCAAAGCAGAACAAAAGCGCCTCTAGTGAATGCGGTGTTGCCTTAGAAACGAGCCGTAGAAAGTTATACTGCGGTGTATATCGGTAATTATGAACATGTAACTTATAGAAGTCGCAGTTACACGAGTAGCGAAGTGCGTTATTTCCGCTACATTTCTTCTGCGCTTTCCGCACACGCAGAGCCATCTTGCGGCAAACACAGAAGAGCCCCTCCTCTCAATGTACGGCTCTGCCCCGACAGGAGGCGCGCCACGCGCACATTGGGGCTGTGCGGGGACCGGTGCGAGGCGCGTCGCGGCCCGGACTCCCTCTCCCCTGACGACGCTTCGCCGTGCTCCCTCACGGGTTGCAGAATCAAGCGTCCTTCCTTTCTTTAGATCACTATCTGTCTATCTCTCTGGCCGTGCCGATCACGACGCTTGGCAGCTGTACATCGTTTCCCCCTCCGAGACACCGAGTTCTTTGGTTTGTTCCGCTTGCTCAGGCGCACGTTTCGTTGCCGCGCCGAACGCTGCGTTGCTCGACGCTCACCGCGTGATTGGTGGGTGCAAAGTCCGATGCGGGGCGCCTCGTAAGTGATCGCTGCGCCGTAGCGCATTGTCTTACGCCCCTTGGCGGGTCGACGGGAACGCTGTCGCGTTCTACTCTTGAAGGCGAAGCTTAAGCGTCCTCCAATTTTTGTTCTGCCGTTCTTGTAACACGTCTGTGTGTGCTGGTGCGTCTGACAGCGACGTCTATGAAGGCTTTCGGCGTCCAGAGAGATTAAATGTTCGGCCATACGGACTGTTTCGGGCATTTGCGGGCCAAGCTCCTCGTTGGGCGCATTCTCGAGCCAGAGCAACAGATGAGCGTGAGCACTGCCCCGATGTTGGAATTCAATGCGTTTGAAGTACTCCTTGACCACATGGGGGCGAACGGAGAAAGTGTCTTCTGTTGCAGAATCTGCATTATCACCCGCACTATGTGATCGAAGTACACTGAGCACACTACCGGGTCATCGCTCACGAGCATGGATTTTTCACAGAGGCGGAGCTGTTCGAATGGCACTTGCGGATGGTTTGGATCTATGTGAAGACGTTGTAGGAGCCTCATCAATCCGTCCCAGTGTATTTCAGAGGCAGACAGAGTAAGGAACGCAGTTGGCTTACCGAGCTGGCGGATCATGGCAAACACGTCCTGCTTGCGTCGGTGCCAGTACTGGACCGTGTTTGGCACACCGTTCATGAACGCCATGTCATGATCCACCGCGTTCTCGACAAATTCTCGGTCGTTCAGCTGCGCCTTGGTTACAACGGCCATGACAGATGTATTCCTGAAGAAGACGTTTACCGACGATGCAACTCGCGTGCGCATAACTTTGACTGCCATATAGAGCACGTGGTAAGCTGTCGCACCCCTGCGGTCAGTTCTCCGACATTCGCTCGATGCCATGGTGTAGACACTATAGGCTTGCTGTCTGGGCTGATATTTCGAGGCTCACCGAGGTAGATTTGTGGAAATGACAGCTCCTCCGCGTGTTGATCATAGACAATGCTGACGGGTGTTATTCCTTCCCTTGGCGCCACAACCAGAACATTGCTGTCGTCGATGACGAGTGTCTGTTGACCGAGTGACATGGCCAATGCTGTCTCCATCGGATTATGGTGGTCTATAGGATCGTCTATACGTTCGGCATTCTCGTCGCTTGGCTCTACCAGGTTGTCGCACAATTTGTCTGCCTTCTCTCGACTGATTCGGATGCCATAGTAGCGATACAACGTAGACTTCTCCAGGAACACAAGCCAGGGAAGCAACTCTTGACCATGCCACGAATGTACACACTCTTGTATATCATCCGGCGCTTAATGTGATCACACAACGCTTGATCTTCTTCGACATCTCGAGGCAGTATTTGGACCGTTGTGTCGACGTTGATAGGCACGTTCACAATCGGACCTCTGATGGCGAACTGGCCGCTGTTGCTGTACAGCAACCTCCGAATCTGCATAAAGGAGATCTGCGGTGACACAAGTCGCTCACTCACGAGATCAATGTTTGGTAAATGCGCCGGCTTTGGTGGGTACGCATAGCTATTCGTAGTGGAGTAGTTAGGAATGCGATTTCGCCGGATGGTCTGCATGCAAGTGCGACACACCTCGAACCCAGAAACATCCGTACGAAATGCGTCGGCAACCACTGTGGCATGCGCTTCTGGAAGAGGCTTTAGGTCGTTCTTGTGCCAAAGCCGATCGCACACAGAGCAAGAGTAGCCAAATGGACTCTGTGTGACATAAGTTGCCCACAAAAATTTTTGTAGGTAACTCTATGCTGTGGGAAGCGTTTGTGAAACTTGTTTGTCGCACTTGCGTGCTGGCTTAACCTTTCCCGCGCACGTTGTTCTCCCTCGGCTCGTCGCCTAAGCCGCTTGGCTCGGTCTGCGTTTCTGCACTTGCGCTTGTGCAGCATCAGTTTTCCGTGCCGCATGACATCCGTGACGAATGTGCGCGGAGGTCATGCGTGGAAAAACTAATATGTAGGTATTCTTGCCGAAAATTAATTCTATATGCTTAAGAAATGACTTCACAAAAATACAAAGCCTTTTGGCTACTTTTGGGCTACCGAAAAGTTTTGCTTTTGGCTACATTTGGGCTACTGCGAAGGCCAATTTGGCGACCTGTGGTTGGAGCGATCTGGCAACCCTGCCCCACCGCCAAATAGACGCACTATAAAGGCTAGAAGGCAAGAACATAGAGTTTCCTACAATTGTAGGAAATTCTATGGGCTAGAAGACTAGAAAACCTTCTAGCCTCTGTAGACGCACGCAGACGCACGCTATGGCACGCTTCCCAAAGGGGGCGCTCATGGCGTACGGCGCTCGCTAGCATATATATATCGGCGCTCGCTACGCGTGCGACCGCGCGACAATTCGAACTCTTCGAGCAGCTTATGTAACCTTCTTCAGCAGGCGTTGATTCAGTTTATTCTATGGCTTCCGAGGAAGACCTTAAAGCTCAGCAAACTTTACTACGGGAACAGTTTGCAAAGTCTGAAAAAGTTATGGAACGTTATAGGCAAACATGGACAAGTCTGCATAACGGTGAGGATTGTTTACGCCACTTGTTTATTTTGGGGAAAAACATGCCTCGTGCACTGCACTGAGTTTTGGTGAAACGGCATAGAATAATTAAAAACCCTCGCAAAACGTTCACAAATTGCAATTATTCTGGTTCTTTTGCTTGGGACGGTCAGATGCTTTCTTGCGTGCGACAAGCGTCATGCATGGAGTAGTGAAATGTCCTGGACCTCCGCGCATTGGAATGAGTGCGAATAACCGCTGCAGAGTGCTAGTATATCCTTCGTGTACCAAGAAAAAAAATTTAGCAACCCGCAAGGCTGTATCTACGAATGCAGGCACAGCACAGCCGCTACTCTCTGCACATGTTTGTGCGACGCAGTGGGAAAGTGACGCGCAGGAGGCGAAAGAAGCATACAAAAATAACCCCTAGCCATGTATTGTGTACATATCTTACATACTACATTATTTTAGCTTCTAGTAATTAGTAATCAATGCACACACTGCCTTGAAAGGGCAGAGGTTGCACAGCATGAGCAGAATTATTTGGTTTTTCACTCGTCTAGTGATGTCAGACAAGCAACTGTTCAACTGCTGACTCCAACGTGCTGAAGTTCTTCTAGATAGCCGTCTCTGTTCCCATTCTGAGAAATTTGACACTGAATTGCTAAGTAGTGCAAGGTGTAAAGGAGAGAATATTCAGGAGTAAATGTTTCAAACTGTCATCCTGAGTTAATTACTATATTCAGCTGGGCTTCTTGGACAGCATTCATGTTTCCAGCCTGAAGAAGAAACAGTGTTTCCTAATCCTGGCTTTGTTCTGCCTCATTTATGCCGGAAACATGAATGAAAATGTAGCTGTCATGTTTCGGACATCCAATTTTGAGGTCGCAGCTTAATTTTCTAGGGGTGTCAGCTGTATTATACCTGAAGGAGAGCGGGTAACGCTCATGTACCAAGCATTGAATACATAACAAACTCCAGGGGGTCAGAAGTAATTCAGAGCCCTCCACAATGGTATTTCTTGTAGCCACTGTGTAGCATTGGAATGTTAGACCCTCTTCACCGAACACTCAGTTTGTGTATGGTTCCGGCCTTTGAAATTCAACTGAGCAGCAAAAGGCACTTGTTACAAATAGTACACACCCAAAATGGCAGTATATGCTTTTTTTTAGACACACATGCAATAAAGGGAAGTTAGACAGCCGCCCTAATATAGCACAGTACTATTATCTCATACGAGTTTAATAAAAGACAGCTGCACTGTTGAATAAAAATTATGCAGATCCCATGCACTGTGGGAGTCAGTCTAAGTAAAACTGTGGTGAGCCAGCAAGACAAAATGGCGCATCTCAACAAGAGAAATGCACCAGACTTTAGCGATGTGTTCCCTGCAACTGTCGGGCCAGGCAATGGAGAAACGCAACACAGCGACAGCATAAACATCACAAACACCTAAAGTGAGTGTTCACTGATGACTGCACCTCGCAACTTGGCTGTGCAAGAGCATATGCCTTCAGTGAAGTAAGTGCAACTACGAAAACAGACAAAAGAGCCAGAGAAATCAGTTTGCTTTATTAAAGGAGGGAATCACTTGAAGACATGTATTTGTTTCAGTTGAAATATTTATGTAGCATTTATTGTTGTATAATTCCATAAAGAAGAGAGCCGGTGACCGGCATCTCTCTAACGATAGTGCAGATAGCTATAAGCATACACCAACTCATCACATGTGTGCTGACCTCTGTTGAGTTAATCGACAAGGTAGCAGCAGTATCCAGGTTCTGTAATGTCCATGTGGGTTTGGTAGAAAGCTTCACTTAAATATTTGTCCTTGCCCAGGGGATTGAAACTCTGTCCAGGTCATTAGGCATGATCCTGCTGTTCAAGTTGATTCATTCACCTGCATGTGCTGTCAACTTCTAGCATTCTGGTTGGCTGAATTGCTGGAATGAATAATTGCTGGTTCAATTTCCTTGACCCTTTCATGAATCTACCACCACCATGCAGGTTTTCACTGAATTCATTCATGAAACATGCATTTATTGGTTGCAAATTTTTAGGTGCCTCAGTGCAATTCTGTGGGACAGTTCTTCCTGCCTGAGAGTTCAGATGTGCCATGCACAATTTTCAATGAGTCTTTTATTCAGCAACTCACTACTATATTTCTAACAAAGAAAAAGATGTGACAAATAGCAATCCTGGATAAGCTCTAAAGTTTTAGTGCAGTATCACAACAATCAGCCACAGAAAAACAAACAAAAAAAAACATGATCATATCACCATTTGTAGCAGCACTTTATCAGGTGTGGTCACTGCATATACCTGTAGCTTGAGGATCATCTGGGAATGATTGCTTACTCTGTCTTACTATTGCCTTACCTTGTTGCCAAAGTTTGTCATGTTGTTCTTATTCTTTCCTTTTAATTTTCTTTCTGTCTACAGAGCTTCAGCAATCACTCAAGGATGAGGCAGATGAACGCAGGAAAGTGGCATGCAAGCAAATGAACATGGCAATTGAAAAGAGAAGAATGGAGGCTGAAACTGCTGCAAGCAGCAAGCACAAACTGGTTGCCGAGCAGGAGATGGACAGAAACATCCGTGGCCTGGAGGAGCTCCAGATTGCCGACGTTGCAGCAGTTGATGCATTGAAGCCCTTGTGTAGTGACAAAACCACCGCAGAGAGAGAGGCACTAAGGTTGGTAGTGCCACAGCACATTGGATGTCATTATGTTGCCTGGTGTGGGCCAAGGTAATCTTTCCTGGGTGAGACTAATTTACTGAGTAGTACTGAACAGTGTAGTCTGTCCAGCTCAGCCAAGAGACACAGAGGAACGCTTGGATAGGTGAGCATGAGACCCGTGCAGACTTATTGTTCACGTGAGCATTGGTTAGTTCATGTTAGCTGTTCAAAGACTGTGTAGAAGATCTCCAAAGCACCAAAAGAAAGGGTAGGCCAGGAGAACATGTTTCATTCATTTGAGTTGCCTACAGTTTATGAACTAGCTCAGGGGGTACTGCTCTTGGCTGCTCGTTTGACCAGTGCAACATGGTAGCACCTGACCATTATGGTTTTACGTAGTGGAGGCTACGTGGCAGAATCCTGTGCCCTTGAAGAAGGTGTAGTTAGTGGCTTAGGGTGCTAGGTCAATACTGCATGAGCTTGGAACTGACACTCAACTGGTGTAAATGAGCTCACTGAGTGGTGGAGTAAATTGAATGGACCTACACTAGCGTACGTATGCAGCATGCATATCGTGTCCCACCTAGTGTTAGCCAAGCCATTCAACATAATATATATATATATATATATTTAAAGGACACCATGCAAGATATACTTGCTACAAGACCTACGGTGTTTGGTTGTTAAAGGTCTGGTGACCGAACACGGCAGGTCTTGAAATTATATATTGCAATGTTTTTTTTTTTTCGTTTTTTCTTCATTGAATAGCTTGGCTAAAGTTACTTGGGACGCCATATATATATATATACAGGGAAGGGATTGAGGTCATGCAGAAAGTCAACTAAAAAACCCCAGATATTCAAAACACACCGTCTAGGTGACACACAGGCAAAGTTTCTAGAAACCAACTGTAGAGGTCACTTTGCTTGCACTTGAGCGCAAACAAAGCAAGTAAGAGGCGATTGGAGGATTGGTGGAAAAAAAGTAGGGAAACGACAAAAATTGGAGACATACAAAAGCACAGTTCGCAATAGGGGATTAGAAAATTTGGTTGTGGGAGTTCATCGTGTTCTTTTTTTTCTCTTTTTTTAAATTGTTTAACCTAGATAGGACATCAGGCAGTATAATAGCAAGAGCTTGGTGGCGCAACCCACTGCCCCATTCCAAAGGGGACGCTCATAACATCCATCCATCCAGTGCAGTGAATTTGCCCTTTTTCTTTGTTGTGTGCATGTACATAACCTGTCATATACACAGTGGCACTCTGCCACTGAGCATTGTGCCACTTAGCTCAAGGTCCCCATTTCAACTTCCTTCTAATCAAGCAGCCACATACAAATACCCATACACAAGATATTTTTCATGACAGTTTTATTACTAGCCATTATGCTTCTTTCAGACTCTGCTTGTTAGCATTGTAGTGTATTTTATGGAATACATTGTGTATGTGCATTACAAAGCTAACTTTGCTAACTGAGTTACTTTGTTTTAATCTACTCTCAGGAAAGAAGCGAAGCTTGTGTCAAAATTCCTAAGCCTGGACCTTCAACACTGCCCGACATCGGGGATCCTTTCTGCAGGTACTGTGATATGACTAACTTACGTACAAGATTATGTGGTCACATCTGCAGTAAAGCAAAATTGAGCAGCCTCCAAACAAAACTGCTTTTAAGTGGGCAGAACATTTTTATGAGCTGAACGTTGGGATCACTCTTCCATGCATAAATCTGTGTTTTTGTACCTTTGAAAACTATTCATTATGATGGCAGTGCGGAATGGACGGCAACATAGAGATAAGTACTCAGGACAAGCATTGAACTGACAACTGTCCTGTGTAGCACTTGTCTTGTATACTTTTCTCTGTGCTGCCATCATAATGAACCTGAGCCAACCTGCCTAATTGTACATTCTTTTGAAAACTAGTCCGTGTTTTAAGTCAGAATTGCTGGCTCTGTGTGGTTTTCTGTTGATGGATGAAAGCAGTTTGACTATTGAGTTCTAGAATTGAGAAGTGCACACGTTTTTAATCGAGCATCTCAACTGCATTGAGGTTTGACTTAAAGCAGCAGTTTTATACAGTAGACTTCCGTTAATTTGACTCCGGTTAATTCTGAAGGCCCTGACCGGTGCCTATAAATTTTTGTGAGCCCAAGCTTTCATTATTTTGATCCAAAAATTAGCCTTCGCCAGATAATTCGAATGTGAAGAGTTAGAATCCACGTGCCTCACCTCTGTTGTGACCACAGTAGTGACCCCTTTATTGGCAGCATGTCTCAGCAGAGCGTAGGGCCCAGTGAATATGTAAAACATGCATAAAATCTCCTGTCGAAAACACCTACCTGCTGTACCAAATGCACTGTCTCTTCTGTTTTCTGTTTCACAGAGAGGTAAAGAGTGTCTCTGTGGAATTAAATGTCAGCATAACAACACCTACAGACTCGCCCGTACATAGCGGATGCGACCGGCAGCCTTCGGGAAAGATGGTGGACAGATGTTAGCACTGCGTTGTGCCCCTGCTTGCCCCTGCGGTGCTAACAGATACGAAACCAAAACAGTTTGCAGCAATTATATGCTTTACCGCATAACATAGCTGCATTGCAGCAAAGTAAACCGGTTGCCATTGTGCAATGTAAATTTGACCCTTGCCTATCTTTTTCGATAAAAAATTGGGTGCACGTGAGATTTTTACTTCCTTTAGGAGCTTTAATGTCATTTCTACTTTAGTTTTCTACTTTTGACAAATAAAGAGCGGGAGCACATTTCATTCGGGAGGCCTGTTAGAGTCCGCCTTTTTCATGTTTCTGTGCTGCCCTCTTCCACACGCCGCTGGAAACGTTTTGGAAGGGGCTGGGCCTTTCGCCGGCTGTTTTGTGTATCTCTGTCCATGTTGATTATGCATCGGTTATGCATTTCGTGGACCTCAAATAATTATTAATGGCTTCTCCGGGGCAGCATGTCATTGCTGGAAGTCTTGTAGCGCGCATCGACTACTGCGTGAGCAGGCCTGAGTGCGCTGTGGTGCTAATAGTGCTGCCCATAAGCGCATGTTGAGTTTCGTCTGCCGATGCGTCTGCCTTGTAATTTGTTGTTGCTAATGTCTGATCTTGTACCTCGCTTTTTGTATTCTTTTTACGCATTCTTTACACATTTTGCATATTCATGAAGTCTTTGAGTGCAGCCTTCTAGGTTGGATTTGCTGGAGGGGTGCATTTGTCGACTTCTACAGCCACACATCGTTGTTAGCTTCAAATATTGTGGAAACGGCGCATTGTGATATGAAATAATGTTAAAATGTAGCAAAACATATATATATGGGCATATGAGTTCCCTGGCACGAGTCATTATGAGCGGCCGAGCAACTTAAACTACGGCAACTGTGATTCAGACACATATATTACAGGCTGTTATTACTGATTCTTGTTTTTCTTTAACTTCATCATACTTGCAGTTTGCGCTTGCCATAAAGTGTTAGAGAAAACTGTGCTCGGCATAAGCGCTCATTTATAAATTGTGTAATTCTCTCGCAAAAACGCCGATGCTATCGATGACCATGTTCCTATGGGTGGGCAGCGCAACCCGGACGAAGGACGAGAAGAAGTACACAACACGAGCGCAGACTAACAACTGGTTTATTATTTCACGCAATGGACTATAATATACAGAAAATGTAAACACGAGTAAAATGACGTTTACAAGGGTGTTAGCCTATCCTGCCATTCAAAAAATCAGCTTCTTTATCCTGTAGAGTGATAGAAGGCTGGCTGACGCATGCGCCCCAGTTCACATGCATGAAGTAGGCCTCTACAATCTCGCGGTTCATTTGATGCATATTTTTATACAGTATTTCCGTTTGTTCAAACATGGGTTTGCATGAGCAAACTCTACAATGTGCGGCCAGATTCGAACCTGCTTCATTCCTGATCGCGCCTTGGTGCTCCCTAAAGCGGATGTTAAGGCAGCGTCCCGTCTGCCCAAAGTACATTTTGCTGCACAAAAGTGGGATGACGTAGACCACTTCCGCCGAGCATGCCACAAGCTGCCCCGAGTGTTTGACGCGGCATGTAGCTTTGGACGCCTGTTTAGGTCTATTGACAAGATTGCAAATCTTGTTTAAGGAGTTCTTTGCTGAAAAGATTACTTGAACACCATATTTCATGGCTGTCTTTTTTAACCCATGCCCCATCTGATGTACATAAGGGATGACTGCGTACTTTTTAACTTTTTCGATCTGTCTTTGGGGTGCATCCCCTTTCTTTATTTTCTTCACTAGCCCTTCGCATATTGACACAATAATGGATTTAGGAAAACCGGCCTTCTCTAGACGATTGAGTTGTTGCGAAAAGCTCAGATTGGCGAGGTGGTGGCATGACTTTCTAAGTGCGGAACCCAAACACGTCATAGCAATTCCTCTTTTCACAAGTTTTGAGTGTGCCGAGGCGTAGTTTAGAATTGCTTTGCTAGTCCTGGGGTTATAATGCCAACAAATATGTTGCGCTGTTAATCTTGACTGCAAATCCAAAAATTGAATTTCATTATTGCTGGGTAGTTCATGAGTAAATCTGAGACCCATTCCTTCTTTATCAAAAGCAGTGAGAATATCTCCAATAATTTTGGAACTGTTTTGGGAGCGGATAACTACCAGGTAGTCGTCAACGAACCTGAAGCACTTGATCAAAGTTCCTGCCAAGACGCTCTTGAGTGCCCGGTCAACAGTGCCGAGAAAGGTCTCGCTAAGAATGGGTGTGACCTGAGAGCCGATGCAGACCCCCCGCTTCTGAATCATTATTTGATCATCCCAGATAACGAACGTAAAATTTAAATAGAAAACCAAGAGTTCGAGAAAATACTCAACCGGGACGCCACTATCATTTCTAAACTTTAACTCGTCGTTTTCCATAATGCAATCTTTGATTGTCTTGATCACCTGATTTCTAGGAAGGGAATAGTATAAATCTGTGACGTTGATGCTATGGTTGCGCTGCCCACCTATAGAAACATGTTCAATCACCAACTCGCCCAGCTTGCCGTCTTAATTCAGCTATCGATGACACTGTTGTGGAGTGTTTATGCTGCTGTACCAAATGCACTGTCTCTTTTGTTTTCTGTTTCACAGAGAGGTAAAGAGTGTCTCTGTGGAATTAAGAAATGTCAGCATAACAACACCTACAGACTCGGCCGTACATAGCGGATGCCACCGGCAGCCTCCGGGAAAGGTGGTGGACAGATGTTAGCACTGCGTTGTGTAACTGCTTGCCGCTTATTGTGTATGCACCGTGTGAAGTACAGAGTAGTTATCAAATCACTATTGCGCCACAACTGAACTACAATAGCAGTCTCCTTTGCCATAGAAGCTTGTCTTTAAGTTCAGGTCTACCAGTAGCGGGTGCACAAACTCAACGAGGCCAGGCCTAATCCAACTTTCGCTAAGCAGGATTAACACTGGCTCAAACTTCATGTGCAGAGATTGAGAGGACTGAAGCTTCTAAATTTCAATGTTGAAGCCATGTCTCGACATTTTCAGTGCAAATAGTCATAGTATACAAGTGAAGGGGCAGTGGTTATTGCGTTATCGGTTCGACTGCCGATTGCGTGTGGCTCGGTCAAATGATCACGGTCGGTACGCTGATTTTGTCGGTGCCGTTGACAAGCAAGCCCTTCGTGCTACAACTCGTGCCTGTCGGTTGCGTCATAGTTGGCCTGTTATGATAAAATGGTCTCAATGACATGCTGTGCTGAATAGTAGTTGGCTTGGTGTCAGCGTCTTTTTGGTCTGGTTGGTCTCATATTGACCCAATGTTGCCTACGTACATGATGTCAGGCACGCGCTGCCACCACTAGCAGAGAGGGCCTACGCTGCAAGAAGACTTCGCCAGCAACTTGATGTTTTTTAAATGTTGCTCAAGCGTAATGCAGTGGTTTTTCGATAAATTTGCTAGCCATCAGTGCAAGATGGCAATTACATGGTTCATGGTGCAGTCCGGATGAAGCCCTGGCCGCTTTCTGTTCTAAAGTGTAGTTAGTCTCTCGCTACACGTTTTCAGCACTGAACTGACATAGAGCTACCAGTGGAGCTCCAACGTGGTACACGTCATGAGTGCTTGCTGCTGTGCGCGTCCGCCTTTTCATTTATTTATTTGTTTATTATTTTTTTCTGGAACTTCCCGCTGATTTCAGGCTGTGTGGCTGCAAGCGCGTGCTTTCCAAAACGTTTCGCGACTAATCCGCTAGGGCAGGGTGCATGCGCCGTCAAGCCATGAAAAAGGTGGATTGGACAAATACTGTCAAATGAATCGGCGGTGTGTGTTTTGGCAATCTTCCCGCACATTGTTTAATTCGACCCACCAGATAATTTGATAAATTTAGCTGGTCTTATCAGGATCAAATTGGTGGAAGTTGACTGTATTAGCACGTGGCATCGTAATGAACTTGTTAGGCATAAGTTGGCAGAATAAGCGAATACACACTCGTATTCATGCTCACCAGCACTTACTTGCATTCATAGTCACTTCAATTTGCACTCAACGGCACCAACTCATGCTCATACTTGTTTCATGTTCCACTCACTGGCACTCACTCTCATACATACTCGCACCTACTCACACTCGCGACAGCCACTCGTGTTGATACTAATGTCCACTCATACTGACCGTCCCTGAATTTTGTTTGTACTCGCATCAACTCTTTCGCAACCAGGCCTATTCTGATCTATCACCGGTGATCTATGATTTCTGTAGCCGATTTTAGAGTGTTGAAGGACCTTTCAGAAAGAAATGCACAGCCGACCATTGTCTTACAAAGTTAAATTGCTTCACTGCATGGCATGGGCAATGGAAAGGCTGACCTTCTTGTGTTGTAACCAAGGAACAGTTGTGCCCCGATCACAGAAAGTGCAGTTTCTTTGCATCATCCCCCCACATTGCAGGTACTTGCAGCTGGCTGACTATATGATTGGGCCACTAGTTATGTGGCACTAGGTATATGCATAGGTTGCCATACTCACTCACAACTGATTCATACATTCCATGCTCTTTTCACAGGCGTGAGTAGAGCGTTAGCCATTGACAAATGGTGGGGACGTATCAATGGGCGCGAGTGCTGGTGAGTTTGAGTGGATGCCAATATGAACAGGAGTGAGTGCCTGTTATAGTAAGTACATGGTGGTCCTTTATAAAAGGGAACACACGAGCATGTGGCCTGTGCTCTGCACAGGCTGCTTAAAGCACCAGCAAGTGGCAGCAAGGGGAAGCGCGTCCACTTGTGGTGTCATCTATTGGGTGCTAGAATAACCAGTTGGGCCGATAGGCAAGCGCCTGCTAGTATTGTACCCGTCACACCAAACATTTTAATGTCCTTAGGTTCTAATGACATTCGGTGCAATGAATGCCATTTGACCCGTGGTGGTGCTATACAGGAAAAATCTATGTCATTCGGTCGTGATATCAATGGCGATCATTGCAAAAAGAGTTGGCGAAGAAAGTAAACAAGGTATGTGTAGAATGTCTGAAAAGTTAATCTACTGATTTTAGTATAAATATGGGGCATCACTTCACTGAAATCACATGCATGTAGTATATATAGCATATAGAATGGGAAGCGTGACGAGCAGCATGTAGCGCCTATGGGGCGCATTGAAACCGCCGACAGGGGAGCTGCGAGGGGGCGCGCGTTGACGTTTACATGTCGCATGTCGAATGAAACGAATGGTCATTGCACTACGAAAGGACATACTTAACTTTCTCCTACCCCCTGAAAGTTAACTCAGATGTTAAACATCCTTGTCATTCTGCTATATGCAACTTGTCCACTGCTAGGCTATTTCGTAACCGCCCAGCCACTAGGCCTCCTCTGTCCCTCCAGTTGGAAGCACTCTCAGAAAAAACAAGGGTCCTTCTTTTAGAGAATATCTTAATGGCCCCCACTCGGCTTCCACCGCCTTGGGAGTGGCAAACTATCAAATGTGACATCTCTTTCTTAGAATTATCGAAACAAGCACCTGAGGCTCACATACAATCACATTTTCTTGAACTTAAAGAGAAGTATTCCTGTGACGAATTTTACACAGATGCTTCGAAGTCTCCTGCTGGTGTTGTTTATGCAGCTCTCGGACCCTCATTTTCAATAGCTGGGGCACTAAACCCACACACCAGTATCATTACGGCAGAAGCATACGCTATACTTTCGGCTATTAAACACATAAGGCGTAGAAATGTCGCAAAGGCTGTCGTCTTTACAGACTCATTAAGTGTCGTGAGAGCGCTAATTAGCTTACGAAAGCAAAAGAATCCCGTTCTGAATGAGCTGTATAGCTTGCTGTGCTCCGTATATATGTGCAACCAAGTGATTATACTATGCTGGGTACCTGGCCATAAAGGTATAAAAGAGAATGTAGCTGCTGACGAAAACGCTACGTAAGTGAGTTTTAGCGACACAGATGGAAATATCCCCATTCCTGCCACAGACCTAAAGCTCTTTGTGCGCCGTAAATTAAGAAATCATTGGCAAGCAGAGTGGGATACAGAAACATTGAATAAGTTAAACATTATAAAACTAAAACTGCGGAATTGGATAAATGAGAAAACAGCACGGTACAAGGAAGTACTTCTTTGCCGATTAAGAATAGGACACACTTGCAGTACTCACTCCTACCTGTTGACTGGCGGGGACTCTCCTACTTGTAGTAGGTGCGGCGATAGTTTGACAGTCGTCCATGTTCTTATCCAGTGCCATGCAATAGAAACAGAGAGGAAAAAGTATTTCCTTTCTGCATATCGGGAAAATATACCTCTTCATCTTGCATTTTTTTAAAGTGATGAACCGCTTTTTAAACTGCAAATAGTCCTAGATTTCTTAGCCGAAACCGACACTCTAAAAAGAATTTGGCCAGGAAATTCTAACACGTGATTACCAGCCCAGTGATTGAACAGTGATTACCAGGGCTGTCTTGATGCTCTAGTGTAACTGTTGTTTCATCTTCGTATGTTCTTTATCAAAACACAATTGCCATCGTCCACGTCCATAACTAATCAGTGTCATTATTTTAGTAACTACATATTTACGCCATTTACAGCGAAAATTTTTAGGCCCTTATACAGCCATGTCACACCTACCATAATAAATTCACAGTCCACGCCATTCACAATAAATCCTTTAAATTACCATTTGTCATGGTGCTCTTTGGCCATAAGTGGCCCTTGCGCCATTAAAAACCACATATCATCATCACTTTGAGAAGATGAGCGAACCGCGGCTAGTCTTCTACATGGCAGGGTAAGTTGCACGCTAGACAGTCCTGAAGACTGCGTGCAAGGAATGCTTCGACGAGCTCCTTGTTTCCGCCAACGAAGCCAACAAACAGCTGGCGATGTTCACCAAGTTCTGCAGGGCCTCATATACCCTTCTGAGAAGCTCTTCTCATATGTAGATGCCATTGAAATTACTTTATCGATGTGGTTCAGTTACAACGAGCTGCACAGTGGCAGCTTGGAAAAGCTTGTCTCCTGCCTGCAAAAAAATGACGCCATGCTAGACTGTGCACAGTGTGTCCCCAACCTCACCAACCAGGTTACAAAATTTTTTCTGGTCACCCGTTTGCACTTCTACGCGAAGGCACTCAACTAAGAGAGAGCGCCTTCTCGTGAAAAGAAACGCCTTAAGCTCAGACACGTCACTTAGCAGAGGCTGACAATGTTCTGTTTGAACTGCTTGTGAACTATTTAAACAAAATGTTTTTTGTTCTCGTGAAAAAAAGAAGTACCAGCTCAGGTGCGTCGTGTAGCAAAACATTATCGAAGGCTGAGAATGGTTCGTTTCAAACGGATTCTAAGCCCCTATTCAAAAAAAGAAGTTGTTTGTGTAAGCAGTGTCTTGAAAATAAAATGTTTGCTTCTGAGCTACCACTGGGAGTTTTCTTACTTGGCGTTCAATAACCGGATAAAGCAAGCTGCAGTCTACCATTGGCGCGCGCTCAATCGGATGGTTACCTTGGTGCCGTTTAATTCATAAGGGGTTATGCTACTGTATAACAATTTGCAGCCACGAACAGGGAAGTATATATATATTGCAAAGTTTTCTTATTTGTTATTGCATGTTGGACTGTGCGTGCGGATGATCGCATTCCAAGCAGTGCCCCTGCGCTACGGCTGGTAGCCGCCAACGTGGATGGATATATGGATGGGTGTTATGAGCGTCCCCCTTTGGAATGGGGTGGTGCGTTGCGCCACCAAACAATTGCTGTTATACTGCCTAAGGTCCTACCTAGGTTAAAAAAAAAGAAAAACACAACCAAACTTTCGACGTGTATGCGTGTGGCAGTGCCCCTTGGCAGTTTCCTCCCAAAGCGCCATGCACGAGCCGGCGCGTTCATCACACTTCCCAATTCTAGCCGCTGTACCATAGCCGATCAGTTGAAGACAAACAGTGGCTGTGTTCCAATACTCACTGTAGACAGCAAAGTAAGTGGCTAAGTAGACAGTGGCCATCTTAAGTCTCGTTCCAATTCTCATGAAGACGTCAATTTAGACAGCTTCCCGAAGACAGCATCAAACTCAATAACAATGCAGGCTACTTTCCTGTCAAAACAAGATAGGGGCTGAGCAGGACACTTTGAAAACTGACAGGAAGGTCGTATGCACACAAGAAAATGTAGACATGCTTTCCTGCGCCCTTTTTGTAAGTCGCATCATGTTTTTCATAGATTTGCAGGCACAAAGACATAAAATACAGAAATAATGCGTGCTTTTCGAAACTTTTTCTTGTCGCTGTGAGATGGCGTCATGTCGCAGAAGCATCTTTAATCCGTCTTCCAGACAGATCGGAACACATTCCATTACATGGCCTGGAAGCTGCCGTGGCTGCTTTCTTAGCTGTCTATGTAGACTGTCCGACGCTGGCCAGAATTGGAACACACCCAATATGACTGACATGGCAGCACTGAACGACAACGCTCAATTGCAGTAGGTGAAGCAGGTAATTGATGTGTGCTTTGCATCACGACCAAAGCATACTAATCGGAGGAAGAGGCTCAATCGTCACATAGATGCAGATGCCTTTCGAGACGCCGAAAACATGTGCATACAGGTGCCCGATTGTTTACATTATGGGCAACTAGTGAAGCGACGGCCGCTGAGGTAGAGAGTAAAAACATTTTGTGACAGCCTGCCATACAGCTTTTCTCTAATTAAAATGACAGATGCCTTAAACCACATAAAATTAATTACCATTTTACATGAATGCTTCTCAAATTAGAAATGCTCAATGTCATAGTTTGCCTTGTCTCTGGGGTAGAGAATACACATTCACTTCAAAGCTGAATGAGTTTCTCGAGCTCATTCGATTCAGCAAGTCATTCGATTCTAATGGCATTAAATATAGCTGTGTAGCAACCGAATAATGTCATTTGATGCTAATGCTATTTGGTTTGAATGAGATTAAAACGTCCAGTGTAACAGGGGTATTATACTCGTGGACAACTTTTCTTGGCTATGAAGCGAAAGCTACGGGACTATGCAATGTAGTCCGGGCGCGCTCGGCAGCAGTTTCAGTTTTGCCAACCTCTTTACTTTAGTCAAGGCAGATACAATTACCTCGGCGTTAATAAATGTTTATTCGCATACCAAGTTCTGAACAGCGAGCATCGCAGCCTGTGTCGGAGCTCCGAAGCAGCCGTATGACGTCGATTAGGACTTGGACGCACAACCAACGCTGGCTTCAGTAGAGCCGGCGCAGCAGTCAGCTCGCTCACTCGTTTGTACATGCCGATGGTTGCGATTCCCATATGGGTTTGCTTGGTTTCTGCGCAGACGCTGGACAAACTTTTTGTGTGCTTCAACAGTCTTTTGTTGCTAAAGTTGACCACCAGCCTTTCAGGGGAGTTGATTAGCTGGACAGCAAGTAACGAACACTCGCAAGAAGACACGGATGGCATTTTGTGTTTGATGAATGTGCAAAACGTGCGGCAGTCTCGGGTGTGCGAAAACTCGAAAAAGCTAACTAAAAATACAATAAAATACCAATAGGCTGGCTGGTGAATGTTACGTACCATTTCAAATTAGGTGCTGTAAAAAACAAAAAAAAGTATTTTTTTAAAATTTCCCACATAAGAAAACGAAAGCAAAACTGCAGGCCTACTTCCAGCAGCGGTGAAAGAGGCGCACTTAGTTTCCGTAGCCTTCACTTCATAGCTAAGAAAAGTTGTCCGCGAGTATAGCCTTACACTCTAAGAAAAGTGTACACCCTTTGGGTTGTGTTTTGTCCCCAAACAATAATCGTCATTTGTCTTGCCCGCCCGCATTTCCTTTCATTAACACTGCAAGCCCGGTACTTTTTAGTCACAAACGGCTTGCACGTTATCAGCTTGACACAGCCTTCTCGACAGGAAAGTAGCGTGCGCCAAGTTTGCAAGAGAGGAAACGCAAGCAAGGCAGATGATGATTATTGCTTGGGGACAAGATAAGCCCCAAAGGGTGTAAACTTTTTTTAGAGTGCATGACTACGTATGACTACTGAGACTTGTGACTATGTATAGTGAGTACTGAAGAGGTATATAAGTGTAATTAAGGTTAATAAAGACTAATAAAATGAATTACAATAAAATTAGTTAAGTGTAATGAGAATTGATTGAGGATAATTTATTTATTTATACATACTGCAGTGCATACAGACCAAGCAGGTTAGCATATTTCTGCAAATACTCATTTAAGACAAGAATAATGTGTGCTCTTATGCTAGACATATGGAACAGAAAATGGAAGAGAGCAAAAAAAGAACAAGTTGGCCTTTTTGTACTGTAAAGGACGATATTCACACCATCAGAAGAATGCACTGGGATAGTCAATATCATATAAAAATAACAAGTTGGGGTTTCTGCTGACCTTCACACTAGAATAAAATGCACTTGCACGGGCGATAGTAAAAATAACATGAAAAAAAAAGGGGGGAAAAAACATTCCATATGACTGTGCAAAATACATGAGTAGTGCCTGCTCAAAATTATCAGGAGAGAAAATTTCTGAAGGTAGATCATTCCACTGAACAACAGTATGAGGAAAGAATGAATTTTTAAACAGGTTAGTGCTTGCGCGGAAAGGGAGCAAGTTGTGAACGTGATGGTGTCGAGATGCGCGTGACAGGTAAGGTTGAATGTATGTTCGTCCATTAAATTCAAGTGACTTGTCGTACATCGTGAAAATAAATTTTAGTCGTGCCACAGTTCTTCGTGCTTCTAAGGTAGGGATATGGTTTTCGGTCATTCGTTGTGACAGCGAATCGGTGGGCCTAAACTTGTTGAAAATGAACCGTACTGCTCGTCTCTGAACTATTTCACACAATTCACAATTTGTTTCGACTACGATAGAGTGTTTGTAATCGTTATGCTTAGGTATTTAATACCTATTTATATAGGTATTTATTTGTATTTATATTCGGAGACTTCCTTTATTTGTGTACTATTGATGCAATATGTAAATGCCATAGGTTGCTTTTTGTTTGTGACACGAAGTAAGACAGTGTTGTCAGTATTTAAGGTCATAGACCAGGTGGTGCACCATGCATTAAGTCTGGCTAAGCTAGTGCTTAACTGAACTCATGACAAGTAATCTCGTTTTTAAAGACAAGACAGTCATCTGCAAACAATCTAATAACGTGTGGATGAATGGTGCTAGTTATATCATTAACATAGATTAGGAAAAGAATCTGGCCGAGTATGCTTCCTTGAGGTACTCCGGACTGAACTGGTAATGCAGTAGAAGCATGGCCCTTAACGTCTACGAACCGACTACAGTTTGAAAGGTAGGTTCTTATCCAATGTATGATAAATGTAGGAAGGCCGAGCTTAGTAAGTTTTCTGAGAAGTTTACCATGAGGGACGCGATCAAACGCTTTACTGAAATCAAGGAAGATCAACTTGTCCGGAAGAATGAAGCGTTAGAGCGATTTTGTGAACAGTTAAAAAGTTGCGTACATGTCAATAGTTGCTGTTGAGAGCCATGCTGAAATGGAGAGAGCAAGTTGTTACTTTCAAGAAAATTAGTTATGTAATGTCATGTAATGAGCGATGATGTGTTCTAGTGTTTTACAGCACGTGAATGTCAACGAAATGGGACAATAGTTTTCAATGCTTAGGCAGTCACCCTTCTTGTGGACTGTAATGACACAAGCCACACGCCAGTCATTAGGAAAAGTTGCTGTGCTCATAGATAAAGAAAAGACAGCTGTTAAGATGTGTGCTTGAACGAAAAAACCAGTCAAAAATACAAAGGACAAGAGAAGAAGTTCACGACACAACGACTGGTCTAAACTAATAAACCACAGTTGATAGACCAGTCGTTGTGTCGTGAACTTCTTCTCTTGTCCTTTGTGTTTTTGACTGGTTTTTTCGTTCAAGTATGTACCAACTGGCCCAGATTTCAACCCTTCTGCAAAGATGTGTGCAACAGGCGCGGCATAACGGCGAAGAAAAGAATTTGGTATGCCATCAGCACCCCCCCCCCGAGAAGATTTTTCTTTAACATTAAGCAATAAGGAAAACACACCTTCAAAAGATGTAAAGTCTGACACTTGGCACGGAGAAGAAGTCTCCATGACTCTGTCAACGCGGGTGAACACAGAATGGAAATATTCGTTGTTTATGTTAGATATTTCCTGAGGATCGGTGATCACAATTTCGTGTTGCCTTATTTAAGAATAGTGAGGCTAATTAAAATTTATGTTAAATTATTAGACTAATCAAGTTACTAAGGTTAAATCAATGGACTTATCAAGAATAATCAAGGGTACTTTTAGATTAGTTTGACTTAATTAACTAATCTTAATTATAATTAATTATACAGATGGTCCGACATACCTTTATTAAGGCTAATTAATTGATTAAGCAAATGTCATTATAAAATTAACCAAACATTAACAAGTAATGAATGAAATAATTACATTTTATTACCTAAGCTAAAGTTTGATCTGACTGCACTTGTCTCTCCTGAACTGCTCCTAATCAGGTGAGATTTAGTCACACTATGCGGGGAAGTGGGGAGCCAGAGCTGCGTACTGCAAAACATGCAGAAACTCTGCTGGAGGGTGAGTGCCAATTTTTATCTTTCATGGAGTTGTGTAAGTATGCATAAGCCTGCCCCCAAATTTCAAGTTGGCCCACCTCCAAATTGCAGTTGGCCACCCCCATAGACTTTCATACAAGAATTACTAGAGAAAACTATAGCGCTAGTGTCTACGGGACCTGCAAAGGGAGTGGTTGTACCAGCATGGGAATTATGGGAAGCACATGGATTTGCCTAAACTTCGTCCTTGTGGCTTCAAACGGCTTTGTTACTTTGTGAACTCGTCATTTTCAACACTGTACTGTGTAATGAGTAATTAAACATTATTAAAATTGTCCGACGGCATGATTCGAACACAGAACCTCTAGTACAGGAGCCGGATATTGTAACCATTAAGCCATGGAGGCACGTATCGACAAGTGATGCGAAACGCCCTGATAAATTTACCGTGGGCATGGCAGTGCCTCGAGACGCTTGGCGCGTTTCGATTTGGCCACCTCGACAAATTCAATCGTTGCAATTTGTAGCTATTGTGTTTGTTCACGGCATCTTCTGCGCTTTGAAGAGTATAGATTGCTCTGAAATTTACGACAATAATATTTATATAGCGTTATATACAAAGCCACAAAAACATTTGAATCCAAAAGCACGACAATCAGACAAATCCATGTACTTCCCATCATTGCCATGGTAGGACAACGACTTCAGCGCCAGTAAAGCCTCTAGTATATTGTAGGAAAATATGGCTACCCTCAAATTTGAAGTTCACCCACCCCCAAATATAAGTTGCCCCCCCCCCCCCCCTACTATTATAGGCTTCCCCATGCATATTCTACGGACCCTATGTATCCCAATGGGTATTCTCTCTGATCAATTATTTTTTAAATTATTCCTTATCACTTACAAAGCTACTAACATCATGTACATTTACACAATTATATAATGATTAAATGTCGTAACTTCACACATTACGCATTTTGTGCAGATACAAGGCATTACACTTTTCATGTGTCAGACAGATCTTGCTGGGCTAGTCGCCAAAGAATGCTTGCGCATTAATATACGCTGGGAGTGCCTATTAACTAATGGGCATATGTTGGCACTTCCACATTTCCAGTTCACTAGCATACCGAGCGTGGTTTGCTAGCAGCAGACGCTGCACTGCAGGCCCTGCCCGTAGTGCATTCACCTGGTGTGGGAGGGAGTCCAGCAATCGCTTGCCTATCAGCCTCTTCATATTATTCTGGACGCCAATAGATGACACTATAAGCGGACGTGCTTCCCCTTGCTGCCTGTTAATGATGCTCTAAGCAGCCTCCGCAAAGCACAAGCCATGCGCTTGTGCGTTCCCTTTCATAAAGGACCACCCTGTACATAGCAAAGTCAGTGACACGGACAACGTGCAAACTTTAGTGCGAATGGGAGTGACTGTCAGCAAGTGTGAATGGACATGAGTATGCAAGTGTGTGCTGGTGAGTGAGAATGAATGCAAGTATAAGCGTCTGTAGGTGCCAGTAAGTGTGAATGGAAGAGACTATGACTGCAAGTGAGTGTTGGTGAGTATGAGTGGGTACAAGTAGGAATGTCAGTGAGTACAAACGAGTATGAGTACATAACCTGTGAAAGATATTTCTAGTTTAAAATATTTCTTATTCTGCTGGCCTGTGGGTACACGACCAAATAGACAACTTGGGTGTATAGGTATGTGCAACTGGGCATGTGCCACTGGGTATGTGAACATTCTTGGACAATCCCCCAAAATGAGTACATTCCATCGAGTATGTACCCAAATAGACAAGCAGAACAAGACACAAGAAGTGAAGTTTGCAAAAGACGCATCCAAGTCTGAAGTGAACAAAATAAGATTGGAATATGCATTGAACAAGGAGCCCAATTTTGGCCAGCTGTAGTGCTAATTTTTACACGAGAGAGTATATTGTTTTGATTTGGCTGTCATTGACGCTATACAGTCTGCGCTTGTTACAACAGACTCACATACAACAGACTTTCGGATATAATGCACCATATTTCAACCCTAGTTTTCTCTACCTATTTTACTAATGCAACAAAGTTCTCTTTTAACAGACCACGCTGCAACGGACTATCGGCTGCAGCGGACAAAATTAGCGGCAATCTTTGTCAAAATCGGGCATATAAAACGGATTTTTGCCATGTCAACACGGGCTGACAACTGATTTGCGAGGGTCAGCCAACTATCGCGGCTCAATAATGCGCGCCCACATGAGGGCAGAAGTCATGGCGGAAGCGCACAGTCTTTTTTTGCGTGCGAGGCATGGGGGGGGGGGGGGAGGCGAGGGAGAGGGGGGTTCTACTCCGGCGGCAGCTGCGTAGGGTGTGGCCGTGTGGGCACCATGTCTTGAAAGCGATCTGCGATGTGGACAAAGTGTGCCCAGTGCCAGTAACTTCGTATGCAATGTGCTTTCGATGTTTAGTTCATGTTGAAGCGAGAGACAGCACAAAGGTCAATTTTCTGGCTGCTGCTACCGCACTTCCTCACTCCAATGTTTTGACAGCAACTTTCCGCGGTCATTGAGATGTTTTCATGTTTACCTGTGCCATCAATAATTGCTCTGCATTACTTACAATGTAACCCCCCTTACTCAATGACCATTCATGTACCTGCAAGGTATTACAAATTATGGTGTGCAGCCAGAGGGTCAAATTGACTTTTTCTCGGGTTATATAATATGTGTTTTAATCTATAGCCCTTTGAAGGTTGTACAGACGAGCCTACAAGCATCACAGTCACACAGGATGCATTTTTTTTATAAAAGTGGTGGAACAGCTGTGCCAAATTGTGCAACTACTGCTTGCTGCCTCTTCCTGGTGAGGGCGATCTCGAGCCCTGCGAAGAAGTCAAATCCCTTCAGTGCATATCTACATTTGCAGCACAAGGCTAATGAGAAGTGTCTCTAATGTATGCAACATATTTGAAACATTTTCATGTGTGCTTTTGCTTTTCATGGGCTATTTTGGCATGCACATTTGTGTACACTGTACTTTAAGGGGATAATTCTGGATGAACTTTCGCTCGCTTTGTCGGTGTATAATTTCACGTTGAATTTACTGTTTTAGAGCTCACCTCTTAAGTGCCCATTCCTGTGACGAGCGCCAGTGTCAGCGTAACCAAGTGAACGCGGAGTGCAGCAGGTGATGAAAAATGCGAGGAGGAGGGTGTAGCAAAAGCGTGAGAAGAAAAGCGTTGTGCGGCGATGATGGCTATAATGGCGCCAGAGTAGTGGACTTCGTCTGGGAGGTCTGTCTGCGGCGGCTGCTGTGAATCTCGCCCATGCGCTGCCTCTCGTGATCTCCAGATTAGCGAGGTTCGTTGCGCCACATATCGCTCCATTTGCAACGTGCTGCACGAGACAGATTGTCTGCAAAAGCCAGCATATCGCGAAATGAAAACACATGTAGAGCTGCACTCAAGTTTCGCATTAGGGAGTATCGTAATCGTTGGTGAATTTTTTTTCCCCGGTGAATACCTGGCTTACAAATTTTCTTGAAGATTAAGCATGCTTTATAGTAGCAGATCCCTTAACACAATAGTTGTGCCCAATACAAAGCATAACAAAGTTTTTGAGGCTCAGTCTATCAAGGGCATGTTGTGTAGTGGTGTGACAGTTCAGGAATTAAGAAATTGAAAGTGCATTTGATATTCGAACAGAGGCCTTATTCATAATAATACCAGGTGTGCAAGATATTTGAGGACATGATGATGACTTCAGAAATAGGAACAATATTATTGAGCAAGAATCAAAATATTTGTCCCAAAATTTTTACAATGTTTCTTGTACTGCTGTTTTCTAGGTCTGATGAATAAAACCATCTTTGGCTTCAATTAGTTACTGAATTCAGCTTTGATAATGGCTGCAGGCTCGAGTGAGGTAGTGCATGTTGATGTTTAGCAGCAGTTCCACAATAGCAGCCTTTAGCATGTTGTGGCTCATTGTTAGTCTCCTACTCAGGGACGCTACGCATATGTAGCAGCATAGCATGTTTGTATTGGGGGATGACGACACCACATCAAGGGTGGCAGGGTTACAGAAGTTCATAGCCAGCCACTCTTGGTATGTGCAGGCCTTGTGGGAGCAATCAGGTCCATTACTTAGGAGTGGCACCTAATGATATTCTGCACAGAAAGCTTGGCTGCTGAAGCTGTGTTATGAGCCTGCTCCACAATGGCCATAATTGGCTTTTCTGGGTTCTCACTCGCCATGGCCTCGATTTTCTGGTAGAAATGCCTCCGCCTGTATGGCATCTGCCCATTGGCAGCCATTATATTTTTGTCACAGGTGATAATTTGCCTCTTGTCTCACCCTAAAAACAAAGTATTTCATGGCATTCATAAAGGTGACAATCACGAAGTTGCTGCAGTCTGTGTGTAAGGCGGCTAGGACAGCATGCGGCTTTACCTCCTGTGTTCAACAAGGAAGCTTGCTGGCTTCCTTGTTGGGAAAGGGTGTTGGAAAGGCTTCCTTGTTGGGCTAGGTGACGGGAGGCTGGGGAAGACCAACACTGAGACTGATAGAATCAGAATGTTAATTACTGCCTATGACAATTTGAAGCTGTGTTCTTAAAGGGGCCCTCAAACACTTTTCAAGCCACCGTCCTTATGTTGCAGGTTGCTTAGACTGGCAGTTGGAGAAGTATCATTGACATCACCACTCGCTCCTCCGTGATTGGTTAAACACAAAGTTGCAGATAAACACTGCACTGCAGCAAAAATATGATAAATAACCATTTTTAACTTACTTTTGTTTGCTGTACTTTTTATACTAACGTAAATGGACGCAATCGTAAAGAAAAGAAGAAAAAATATCACAACTACAAAACACTGTAGGGGCGCTGGCTGTTCTGCCTCTGGCTTCTGAGCACAAAAGCTTCGCTTCTCACTTGTGGTGCAGGTTTTTTCCCATGGTGCATAGTAGTTGACACACTCCTCCCTCCCCCTCCCCCTTGTTATGAAGTAAAAAGAGGTGCACTCCAAGTTTCCTTGATCAGTAATGGCAAACATGAAGTGGGGTAGAATGCGCAAAGGTAGTTGTTTGCCCTGGCAATGGAGGACACCGGAGTAACTGGAGTCTGTGAACATAGAACATACAGGTAACCATGGAGTGCAAACTTCCGCTACGTAGGTGCTTCGAGCTCTTACCATTGGCAATGAGGGGGCTACATCAGCAGTTGAGAAAAATTGGTACAGAAAACCACGCAAAACTTGAGTTCAGGGCATGAATTTTTATCTTGTATTTTGAAATTTCTCACTCGAGTAACTGCGGACTGCGTACCCCTACTGCTGCCATTCTTGTTGCATTTAGCTCACCAACCATCATCTGCCCAACCCACGACCGAATAACAGTGGCTTGAAAAGTGTTGAGGGCCTCTTTAAATACCTCGCACACTCAGTATGTAGGTATAGAGCTCCTAGTAACACAGAAAAAAAATTATGCACACAAATGCTTGTTACCATGTGTGAACCTTCCCAGTTCATTGACCTTGCTGGCTGCAGCACAAGGACTGCAGGAATGAGACCAGCGATCCTCCATCCCCACTTCTCATTTTTGTCACAGCAGTAGTCAAAACAAACGCAAAAAAAAAAATGCAACAGTTGTGTGGATGGCAAGCTGATGTTTGACCTTGCCAGGCTCATTATATCTGAGCGCAAGTAGGGTTGCAGCTTAGTGCCGATTGCCTTCTTAGATATCTAGTCAGTTTGCTTTCACTGACCCTTTTCGTTTGAAAGCTAATTTTGGGGCAACAAACTTGTTATCTCTTCAGTTTCATTCAGATTAAACTGAAAACACTGAAACCTTATTATGAAACAATGATTGTTTTGCACTAGCAAGCGTGCAGAGGTGCATGAAGAGTAGTGTCTGGCTGACAAACCAGGTCTTCAAGAATTTCAGAGGGTGGCACACTTGGATGGAGAGCCTACATGTGTAAAGTGGTATCAAGAGCTGCAAATCTCATCCAATAATCTGCTAAGTCGAGCTGTGTAGCAGTATTTTCTCAAAAATTACATGCTTACATGCCTAAAGGACAAAATATTTGTTCTACAAGAAAGGACATTGAATTACGTAATTTGTAAGCAAATTACAGCTGTGCTTGCATTGAAGGTTGTGGTGTAATTTAGGTGTCTCTGAACAAGATACAATCCTAAGCATATTTATCAGGCACTAATTTTTAAGTGCGCACATCTTTACCTACATCTGAGATAAAATTTTGATGCATTTTTGCCAGCCCTGAATTGCATGCATACTGCAGTTGAATAGCATACTTTAGCTTTCACAGCTGTTGCACAAGCACCTATTGTGAAACTGGCATGATTTTGTATTCACAATTTTGCTGTGTTTTCCCCATGTGGCATTACACAGCAATGTATCCTTTTGCCAAGTTTATTTGCAACTCAAAAAAATTTTCCCCTAACAGCACATTGTTTTCTGATGTTAGAATGTGTCTGAGTGTTGTGAAATAAGAGATGATGCAAGAAATTTTATTCTAGTAGGCAGCCTGCACGCAATGAATAATATTACCATAGCATTAGTAGCCTTATACTGTATGGCTTGACCAAGTTTACATGTGACACTTGGGCTTTTGAATTCCTCTTTGAATGCTTATTCCCATTTATTTCTCTCTCTTTCTCTCCCAGTTTACACGAGGGATGGCAAGTCAATACCATACCATGTTGTCACAACTGGCAGAGACCCATGTGACATTGCCGATGAATTGTGGAAGTTTGATGAAGAGTGCAGTACCAAGAAGTGACTATTAATGTACACACGTACTGAACAAAGCTGCTTGCCTTTTTTTCTTGCCATGTGCTGTACATGTCTGCAGAGTGTCATGAGCTTTCCCGTTTCTGAGCACAGCTGTCTGTGGATTTGTAGCTAAATTGCACTTATTACTATACTCTTGACTACGGGAAGCATTCCTCTTTTATTACTTGTGGAATGTATGCATTTTCATCATTTAGCATGGCTCAGTTACAAGAAAATCTTGTTGAAAAACTAGAAGGCTGTTGTCCTGGTGCTGTTCTGACCATACAGATACTTGATTGCCACAGTACAGTCTTGAACATGGTTGCACACTCTGAACTTTACTTGTGTGCGGTGTTCGCAAGTTTGAAAATTGGTTTCCTATATTCAGTATTTTTGTACATACGAAACTGAGCATAAGAACTTTTATCATAAATCGGAGGCTGATGCAGGTGTGTCATAAAACAGACAAAAAAAATTTGCGTCAATGCCAAACTGAATACAAGTAGATTTATTGCAGCACCAATCCTTTTAAATGTAGTGACACCCATTGCTCAGAACTCTGTATCTATCCATTAGCTTCATGCATATCATCTTCCAAGAGAGCATACCATTCCTACATGCCTCAGCATCCGTGAGTACTGGTTGTACCTCTAGGTCACTTAAACAAGCTACCCAAAAGTTTCTCTTCTAGAAAATACATTCTCTGAACTGCTAAGCAGGCATTCCTTATTCTCAGGTCCACATATGTCTGAGAATTTGCTTTAAATCTGTACACTTTAGAAACAAAACCGCCCGTAACAAAAAAACCTTGTATACCGAGTGTCCGAACTAATGTTGCTCTAACTTTGAAAAAAAAAAAGAATATCGTGCAGTACTGTACAATTGAAATCTATGCAGTGCTCAGCTGTCAATCCTCTTCCCTCACCAGGACAGCTTTTATGTGCTGATTACCTGGATAATTAAGAAGAATAAACAAGTTAATTTTACAATGAAGGGCATGACTTCCTATGGGAAGAGCCATGCATTAGTTTTCATGAGCTAAATTGAATAGGGTGATACAACATAAATTCTTAGGTGTTTGGATCAGCGTGGAGTTGGAACTGCCGCAATCATTTGTGCAGTAAATTATCCCAAGTTGCAGTTGTAGAAATCGTACACAAAGTGTCACATTTAATAAAACTCGATAAAAATGCTGCTTTACAACTGGATATTTTATTGTAAACTTTGCTACAGAGTAACAGCATGAGGACCAGTGAGCAGGTATAATGATGCACGAACTGTTACATTACAGAAAGAAAATGATCTACCTTGTATATTAACTATAAAGGTCGATCGATAAATAACAACTGTACCTTTTTTCATGGCATTTGTTATATTGCCTGCAGATCAGGTATATTATTTAAAGGTATTAAACTATATAGGGCATTTTATTAGCTGCAACAAATTTTTAAAAATGACCTGTGGCAGATAGCACAATTCTAACCCTGCTGCACAAATCCTGAGGAGCACTGGTTCCTACCACAGCTGGTGCAGCTTTAAAAAAATAGTTTCTAACAGCTAAAATCTGTCCCATTTGACCCCTCCCTTTGGGTGGAGTAGGACATCATTTGGGAGGAATGGGACATCTGTAATGCATTGGTTCCAATGTCTTCAGCGAACAGTATAAGCCGATAGGTCAACATAAAACTTCATGCAAGATTGCAGACGCTTTGTGCCCCCGATAGTTTTTGGAACTGGCAGCTTCATCACTATGTCCGTGACTGGTACAATCCCTATATCCTTATGAGGAGAAAAGTAAAATTTTGAGCTCTCTCTTTTCTTTCATAGAAAGTGGACACACATGTCAATGTTGTCACTGCTCTTGACTTTACCCGTGTAATAGATGTCAGTTTTTTTTTTTTTTTTTTTACTAAACCTGACAAGAACGAAGTCACCCTTTGTCACTTGAACAGCTTCATTCGGCCAATCAGCTTCAGAAATTTCCTGCCTCTCATTATCGAAATCTGACATGTCACTGTCAGAATCGTCGAATGCAACGGCAACAGTCTCTTCTTCGCTTAAAGAACTGAAATCCTTCTGAAGTCGTCGTTTCTTTTTTGGATGGGCAGTGGTGGCAGTCTTAACTCTCTTAAGCGTTCTGTTTTTTTTTTTTCAGGCTCTGTCGTGAAAACCTCTGTGCAGCTTCTTGTTCAAGCGCATGCTTCTCTGGTGCATCTGTAAGGACTTTTGTCCTACCTTTCTTCCTTCCTCTTTGCCCTGTCTTATGTGGACCATATTCACACTATCAATCAGGTGATAGAGAAATGTGCGGGATATAACCAACCCTAATATATAGCTTTCATTGATTACGAGAAAGCGTTTGATTCAATCGAAACCTCAGCAGTCATGGAGGCATTATGAAATCAGGGTGTAGACGAGCCGTATGTAAAAATACTGAAAGACATCTATAGTGGCTCCACAGCCACCTTAGTCCTCCATAAAGAAAGCAACAAAATCCCAATAAAGAAAGGCGTCAGGCAGGGAGATACGATCTCTCCAATGCTATTCACAGCATGTTTACAGGAGGTATTCAGAGACCTGGATTGGGAAGAATTGGGGATAAGATTTAATGGAGAATACCTTAGTAACTTGCGATTCGCTGATGATATTGCCTTGCTTAGTAACTCAGGGGACCAATTGCAATGCATGCTCACTGACTTGGAGAGGCAAAGCAGAAGGGTGGGTCTAAAAATTAATCTGCGGAAAACTAAAGTAATGTTTAACAGTCTCGGGAGAGAACAGCAATTTACAATAGGTAGCAAGGCACTGGAAATGGTAAGGGAATACATCTACTTAGGGAAGGTAGTGACCGTGGATCCGGATCATGAGACTGAAATAATAAGAATAAGAATGGACTGGGGTGTGTTTGGCAGGCATTCTCAGATCATGAATAGCAGGTTGCATTTATCCCTCAAGAGAAAAGTGTATAACAGCTGTGTCTTACCAGTACTCATATATGGGGCAGAAACCTGGAGGCTTACGAAGGGGGTTCTACTTAAATTGAGGACGCAACGAGCTATGGAAAGAAGAATGATCGGTGTAACGTTAAGGGAAAATAAAAGAGCAGATTGGGTGAGGGAGCAAACGCGAGATAATGACATCTTAATTGAAATCAAGAAAAAGAAATGGACATGCGCAGGAAATGTAATGAGGAGGGAAGGTAACCGATGGTCATTAAGGGTTATGGACTGGATTTCAAGAGAAGGGAAGCATAGCAGGGGGCGGCAGAAAGTTAGGTGGGCGGATGAAATTAAGAAGTTTTCAGGGACGACATGGCCACAATTAGTACATGACCGGGGTAGTTGAAGTATGAGAGAGGCCTTTGCCCCACAGTGGGCGTAACCAGGCTGCTGCTGATGATGATGATGATGCGGTGCAGCCTTAGGGTAGGGTCTAAGATCGCTTGGAACAATTCGACTTGAAGATGTTGGAATCGAGGCTGCTTTATTGACAGTGGACGTGAAGACATCTGTAGGGACGTTTCGAGCTGCATCGCTGTTTGTCTTGGAGTTCGAAACATTTTCCAGAAGGCTTGAGTTGTTCGTTTCGCTGATGACGGTGGCTGTCTGCCATGACACCTCTCCACTTGGGGATGTTACAGGTCAGTCAGTTACTGATGACATCAAGTAGTCATCCGAAGTGAAGGGTTCACTATTGAAAGGCCAAATGCCTGTTTTGGAAAGCCCTAGATAATGTTCTTTTGTGTCACCGTTAATACGTAGGAGGATCCCACTAGTTCTCCAACATTATAGGAGAGCTTTAGTTTAGGGGACGCAAGGCGTTGGGGCCCCTAGCGCTTATGTGCGTTTGCGTTTGCGTACGCAAGCAGAAACACGTTATATGTTAGCGGCCCCAAATGCAAGCCGCAGCGAGGTCGCATGCGCTCGCAATGCTATCAACGTCTGATCTTTGCTGTCTTATCATTTGTTAAAATATGAAATCAAGCATATGAAGTAAAGCACATAAGCGTGTCCGGTATTCGGGTGAACGGAGGCGGACGGGCCATTGGGGCGAGGGAGTAAACGGGAGCGTCCTCCATGGTGCAGCCACCTGGTGGCGCAGTGCTCAAACAGACAGAAATAGCTAATATTGCAGTAACCAAGTGCATTTTACTTTGCTGCGGGTGTAAATTTTTGGCAGCAACACGATTATGCCAGTGCCAAAAATTTACACCCGCAGCGAAGTAGAATAGAGTTGGTTGCAGCAATATTAGCTGTTTTTGTCCGTTTGAGTTTTGCGTCACCAGGTGGATGCACCATGCAGGTCGCTCCCGTTTACTCCCCCACCCCAACGCCCCGTTAAAATGACAGTGCTAAGGCCAAATCAACCAGTGAAAAACACCATAAAACTCTATAGATGGAGATGGCCTTCCCTGGGTTATTTGTGAGCCAATCATTTCAAGCAGCATTGCACGAGATTTGAATGGTCCATACACGGACACATCAAGTGGCTGCAGGCGGTGGCTACAGTGTAGGGGAATGTCAGCAGGATTACGCCACTCTCTTTGGCTTTGTTGATGGTGCTGATGCTGACATGGCTTTCATGATTGTCATGAATTAGAAGAATGGGTGCTTCCTTCATGCACTTTGTATGTCTCACAATGATGATGGCCTTCCCTGGGTCCGCCTCCGTTTACCCGAATATCGAACATGCTAAACCTCTGTAATATATTTAAAAACGACGTCTGTCGACACTTGGCGGAAGATTTATAAGATTATCTACCCGCTAGCTACTAGTAAGTTCTCGTACACCGTGAGAGTCACGTGGGTAACGTGACCGCTTAGGGGAAGCAATGTTTTCGGCCGCACCAACAACCCAAGGACGCAAGTAGACGTAGCGGTCTGCGCATGCACACTACTGTCGCCCCTAGTTGCGTCCCCTAAACTAATGGCGTTTTTCACTGGTCGATCTGGAGCGGCCGCCGAAATCCTCGAGCGAGCGCTCGGGTTTCACAAATCCGAATCGCCCAGCGGAGCGCAAAAACGCTCCGCGGTGGATCAGACAGGCTGCGTACACGTCGCACGAACCGGTTCCGAAAACCATGCCCTACTTCCGTTCTTTACGTTTCCACGGCAACCAAACTCGCCGTCCCCCATGTGTAATTTGACCGTGGCAGTCGCATAGTCCGTCATTTCCATGTCGCGCCCGCAAGGATTGTGCATGGACAACGTGCATAAAAGTTTTCGTACAGCACGTGGTTCGCTTCGTAATCGCTGTCGTCCGCGCTCTCATCGCTAAACGCGAGCGCTGCAGCAGCACCGAACGCAGCCATATTGCGAAGCAACACAATGTTGTGCGTACCAACCGGTACCGATTTCGCTTGAATACGGAAGTGACGCGAGCTATTTCCGCCCGAATCCGCGCCTCGGCGGCGGAGCAAGTGAGAGCGATCCGGCGCGGAGCTAGTTGATCCGAAACGACCAAGAGAACGCGCGAACCCGCTCCAGATCGACCAGTGAAATTCGGATTCGTTGCCGCGGAGCAAGAAATCCTGCTCCGAATCAACCAGTGAAAAACGCCATAAAACTCTATAGATGGAGATGGCCTTCCCTGGGTTATTTGTGAGCCAATCATTTCAAGCAGCATTGCACTGAGATTTGAATGGTCCATACACGGACACATCAAGTGGCTGCAGGCGGTGGCTACAGTGTAGGGGAATGTCAGCAGGATTACGCCACTCTCTTTGGCTTTGTTGATGGTGCTGATGCTGACATGGCTTTCATGATTGTCATGAATTAGAAGAATGGGTGCTTCCTTCATGCACTTTGTATGTCTCACAATGTGCTCTAATGCCAGTAAAAGCAGTTTGCCGGACATCCAACCCGACCTGTTTGCCAAACCAAGACTTCCGGTTGGGGCCACCAATTCGCCGTGATCTGCTGATGTGACTTGACCAATTTGCTTCTTATCACGTGCTGCTACTATCATTGGTCGATTGTGTGCAGTTGTGAAGCCCGTTTCATCACAATTGTAGGTGTGGTCCAGAGTTAGCTTGTATTGGTCGTAGACGCCTTTCAGATTTGAAAGGAAAGCATCGGCGTTTTTCATGAAGCTTGTTGCCCTACCAAAACTGGTCACTTCCGGCGATCAAAGTGATAGCTCTGGATGTCGGTCCATAAAGCCCATAAACCAGCCTCTTCCAGCTATCAATTGTTGACTTCCCATAATGCCGTGCAATTCCAGTTTAAGGCTGTTGCAAATTGGTACGCCAATGAACGAACCTGCATTCTCGTAAGCCCATAATGCATCTTGCTTGCCTTCAGCAAGTACTCTTTCAAGAGAATTTCATCTGCTGAGAAGACCATTCTGCAGAACAAATTGGACTTGAACAAGATGCTGCATCTGTCATCACATTCCTTGTACTTCACTGCTCGACCAAGCGATGATTTTGATATTTGAAAAGCTTCTGCTATGTCTCTTATACTTTTCATCCCACACCAATCTCGCAGCATCCAGCGTCAAACTGTTCAATGTTTGCGCTCTGTTGGAATGCTTTCTGTTGTATACCTTTGGCATCTACCTGAAAATTATAATGGATCAATAATTTGCAAACGTAAATATTCATGCATACAAAACGCACTTAAGTTCATTGCATGCACTTAACAACACTCCTGCTGCAGCGTACTATTCATGGCTTATGCCAGGCTGCTCCAAATGTGCAGAGTAGTCATAGGTTTTCAAGTGGAGCGACATCGCGTTTTATAATGCCCCTTTCGTTTAGCGTGCCAATGTGATTTGTCATGTAGTCAGCCTGTCTGTTATTTATTCGAATTTTCGCTGCACCCAATATTTATAAGCTTAAAATATGAAACAAACATAAATGACAGCTTTTGGAGCTAATGCAGCTCAACGATGAAGCTGATTCGCTAGACACAGCACCAGCCTTACTGTGGGGAGGAATGGGACAGGGTCCCATTCCATCCTAAACTCAACTGTCCAATTCCTCCCGAGCTACGTCACCCAAAGAATAAAAACATTCAACAGCAAAAATTTTCTTGTTAGGGCTAAACATGTTATTGCTTCAAGTATGAGGCTGTGTGTTTTCGGAGACACAGCGGTATAAGCCTCCACAGAGCAGTTTAAACCAGAGAGACGTGTAATTGAGACAGCAGATACTTACTTTTGACACGTAAAAAGGAGATTTCTAGTCACAGAAAAATCAATCCGCGGAAGACGTCCACTGTTACAACCAGGCTCTCTGTGTGCAAACGCCATCTCGTGAGTAGTCGGTGAACGTATTTGAACTAACTGGAGGAGAGATACACGAATTTTCCCGTTCCTCCAACTGTCCCAAACCTCCAGACTCTCCTCTACTGATGCACTGTCTTATATGTTATCGTCCGCATATAAATTACTATGTTGATATATTTGTGTACACATACTGTATGGTTAGATTGTCATTCTTTTTTTTGCATTTTTCTATATCTGTGAGTAGAACAGTATTATAATTAGTAATATGTGATAACCATTGTCTGAACTGTATGACCTTTGTCAGGCATGCACGCCTTTAGTCCTCGCTTCCCCTTGAACTTCCGAGAATATAAAATGCTCAATCAGTAAAAAAAAATTGTTATATTTTGTTATATTGCATCCTAAAGCAATCCATTTAGTTTCTGCGCACTGTGCACTAAGTAATTCTTTTTTCCTGCGCTTTAATCGTAGCGTGCAAAAGACGAAAAGGGCTGCATCATTACGTGCACCTCCTTGACACCATGCAGTGGCCTCCCATTCACGGCCTACAAGATCGCGCGCCCACGTTTTGCAAACTCGAAGGTTTGCGAACTCAAAGGGCACTGCTCGACAACGGCACATTAAAGAAAAATTAAATTGTGGGGTTTTACGTGCCAAAACCACTTTCTGATTGTGAGGCACGCCGTAGTGGAGGACTCCGGAAATTTTTACCGCCTGGGGTTCTTTAACGTGCACCTAAATCTAAGTACATGGGTGTTTTTGCATTTCGCCTCCATCGGAATGCGGCCGCCGGGGCCGGGATTCAATCCCGCGACCTCGTGCTCAGCAGCCCAACATCATAGCCACTGAGCAACCACGGCGGGTGAGTTGCCATTGACATTTCACTTTTGACTATAAAAGTTCAAAATGGACCTGTAAACAAGCTTTGGGGTCGGCGAAGCTGTGCATGCTGTACATTGCTCAGCAAATGCGAAGAATGCGAAGTTGAAATACATTGCAATACTCATTTCGGCCGACGTACGTGCGATCACCGCGGGAATTGGTGGAAAGGCTAGTTTTCGTGCGAGAGAAAACTGCTTTCGCGACTAGCTCCACGGCTCAAGTGTTACATCATTGTATTGTTTTAATCTGACGCCACTTCGATTCGCCGCACCCAACCACGCAGCTGAGAACTGCGACCGCCTTAGAAATCAGTAAGGGACATACATGCTTCCTGCATATTTATGCGTAGCGTACTTGTGTATATGCCTGAGGTATGTTCTCCGCACGGCATGAGCCAGCCGGAGCTCACGCTAAGATTCTGAGACAGCGGAAAGATGTAAAGGCCGCGGCTAACGTTATTCGCGGTAAACGTGTCGCGTGAAAAATAAATGTATTCGGCGGTGTGCGTGCATCCCACGTTAGAGGACTGAATATCGGAAATTTATGTCGAGCCGTGTGCGCCACTTGGGCCAGATTGGGCACAGTAGTTGGCACAACGTGGGCGCACAGGCACTCGGTCGACGTGAGGCAGATGTCAATCTCCGAGCTCGGCCCATGTTACGTTGCCAAACACGGCCCAACCAATCCTTGGGCTGACTACAATACATGGCCAAAATTGGGCTGGAAGGGCTTTTCTCCATTGGCTCGACATTTTGCTGATCTTCTAGGCCACGTCTCCGCAATGGACGGTGCACATGCTTAAGACCTAAACGGCCCCCATACGTTGGGCCCCTATACGGTCACTATTCGTCGATGGACTACGACGATTGCTCGCAGCTCGATGGTTCCATTAGCTGCGCGCGTTCAGGTGACTACATGCTGTCCAGGCCAACTAAAGCTTCAGAAATGACTTTGACTAAATATGAAACTAATTTTCGCCACTCCTAACTAAGCCAGTACCCGTAACCTGGCGCGGACAGCAGCTAAATGCTGCCAGCCCTAAGCACAGAACGCCGCGCTCCCTCATTAAGTGGTTAGATCAGGATTGGTAGGCACTCGAAGAACGTGAGAGATAATATCATCCGGACAATTCTTTTCCTTGAGCTGGATTACTCAAAGAGGGGAACATTACCTGCACGATAAATCTAAATCCATAAATGACTAATTCACAACATTTCACTACCCTTTTCTCTAACAACTTTGCAATTAACGAAATGAAGCGGGTGAGTTCTCAAGACGCCCACCCGGCTTATAAATCTAGCTCGAGTACCGAGTTAAGCACCGCCAAACTTTCGGCAGAATGTGCTCTTTTAGCACATACTAATCTAACAAAAGGCCTTCTTAAGCAGTTCAGGGTAAATTTAACTGCAACACCAAAGCATTTCGTAACACAACTTGGGAACGCATGCAGATGTACAAAAAATTGTGCCACCTTCAAAATTTCTGTTAAAAGGATATTTACTGTGAACTCACCGGCTCCAATTCGTAAATTTATACATGTGTCCTAAGATGATTGCTAAAAGATAATAAAAATATGATAAATGAAACTTGGTTACTTAATCAATTATGTATTTTGATTTCTCGTGCAAGCAATGCCCGCCTCTTCGAGTAATCTGCCACAAGCGAGCGTTAACAAAAATATCTGTTACGGTAAAACCACAAGCCATACAGGTATGCTCCAGTTGCTGCATCATGAAAAGGTGCACAATTTAACTGTGTTTTAGAGCACGTTGCTCACTCGTAATGTTTGCACTGTCGTCTTCAAAAATTAGGCTGTAGCCGCAAGAAGTGCTGCAACACGCACTCGCGTTTACAGTTTCAGCCCACCACAAGCATTGTATGCAGTACAAGTGCAGAGCACTGCTATATATCGTCAAAAACTGAAGCGGTGCCGCTAAAAGACCCCCGGGAGCAAACTACAGACTCAAATGTTGCAGCAAAGCGAGAGTCTCTTGACGCGTTGTCACTATGCGGCGAAACCTCCGGGCACACCTGTCATCCAGAGATGAATTCAGGCAGCAGTTAGTGATAGGAAATTAAAGCACTATATAGCGCAGAAAAAAAAATTGGGGAGACCTGCGCAACATTAAGCAGCTACTAGACACAGAAACATCTGTAACGCTGCGGGCTATGAGCTAAATGTCAACGGCACGGCAGCGATTACGACATGACTATTACAGCTGAAGACACGACAGTAACCTTGAAGACGCCTTTGCGAACGAAAAGCAACAAAAATGGCGGTGTGGAGATGGGGGAAGGACGGCGCGACTGAGGAGGGTTTGGGGCACCAGACTAACCAGTCAAGCTCAGTCAGGCCTCTAAATTGTTCGATGCAAAAATGTCGGGCTTGTGCCGTTAAAGAAACACTAAATAGCAAGAAGAAGCCGGTTTAGTTTTGTGAAGTATTTTGTCAAGGCTCTATTTGTATTAACTTCGCGGAGAAGTGCTGGTTATTAGCGCAGAATAAATTAAAAGCAAAGGTCTTTCTTGAATTTAGCGCCTGTACCTCAGCGCCAATACGTCAGTACGAGCTCGCGGATTTTAAGATATTTTCCCATGTCTGAGAGCAGTTTTTGTCCTGAGCAAAATATCAAAGCTCACTAGGATATCTTTTGTTCGTTTAGAATGCAGTGTAGTCCACCTTTACAGAGAGAGTCCAAATCTGATGACGTCGTGAAAGAGTTAGCGCGGGAACTTCTAACCCGCCTTTCGTTTCTCTCTTTTCTCTCGCTTAGCAAAACTCTCTTCACAATTTTCGTATTCCAGAAGGAACGATTGATCCACAGGTGCGAAGTCCTTGGGCTAAAGCATGCTCAGCGTGTGGTTGTGTGCCAAGATGTACAATCGCAGTTGCGTATAGTTACACGTTAGGGGTGCTCTAGTCTTCACGCACCCGTGATCAAAAGTACGACGCGGATCAAGTAATCTGCGAAAAAGCCGGATTTCTCGGCGATTCATAGTGACAACCTGAAACTGACAAATGCGTCGCTGTGCTCACAATGCCAAGACTGAAGTCAAACCTTCGGTTTTGGATTACAAGCAAAGCGTCGAGCAAATTCAATTTTTCCGCAGCCCCCAATTGTCCTCGCAATTTTGATCATTTGTGTACATGTTATTTACCCTTGGAAGACGGTGACAGACTTGGCCTCATTGGATTATGAAACCTAGTATGGTTCCCCGTTCTCGCTTTCGTACAAGCAACTCAAACCATTTGCTCCTCTTTCCTCCCACCAAGAGACCCGTTGGAATCGTTTTCGGGCCCATAACGAACTGCATCGGACGAATAAGCGCGGCTTCGCATGGGGAAAAAGGAGTATGGTATACCTTCAGTTAATTTGGGTTACCATATAGTGATATACCGGCTGTCTCTATCATTCCTGACAGATTAATAAACAAGTCGCTGTTTTCGACCAGCGTTTTAGCGAAATTCCACCAATTAACTTTGAAGTTATTATGCTTTTGTGCGCATGTTGTAATTACGAAATCAAAGTAATATTCGCGAAGTTTCGTTACTTCATAAGATACTGAAGACTTACCTCTGACTGAGCAACACAATTTGTGCATTGTCGACTTATGCTTCACCGGTTATGAAGAAAGTGCAAGTACTCGCCGCGTAATGGAGAACACTTTTAAAAGAAAATGTCACGTCAGTTCATAACTAAAATAACGTTCACAACGAAATTAGTAACCGTAACCGCATTTACTACTCAAACATTAGGGTGCATAATATTTGCGCTCGTAGCAGGAACGCTTAATATTTTAGTAACCATAGGTGCTAATGACACCACTAGTAGCATCAACTGCCAAAAGAAGTTAGCAGTGTGGCCTGTTTGGTTTACTAGTGGCACTTACATGGTTAACAAGTAATTAGCTCCCTGTAAATTGTCCGGGCTCTGTGACACGAGTCCCTGGCGGGTAATCTACTATAGCGGCTGACGCCGCTCCCCGAGATCACATTCTCCGGGCTATCCCGCCGGGTTCCTGTTTTCGACCCACACGAAGGCGTCCCGAAATGATATGCAGACATCCTAAGCCACTATAGACTGCGTAGAAGGACCTATACTTACTCCCGTACCCAAAGCTGACCAGAGAAGAGGGGGTGATGTTCGGGAAACTTGCCCGGCACATTCCCGCGCGGCACCTTGCTGCACGCCATACATCCCACGAGGGACAACTGCACCTTCTGCACGGCGCCCAATACCCTCTACCATATAGTATGGGCGTGTAAGCGCAACCCATCTATACCATCCATCACCGGACCAACCATCGAGCAGTGAGGCCCAGCTGACGAGCTCGAGCCCTGAAGACGAGCATCGTTTGGTTACCGAAGCCAAGCTATCGGCTCAGGACCACCGCATCCTGGACTAGAAACGCCGCCCATGATTCTACCGTCGGCTGACTTTTATAATGTTTATTCCTCCTTCTCGCTTCTATTCTAAAAGCAAAATCAGGTAGAAAAGAAGGAAGAATACAAAGTAGCAAAGCAGCGCCGGCGAAGCAGCTGTTAAGCCCTCGCCTAGTCACGTGGTACACAGCGGCGAGGGTCGAGCGAGCGCACCTGCGACGCCTCTCCGCAGCGGATCACGTGACCTGATGTCGCACATTCACACTTGCGTGCCGACGGCTGGAGGTAAAACGCGTGCCGAGATTGACCTTGGGGGTTGTGCCTCGAGGAGTAGAGTCTAAAAAAACGCATTGCCAAGCTGTTTAGTCATATTACAGCAGTATCAAATACTGGTACGCGAAAGACAAGCTTGCTAGGAAAATTAAGCAGCGGGTATAACTACTAGATGTTGCGCAATCCAACACCTAGTATCCTATACCAACACGCCCAGACAAAGAATCCTGAAGATAGTGCAATGCCGGGCCGACCCGCGGCGGAGTTGATGTAGGCGTTAAACACTTTCCATACGTGGGCCGATCCCGAAGATGGTCCAATCCAGGGCCGATCCACGGCGGCAGTTGAAGCAGGCGTTAAGAATACGTGGGCCGATCCCGATGATAGTACAATACCGGGCCTACCCACGGCGGAGGTGAAGAAGGCGTTAAGCACCCCCCCCCCCCCCCCATACGTTAGCCGATCGCGAAGAGAATGCAATGCCGGGCCGACCCGCGACGGAGGTGCAGTTCGTCATTAAAGAGACCCTGAAACGATTTTGACGATTTTGTACAAACGTACTGAGTCGTTAGAGTAGGTCCTTCTGATCATTACTTGACGCATCTAAGTGCTCCACGTAAAGCGTGTAATTTATTATAAGGTGTTAAAAATGTACATCGCTGCCGGTCGCAGCACACTGCTCGGCGGAATTTTCAGCCGCCCCTACCCATATGACGTCAATCACCCAATTGACGTCGGTAGGGCGAGCTATCCGATTGGCTGCCCAGGGCGCGTCATCAATAATTTTTCCACCTTTATGGTGAACAAATGATGTTCGTAATAGTTGGAATGCTAGTTAATTTGTTTCTATAAAAAGAAAGCAATAGAAAGAGAATGCACAACAATTTTTCACTACACTTAAGCACTTCCGGCACACAGACAGCGTCGTCAGCTTGTGCTACAACGTGCTCCATTTTGACCAGAGCTCCGCGGTCAGAGTCGGTCTCAGTCTTTTCGCGAGCACTATGATTCGACTTTTTTGCATTGTGGACTGCAATCGTAGCGACTGGCAATATGTCAAGCTGTGACACCGGGTCCCTCTGCAAGGCATCACACGAGCGGACTGTCTGAAGCGCATCGGACTGCCGCTATTCGATCGGCACCAGGATTTGCGCGTTTGCGGCCGTCATTTTACACCGGAAGATTACTAACGCATTAGCGTTTCGCGAGTCCGGTATTAGGGTAAACGCAAGCGCAAGGGGACAGGGCCTGGCCGTTTGACTATGTCGTTGCACGGGATGAGCAGAAGCGCGAATGTGAATGGTCTGCATGGTGCAGCCACCTTTTTGTGGCACAGAGCTCAACCACACACAGCAGCAGTAACGAAATGTATTCTTCTTTGCTGCTGGTGTAAATTTCTCGCAGGAGTGTAATCGTCAACATGTTGTTTTTATAAATGTTTAAAATGTTTTCTACTTGGTTAGAGCAATATTAGCTCTTTGTTAGGCTGGTTAAGCTCTGCCCCAATGGGTGACTGGATCGCGGAGACCGATCAGGCAGCTCGCGTACGTCTACGCTAAAGTTCCTTCATCAGCTTGAGTTTATGCCTCCACCGTCCCGTCGAAACCCCCAGTTCGCCTTTGGTTACCGGAATACCAGATACGTTCGGCGTTGCGACAGAATGCACGCAACGCACGCTTGCCAAACAGCTGGCGGAGAGTTTGGAGAGGCTTCGCGCGCTCGCTCCTTGAGAACCGGGAGTCGACTACACGACGTGCCATCATGCATGACGCAGAGCCAGTGAAGGCGGAGCATAGCCCCGATGACTCGGCGAACGAGTTGGAGAAAATGCATGACTATGGAAGAGGGTAACTTGTAATCGTCCGTAGCTCTCTTAATATGAGACGTTTCACACAAAGTGGTGCAAATGATTAACTTTAGCTGTACCCTACGTGTCTGCAAAATTTGTCCGAACCGTTTCAGGGGCCCTTTAAGGGGCCCACATACACAGCTTCGCTGGTCATCTTTCCTCACAGAGTGGAAGGGCACTGAGTTTTTTGTTTTGTTTATTTAAAATACCCTAAGGGCCATACGGCATTAAATAGGGGAGTGGTTACAGAGTAGTAGTGTAAAGCAAACAAAGAATTGTAGTGAGTTCTGGTAATATAATGAGTCTCCTGATTATACAATGTTAGCTAATGTTTCGCGGAGAAGTTTGTTATCAGTGATGGCTACACTACTCGAAGGAAGGTGGTTCCATTCCTGAGACGTACGGGGGATGAGAGATTGAAAGAAAGACTTCATATGGTATGAATCAATGCCTACCTTACTGCGGTAATCAACGCGCTTTGAAATGTACTGAGGCCGCAGGGTGAAGTCGTCGTGAAGTGCGGTGTGAGTAAAAAATTTTATGACATAGCGAAAGACGGGTGATTTTGCGGCAGTTAGCTAGTGGAATAAGTGCTAGGTTAGTTTTCATTAAGGCTATAGAAAGAATGAAACGGGTAGAGTTATTTTGTACTAGTTCAAGTGAAGTAATGAGGTTAACGTGACTGGGATCCCTTATTGCAGATGCATATTCAAGTTTCGAGCGTATTAGAGTGTTGTAAAGCTGTAACTTTAATGTAGTCCGTGATTTGGAAAAGATGCGCCGTAAGTACCCGAGCATGCGATTAGCATGCTCGGGTACGTTATCGACGTACAGTACGTTAATGACGTACTGTACATGAATGGTCCAATTTAAGTTATTTGTAATGTGTATACCAAGATATTTGTATGACACGACGAAATCTAAGGAAACGTTGTTCAGATGTTAGGTGCTAGGAGTAAAATTAGATCTGGATATGCGCATTGTTTTGCATTTGTTAATATTTAATTCCATTAGCCACTTCCCGCACCAGTCATCTATATTATCCAGATGAGCTTGGAATGTTATAATGTCATCAGTGTTGTTAATTTTCCTGAAGATAACAGAATAATCTGCGGACAGATGTATGCTAGAAGATATTTACCAGTTTAGAACTAAGAAATAATAGTGGTCCCCGCACAGACCCTTGCGGGGTCTACTTACTTTTTTAACAGAATGTCGTTTTCTGCATTGCAGCTAAAAAAGTTACTGGAACAGCAACCCATTTCGTCACAAGCTTTGGCCACGCGCATCTCGAAACTAGTTTGATCCACAGAATTCATTATAAGTAAATATGACTTCCGAAGTCACCGGCTACAATTCGTAAATCGCAATGTGCTATAAAGTAATCAGTTTAAAAATGAATTAGCGTCCTTTAGTAATTAGGGGATTTGCAGCCGGCTGTTCGCAGCTCACGCATTTTTGTTTCACGTATCATAGGCTCCGACACTTTCGAGAAGCAAGCGACGACACGGAGATTGTGGCGCTCCAAGTTGATAGCCGGTCATCGGGCCACCTGCCGAGCTGCCTCGTGGCTACAGCCTGATCGCCTTCCATCGCGCAGCCGATCTGCGCCCCAACCCACCCAGAATCGGCTGACATCGCACGCAGCGCGCTCCACTCGGTCGCCTACAAGAGGGATCGTCCACAAGCACCGAACGGGATTTGCAGCCGGCTGTTCGCAGCTCACGCATTTTTGTTTCATGTATCATAGGTGCGAGAGCTTCTTCAACTTCGGTACTCTTTAGGCTGCAAATCCCGATTGTCGTTTGATTCACCATGGATCTGTGTACCGACCGTGCACGGATAGGCCGCTTTGTGGCGCATGGCCATTTTGCCAGCGGTTGTTCGCCAGTATGGCTTAGGCCTGCGTTGGTTACTATAGTTGCTGGCGCTTGGGTGGACGGTGTTCCTTGGTTTTGTTTTTCATTGCCCATTTGATACTCTGCGCTGGCGACGTAGAGACCAACACAGGCCCTGATAAGCTAGACCAAGTTCTCGCGCTGGTTAAAGAGTTAACGTTGTCAAACGAAAAAATTCAGAAAGACGCTTCAAAGAAGCTAAAGGATATTCAAACGAGCGTCACTGACATCAAAAGGCGACTCAGCGGTGTCGAAGAGCGACTAAAAGCAGTTGATAACTTGTGCCATGACGTCACTACCGTTAACTCAGTGGTCCAGGAATCGCAAGAGCAGCCGAAGACCATAGAAACTGAGCAGTTGGAGCAGGCCAATCTAGTTGTTCATGACCTAAATAACCGTATGCGCAGAAATAACCTAATATTTAAGGGAATTCCGGGAGAACCAAAAGAAAAATGGGTTGATACTGAACGCATCATCATCCAGTTCGTGTTAACTAAGCTAGGCTTCAATGCAGGCAAAATAGAGCGAGCCCACAGAATAGGTCGACCTAAAGCAGGTCACATCCGACCAATTGCCGGGAAATTTCTGAATTTTAAAGACAAGTGCATCATTTTAAGAAATGCTTCCAAACTAAAGGACCTGCAGAAGCCACGCGTGTGGATTGAAGAAGACTTCTCGGCCCGAATGCAGCTCATCAGGAAAAATGTCGGAGATTTCGCCCGCAAAGAACGTAATACTAACAAAAAATATACTGTGGTCTACGATAAACTTCTTCTCTGAAGCAAATGTTACACCTTTGATTCATCAAAAAACAAAGTAACCTATCTTTCAACGCGCAATGAAGCGGAAGTATGTCGGCTGAGTGAGCAACCTACTGTTCGTGCACAAGATGACGAAACTAACCAGAATGATTGACACAGTCATGCTAATCAAGGTGATTCGTGGTCACTCCTGGCGTGCAACTTTCGAAGCATGTTTCACAAACAAGACCAGCTATGCGCATTTATTGAGGATTGTTCTGTAGATATTGTTCTTGGGACAGAAACTTGGCTTACACCCGATATTGGGGACCAACGAGCTGTCGCTCTCTAAAAACTTTACTATATTTAGAAATGATAGGGTGGGCGCACTGGGAGGCGGTGTTGTAGCTGCAGTGAAACCTAATCTATGTGCTCGCGTTGTTGACACGCACTCAAATATTGAAATTTTGTGGATTTCACTTCAGTTCTGTCCCTCTGTGACTTGTGCAGTCGGGGTCTGTTACCGTCCGTCTGATTCTACCGCTGAATTCATCGAGAGTCTTAATCATTCCCTGACTTTAATCCAATACAAGTATCCAACTTCACCTATAATTCTTGCTGGCGATTTCAACTACCCCACAATAAATTGGCAGACGTGTACGCCCCTAGGTTGCGCAAGGAAGACCGAATGCAAGGAATTTCTCGATGTTCTTTGTACATTTGATCTGCATCAAAAAGTTTGCAAGCCAACACGTGGAAACTCAATTCTAGATCTAGTCTTCACAACCGAACCGGAAAATATGCTTGTTCACGTCCTTGAATGTATTAGCGACCACAACGTAGTACACTGTGAATATCTTTTACAAAGTAGTAAACCAGAAAAAGCAACTAAATTTATTTACGATTACTCCCGCGCAAATATCGACGCGATTCTTACAGAGCTGACATCTTTTTCTGTGTGGTTCTTGGAAAAGCACGTTCCCAAAATTGAAATCACCTCATCAACACAGAGCACATGGTTCACGTCCCAAGTGAAGAGAGCAATAAATAAAAAGAAACGTCTTTACTCTAAAGCTAAGTTTGCGACTCGGATGGTGATTGGCAGCGATACCGAGAACAATCAAATAAATGTAAAGCGGAAATTGAAGCATCTAACAACAAGTTTTTTAACGGTGACATCGTCAGCATGTTAATTAACAATCCAAAAAAGTTTTGGGAAGTAATTAACCCTAAACACTCTTCTCAATCCACTATACAAATCGTTAATAACGGCGTGCTACTCACACCATCTGAAGCTGCGACTGAATTAAACTCGTTTTTCAGCTCTTCACAAACGAAAATCCAATACCACCTGATCTTACGTTTCCTTCAAATAACTCATCTATGAATGACCTTATAATTACACTGGAGGGAATAGAATCGGCCATCGATCGACTTTCGAATAACTCCGCGCCAGGTCCAGACGGCATCTGCACAAAGATGCTTAAAATGATTAAACCTATATCTCCCGTGTTAACCGCCCTTTTCCAGCAATCAATAGATACAGGAATTGTACCAGATGACTGGAAGATCGGTCGTATCACTCCCATTTACAAATCAGGTGACCGATCAGTGCCCTCAAACTATATACCTATATCCTTGACTAGTATTCCAGGTAAATTACTTGAGTATATGATATCTTTCGCAGTTATGAAATATTTATCTGAACATAACTTTTTTCTAATAATCAGCATGGATTTAAGTAAGAACGCTCTTGTGAAACACAACTATTTGAACTTATAACTGATCTTCATCATGCTGTTCACAATTCCATAAAAATCGATGCCATATTTATTGACTTCAAGAAAGCATTCGATAAAGTTCCCCATTCTCGCGTAATGATGAAACTTAGCCGGCTTCGCATACATGGTAAAATTGTTAATTGGATCTCAATTTTTTTAACCAATCGCTACCAATTTGTTTCCGTAAATGATCAGTTTTCCGCTTTGGCACAAGTTAAATCTGGCGTTCCTCAGGACTCCGTACTTGGACCCGTCTTATTCTTAATTTACATTAATGACATCAGTAACAACCTGACCTCAACAGTTCGATTGTTTGCAGATGATTGCGTTCTTTGCAGACAAATTATCACCTCTGAAGATACTAATATTTTACAGGCCGACCTAAACAAACTTTCACTTTGGTGCGAGCAATGGCAAATGGAAATTAATGTTTCTAAAACAAAAACGATGACATTTACCAGAGCCAGTAACGTTCACTTAAGTTGATATTTTATGAACAGCATATGCATAGAGAATGTGTCTACGTTAAAATACTTGGGCGTCCATTTAACTTCAAACCTTACATCGAATGATCACATTGATGAAATAATTTCGAAAGCAAATACAAAACTTGGATTCATCAGGCGAAATTTGTATTTAGCAAATCAGTCAACTAAATTATTAGCTTACACAGCTCTAGTTCGCTCAAAGATTGAATACGCTTCCATAATATGGAATCCAAATTAGACTTAGCTAATAAACAAGCTTGAATCTTTACAAAATACAGCTGCACGTTTCATCACTAAAACCTACTCTAGAGCATCCAGCATCAACGGCTATCAAAGAGCCCCTCCAATTACCCTCTTTAGAAACACGACGACAGTTAGCACTGCTTTCCCACTTCCACAGATTGTATCATACCTCGTCATCCTTTACGGTATCCCATATCAAACCCCCGCAAAAAAATCCCTTATAAAAATTTCTAGCAACATTTTTTAGACAGTCTATAGACTTTTGTTACTAGAACCTACCAACAGTCAACTGAAATTCTACCAAATGTCTTTATACAATCCTACCAACTCTCTGGTAACATCCTAGAAACAATTAGCCACCAACTCCCAATAGAAACATGTTCATAGGATGTCTTTAAACTTCCTACCAATTTCCTATGAACATTTGTCTTTATACACCCTAGTAAAATTCTTTCAAAATAGAAATGTTCATATATTTTCTGTTAAATTCCTACCAATCCCCTATTAACAAACTTTCTTTATACACAACATTAACATTCCTTCAAAAGAAAAATGTTAATATATTTTCTGTTAACTTCCTACCAAACCCCTATTAACAAACTTTCTTTATACACCATATTAACATTCTTTCAAAAAAAATGTTCATATATTTTCTGTTGACTTCCTACCGATCCCCTATTAGCAAGCTTTCTTTATACGCCGTATTAACATTCTTCCAATTGAACAATGTTTGTAAACGTTCTGCCAGCTTCCTACCAATCACCTATTAACATGTCTTTATACACCCTAGTAACATCTTATCAAGAATTGGATTCTATCAAGAATTGGACCCTATCAAGAATTGGCTACCGTACTTCAATTGAAGCATGTTCATAGATGGTCTGTAAAAATTCTACTAACCGCCAACCAAGACAAGTCTTTTGGCTGTTTAGTAACACTCTGGCAATATTTTACTTCCATGTGCTTATGTACTTGCTATTGACGTCTTACTATCCCCCTAGTAACATTTGTCCCACATACGACCTAGTAGCATAGTGTAAAAATGTGTCAGTATGCGTGAACATGTTGGTAAAAGGCAGTATGAAACCCAGAAGGTGCATGTACAAGGAAAACAAATGCAAGTTTGCACTGAAAGAAGTTTATTCACACAAAAAATATTCACACAGAATTGTGAAAGAAGTAGTAGACAAATCAATAAAATTAATAAATTAATGATGACTTAGTTGATTACGGCATGGCAGCTGTCGCATAATCTCTAGGAAGCATCGATTATAATGTATTCTTTACATTCAGAGCTGATGTCCAGAATGTTTGCAGAATGAACCAACCCTGCACAGAAACAAGATGGTCAGTGTTAACATCATGTTCAGGTTAGCATATCACATACACAGAACAGCTTTTTAACAAGGTTCAGATGAATCCTAAAATTGTAACCGTCATCCCTGTTTACTTGCAGAGGAGTTGGCAAGGATTGGGAACATTTTGCATATCATTTGCTGCGTTGTATTTACTACATGTTATTAAAATTAGGAAAGTGTCCAGAATGTTTTCTCTACCAATTATCTGCATAAATGAGTTACTCACTCAAAAAGTTAATTAAATGTTTTATTCATGGTGAAACTTGTAGCGCGCACAATAGACACGGACGCAGAGACGGTGGACACGCGAGCGCTTACTCACAGCTGGTTATTTTTGGAAGGACTGAACGTAACAGCGCCAGCTAGCTGCACCGAGCATGTGCAAAACGTGTCATTCATTTTTATATAAACAGTTACAGAGCTTCAAGCAGTATTCAAGAATACAAATGCTTTGTCAGTGATAGCAACCAATGGCTGACTGACGCATTTTTAAGCACGCCTTATTATATGGAACGCTTCTGTAATTTGACGTAATGGTTTATTTTTACTCGAAAACAAAATATCAGTGTCAAAATATACCGGTTCACAATGACATTGGTTGCAACGGTTAACAAGCGCGAATGATTTTCTTTCACATTCGTACTTGTCTAACCAGTGCAACCTACGTCATTGTGAACCGTTTCGCTGAAACATATGTAATTGTGAACCATGAAACTATACGCTCAATATTTTACTATCTCTCATCCTGTGCAGCCAGAGTACGAAAGAGCAAAGAATGATTTCATGATCAGACAATATTTAACACACATTAAGTCAATGCGAACACTGTGAAAACGAAGTATTTGTACGCTTCTTGTTTGTAGCAACTTCAAGCGAACCGCATGACGCGGGGCAGCTGACAAATGTAAGACAATCATTCTTAAAACATTTCACGTCGTTACAGTTCGCGCTATAATAACCTGCCAGAATGCGGCGTAGGAAGAAATAAAATAACATCAAAATAAAATGTTTATGAAAAATGATGGAAAAGAACATACCTTTTATTATAGTCTGGAGATAGAGAAAACGTCGGTGCATAGCAGTCTTGAGGAACAGCTATTCGCTACTTGTGCAGTTTAAAACACGGACAGTGCCAATATTGAATCACTTCACACGACACTGCATCGCAGCTGGCAGAGAAGTTCCAGAAACGCTCACATCACGGAACGAAGAAAGCACCGTGAGCTTCGCAAACACCTTGCTAGTTGGCTTGCATCGATGAATTAGCCACAACACATCATAAGAATAAAAAGCAGCAAAAACAGCTAGATTGCTGCTACAATACGCCACGAAACACCTACATCGTTCGACCGTACCATGCCGGCGTCGCAAAAGAACTGATGGCGATTAGTCACCCTCTTTGCCTCGACTCGGCCAACTGTCAAATTATTGCGCATGCGCGGGAGAGGCATGCTACATTCTTTCCATCCACCTGCTTCGCCTTGACCGCCGCGGAACTAAAGCCCCTCTTTAAGCCGAAACATGCCCCCCCCCCCCACCCCTTCCCCACTACTTTGCGATGGTTGACTCACACCTAGACATTCGTCGCCTCTCAGTGAAAGTTGTGGCCGGCCTTTTGTACGCACCCCTTTCTGGGAACTGCACTTAGAGGGAGGAATGTACCTCATGGCCAACGCGGCGTTGACAAAGAAAAAAAAAACTGACAAGACAGCCGGCTCAATTTGTTGGGCATTTAGGGGCTGTATAGTTTTATCTTTCTAGACAATCATTGTTCTGAAAACCGACTTTTTTCTCGAGTTGTAATAAACATAGAAAAATATCATATTCGGTAAATTATGTGGTTATTCTATTTTGCGCAAGAGCATCCTTTAGCACTTGCTGCTTTCAAAGACAAAGCTTTGCTCCCTAGCGCCCAGCGGTGAAGCACATTGTAGTACTATTTTTATAGTCAAATACATGTCCGAAGCGTGGCGGCTATGACGTTAGCAGTTTTAAGACGCCCGAAGCACGGCAAAAGCATGGCCTTTGATATCCTGGCTCTTGGTATACGGAATGCCATTATTACGGATGTCATGATGACCCGTTGTCGGAACTCAAAATTTTGTCGCCGTGTTGTGGAGCCAGATCACTGAATGTTAAGAGTGCATAATTATTTCTTTTCTATCTGTTTTCACACACAGCAAGCTACCATCGCCATCAAGCACATCAGTTGACACAGTTACTTTGCCTTCACTTTGATGCAATGTCTTGCAGCAGCCGTCAGTAGGAGGCAGGGACGAAAGCGTGCGAATAGCAACGCGTAGAAAGCTACATTTTTTATACAGTAAGGGTAATTTAATTACTTTTTCACAGAAAGGTGTTACTTGCACAGAGTTCAGCTTTTCTTTCTATTCGAACTGTGCGCTTCTCGGGTCAATACTCGCTCTCACTCAGCAGCAGCTGTATTTTGCAGCCTTTTGGACATTTGAGCGGCAACGTTCCAGCGCCGTGTTACCCTGAGTTTCGGCTCTTTTTATTCTTTTTAACTAATATCTTTAACCTGACCCGTTCGAGCTTAGGGCGTACTATTTATATCGCAGAATGCACTGACCTGATTATCTCGTTGCAAAGCTAATTGGTGGCATTGCAATAGCAGTGTGTGCTAAGGGCAAATTTGCGCTCCAGCCCCATGCCACACCACCCGCCTGCCCGCACGCGTGTGGTCGGGTGAAAATTTGCACATTTCGTAGACTGGTACAGACATTTCGGTTTACACTGCATGTGCGAGCCCAGTGTATGCCAAAATTTGTGAACCAGTGGGCGAAATGTACAGTTTTCTGCACGACCACACGCGTCACGGCTCAAGCGTAAATCGGCCTTTAATTAACCAGCCCGAAGGTCGGTATAAAGCTCTGCAACTGGTGCGCGGCCTGCACAGTAGTCCGCTATCACACCGGTCAGGTGGTGTAGCGCAAGCAAATTTTCTCGGAGTGTTCTGACGTCACCGCACGCTCACGTAGTCCAGTAGAACCTATAGAAAGATTAGTTCTAACAGTTTACGAAGATATTTCTTTAAACATTTTAGTAACACTCCGTCAACAATTCGCTACCGACTTGGATTGGGACTATGATTTAAAACAAAGAGCTTGGCTCCTGAGTATGTCATATGTAGGCATTAATGTTTGTTAGAAAAATTTATCAAAAACTCTCAAGTTACTTCCCATTCTAAATATTTTTCGGCAAACAGTACGAGCTGCGGACCTACTGAGGATACATGTCCTTCAAACAAAAAAATATAGTTCGATGACGTATAGTAAAACATTCTTTACACAAAAGTAACGAGCCTTGTGACGCACTACTAAAGTGGTTATAGAGACAAAAGCTAGAAAAATACATGTTGACGGGGACCTTAAAATATTCTATGTGCAAAAGTAAGAAGGAAGCCTTTTACGGTGTATTAAAAATATTCTTTATACAAAAATAAGAAGGAAGTCTATTAACGGTGTATTTAAAACCTTCTGTATACAAAAGTAAGAAGAAAGTCCGTTAACAGTGTATTGAAAATATTCTTTATACAAAAGTAAGAAGGAAGTCTTTTAACGGTGTATTTAAAACTTTCTTTATACAAATGTAAGAAGAAAGTCTGTTAACAGTGTATTGAAAATATTCTTAATACAAAAGTAAGAAGGAAGTCTTTTAACGGTGTATTTAAAACATTCTTTATACAAAAGTAAGAAGGAAGTCTGTTAACAGTGTATTGAAAATATTCTTTATACAAAAGTAAGAAGAAAGTCTGTTAACGGTGTATTGAAAATATTCTTTATACAAAAGTAAGAAGGAAGTCTGTTAACAGTGTATTGAAAATATTCTTTATACAAAAGTAATAAGAAAGTCTGTTAACGGTGTATTGAAAATATTCTTTATACAAAAGTAAGAAGGAAGTCTTTTGACTGTGTATGAACAAATGTTACTAGAATGTAAATGTAAATAGACTGTCAATAAAGTAAATAGAAAGTTGGTAGGAGTTCTAAAGAATGTTAACGTTAATTTTTATAAGGGATTTCCCCCGTCTCGACCATCCCTTCAAAGTGCGTCCCATGTTTGTGCGTACGAATCTCCTTCGACAATCACCGCTCTTTCTTGCTATTTATCACAGGAACAAGCTGCCAAAAGAAATTGCTTCTATATATGATCATGACTCATTTGTAATTCATTTCAAGCGCAGTTTTACGCATGTTGAGTAAAAATTGAATTTTGTGCCTTTGACGCATTGTAAGTGCATCTACATGCTTTGTACCGAGTGTCTTTTTTTTTTCCATCATGTATGCATTTCTTTCCTTTTTTTTCATTTTTATATTTCTTGTTGTATTCGGCGATCTTTACCACGGCGTTCTATATTGCTTTTCCCCCTAATTGTGTTTGAAATATCTTGTTGTATCACTGTGCAGCGACCAGTGCCCATGGTCACATCTCCGCCACACGAGCAACCTCCAGAGGTGCACCTATTCCTGGATGGAGCATCAAAGCGCCGGACGCCAGCAGCAGCACTACAACAGGCTGCTACTGGCAAACTCCCGGAAGAGCTGGACGGCAGGCTGCTCGTGTTCACGGATGGCTCCGTGCTCTCCAACAGCTCCGCAGCGGTGGCCTGTACCATCCCATCTGAGGGCAGGAGCATGCAGTGCTGACTACCTTTTCGCGCTAGCTCCGCAGCAGCTGTGCTGGCGGGACTCCACCTGGCTGCAGACCTCCTGGCTGAGGACACCGCGAGAAAACCAGTGGCGGTGCTAAGTGACCTGCGACCGGCTCTCCAGGCACTCACCGATCTCCATCGGCCCGGAGTCGCTGAGACCCTACCCAAGCACACCTACCCACCCCCGAAAAAAATGTCCTGGCTTCGCCACTGAACATGTCACTAACTGCCGCCGTCGCGTGGTCGTATTGCGCGCGACATCGCTCGAATGCTAGGTGTGCATTTGCGCGATGTCGCGCGTATCGGCATCGCTAGGTGTAGCGCGACATCGCTATGTGCGCCTAGTGCGTGCGTAATTGGGCACGTGACAGCGCAGCCAACGAGGAGGAGTTGGCGCCACGGCATGAGTGTATAAAATAAAAGCACTTCATCAAAGGGACTGTGATGCTTTCGCATTCCCACACGTAAGTAGTCTTAAGTGTTTCTGCCGAATGCTTTATTGCAATAGAAATGGGGCTCCTTAGCCTGTTTTGGGGGAAGGGAATAAACTGGGGCCACTGGAACTTGGCAGCGGTCACAGAGCCTTGGCCGCGGACAGGGCTAGAGTCTTGAGTACGGGGCTGCTCTCCCTGGAAAAGGCCATGCAAGAGGGACGCTCGAGCACGGGCCGCCAGTTGCGAGCCGCTGGTGGGATCCAGCTCTCGTAGTCGTTGATCGTGGATGCGTCGACATGTTTGGCTCGTACCACTGCATGCGTCGGATAGTCCCAAATTAGGTGTCAAGTAAAAATGCATCTAGATCCCAACTGCTCAAACTAAGTGCACACTGCCTGCGCCTATACGCATAATGATGTTAAGTTACAAACACAAAAGCCGCATCTGTCGTCGCTCCGTACGCTATAGATTATGGTCAGCGTTTTCATCTTAAACCAGGGAAGAAACAGTATAACAAAAAAAAGTAAAAAATTTTTTTTTAATTTTCCGAAAGCTGTCAGAAAAAGAAATCGTACCAGAGAGCTAAGACAGCGACCGGGTTGCAGCTGGGAGCCTACATGTACTTCTATGCAAGGAGCGTAGCTATACGTTACCCGTCATAATGTTACATATAAACTCTCGCTCTATTTGTGGCCAAATATCAAATACACGCATTTTCTTAATTAATACTCGCATCACTACAAGGCTGCCCTTGCTATAGATATAGACTGCGAGTGGTAAGATAGGCGCAAAAAAGATATTAACCGACAAATGTTAGCGATACCTTATCTAGAAAAATATATGCACCGAAAACAATTAGGCCAAATTTCAGGCGAATAAAACTGGTAACGCTGAAACCTATAGCGTTACATGCTAAAGCAACGCGCCCGCTGTCATGGCGCCTGACTGTGCAACATGCAAGAAGGTATCGAGGACGTCAAAAGGAAATATATATATATATATATATATATATATATATATATATATATATATATATATATATATATATATATATATATATATATATATATATATATATATATATATATCATTTGTCCTATCTTAGAATACACTTATAAATACCTACCTGTCCCTGAATGAATGATCGCGTTCAACTTTTGCTCATGGCCGCTTTGGGTGAAGACTCCGGGGCAAACACGTACTGCGCGCCACCGTTGCAACGAGACCGTGAACCGAAGCTTCCTGCAGGGCTGAAGCTGTCATCCTGCGTCAGATGCACACGAAATAAAAACATGTCTCAAACGTATGTTGACCACTGCTAATTTTGAGGAGGATGCATACGAGGGGGCGCCATGCGTTGCGGCAGCACCTCGCTAAGGGGGCGAGTTCTCCCCTGAATCTTCCCGGAAAAAATAGAGCCACCCCCGCCCCCTTCAGTCCAACCATCCATCCCCCGCACCCCAAGCTATCATTGCCAGGCTTCTGTCGCGCACATCTGAGGTTTAAGTTGTCCCTAACTTTTCACTCAACTCGTTCAATGGAGTAAAAGCTTGTTATAGTGCTGTTGGTGCGAGCATGCTCCGGGCTCTTTATAAATTCAAATTGTCTCTTAGTTTCTGTGAATGCTAATAATAGAGGTAAACGCGCATTAAAGAGGAATTTAGCAAACTAACCTTCATTTCAAATTCTATAATAATAATAATATTTGGGGTTTTACGTGCCAAAACCACTTTCTGATTATGAGGCACGCCGTAGTGGAGGACTCCGGAAATTTTGACCACCTGGGGTTCTTTAACGTGCACATAAATCTAAGCACACGGGTGTTTTCGCATTTCGCCCCCATCGAAATGCGGCCGCCGTGGCCGGGATTCGATCCCGCGACCTCGTGCTCAGCAGCCCAACACCATAGCCACTGAGCAACCACGGCGGGTCAAATTCTATGGACAGCTCCTATCCATAGAGAATGAATATGTTGCTAAATGTTCACATTGTTATGCAAGCTTTTACAGCGAAGCTGTTAGTGTGACTAGAAGTGCTCGAAAACTTTATATGCGTGTATTAGCGGTGTCCCGGCTGAACGAGACATCGACTTCAGGTCGATGACTGCGCCATGTTGATTCAGGAAGTCCATGCCGAGAATGACGTCTCGTGAACACTACACCAAAGCTCCACAAATGATAGCAAACACCTTGAAAACCGTGACGTTACACTGACGTACCGGCCCTGAGGTTCCGGCACGAAATATATATATATATATATATATATATATATATATATATATATATATATATATATATATGTCCTTTAGTTTCTCTGTGTATATTATTATTTAGTGTCCCTTTAAGACGTACTGATGGGCTAGCTCGTAAATCATGACTTAGTTATTAGCAATGCACTTGAAAAAAAAAAAAAAGACAGGGACAGAGGGTTAGCCCTTAATTTTGCTAATATTTTTCAATGTTTCGTTTATTTGTGTCCCTGTTTCTTCTTTAATTGCGCAGCTAACAACTAAGTTATATTTAGAGAGAATGTGGGGAATGTTAGCAACGATGCAGAAAAAAAAATGTAAGGTGTGTTGGGTAATTAAGGGCTAAATGACAAGTAATAAACCTTCGTTATTTGCGCCGCTGTAGTGACGTTATTAAAACGCCATCAAGCTGGCCCGAAAGAAGCAAAGGTGGTAGTAATTCTATATTTGCAGAGAATGTGGGCCATGTTATGGGCGACGTGTACCGAAAGCTTCACAAGCGCATTTTACGAACCGGGCAGGAAGTTTGCCCAATGTTCTGAAAGAACTCACGGCGTGTCACAATGTTGACATTCTGAGGGAATGAGGCGCATATTATGCGTGATGCATGACCGCATAGCTTCGAGAGCGCCAGTTAAATACAGCCCTTGCGAAAACTCCTTAAGCAAGTGCCCGAAAACGTTATATGGCCGTTATCAGTATGGTTTCTCAGTTTTCCTACGCGCAACCGAGTTTATATTTGGTGAAAACTGGGGGCATATTAAATGTTATGTGTGGCGAAACTTTAGCGTGTCTGACATACTTATGAGCTGTGGAAGTAAATACTCTACTCTCAGTTTCTCCCATAAATGTATGTGTTAATATACAAGGTTCGTAGTCGATTTCCCGATGTCTTCTGTAAGAGTTGGGGTCGGGCATGTCAAAAGGGGTAGCTGGCCCATGCCGTCGTCCGACTCATCCACGCTAAGGACGTTGTTGAAGGGAGGAACATGTTCTCATCGAGAACGAGGAGTACTGGGCTTATTTACAATATGTACATGAAGAGTGGAGAACGTTCTCTCATCAGTCTAGAATGGCTGAATTGAAGCACACTCGGGAGCCGAAAAAGTTCGCTCACCCTAGGGAGGAAAAAGTCCTCCCTAGGCCAGGGAAAACTGCCGCCCCTCTCCGTACAATCGGAGCGTCCAAAATCGCGAAGGACCCGCGCTAAGGGTGAGGGTTCACACAACCACTCCCGCACATTGTTAAGTGAGAACACACAAAGGAGGGGAGCTTCGTAGACGGGGTCTGTCACGCTTGACTCAAGCTGGCGCGTCTTGGTTCCTGGGATGACCTCGCAATTAGCTGGAGCGTCCGTCAAACAACCGCGGCGATTACCGGAGTCCGTGAGGAAACGCCTACCCTTTTCCTGGAGTTTCTTGCTCCCATTGGTCCATGCAGGCGACAGTGAATCAGCAAACAATACTCGGTCCGCCAAACGTGTCTCACCTTGCGGGTGCCGCCAGTCTGTCCGATGGGGTCGCATTGTTAGCTACACGAAGCGATTCGTCGTAGTGAGGCAGGAGAACCTACAAGGTCGCTACTCCCGCTGGCCGATCGTAACATTTCAATAAGTTCAACGAGGTTTGTGAAAGTAAGGAGAATGTCATTGGTAATGTGTAGGCAAAGTACAAAGTATGTAGGTTAATTACAGCCTTTAGAGTAAATTACTTATCCAAGCGCCCCGAAAGGTTTTGGGTGCTTTACAAATGGCCCAGAGTTCAGCCCACTTTACCAACAGAATTGTAATTGCCACCAAGATCATATTTGGTGAAAGTGAAGGAAACGTTATGACAAATGATCGTGCGGAATTAAACGTGTGTTGTGAAGTTATAGTCATTATAAAAATTGCTTCAGCAGGTTCTTAAAACGTGGTGTAGGCCTTTAACTGTGCCTGACATCAAGTTTTCTCTTATCACGTTTTCGCCATACCCTCCTCCTCCGCATTCCCCCTCATGGTTCCGCTGCACCCTTCTCCTCCGCATGTTTAGTATTTGGTGAAAATAAGGGGTGAGGGAGGACGTGTAGGCAAAGCTCAGAGTGTGTGGGTCGATCAATTGCGGCTTTTCGAGTAATTTGTGTATGCAAGTGCTGCGGAACGTTAAAAGTGTGTTTTACGAACGACGCAAAAATTATCATGCCGTTCTGTAACTATACTACCTGTCGACAAAATTTGTTAAAAAATAAAGACGATTGGGGGGATATTGCAGCCAACGTGCATGCGTAGTTACATGTGTGTTCATCAAGTGCAGACTTTGCAATAACAGCCGATGTAATTCATCGAGTGCTGGAATGCGTTACGTGGTTGTTAACTGCTATTTCCCAATGTCCCGAGGAGAGTCTACGTCACACCGTGTTCATAACTGGTTAAATTTGAGTCGTGTTAGGCGCAATGTGTGGCAAAACGTTAACGTTTCTGGAATAATTAGGACCTTTTCAAATGATTACTGAACCGTCCTTTCTCACTATTATCACGCGTTATGTGAGACGCCTTGATGAACTAAACGAGTCGCCTTTTTTTATATTTAGTGGATACAGGGGAATGTTATGGGTATTATGCGTAGCAAAGTTCATTGACATTCAATTACACCGTAGAATTTAGCCCGCTGTCCTGGGAAAACTACAAGCCACCGAAATAAAACTCGATCGGGAGGGAGGGGGGGGGGGACATTAATGGCTTAAGTGCATACGAAGTAAAAAGTGCGTGGGTGAAGCACAGCCTTGGCTAAAAGTTCCTTAAGCAAAAGTAAGAACAGATGGGCAAGTTGGTGGCGCAACATAATTAAACAGCTCTAAGGACGAACGCAAAGAAACAAAAGCACTTGAGTGCTCGAAAGCGTTACATGCGAGCAGTGCAAACGGGTTAGATATGCGGGCAACATTTTTGTTTGTGACCTAATTACAAGCAACTGAAATTTGTAATGCAGGTGCTCGAAAGAAACAGATCCGCTAGAAATTGGGTTTTTATTCTACAAGGCCGGCAGGAGTCTGTTGTCTGTTTTTGCCTACAGAAAAACATGCATACTTCAGTAATTCTACCGTTGAGTCGTTTTCAACGATGTACGAAATATGCGCGAATGATATTGTTTAACAAAATTGCTTCTTTTTCGAGTAGGCAACGCTAACGGCTCACAAAGTAAAAACTGTTTAATTATTTGCATTTATCAGTGATGAAAACATCGCCACCCAGATGCAGAGGTATGCGCGAGTTATGCGAGTGCTGCTTGTTTTATGCTATACGTGGATATTACATGAGCGAACAATTCCATTTATCAAGCGCTTAATTAAGTAAAATTCTCTAACTAAGCTTGTAAGCAACCGTTCTGGGGGCATGTTGTAAGCAAAATTGAAGCCATTTATGTAGTACGCAAAAGCATACCGATTCGCCCGCAATCACGCGCCTTGCACCACTTTCGAGTACTACACCCTCAGAAAAGCAGCGTATCGAATTCATGTTCAACTTAACACATCTATCATAACTGCATTTCTCGATAGACCAACTAAGTATTTACTAATGCAGCTACAGCACACCTAAAGTTGTGGCAGTGACAAACAAAAAGCTAGTTGCTTTGTAAACGCCATAAGCTCCGCAGCGTGTACTTCATTCCACAGCCTATTTCAAACAATTATGCAATAAGACGTAGCGTTTTGTGAATTCGTATGTTTTGCATAGAAATCGACACAACCGATTAAAATCGCGGTTAAGTGAGTGATGAAACGCTCGCAATAAAAAAAACATACATATATCAATGGAATGTTTTTCTACATAGTTACTTAAGAGGACGCACGTACAAGAATTCTGACAATATTGGGGGCGAGCTCCACCACAGGAAAAGCTGGCGCCGCCGTCGGCGTGACGTGGAATGTGGGATCACGTGGTCACAGTGGCCACGTCGGCTGCTTCGGAAGCACCGAAGCGAGCCGAAAACGACAGTTTAAAGTCCTACCTGCGCCGCGGTTCTGATTAGGTGGGGAGGTTTTCCCGCTTCTGGTGTCTGCTTGATAACACTTGAAAGCCCTATAACAGGTAGTGGCTGCTTTTGAAGGCGTCCAACATGGTAGGCTATTGCTCGGTGCTGCAGTGCCGGACGTACACAACGCGTAGTCCGGTGTCAGTCTTCACACGTGCCGGCAGGACAAGAAGCTCCGTGAAGCTCGAATCGCGAAACTTAGAACCGGCAAGCAGCCATCGGCTACAAGTCGGGTGTGCAGCAAGCACTTCCGCGAGGAAGATTTTTGATATGGCGTCGGGGCTGCGATGTTCGGTGAGTATAGCAGAAAACGCGCACTGAGACGCTCGCCCGCGCGCGCTGTCCGGCAAATGTCATGAGTTACTGGCAAGTTCACTGGAATGGAAAGAGAACGGTAAGAAGCACATTTTAAAAAAAAGCATGGCATATGCTCATGCTCATGTAGCACCAAACAATGAAATGTGCTGGAGTGAGTGAGTGAGTGAGTGAGTGAGTGAGTGAGTGAGTGAGTGAGTGAGTGAGTGAGTGAGTGAGTGAGTGAGTGAGTGAGTGAGTGAGTGAGTGAGTGAAACAACTTTATTTGGTCCACTATAGACGTAAGCAAACTCCACGTCACCTGGCTAGGCCCACTCGGGGACCATCAGGTGAAACCTGGCGGCCCTCTCGCGAGCCCTCTGGACTGCCAGGATTTGAGGTCTGATCCTGGGCCCTAATTAGCTTCATCATTTCCTCTTGGGTGAAATGGGGACCAGCAGAGGCGCAGCCCCACAGGACATGTTCGAAGAGCTGGATTAATAAAAATGAAGCAGCGGGTAATTGCTCGCTGATAATACCGATAAACCTACAGTGCGACGCCATGCAGAAACCCCTGTGTGATATTATTGGTAAACTGATCAGTTAAGTGACATTGACAAATAAGCATTTTAGTTTTGCAACTTCAGCGCACACGTCACGAATGCGGAATCGAAGCTGATCAGCACTGTGTGACAAAGCTACACGTATAAGGAATATTTTAAGAGAGGCTCCGCTGAGAAACTTGCCTGCCTTGGCGTGCGTGCATATGTCCCTTGCTGCGCCGGTGTCCGCCTCTTAGAGCACGCCCAACTTGAAAAGACGCGGTAACCGCCAGGTATGCAGGCTTCACAGGTCGTCTCACCACTGAAAGAAATTTGATCCTTCGGACTATAGTGTGAATACGTTCAGCGCGGGAAACAGTTTTCTAAGGGGAAAGCACTTTTTAGCGGTGTTTTTACCCATTTCTGAAGACAGTTTAAATTGCAATCTTACAAGAACGATGTAAACGCGAAACGCAATTTTAATACAATCAAAGGCAGCGCCGAAACTGTATAAGCATCTCATATGCATGCTTTGCGTGTCAAATTAGAACAATGCTATTTCGTCAGTTTGGTTTCTAACTTATGTCATCGCATTTTATTTGTTGAAATCGTGCTATTTCGGCACGCTCTGAGTAAACCACAGAGCTTCAAGTATTAATTGTGATAAAAGTGCTTCAGGGCAGTGGCGGCACCATAGGGTCAGCGGCACCCGGGGGCGGTGTCCCGGCGCGCCAACCCCACCTCCCCCTCGCCCTCTCGTTTCAAGCAAAGAAGCACAATTTTATCCTCATATGGGTTGCTTCAACGAGGAGTTCGTTCTGTACCTAAATACTAATTATTTTTATTTCTTTTGAAATGCCCAATGTATGAAGACGTGGAATCGGCGATGGGTAGAGTGAAAACTAAATACACTATACTAATGGGTGACTTTAATGCCAAGGTAGGCAAAAAGCAGGCTGGAGACAAGGCAGTGGGGGAATATGGCATAGGCACTATAGGAATATCAGGGGGGAGTTATTAGTAGAGTTTGCGGAACAGAATAATATGAGGATAATGAATACCTTCTTCCGCAAGCGGGATAGCCGAAAGTGGACGTGGAGGGGCCCGAACGGTGAGACTAGAAATGAAATAGACTTCATACTCTGCGCTAACCCTGGCATCATAAAAGATGTGGACGTGCTCGGCAAGGTGCGCTGCAGTGACCACAGGATGGTAAGAACTCGAATTAGCCTAGACCTGAGAAGGGAACGGAAGAAACTGGTACATAAGAAGCCGATCAATGAGTTAGCGGTAAGAGGGAAAATAGAGTAATTACAGATCAAGCTACAGAACAGGTATTCGGCTTTAACTCAGGAAGAGGACCTTAGTGTTGAAGCAATGAACGACAATCTTGTGGGCATCATTAAGGAGTGTGCAATGGAAGTCGGTGGTAACTCCGTTAGGCAGGATACCAGTAAACTATCGCAGGAGACGAAAGATCTGATCAAGAAACGCCAATGTATGAAAGCCTCTAACCCTACAGCTAGAATAGAACTGGCAGAACTTTCGAAGTTAATCAACAAGCGTAAGACAGCTGACATAAGGAAGTATAATATGGATAGAATTGAACATGCACTCAGGAACGGAGGAAGCCTAAAAACAGTGAAGAAACTAGGAATTGGCAAGAATCAGATGTATGCGTTAAGAGACAAAGCCGGCAATATCATTACTAATATGGATGAGATAGTACAAGTGGCTGAGGAGTTCTATAGAGATTTATACAGTACCAGTGCCACCCACGACGATAATGGAAGAGAAAATAGTCTAGAGGAATTCGAAATCCCACAGGTAACGCCGGAAGAAGTAAAGAAAGCGTTGGGAGATATGCAAAGGGGGAAGGCAGCTGGGGAGGATCAGGTAACAGCAGATTTGTTGAAGGATGGTGGGCAGATTGTTCTAGAGAAACTGGCCACCCTGTATACGCAATGCCTCATAACGTCGAGCGTACCGGAATCTTGGAAAAACGCTAACATAATCCTAATCCATAAGAAAGGGGACACCAAAGACTTGAAAAATTATAGACCGATCAGCTTACTGTCCGCTGCCTACAAACTATTTACTAAGGTAATCGCAAATAGAATCAGGAACACCTTAGACTTCTGTCAAGCAAAGGACCAGGCAGGATTCCGTAAAGGCTACTCAACAATAGATCATATTCACACTATCAATCAGGTGATAGAGAAATGTGCGGAATATAACCAACCCTTATATATAGCTTTCATTGATTATGAGAAAGCATTTGATTCTGTCGAAACCTCAGCAGTCATGGAGGCATTACGGAATCAGGGTGTAGACGAGCCATATGTAAAAATACTGAAAAATATCTATAGCGGCTCCACAGCCACCGTAGTCCTCCATAAAGAAAGCAACAAAATCCCAATAAAGAAAGGCGTCAGGCAGGGAGATACGATCTCTCCAATGCTATTCACAGCGTGTTTACAGGAGGTATTCAGAGACCTGGATTGGGACGAAATGGGGATAAAAGTAAATGGAGAATACCTTAGTAACTTGCGATTCGCTGATGATATTGCCTTGCTTAGTAACTCAGGGGACCAACTGCAATGCATGCTCACTGACCTGGAGAGGCAAAGCAGAAGAGTGGGTCTAAAAATTAATCTGCAGAAAACTAAAGTAATGTTTAACAGTCTCGGAAGAGAACAGCAGTTTACAATAGGCAGCGAGGCACTGGAAATCGTAAGTGAATACATCTACTTAGGGCAGGTAGTGACTGCGGATCCGGATCATGAGACAGAAATAATCAGAAGAATAAGAATGGGCTGGGGTGCGTTTGGCAGGCATTCTCAGATCATGAACAGCACGTTGCCATTATCCCTCAAGAGAAAAGTGCATAATAGCTGTGTCTTACCAGTACTCACCTACGGGGCAGAAACCTGGAGGCTTACAAAAAGGGTTCTACTCAAATTGAGGACGACGCAACGAGCTATGGAAAGAAGAATGATAGGTGTAACGTTAAGGGATAAGAAAAGAGCAGATTGGGTGAGGGCTCAAACGCGAGTTAATGACATCTTAGTTGAAATCAAGAAAAAGAAATGGGCATGGGCAGGACATGTAATGAGAAGGGAAGATAACCGATGGTCATTAAGGGTTACCGACTGGATTCCAAGGGAAGGGAAGCGTAGCAGGGGACGGCAGAAAGTTAGGTGGGCGGATGAGATTAAGAAGTTTGCAGGGACGGCATGGCCACAATTAGTACATGACCGGGGTTGTTGGAGAAATATGGGAGAGGCCTTTGCCCTGCAGTGGGCGTAACCAGGCTGATGATGATGATGATGATGCCCAATGTAACCTGTTCTCCGCACAACTCCTCATTCAGGACGGCATCACATCGAAAGCGCCCATTTAGGTGTTTATTTTGCATCACCAGCCAGAAAAACAGGAGCCTGCAATTTTTTTTCATTTCGAAAAAGAACACTTACCTAAAAAAAAAATAAACAGACCAATTATACTCTGTGAGATGAACGTCCACGATAACATTATAAAAATAAATGTGCACATAAAATACAAGAAATGCATACTTCGAGTGCGTAGGAAGGCCTGTAACAATATGTGTATGGGGAAATGTGTATGCGCAGTGTATGCATAGCCAAGTACGGGGCACATTGCATACGTAGCCGCGCAGGTTTACATGAAAGGATAGATTATCCGCATTTTTAAAGTGACGTTGAAAGGACCACCTCGGAAGGAGGTAACTTGAGAGAAAATGAAGAAGAGTCAGAAATAGCGGGCCACTAGGCGAAGAATACAGTCTCAGTATAGAACGTGTGGTATCCTAAAAGAACTTTCGTAAGACACTTAAATCACAAATTTATGCTAATCTCGCACTATCCGCTAGCGCTTCGGTGGGGAAGTATTCCTAAGCGGTTACAACAAACGCTTTCTTCTTTTTTTGGGGCGGGGGGGGGGGGCGAGTTCACGTGCCAAAATTGATTGAGATATGATTACGAGGCACGTCGTAGGAAGGGACGCCGGATTAATTTTGACCACCTGTGGCCCGATACAAGGGTACACGGGGCGTTTCGCAATTCGTCCCCATCGAAATGCGGCCGGAATTTGATCCCGCGCCCTCGAGCTTAGCAGCGCAACGCCGCAACCACTACACCACCGTCAGCTGGTGCACAACGAGCGCTACGCGGGTGTATCTGCGAAACACATTACGTACCTCTCAGGGGCGACCTCTCTCATGTACATTTCATTTTAACTCCACGTTCTAAAGCACACTAAGTCATTAAGCTTTGCTAAGGGCACCCTCCTACAAACTTCCATTCTTTTTGTTTTCGATAGTCGGTACACAGTGACACTGTTCAACTCACCACCACAAATGACGCCACTGCTTGAAGGTGCGCACTGGCTAATTCAAAATTACCGCTGTTGATTATTCCGCCAGCTGCCGGCAGAAGAATACATTTATTTGTATCACTACCTTTAAAACGCAAGAAAAGGTGGCAGTGGCACACGGCACATTATAGACACAAAATATTGTTCTGTTATACGCAGTTACCTGAAAATTAGGTCAATCTGCCGCATTACCGTGGTTGTGCCGCTTCCGCGGGGAACCCGCTTTTGTCGTCTGCTGCGCTATCGTCAAGGCCGCGTCTCTCACCTGGCGCTATGAGCGCGGACGTGGTTGCATTTTCTTTCGCTGGTGCTCGCACTTCATGCTGATATCGTATAAACAAGCAAACTACGCTATTGCCGCCGAATAGGCAGGAGCAATTAAGTCGCGCTAGGACACACCAGGCCAAATTTCTCTGTACGCATGCATAATGAAAGCATGTGCGGCGCGACTACAACGTCCCAAACCCGTCACGGGAGACTTACGGCTCAAAGTTTTCGCAGGTGGGCAATCACGAGCTATCCAAGAGACCTCTGCTTCGGAATTGCCGACTACGAGATGCACACAACACGAACAGGATGCGCTGCCGTGATTCAACGCACAGGACAAACCTTATGAATCGGGCTTAGGCGACTAGACTATCAGGAGATTGTCTATCGCAGGCGGCGGCTCGAGCACGTTGCCCTTCCAGCTTAAATATTAGCCGAGGGAGTAGCTTAACGTTTAGGGATTAGATGAGACGCCCCCCCCCCCCCTCATTATGCCCCGCTATCACTGCATATCTGCCCACACAAACTGTGACAGCAGACGACGTATAATGACGCCACAAAAGGTTCCTAAAGTGGAGTCCTTCTTTTTGTTATTAATAAAAAAGTGCTAAGTTTGTACGTTGTCAAACGAATTTGTAACAAATATTTGAGAAAAACTTAATCTGTCGTAACATTCATTTACAGAAAAATCTGGCAGCCCTGTTCAAATGAGAGCAAGAAAGTAAGCAAACACTGGGCAAATAAATATTTATAATTTCAATTGAAGCACTATTTCAAGCCTTGGTTTTACAATTATTGTACAATAAACTTTATACTATCAGTATGCGAAAACTTTATTAATTGTATTTTTATTGTCTATAAAAATCTGGCAACAACAATAAAATTGATTACGCAAAATGTTGGCAACAAAATCTAAGGCAGTTAGTTAGTTCAACGGTAACGTACAAATCAAAGTAAAAAAAATGCAATCTTCTTACAGTAGAAGCAGTTTTATTTTGTATTCACATGTAGAGTCATTGTATATTTTTTTTTCCACAAAAGTCTAGGTACAATGAGAGTTTATCACAAAACACTGGCAACCAAAAGCCAGTGTGCAAGCTACCAAAACGGTTTACACAAGTATCAACAACTCGGAATCAACTTGCGAGCATTTTCTAATTCTAACAAATATATTTCATGACCCCTCTTTAAAAAGATATATGTACACTAGACACTAGTGCGACCGATAGGAGTGCTGCGATCGCAGTCTGCCTGACGTCAGTTCACGGTCCCGTTTTGGTGTCTGCTACGCGAAAGGCGGCTTCTAAACCATTTTCTCCCGTTTACTCTACTGCCTGATGCAGTGCGCCTGTCTCTTGGAAATTGCAGGCTAGATCAGTGTCAATATGTGTCATTTCTCCGTCCTACAGACTCCTGTCGGCATTAATAGGGAGGCAAGTAATACTATCTCGCGGCCGAACCGCAAGCAACTATAGTCATCCCAAGAGGTCACTGCATCACTTCTGGTATGACTTGTCATTTACTACTGCTGTTATAATGCTGCTCACAGCAGCCGGTATGCTCAGAGTGTACACGAGTGCTTGGCAGCTATGTGGAGTTGACTGCTGACAAAGGACTATCTTCTCATAGCGTGTGGTAGTGTAAAAATATGACGCGGCACAATAACTGGAGAATCTCACGGGGTGTGCGTCCTTTGGTGGTTCTCCTCTTTTTGTAACGCGTGATTTTTGAGCAACCACTATGAGTCGATCAAGCCATATCCAGCAGCATATTGAAATTGGCCGGTCTAAGCATAACTGGAACGCGAATGAAGTCAGTTTGTTCTGCTGTTTTCATGACATTCAAGCTATATTGTGTGGTGCTCTTTCTAGACTTTCATAACACGATCCAGGAACTGCGCAGGTCATAAGATGATTGTTTATAAAGAACTTTCTTCATGACACGTCTTGTCACAGACTACATCACTATTGCATGATACTCATGTAAGGAATACTACAGTGATGAAAACCATAATAAACGACGTTGTACCTCGAACCATGTCGTGTTGTGTCTCACTGAGAAGAGGAGTCGAGAGCACGTACGTGCACTTCCCTCATTGCAATTGCACGCCAGTGTTTGACCACATTACTTCATCTGTGAATAATTACGCCCCATCAGAAATTTACAGTCAGTATGAATATTGCACCAACACCATGATAGCGGCACTCGTGAAAGGTATGGTTGCTTGGTTAATTTGTTAATTCGCAGACCGATACACAAACATCTCAAGCAGTTTACCGCGGTTATTTAGGCGCAGTCTCTCTGGGACCTTGAAAGTTAACACGCCTTGTAATCATACAACCGAACAGTGCGTTTCCAAGATGCCAGCTACCGATACTACCAGTACCCAACGAAACGCATTCGCGTTGCCGTTTTCATTTGGGAGAATTTATGAGATGCCACTATCTGTGTATGTGTCTGCTTCCTCCGCGTTTAGCTTTGCTAGTTTACATGGTAGTGTATTGGTAAAGGACTGGTTGGTCAAAGGATAGCGCCACGGTTTGCGACGCAGCGCCTTAGGAACCAGTATCAAATGCCAGTTTCTCGCCTTTCCACATGTTTGTTGTTGTTCAAGCTTTTATTTAACCGATAGCCTGAAGCCCCAAAATATGGGTAAAGCCCTCCTCCTATATAGTCCATGTGCGGCCCTCGGCTATGCTGAAGCCCCTCCATGCACGGTTTCGCCGACCAGGTGCAAAAGTAGCGGTGGCTGATGTCAGTTTGTGACCTGCACGCGACCACTTCGTTGAAACTGTAGTACGGTTCAGGGATGTCCATCGGACACTCCCTGAACAGTATCATGGATTATGTTAGACAAATTGACAGCATTGAAAAAAATTAATATGTCGTGCCAGCAAAATCCTTGCTGACACGTTTTATTGTTTGCGTATAATGTCAAAGCCGGCAGTAAAGGAAAAAAAAAAAAAAACGGTGGCGCGTGGATGAGGAGCTGTATTTGGGCTATGCCACCATGCCTCTGCTAGCTTTGCCGCAGCGCTGCTGCGTTTCACGCACTAGCTGCTAGAGGGCGCCAGCTTCTAATCGACCCACTCGTTCTAAGAGGCGGCAGATTTGAAGCACAATACGAGCGTTGCCGTGGCCGTCTCTACGTTTCCGGGGTAAACAAAGGAATGCTTTTACAACTTACATAACGAGAAGCCTGGTATATGCATATATACCAGGGTATATACATAACGAGAAGCTGTATATGACCTAACCTTCCGTAGTTTTTTCGGCGCCTGTCAAGAGAGAAAATCATCATGTGGGCCGATCCTCGTGATAGTGCACAAAGGGTCCAAGCTCAATGGTACTTAGCCCTGTGGGCTCGGGAACCTGTAACGCGCCCTTCGAAAATTTCGGGATGGGCCCACGTATGGGGAGTTCTTAACGCCTGCTTTACCTCCGCCGCGGGTCGGCCCGGCATTGCACTACCTTCGGACCGACCCGCGGCGGAGGTGAAGCATTTTGCTTTTCGTTTGAGAGCTTTGACCATCGTCAGCTCTCGCTGTCATTCGATCTTCACAGAGTGGAATGGTTGTCAATTTTGTCACTCTTTTTAGATGGCGGTAGTTATCGGCATCTCCCGGGGTGCGAAGGCCAGTTTTCTCATCGATTCGGTGACGCGCGACTATATCCGAAATGAGTTCAGTTGTCACCACCTATCTTCGTTAGTTCAGCCTTCTTTGTTTAGACTGATCCAGGGATCAGGAAAGAGATTTGGTTTGTAGTCAGCTGGTCTGTATGCTCGTGTAACGAGTTTATTTATTTATTTATTTATTTATTTATTTATTTATTTATTTATTTATTTATGTACAGGATACTGCCGGCCTTAGTCTTAGGCCTTGGGCAGGAGTGGACAGTGCGATATACAGATGAAGAAAACAAAAATTAACAGCAAAAATCATTACAAGAATTCAATACATTGCAATAGACATATTCCATGATCCGCACAAGCCGTACAGAGCATTCCAACGAAAAAAGTATTACAAGATTTCACTATATTTTAAAATACGGATATTCGCTGAACTGCAAAAGCTGTATAGAGCATATTGATAACAACGGGATATTGATAACAAGGAGTCGCATTCATACTGGTATGCTGAAAGACATCGCGCATGCTCGGTAGGTTGAGCAGCAAGAAATCTGCAAATAGCAATGACAAGCAAGCGAAAATAGCACTTCCGTATATTCCGTATTCCGTTTTTCTCCGTAAGGCCGGAGAAAACGCCAGTTGCGTTTAACTTTTCCTTTTGCTTCATTATTACCTCGAGTGACGGCTCGCCGCGACGCTGGCAGATCCTCGGAACCATATACACGCGACATGGGTTATTTAAGGTGGAAAACAAAACAATGCGAAACAGCGTCCATCATCAGACCCTGCAGGAACCGTTAAACCCATAAGCAATATGATTGTCACCCGTTACCTAGTGTGGCTTTTCCATAACTGTACAGCAATTTTCGCGAAAAATTGGCAACTGGAAACAAGAGTCGCAAGGAGTTGACAAATTAAGAGATCTACTAAGGGAAAGAGCCAAGGCAACAGCCAAATAGGAAGGAAAATCGAAAATTAATAAATTTAACCCTTGTTTGTGAAAATATTTATGGATCAACATCTTTTTAATATGTAAGTAGAGAAAACGCGGCCGGAAGTGGAGAATGATTCCTTGTGTCTTGAATGCCGCTTCTACAGTCATCAGACGAGCCGCCTGACGTAGCCACTTCTCTGCTGTGCTTATGTGGATGTTTCTATAACCTTCTAAGGTGGGCGCAGTACGTCTAGAACCGCAGCGTCCTGCGCTCTACGCTGTTGTACGGGACTGGTGACCATGCATCGTTACGCAACTTCTCGAATAACAACACGAGTCGGTTTTGGCACATAAATTGGTAGAGCAGTATATATATATATATATATATATATATATATATATATATATATATATATATATATATATATATATATATATATATATATATATATATATATATATATATATATGTATGTATGTATGTATGTATGTATGTATGTATGTATGTATGTATGTATGTGTAATTCTTCCAGAGCTAATACAAAAAGCGCTACTAGAAATCTTTAGTTTACACTTTCGCTTGCTTACTTGTTTCTGGCAGTGTTCTTCCTGCGCTTCTGTCATGCGCGAGTCCATGATGTGGTTCCTTGTTTGCCAAGTAAAGGAGATGTGTATCTGTGTACCTGTGAGGTACACCTTATTTCAAATCTCTTTTGGGGGTGTACGCGTCTTGATGGCGAATGCTGGGCATTATTCACATTTGTACTAGTAAAGGTAGCCCCCCCCCCCTTCTCCCCTCATTTGCATAGAAAAGTTACCTTGGGTTGGTCCACCCCACGAGAAAAAATCCGGGATACGTGCCTGGCCTGCTCGTTGTTACAGGTTCCTTTCCTTTACGACACGAAAATGCTCCAGGATGCCAAGATGGTTCAGAAAGCGATAACAGTGGAGAAACGATTCCTACAGCAAGGTAGCGTCCTTCGGGAAGCTGGACGGTTGTCCTGCCCGGAGAAGTGCCACTGGCAAAAGAATAGAAATGCCGGCGCACGTACGTGCGTGGTCACAACTTTAAACGAAACCTGTTGCTGCGTCCTTAAAGCAAAGGTATTTTTTTCATTAAAGTGCATACGTGCTGCAAAAACAGATTCGTGTCAAAAAATAAAAGCGCAATAAGCAGACCGGGAAGCTAGCGACCCATGTGTTGAGAAAAAGCAAAACCGATGCGTTCAATAAAGTAAATGTACCACTTCTAAATGAGCCGAATTGACAATCGGGACGTCTGCACACACACACACACACACACACACACACACACACACACACACACACACACACACACACACACACACACACACACACACACACACACACACACACACACACACACACACACACACACACACACACACACACACACACACACACACACACACACACACACACACACACACACACACACACACACACACACACACACACACACACACACACACACACACACACACACACACACACACACACACACACACACACACACACACACACACACACACACACACACACACACACACACACACACACACACACACACACACACACACACACACACACACACACACACACACACACACACACACACACACACACACACACACACACACACACACACACACACACACACACACACACACACACACACACACACACACACACACACACACACACACACAAAATTAAAAAACATAAAAAGGAGAAAAAAATAAAGAGAAATCCACGCAGAAACTTCTCTGGGATTAATCGAATGATGCGCTAGGTATTTCGTAGTACTGAAGTGGTGTTTCATGGTAGTATGCTGTTGTGTTCCGTACAATTGCGAGAACTACCGCAAAAGAACTGTGAAACGGGGAAACGTGGTTGCAACACCGAACTGTTAGGTGAGACCTGCACGAGAGGACGTGGAAGAGGCGAGTAGAAGCAATTTTCACTGGTGTTATAGATGGCCCGCAGCGGATGTAGACGTGGGATGTAATGACCAGAAATATGTAGCAAATGAAGTAAATATATGCAAGATTCATTAAGTAAACTGAACAATTATCAACTGTGATCGACCGTGCTCCGTAGGCGGCTAAGACTGGTGCGGCAGCGCGGCCCGAATATTGAAAGCGGTTTGCGAAAGCGGCAGAGTGCGGCATGTGCTGAGAGCTCCGTGAGCGCTGTGTTGTCGCCGCTTCGTTGGCGTCGACGTGAGAGGCAGCACTCAACTGAATTCGCTAAATGCTTGAGCATTTAAAACCATCAGATTTCAGTATGCCCTTATTTCCTATGAATTTGCAAGCGCCGTTGAACATCAGCTGCTGCTTACAGGACGTGTTCGCATAGCTCTCCTTCTGCAGCTACGCAGTACTGTGTCCGTTTTATCGCATCTTCAGCGGCTCTCTTGATGACCGACACCGGAATGCTACGGCAGACATCCGTTATCGTTGCCTTTAGCTCATCTGATGGCTGTCTCGATCATGTAGACACGATCTTTCACATAACCAAAGAAATCGAGTGGAGAGAGGTCAGGTGACCTAGCCGGCCGTTTACAGGCCCGTGCCTTCCAATCTATTGCGCATGCAAAGTCGCATCCAGCCAGTTTGGTGGTCGGTTGATGCTGTGTGCTGGCGCCCCATCTTGCTGATACCACAGAAGTTGAAGATGTGACAGCGGTACTTCGCTGAGAAGCTCATCCATCAAGTATTTCGTCCACGTAACCCTATCCAGTCAATGTGTGAGCGAAGAAGATGGGACCGATTATTCCACCGGCGTAAATTCTGAACCACACATTGAACGACCACTGGTACCGGTGCCCAGTGAACTTTACCCATGGAGTCATTCCATTAGTATGTATAGTGCAAATTTAGCCGCCTGTCCCTGCAAAAAAAAAAAAAGGCTTCATCGATGCACGTGATGTTGTTCGAAATGTCCAGTGACTCAACGGCTTTTGTCAGGAACCAATTCGAGAAATCTATAGACCGTTCCGCAGGTTCTTATCTTCCAGGCATTGGTGCAGGTTAAGGTGGTACGGGTGACAGGGCGAGTCATTTAGAATGCTCCAAACTGATAACTTAAATATTAGTATCAGGGCAGCCACGTGCCACACGCTTTGAATGAGGGTTCGGGGCCATAAACGCTAGAGCAACCACGCGTAGGCTCGGACTCAAAGATGGAGTCCTCAAGCACTGTTTCTGGAAGCTGCCGGTTTGTCTCAGGTTTTCATAATTTCTGATGATAGTCGATGCGTTTGGTCTACTACTACACTTCCATGACTACTATATACATGCGGCCGTCCTTTTGTTGCCATTTGCAGCTCCCAGAGCAAGGATCACGTTTTCCTTTTGCTCTTTAGAGAAAGAAACGGCGACTGGGACGAAACAAAGCGCACGTTTAAACCTTTGCACTGACGTTGCCAATTCGCTTTCCTGGTTATAGGCTCTGTGGCAAAAAAAAAAAAGAAAAATCTGTGCACTTCATCTACGCTAAGACAAAAGCTATATTACAGCTTGTTTCCAGCTAATAACAAACGCGACGTGTTACTTCAGCCGGTGCGCGGCAGATATAAGCAACTAGCTCGATCACTATGCTTTTCTTTATTTCCTTTATTTCGTTCTAACTCAGGGAGCTTGTTCGAGGGCGCTTGCTTTATGATGCGGGTGGGAGCGCAGTCATGTGGTATTTTTAATATTTCGCGGGGTTTATTTATCAGTCGGAAAAGTTGGTACGCAATAGTACGTCGCTGAATATACCGCAATCAGATGTCCTTCGGCTGTGCCTACAAATGCCTTATTGACACTTTGATAATTAGGATAGTACGTCTCTAGTTAAATAATTAATTACAATTACGTAATTAAATCTCAGTATTGAAAAAAAGAATTACTGGCAGCTACTCTACTGTACCGGAAACAAAGTTTACTAGGTTTTCTTCGAGTAACGCAACTGCTTCTTTAAAAAAAAATCTTGGTGCGTGATAGTTAACTGGAACACCCAGTACATCGTATATATACTTACGACTTCTGCGTGCAAGTGAGAATGTTTCCATTCTTAATAAGTGTTGTAACGTTTTAGAAGAGTATTTTCTTTTTCTCGAGTCGTAAGCATTGCTTACGACTCGAACATGCCGTTGATAGAAGACTCTGCCGAAGGGGTCACTGAAGTCTGCAGGCTTTTGTTTTTTTTTTAGGGTAAAAAAAGCAAGCAAACCAATCTGCTTTCTTTTTCGCGCCTTGTCCTGTCGCCTTTCTTGTGTCCGTTTTATTGCGCTAAACAAAGTATTTGACGTAGTCTGATTTTCCATTAATTAAACAAATTATTTATAAATCGATTTGAAACAGGGTAAACATACAGCAGCATATTCATTCGCTAGGCATACTGTATATCCATACCTTCAGAAATAATTTTTAATTGGCTACCTCCTTCTCTTTCAGAAATAAAATAAACTCTGTCCTGCGTGTATATTTAAATATACAGTATACATGCACGGCGTTTACAGTGGGTAAATGAGAAAATACGGATTAGACTGCCGCCGCTAGTGCTTTTAATGCGCTTGCCCTCCTATTGTCAGGATTTGCGAAAATAAAGTGAAAGCATGAATTAAAAGCTGTGCACGTCCGCGCCAACAATGATGCAGTGAGCTATTAGCCACAATAAGATTTTAAGTGAAAAAGTCGGGGCAAGTAAAAACAAACGTCAAGGGATGTAGGGTGACGTAACTCTGGAAACGACATTTTAGGTGTCTGTGTGTGTGGGGGGGGGGGGGGGCGTTAAGATTCGACACCGCCGAGGGGGGGGGGGGGGGGAGGCTCTGTCCCCTCCGGAAAGCTCCGGAGGTTCCCCGTAGTCGGCACCTATGACGTCGCCTAACTCCTTACCCCTGCCGAGAGCTCTCACCTTACCCCCTCCCCCCCCCCCCCCCCTCGACGCGGCGTGCAAGGTAGCAGCATCAGTGGAAAAGCCGAAGGAAGAGGCAAAGAAAGCTTCGCTTTAAGAAGAGATGACTCACAAGAGTTGAGTGAAATAAAAATAAAAAACTCAGAAACTCAGCTGGCTCCTTGCTTGGAATATATTGACGCGCATGCGTTCGCGAAGTGCGGCCTGGCGTGGTTTTGGCTAGCTCAGTGAGATGTGTATACAGGGTGTTGAAAGCCGCAAACGACCGTCAAACGACCCGTGGCTGGGGGCCCGACGACGGAAGAGAGAGAGAAAGAGGGAGCCGGCGAGAGGGTGAAGAGCGCCTCTCCAAGCTAGCGTCCCGGCCGGCGCCCTCTGCTTGCAACCTGATCCGTTCCACCGGCTTTTCGGCGAACAGCCTGCTGAGTGCGAGGCGCCGGCGCCTCCGACGGGACGAAGGCATCGGTGCGGCCAACACAGAACGCGCACTTTGTGTTTCTTCTCTCTTTCCTTTCTCTTTTCTTCGATCCGTCTTCTGTAAATAAACCAGTCTCGAAACGGATCCAGACGAGTGAAGTTCTTTCCTTCGAGGCTCCTGCGCGCGCGGCCGACGCCGTCCAGCTTAGTTAACGCGCAGCAAAAGCTAGCGCAGTCGTCCAAGAGTCAGCACAGCGGCGCGAGTACTCGTTCACACAGGGTGTTTCACGTAACTCTAACCAAGGATTTAAAAAAAAGTGGTTAGCCACAGCTGAGGGAAACCAACGGCCTACAGTTTGCCGTCATGTGGCGCTCCTTAGAGTATTTTTATATTCCGCTTAATTAGTTAACTCAGATGAATTATGCAAAATGTTTAACATTCACTTTAGGACCAAGTGCGTTTCCGTTTACGCTGCGTGGCGATTTTTTTAGGCGTTCCGACCCAGCATGTACGTTGCCGCAAAAAAAAATTGGATCGGTCGTTTCTGAACCCCCTCTACAACGCAATGAAACGCACTTGGCCCTACTAAAGTTATTAAAAATTTGCACAATTAATCTTAGTTAACTAATTAAGCGGAATATTAAAAGAATACTCTAAGGGGCGCCACATGACGGCAAACCATATGCCGTTGGTTTTATTCAGCTGCTGCTAGCCACTTTTTAAACATTCTCAGTTCAAGTTACGTGAAACACCGTGTATACTGTAAGTGCCGCTGCGCGCTCCGTCATTAATCAAGTTAATGAAAATTGTTCTCGCATATCAAGAGCAAAGCACTCCAAACCACGTGACAATGCTCCACCGTTCGTCGATGTGCCCGTGCAGCCACAGATATTAGGATTCCTGTCCAGGAACGCGCTAGTGCTTTATCTTACACACAGGGAGACGTGTTTGTTTGAGGCATTGTTGCGTGTAATTGTTCATAATCTCTGAGAGAGTTCAGCATTATCATTGCCTCACATGGCACATCGCATGTTAAACTTTGATTTAGTTATTGGGCTATGCGTAATTCAATTAATTATTATAATCGTATGTATACATTGCATACATACATTTGCGGTCTGCACCGCGTTTCGTTGAATAAGGAAGACGCTCCTCTTCCGTGCAGCAAAATGGTTTTGGAGCCAGTGGCGTAGCTAGGTCGTCTGGCACCCGGGGCCCATAGGTCTTCTGTCACCCCCCTCCCCCCGGGGGTAGTCGAGGAAGGCGAGGATATCGACGATTTCCGATTTCCGACAATTCTCAAACTTAACTTTTCCGACCCCCAAAATTGACCTTGCTCAATTCGAGCACAAGACCAAAGTGAAAAGTGTCACGCGGAAGTCATACTGCTTTCGCATTCAATGCACGTAAGGAGACCGAAGCGCTTTGCTACGCTGGCGATTTGCTATGCCATATTATTTCGGTAATACTCCGTGGCAATTTAGAATCAATGCTATTGACCAGCAGACTATTACTAAATATTTTTAGAGCCGTAGCCACAGATTATTTTTACTTTGGAAGTTAACCAAAATAGGGATTACGCAAAACCGCACAAATCGATTGTCTGCATGATCGGGCGTTTCTATATCTTCATCCTGAAAACAAGCTTTCTTTCCCGCATAACTGATGTGGTCGCCCTTGCCTATGAGGCAGCGAAATAGAATTTTTCTTTACAATGGAAAATGGTCCCTCGGCATGTTCAGTCATCAAGTAGATAGGCAATTAACAACAAGAACAAAAAAAAAGGTCTGAACTTTTGAAGTTTTACATTACGGAAAACTGCATTTGGTTTGATACTTCTAGCAGAACGTTTGTCTTGCGACGTACATCATCATGAATTTATCCACTCAGCAGCCTAATTTCGCACTCGGAGCAGAAATTAAGTCTCAGCACAGACATCCCTCCCCTCCATGTAACGTCATTGATTCCGTCACATCACGACAGTCTAGCAGCTGGCCTGACCTGACAACATTTAACAGTTGCACTCCTGCTCTAGGTTGGCAAAAACAAGAATGGCTACTAGGTTTACCCACAATCAACTTAGGTCACGTAGGGGGTTCTTCCACTTTGTTGTGACTACCACGTACATCTGTATGCGAAATTACCGCACAAAGTGTCAAATTTGATTATAGAGGACAGAATCGCTCTAAAGTACCAACATAGTCACGGAACAAAACCTGGAACTATTTTCATAGAATTGTCCTTAAAACGTAGTACCTTCTAAAATTTTACTTTCGCCTCTGTGCTGCGCGCAAAATCTAAAATAAAAGCTTAAATTACAACCGTACAACAGTACGACCAAATCTGGTTTCTTTTGATGCTATTTTTGCTAGTATTCCTAAATTTTCGAGCGCGCACGTTATTTGCTGACGCCTGGACGGCTGAAGATTGACAGTAAGCAAGGCCGTAAAAAGGGCCATGCCGCAAAATTACGAACCGCGCCTAGACAGAACACTCTAAACCCAGGCCCTATTTCTCTTCAGTCAGTAGTGTCAAAGAGCAAACAGTATTTTGTTTAGCTTGCTGTCGTACCTTTGACGGTAAGTACCACTTGTATAAAAATAGCAGAAAACACATAATTATCCTCGCCGAACAGCACTCGTCTCACGGGTAGCGAGCGTGTTTTGTCGGACCATCTTTTTCAGGAGTGCGTTGCGTGCAGCATTTTATCCCTATTAAACTACTAAGAATCTCGTTACAATCCCCGCATTGGCAAACATGATGTTTATTTTCCAGTGCGCCTGGCGATGAAACGGGACTGTCCAAGCTATAGGGTGTCGCAAGGACCTCGTGGATTACGCATGCATGTAGCTAACAAATAAAATAGGCAACTCATAGGGATTGTGAAAATATCGGGCTGTGCCTTGCTTCGCCGTTTGGATCCCACTTCAAAAAGCGCCCTTTCTGCTCGTACAAAAAGAATAAAAGCAGCAGGCGTGGTGGTCGCTTCGCGAGCATTTCGGACGGCTTAATATTCATTCAGCTTTGGTCAAAGTTCTATAAGCAAAGCAATGCGTCACGCTTCGGCGACAGTTGGAATAGCACGGCAGGCTAAGCTCACCGGACTAAGTTCGTGGGATGAGTAAATTGTTTATTTGAAGTTGTGGCCACCCGAAGGTAAGAGAAGTAGCCTTTTCAACGTGAAGGTGAGGACTTGCGTCGTGGAGGTGAGGGAGAAAAACCAAAGAGGGGGAGGGCATTTGCCCAATTCTGGTAGCGAATAGGCATCAGCAATGTGCCGTCGTCTTTCTTTTTGTGCTGCCAAAAAAGTTCCACTGAATTGTGGAAATGTACCGAAGCTTCACCGAATCATTCCATGCTGCAAATTTCAAACTGCGTGAGCCATTCATTCAGCGTAGCGAGAACCGACAAAGCTTTCTCCATGTGCTTGTGAAGCGTTTCCGCAAAGATTCGTATTCGGCTTCCAACAGAATTATATCTTTTTCTTATTTTCAAAATTGCAGCGGTCCGAAGTGTATCGCGTTTGAAGTAATGGACCGAGGCGACTTGTTGCTGAACAAAGAATGACCAACTGGTCGTTTATTCATACGCTTATGTACTTTCGTAGGCACCGAGGGAAAGGAGAGCCAGGGAAAGAAGTGACAAACGATATCGGCGCACATGCGCGATAGCCCATTCTGATACATCTTTTCTTCATACAAATGGAAGACTTGCTTGTCTTCACGCACAGAAAAAAAAACAACAATTAAGCTAGCAGACTTGACGAAAGTTTTCGTCGTAGCAAAGACGCTTCGGCTCCCTCCGGGATCTGGTAGACCGACGAATTGTTGGCAGTGCGGATGGGTTTCTTGGTGTGTCTTCTTGCCCGGCTGAGTCAGGAACCCCGGTCATTTGCCGGCTTGAGCAGCGGTCGGCTGCCGCAGTGTCACCTGCGTCGTTTACCGGTTCAAAATCTTCGATCGGTTGTAATACGTTATTCGGTTCCGGCTCAGTGTCTTCCCGGCTACTCTCGTAGTCGGTCACGTTTGCGCAGTGCTCGTCTGTTCGCCGCAAATGTTGTCGATTGCGCCTCAGCTGCTGGTCGTTCTCAGTTTGGACCATATACGAACGTGGCGCTGCTTCTTTAAGCACCGTTGCTTTGCGTGACCAGTTCCCATTTTTTATCCGAACGACGTTTCCTGCTTCAAGAGGCGATAGCGGCTTGCCCCGCAATGATTGCCGATGTTTTGATACAGGGCATCCCCCATCAGTGTTGAACTCGGGAACAGTTGTCCGAAGACGACGACCTTGCAGCAACTCTCCGGGAGACCGTCCATCTTCTAAGGGGGACGATCGATAAGCCAAAAGGCCCAACCAGAAATCCTCACGGCACTCCGTAGCTTTCTTGAGAATTCTTTTAACAATCTGTACCCCCTTTTCGGCTAGGCCATTTGAGCGCGGAAAATTAGGGCTGGATGTTATATGTTCGAAGTCGTACCGTCTTGCGAAAGCCGCGAAGTCACTTGAAGAGAACTGGGGCCCGTTGTCAGTGCAGACTTGCGCAGGAATGCCATAGCGAGAGAATATGGCAGATATCTTAGAAATGGTTTCCATCGCTGTTGTGCCCACCAACCTTTCAACCTCTGGGAAGTTCGAGTGGTCGTCATACACTACCAAGTACGAGTGCCCTGCGTATTGGAACAGGTCAATTCCGACGCGGTGCCATGGTCGTTCCGGTGTAGGCCGTAGCAGCAGGGGCTCGCTCGGTTGGCTGTAGGCGTATTTCTGACACACATGACACGTTCGTACCAGGTTCTCAATATCACTGCTGAGTCCTGGCCAAAAAACTAGCCTACGTGCCCTGGCCTTGCATTTGTTCTGTCCCAAGTGACCCTCGTGTATCCGCCGCAGAATTTCGGCCCTCATGGTTTTTTGGTATGACAATCTTGCTTCCTTTTAGCAGTATGCCATCCACTGCCGCCAACTCAGATGTGAACGGCTTAAGTTCCCCTTGAATGGTCGCACCAGTGTTTAGTTGTTCTATAATGCTGCTTAAATACGGATTCGTGCGAGTTTCTTCTTCCAGTCGTTGCTTTGTTCTTATGCTTACAAGGCTTGAGACCACTTGAACTCCGTGGATATCCACGTCTTCCGTTTCTTCAGCGCACCCAAGCAGCGTGGCAGCACGGGACAGCATATCTGCGAGCAGCAAGTCTTTCCCAGGGATGAATTGCAAGACAGTCATATTTGAAGAGACGGATGAAAAATCGCTGCAGCCTTGGTGGCATGTCCACAACACTTTTTTGAGCGATAGCAATCAGTGGCCTGTAATCAGTTTCGACCAGGATCCTGCGACCATACACAAACTGATGAAACTTTTCGCATGCAAAAACTATAGCGAGCGCCTCCTTTTCGATTTGAGCATACCGCGTTTCACTCACTCAGAACCCGCGATGCGTACGTGACTGGACGCCAGTCGTTTCCGTGTTTTTGCAATAAGGCGGCACCAATGCCGGTTCCCGAGGCGTCTGCCGTTACCTTCGTTTCTTTCTTTGAATCGAAGAGTGCTAGAAGCGGTGGGTGTATCAGTGCTTCGCAGATCTGAGCCCATTCCTGCGCGTGCGCTGATGTCCAATCAAACACCACGCTTTCCTTCATAAGGCCACGAAGTAACGACGTCTTTTCACTGAGTGAGGGTACATATTTGCGAAAGTAATTCACGACGCCCAACATTCTTCGAACAGCCTGCTTATCCTTCGGAGGTGGTATGGCGTGTATGCTCTCAAGTCTGGGCTGGGACGGACACCATTTTTGCTGATCACGTCACCAAGAAATGTCACCTGTGTCACGCAAAATACACATTTTTTTTTCATTAAACGTCAGCCCAGCTTACTCCGCTCGCTTTAGTACGGCTCGAAGCCTTTCATTATGCTGCTCTGTCGAGTCACCCCAGACCAGAATGTCGTCAATGTATACGCGTACTCCTGTCAGGCCTTCGAATATTTCTGTTAATGTCTTCTGGAAGACCTCGCTCGCTGAAGAGATTCCAAACGGCAGCCTTAAAAACCTGTAGCGCCCAAAGGGCGTTGCGAAAGTGCACACGCGTGACGTAGCATCGTCCAATGGTATCTGATGGAAGCCAGCGTTTGCGTCAAGCCGAGAAAAGTACTTTGCGCCCGATATTTCGCTTTCAATGTCTTCCCGGGATGGCATCGGGTAATGTTCCCGCATTATGCTTTTGTTTATGGCCCTTGGATCCCAACATATGCGAAGCCGGTCGTCCTTTTTTCTTACTACAACTAAAGGGCTTACCCAGTCGGTAGGCTCGTCCACTTTCGCAATGATAGAGGCCCCTTCCATGCGGTTCAGTTCTTCGCGAAGCGGTTCCTTCATCGCCAACGGTACCCTTCGGGCAGGCTGCACCACTGGAACGGCGTCCCGTCGCAGTACCCTCTTGTACAGTCGCTTTACGCAGCCGGTTCCGCGAAATAGGTGGGGAAAAGCCAGCTGGGGAGCGCCTTCTTCGCTCGAGTCTACTGTATTCACTGTTTGAATCAGTCCGAATTCCCGACATGCTTTGAGACCAATGATGGCATGGCGACCTTTCTTCACAATAAAAAATGTAACGACACGTTCTTGGCCGTTCATGCTCAGGACTTCTGTTGAGACTCCCACATGCTTGATAATGCTTCCGTTATATGCCGTTAAAACTGCTGTGCTTTTTCTTGGCTCCATTGCTCGACTGGCACGCCTGAACACAGACAGAGGTAGTAGGTTGGCTTGCGAGCCAGTGTCTACTTTAAATCGCAGTTCTTGGCCGGCTATCTTGCCGCGAACTGTCCAATCTGCTCCCGCGCCGTCAGTTATGCCGCACACGCCGATATTCAAGATATCGAAGTTATCATCAGCCTTTTGTGCTTCGTCGACGTGCTTTATCTGGCGTCTTCTGCAATATGCCGCGAAGTGGTTCTTTTTCTTGCATGCGTAGCAAAACTTTCCGCGAGCCGGACATTCTTCTGGCGCATGAGTTCTTCCGCATTGACGGCATCGATATTGTTTTTTTGCTGTCTCGTTCAGTTTCTCTCGTGTACTCTACTTGCAGCCTTTCCTTCGACCATGATGCATTTTGCTGCGCAGAAACTTCGGCTGCTTTGCACATTTGCTCAGCTTTCTGCAAGCTAAGGTCCTTCTCGCCAAGTAACCTCTGCCTGAGCTTTTTATCGTTGATGCCAAAGACCACTTGGTCCCTTATCATGGATGGTTCAAGCTCTCCAAAGTTGCAGAGTTTCGCTTGCTTCTTGAGATCCCGCAAAAAGCTTTCAAATGGTTCTGCCTCGTCCTGCACTCGAAGGCGGAAAACGTGCCTTGCATAAACCTCATTTCCTTCGGGGAGACAGTACTCTTCAAACTTGCTGACCAAAGTTTGATAATCTTCTTTGTCTTCATCTTCGGCAAACACGAAGTTGTTGTACACGTCCAAGGCATCGTCACCTGCGGTGCTGAGAAGTATTGCCGCTTTTACAGCTTCCTTCCTTGGCTTGTCTGACGACGTCGCTGTGATGTAGAGTTCCAACTTCTGCTTAAACAGCAGCCAGTTTCTTCTCAAGTTTCCAGAAAGCTGCAACGGCTCCGGGGGCTTGACGGCGTCCATTCTGCTGCCGTGACAAACACTTCTGACACCATGTATCGCGTTTGAAGTAATGGACCGAGGCGACTTGTTGCTGAACAAAGAATGACCAACTGGTCGTTTATTCATACGCTTATGTACTTGCGTAGGCACAGAGGGAAAGGAGAGCCAGGGAAAGAAGTGGCAAACGATATCGGCGCACATGCGCGATAGCCCATTCTGATACACGAAGAAGATCAAATTCTGAAAAACAAGCGCTGATCAGACGAAGTACACAGGAAAACGCTACACGTCGCGGTTGGGTGGCGCTTTTCTGTCTACTTCACCTGAACGCAGTTCCTCCAAAATTTACACTCCACGCCAACTGTCCCAACCGCGGCGCTAGACCAAAACTCGTTTCTCACAAAAAATTACAAAAAAATTCCACGTATATAAGCATTAGTTGCGCAGTATTTCCGCAGTATACTTTAAGAGAGAAAAAAGAAAATGCCTTCTGAGCGCGTCAAGACCATTTCAATTTCACGAAACGGTGGAAAACCAGGTGGGAAACAAAATCTGCCACAAATCGAACGTCTCACGCGTTCTCTCAAAATTAGCGTTTTTTGAATTGTTTGAATATTTTTGTTTCATTAGAAAACAGCTTCACAATATACTTTTATGTTCTTTAACCCTTCACCAGTAGGTAAAAATGAGCTAATTATGGCGTTTTGGCATTTTTTTTTTTTCGCAAAATATAGTTACGAAACAAAACTGGGAGTTACTTTCACAGAATTGTCCCTAAAACGTACTATTTTTAAAAATTTCGAGTTCACCTCTGTGCTGCGCCTAGGATCTAAAATAAAAGCCTGAATTTGGCAAAAAT